>NC_088246.1:81291602-81916602 GCF_036013445.1 Caloenas nicobarica | reverse complement strand
AGAACAGATATTCTAATGCTTTCCATCACCATTTTGCACTGGTGGAAAAATCAAAGAATAAAGTTCAATGAGATCACAGTACATGGATTTACTTCTTCTTTCTCAAAGGCAGAAGATCTCTAGTTCTGGAGCTATTCATCCCCTGGGTCAGGTTTCTTTGTACACCCTCAAGGGATACCAGGGTTAGATCTTCTACCATGAGGAAGGTCCACTTATGTCCAGGTTGCTTTGTAGAGCATGGAAAGAATTAGCATATTAAGGGAAAATCTGGAATAATTCCACTAAAGTCAATGTGATTTCTCAGGTTTATTCTTTCCAGTATAAAAAGAGAGTAGAATATATCTCACTTACATAAATTATTACATCCCTGCATCGAAGTCTAAGAAGAGCTGAAATGTAAAATTTAAAGGTGAGAGACTTAATGTATCTATGCCTAATGGTCTGTAATATAAATGAGAAACCCTGATGATACTCTTCTGTGCCTGCTCTCATAGCTATTTTTATCAATTTTATACTGACTTTTTTTCATTTCTGTCACTCTATATTATGATTTAACCCACTCAACAAACAGCTGAGCTGAAACTTTAGAGGCAACAAAAACTATTTGAAGCAGAACGCTTATGCTCCCTGAACAGTAGTCCTCTGTTTTTCCACACTTGAATATGTCAGTGCATCTTAGGGACAGACCTGGCTCCTCATTAACACTGCAAAGCAGGACTGGGAAAGAAACAATGGCAAGATTGGGTTTGGCAGCCCTTCTGTGGGAGAGCACTTACATTTATTTCATTGTGCTTCTGTGCATAATCTTAAAAGAGGTAGGTTGGGTATTGACATTAATCAGCACAGCTGTAGTGCCTTGCACCTGGACAGGAAAATATATATCTTTGTGCTCAGATCCACATTTAAGAAGATTGTATATCATTTATGTTTTAAGGTGTGTGTATTTCTGCACAGGGGAACATTTCTACCCAGAATGCAAGTGTATAAGATCAGGATAGGATGTGGTTTTTTAGCCTGTTTCACCTGCAGAGAAGTGACTCTTTCTTCTAACCCAGAAATAAAGATCGTAACATGAGGTATTCCCAGTGCTTCTAGGAATATTACCAAAGTGCATGATAGAGCATTCTTTTTTTTTAAATTCTCTGTCTCTTGGATCTATTTCTCTTCTAATATTATCATAATTTCTATGGGGGTTTTTTTTTGTTTGTTTTGGGGTATTTTGTTTGTTTGTTTTTCTATGGTTGACAGACAGGTGTTCTGAAAACAAACATCTCATATCCTGCAAACCCTTCAGCATTCAAGTAACCTACAGACATTACTAGTCATCTTGATTTCAATGGGATGAGGTACATCAGGTAACAAACACCTCCACCTGACTGTGACCAAATTCTTGCTGAGCTGTTCTTTAACCCATAAATAGACCCACTAAAGTCAAAAGGAATAATTATTGTGTAAAGAGCTCTCAGTAAGCATTACCCAAATAAGCCCCAGCCCTTTACTTAATTTTGTGCAATTGCTAGCCTACAACCACATACAGCCCCATCAGCTTCAACTAGGATCCATTAGGGACTCATTGCAAGACTAGAACTTAAAGGCAGGCTGCCCAGAATGATTGGTTTAACTAAATGCATTATCTTAAAATGATTTAGATTGACAGTTAAATTAAGTGAAACTACCTGTGTAGATACACACCAGTTTAGTATGCCCTTGTAACTTACAGTTTAAAACCCCAGCAGCACCCACACACCAACTCACATGGGCATAACACTACAACATAACAGCCTTTGTTTTCTAACAGCAGTCAAGAGACACATTGTACCAGACAATCTTTCCCTGCTTTGTGAGTTAAGAAGTCTGCAGCATGACCTATGCCTAATGACAAGGTTCTTTCTTTTGCCAGGATGCTGCACTCACTTGTCGTATCCTGTCTGCCCCCTGCACTCCCTCATGGCCTTGCACATCTGTGCAGGGTGATCAGTTCATTTCCAACCATGTTTATTCCTTTCATGATTCCATTTGATCCAGAAGAAATAAGTGAACTTCTGAGTACTGTTTTTTGAAATCTCATCAGTGATACTTCTAACAGAAAATAGACTTTTAAAATATTACATAAATAAAATAAAAGATCTTTTCCTGGCCTCTCAAACTTGTACTGCATTCAATGAACTGGTTTCCATCTCTTAATACTGTATATCATGAAAAGTACTTGGACAGACAAATGTTGACTTCAAGCCCTGTGCCAGTGATTTTACTGAGGTGTGGAATAAGACCCAATAGCAGATAATTTGTTGCAGATGTGACACAATGAACTATTTGTCAAATATCCCTGTTCTCTGGTTTGCTCTTTGGGATTTGGCCACAAATTGTTGGCCCTTGATCTTGTGGTCCTTAATCTGTCACAAGCCTGTGCCAGCTACACACAATATCCATAAATCCAGACTATGGTCTGGTAGGTAGCTCTGTAATATCTGTAACTTCCAGATAACCTAACCTGTTTTGTTCTTTTGTTTGTTTGTGGGTTTTAGTGTTGTTGTTTGTTGTTTTGGTTTTGTTGTGGGTTTTTTTGTTGTTGTTTGTTTGTTTTTTAGTTTAGTCAGTTTTGTTTTTCCTCACTGTAGAAAAGATTGAGTACTGTTGTTTTGAGTTCTCAGAATGAATAGGAGAAAATGGCACTGAATAGGCAAGGGGTTTTGTTTGCTTTTCCCTAGCCTCCTCTCACCCCCCCAAAAACCACAGATGTTTCATGATATATTTCCTGTTGGTTATAATAAAGATATAGAAAGATTTCAAAGAGTGAAGATAGGACATAGCAAAAATTCAGTGGCATAAACTGACCCCTGTTCTCTCCTTCAGTGGTGTGTATCTAATTTAGTCTCATAGTAAGAGTTCACACTAACAAGAAGTGTCAGCAAATGGGATTTTCAGAACAAACAATTTAACTTCCGAACACAGAGAAATACATATATATGCTTTTACCTCATGTTTTTTTCATCTTTTATTTCTCATCTTTTTTTTTTTTTTTTTAATCTGTATTTCTATGTTTGTATTACCTACTTATGTTACTGTGGTACAATATAAAAATTATCAGCTAAAACTCTGTTCTATGCGGAACACCATAAAATATCCCTCACCTCCAAATTGTTTACATCCTTCTAGAGAAAACTGTATTGTAAAATAATGGCTGGAACCCATGGCCAAAGGTAAGTTGAGTTGTTCCCAGAAACAGAGTAAGTAAGTATGATTCCTTTCAGAATTACTACTGACCTTAGCAATTACATAGTAGAAGAACATAGATAAGCTAAATGAAAACTCTGTAAATTAAATTGTGCTAGTATTCAGTAACCAGTTGTCATCCACTTATTTCTCTTAGGAATAGAAATCTATGATCTTTACATTTGCCATAAACACATTCCAAAGTGTTTTTTTTCACTAGCTGGTCTTAAAAAGCCCAAATTCAATCAACTGTTTTCAGGTCTCCTGAGCTGTATTAGTAGGCTTAATATCTCCAATCTGGAACAAAAATAAGCATGTTTAAGAACATACCTGAAGCATAACCAGAGATCCTGAAGCTGGCAGCAATTTTCAAGTCAACAGCCATTTAACACTATGGAGTCCATGAAGAAACTGATATCTAAGAGAAAAAGAAGAAACCATATATAATATGAAGAAGAAACCATACACAGTAGAAAAATGTACATACATATATATGTAAAAGCTTCTATACTCCCTATAGAAGTACTGATTTTAATCTACTTACTTTATGCAGTTTTAGTATTTAGTGAATCAGCCTAAAAAAACTCAGCAGATGTGTACTATTTATAGTTAGGGATTGAATATATTATGTTCTAAAACTGTCTAATTTCAAATTTTTATTGACAGGAAAAGTACACAATGTTTATAGTGCTGCATTCTTTCAGGAAAAAAAAAAGAAAAAAGACAAGAAAAACATCGCTCTAAACCCACTCACATCTCATTTAATCAGTCATAACCTACATGAATGATGATAGGTTCTCAAAGCTCGCTGGTTCTCTGTGACAGTTCTAATAATGCAGTGCCAGATGTTTAAAATGTCTGAAATACTCAGAGGTTGCAGTGCAGTGACCTCCATGGTCTCTCATTCAATGGGAGTGGTTGGTAAATGTAAATATAATTACAGTGCAATCCATTTGTATTAGGCATGATTATAATATAGCAAATAAAAGCACTTACAAAATTAAACATGTTAAATTAAATGTATTGTTTTCTGATTATAATAGACACTCTCTAGGTGTCTATTATTAATGCCTCCTAAGAAGAAAACAGGGAAGGAGCTTTGAGCATATTTGAGAGATGGAAGAACATCAAAGAACGTAACCTCTGTGCTTTCATTCCCATCATACAGGGGTGTCAAACTCGTTTTCACCTGGGGCCACATTAGCCTTGCAGTTGCCTTCAAAGAGCCAAACGTAATTTTAGGATTCGGCCCATGGGCCTTGTGTTTGCCACTCTGTTATGTGCATTGTACTCCTTTATCACTGACACTGTCTCATAACACAAAAGACATACTGTTTTTTCTCCTTGAAACATAAGCATGTATTTGCTTTCTGATCTATCATTAAATTGCCTTCCTTCTGCATCAATTGTTCTTTTGCTCAACATTTTGTGGATTCAAATTGTTCCACCAAAGATGGTATGGTGTGCCACCTAAGTAAAAGACCAAGATGTCCTTCGGACCAGGTTAAATAATAGTCAGGCTCTCTCACACAGGCTCACCTTTCCTTCAAACTCCCTTCCCCATAAACAGCAGTCACTCTTTCTCCATCAGTTGTCCCCCTCCATCTATCCCAGTACCATTCTCCTTATTCCCCTATCACCAATTCCTTGGACAGCAACATTATACTTAATACCATTCCCTGGCATGAAAATGCTTCTCTTTGTTCCATAGTGGAATAAGGAGCATGTTCCTTTGGGGGTGGACATGCCTACTGGTATTCTCCTTTTGTCACACCCTATGAGGAACATTCTCCTTATTCCACCATCTGGCCTCCCAGGAGAGACATTCACTTTATTTCACCATTACAAATCCTAGCAGGCACTTTCCTTCTTACCCAATCTGCTCAAGCCATCCTCCCTAACACAGGTATTCCAAACTGGGCAGTCACATTTCTTTTGATAAATTAGCCAGATACATGAACTTTAGCAAGTGGCCAGGACTGCAGGACTGTGCCTAACTACTGCTCATGCCCCAGAGCTGTCCTAAATGACATATTATTAAATGACATTAGCATGTCATTGCACAAGTGCAGCTACCACTACTGGACCACAGAGCTGGCCGTATCCATGGAGAACAATGTAGAATTCATGAGTGGGACCCTGGCTGCTGGTTACAAAATATCTTTTTGCAGGTACTTTTAAAAATAACATATAATTTCTAAAGTTCATGTATCTGGCTAATTTATTAAAAAAATAAATGAAATGTTTGCCCAGTTGAGAGTACTCCTTTAAGCGCCCCCTCCTGACCCAGCTACCTGCGCTCCCTGCCCCTGCCACACACCTCCCCCACGTTATTCTTATCTGTCTTGTCTTTCAACGGCCCAAGGCAGTTACTAGTGGCCCCCATCAGTCTCACCTATTACTCTTCTTACACAGGCTCACTGCTTTCCTGTAGCTACAGCCGCAGCTCCCGCAGTGTAACATGCTCACACATGTCACCAGTGCACTGGCAGGAGCTTGGGTACGAGGAGCTTGGCACTGGCACTGCCACCAGGTAGAAGCAAAGCGCCAGGCCAGATAAAACAAGGTAGAGGGCTGGGTTCAGCCTGCAGTCCATGTGTTTGACACCTGTGGCATAGGATGTGTAAACCATGGAGTTAAAACAAATATTTATAAAAACTAAAACTGTTACTTTTTTTGCTAAGCCTTTGAAACAGCACATCAAGCATGTTCTTACTGTCCAGAGTCCTTGACAAATAACTGGAAGAGCAGCATTCCTCTTATCACATTTCACCAGCAAACTTACTGTAATAATACTACATTCTCACTTTCAAAAATAATTTAGTAAGCATGCAGAATTAACACATAGGCCTTTTTAAGCCTCCAAGACTAACTGAAACCAAAGGAAAAAAATCCTCTTTATCCTGAATGGTAATAATTCCTGCAGAATAAATAAATAGACCATGTATTGACCTGTGTAAGTGCATGTTAAGTAAGTATGCAAGTATGTATGTTAAGTTACGTAAGTAACATCACTGGTGTTGCTGAAATGACAACATTAGAGATGTCTGTTGCAAATGATGTGGTTTATAATTATCATCAGATCTCTTTAGTTAGCTGTTTTGTCCATGAAAGTAGTATATCTCTTATTATCGTATTGTTGTAGTTATTATTATTAGGTTATTAAAAGGTATTACAGAGAGGAACTGAAGAGCATTCTCTTGATTCATCGTGCAGAAAAGCAAATGACAATGTATGTTATCAATCTCATTTCAGGCCTCCCGCAGTCACCCCTGCAGTCTGACCGGAGCAGAGTTTAGGGTCCTCTCAGATGAGGGAATGCCAGTGATGTAAAACAGAGGAAGCTATTACCTTAGGTAATCAGGGAAGGAATTCCCTAAACTGATTCTTCTTATGCTCCTTTTTCCCTTTATGTCTCATGAAATTGTGAAGCAATAACTTGAGGTGCTTTCTTGGAGAAACTCAGTAGATGATCAGCTGTTTAGACGTTGGCTGCCCTCTTCCCTGTGGAATGTAAGGGGTTAATTTAATATAGTGAAGTTTCTCTTATGTCCTAGAGGCAAAGTTCCCATGACTACACTTCCGAAATGTCACCCTTTAATTTCTCAAGGGCTCATATTGTCTCTCACCATGGAAGTCTTTTTTGTTTGATTTCAGTCCCAGCCAAGGACAGTGTTCACACCTTTCTCTTTCTCCCTAATTTAGTTATATTCCTAATAGCATGGCTCTGAGGTGTTCAGGAAAGTCGCCTCCCACCTCTGCTATCTGCACAAAGCAATCACAGCTGACCTGGTAACCTCTATCTTCCAGATTATGACTGGTTCTTACTAGGCTGCCTTCCCCAACTCACCATCTTCTCTCAGTTACAGGTGAGCCAGCCTGAGTGAACTCTCGGAGCTGCCTTCACACAAACATTGACATAGCTGAGAGCAGCATTTTGCCTCTTTCTGCTGTTCAGAGGCATCTAAAGCACTGATCATGTTACATGCAGGAAAGGTGACTCATCTTTTCTCACTGTAAACTAATTTGATATCAGGGCACTTCCCAGGTACCAGTTTCTGCTATTTTCACCAAGAAAAAGATACAGCAGTTGCTTTTATTGAGCTTCCTTACCTTAGAAGAAAACTAAAGCCCTATTCTATAGAAATTTTCCAAATAGCATAAAATACTTCAGGCTACTCAATCATCTTTTGTAGGATCAAGGCCTCATTGATCAGGTTTTCCTGTCTCCCAAGATGGCTATCATATTTTTTTTTTACAGGTAGCTGCCCATCTGGGTTCAGGGACAAGTTGCCTATATCCAAAAACTCATCTGTCTCTCACTATCCCTTGGGTGGAGAGACAGGTTTTCAGATACCTACTTTACAAATAAGATATTGTGAACACAACATGTGGATCACTCTAAAGGCAAAAAAGTTTTATTTTGTTTTATAGAGATAAAACAGTCACACTGTCATAAATCTGGGGCTATAGAAAATGAAACAGAATGTTGTTTTTACATCATTGAACTATTTTGGAAAGTTAAAGTTTGAGGAAAAAAATGTGTTGTTTTGTTTGGTTTTATTTTTTTCTCAAATGCATCAATAATCTTCCATTTAATTTATATAGCCACAGCTGTTAGCTATCTCCAAACCCTCTTAGCGCGGTGATATGGAAACATTTTTACTGAAAACTTCTTAGGAATACCTCAGAGAATTCACATTCATATCTATTTAAGCGAAGAAATGAATAGAATCTAACTAACCTAATTGAGAGAGAGGGAAAAAAATCAATAAAGCAAGCTTTCTGCTTACCAACTGTATCCCCTTTCTTGTTGGTTATTGCTTGCACTGTGGCTTATTTGGAGGAAACCTTTGTTCAGCCTTTACTTTGTTCTGCTCGTTCCATGGTCACATCCCCTGGTTCAGTTTATAAGTAAGGAGTAACATATGGGAATAAAACATTATGGAAGACATATATTGCTGATGCAGTATGTCTGCCTGGCACACACAGTATCATTTTATTACTGTAAATTTGGAAGTATTTTGTCATAATGGGAAAAAATGTTAACTCTTCTATTTAATAAATGCACATCAGAGAAAATATAACTTTATGTCATTCAACAATAGTTCAATTTTTTCCAATATTACTACTAAATATGTTTTCCTTTTTCTTTTAAGATCCTGCCTAGTGTATCATACCTGCCTATTGAAATTCATTGAGTCAATGAAGTCTCATACAAACAAATGGGATCCTTCATCACTGGAGTCCACATTTTCCCTAAGGATACATGAGAGGAGGAAGTGTCTTAGCTTGGGTTTTAGCAAAACCTGGTTCTCTTTTATAAAGTTTCTGGAAAAATTCCACCAGATATAAGTTACCCTATCCCCTACCAAAAGGCAGGGATTCAGTTCCCTGAAGTCAAAGTTTCCATAGGATCTGAGGGAAACCATCAGCAACTGCATTACCGCCTGTCTTCCCTGGCTGTCTCCTGACATTGTTTTTCTGGAAGCTGCACAAATCCTACTGCTACATCATCTTCTTTTGAGGCATTGCCTTTGTGAGGCTCCCTGAATAGAGATGGAAGTCATAGGCAGTAGCAACTCTGTATGAAGTATCCTAGTTTGGAATCATCCTGCCACTGTTTTAAGTATGCAATAAATAACTTATCAGCTTCTCTTAGAGGAAAGGAATACACTGCACTTTAATCTCCAGATCAAACTCTAGGATAACAACAGACAAAGTAGAACAAGCAGTATTCATTGTTTCCTAGTCTCCCAGGCCATATCCATCATCCAGAAAAAAGAATAAAAGAAAAGAAAAAAAAAAAAAAACAGAAGTCTAGGGTGTTCAAAGAACCTGAAACAATATTCGCAATCTTTGATGATCACAGTCACAGGTGTTGCAATGTGGAATACAATATAATGCCATAATAGACACATTGCGTCAAGGAAATCTCTGTTAGACTCAGGAATGCAGTGTGTAAGTGATGAGGGAAAAAGTGTCCACTTGTTACTCTGAACTTCTGAGAGTAGGCCAGTATTCCAAGAGGGGTGATGTGCTTGTTATTGTGGATACTAACTCCCAGGAAAACAGAAACTTTCACTGTGGATGAAACATGGCAGATCATTCCCTAAGTGCTCCAGTTTCTTCCTTTGCAGTCAAGTGCATAAGATTTAGTCTATCTATATTACCTGGAAAACTTAAAAAAAAAAAAAAAAAAGAAAAAAAAGAAAAAGGTATTAAAAATAAAGTAAACCAATTACTCTCTCTCCTCTTGCATTGCTGACAAAGAAAACTTAGTTAAATGACTTTGAATTGTGGTGCTATCAATTTTACGAATAATGCTGAACAATCCCATTTCTTAGGCACATGCTACACATTTAATCACAGAGACACTTATTTGTAGTTTTCTTTTTCTCTTCAACAAAAACTCTTACATCCATTTAAAGGCTTAAAAAAAAAAAAAAAAGCCAAAAAGCCCATATAATAATAATCCCTTGTGTTCCTATTAGGGGAAAGTGTGATGAGTAATGGTGTCTACTTTATCCCCTAATATGTTGCTAAGATACAACTGTCCTTATCTCCACATTATTTAACTTTTAATGCAGAAGCAATTCACTTGTATGAGTTACAATTTCGTTTTTCCAGTGTGTCCTGGTTTCAGCTGGGATAGAGTTATTTTTCCTCTTAGTAGCTGGTATAGTACTGTGTTTTGGATTTAGTATGAGAATAATGTTGATAACACACTGGTGTTTTAGTTGTTGCTAAGTAGTGCTTATACTAATTGGACTTCTCAGATTCTCATGCGTTGCCAGCAAGGAGGTGCACAAAATGCTGGGAGGGGACACAGCCAGGACAGCTGACTAAAACTGATCGAAGGTATATTCAACAACATATGACATCACGGTCAGTATATGAACTAGGGAAAAGTTAGCTGGGGGGGCTGCTGCTCAGGAACTGGCTGGGCATCTGTCAGTGGTGGTGATCAATTGGATTTTGCATCACTTGTATATTCTTTTATCATTATCATTGCCATTATTAGTATTGTTATTTTATTTTATTTCAATTATTAAATTGTTCTTATCACAACCCATGAGTTTTCTCACTTTACTCCTCTGATTCTCTCCCACATCCCAGCAGGGGGTGAGGGAGAACGAGCAAGCAGCTGTATGGGACTTAGTTGCTGGCCTGGGTTAAACCATGATACAATGATATTTCCTACACTTGGAGAAAGGGCCTACTCTGCCTGACTTCTAGATGATTTTTTTCCATCACTTGTCTCTATGCAAAAACATATAGGCAATTTGGAGACAAAATGGAAAAATAAAACAACCAACACTGCAAATCTTACAGACTTTATCCCCAGTTTAGAAAATGGGGTATATTACAAACTGTAATTTAATTCTGTGCCTGTTGTTACACAGGCTGCTTGTAACTTATAATTTCTAACACAGTGTAGCTAAAAGGATCTAAAGAGATTCTGACACATCAGATTTCTGATAGATCTGCATTATCAATTAACGTAGTCCATTGCTTAACAGTTATCTGAAATGATCTGTTTTCATACTAATTTAATTGTTTTTATGCCAGTCTGGAATCTGCATCAGAAACAGATTTCATGACACTGGTAACACTGCTAATTCTTCTAAAGATTTGACTGTTTAAAGTTACTTGTTCATGCTAACTGCATAACGAATTGTCCTCTTCAAGATGATAAATTATTTATTAGAGTAATGAACCAATCAATCAGGAGAGCTGAATAACTGAAACACACAGCTTTTGGCAAAGTAAGGTCTGAATATTTACATTTATCACAGAAAAGCCTTGACTTTGATGCAGACTTTTCAGAGGTATTTATTAATCATGATCTCATTACAGTTTTGGTGGACTAATAGCTTTTTATTTGTCAGAATTGTTTCTGATGATGTAGTGCTGTTGTCCTAAAAATACAGATCTATTTACACTATTTAACCTTCTACAAAATTGTCCAAAGGTAGCTTATTTCTAACATTGTGACAGATATTAAATCAAATCAAGATTAATGACTTAAGTCAAAGTGATTTCAGAGCTGGTGTCTGTGAAATGTTGCGGCTCTTAGGTACAAAACTTGGAAGCACCTCATGGGTTAGCTGCAGCACATAGCAGTGATTCACTGCAGAATTGAGAGTATTACTCTGGAAACAGGTCCAATACTTTTAGAATATGGCAGCAAGCCTCTAACTGCAGAAAAATACATATTGGGTACATTAAACATATTTTAGTGTTTATTAGTGAGAGATACGGGATTTAGACTAGACTGTGCTCTGAAACTAATCTAAATACATATCTGCTGAAGAGTGAAATGGCATATACTGTAACTCATGAAAATAATGAGTGTGAATTAGTTTCTGAACTGTAGTTCTACAATTTATACAGATCAGATTTGGCAGGAGCTTGTTAAAAGGGCATATAATGGAGTGCATTCAGACCTATGTAAGAATTTAGCCACACAATTGCCATTAAATCAATGAGTATTCAATTGTTTCGGAAGTTTTCAACTAATGAGTCCTATGTTTCATTTTCTTTTTGGGAGGTAGTGAGGTTTTTGGGGTTTTTTTGTTTTGTTTTGCGTTTGGATTTTTTAAGTAAATTGGACTGGAGCACTGCATTGAAAAAAGGTACTGGGAAATTCCATGTTGTATTGCTATGGCAAAAGATGATTGGGAAAGTGAAATATGTACTGGGAGGAACCTTCTAATGTCAAACCTGTAATCTGCCTTACATCACATATTTAACATCAAGTAGTTGTACCATGAAATTAAATTATCAGACTACTTAACTATGAGAATATATATTAGACATGTGAAACTATACATGTTAATGGGCACAACTTTTCCAGTGTCTTGGTAACCAAGTAAAATTGCTTGGTTTAGCAAAATTACCTTTGCAAATAAACTCAGATACACTTAGCTGTACATGTAATTAATTATAAACATACCAAGTGATTAGAAATTGCAGCCCTCAACATCGGTTCATCTTGGTGGCACACGTTTATGATGAAATACTGTTGATATATATCTGGCTTTGACCTGTATTTCGATGAATATATGGAACAATCTGTTTCCTTCATGACATCTTACTGCTGGAGTTGAAATCAAATTTAAGTTTTAAGTTGGAATCAGGACATCTAATGAGAGTTCAGGGGCAAAGCTCTATCAAAATGAGAAATGTGGGCATAAAGCATTGATCAATGAACTGTTCCCTCTTGAAAAACTAAATGCTTTAATCCTGAGGCAGAATATGCACTTTGCGTTGGTCTCATGCATATAAATAGCCACTTTTGAGTCCCAGTTTAACTGAGTGAAAACTTTTCTATATAACTCTGAATGTAAAAGTTTCCCACTGCTCCCTTCCCCACTTTAGTGTGATCAATGGGGAATTGACTTAAGTGTAAGAAGGGTCTGACCTACAAATTCAATTAAGCAAATTCCTGGTTGTTTGGTATGAAGTGCAAGATACCATTTTTATTTTATTTTAACCCAGTGGTCTAAGTGAACATGTAAGGACATTTGTACAACCTTTGAGCGGCAAAGTAAAAGAGGAATAAATCTTTATGTCTGTTGATAATTAAAGGATAATATATAAGCAACCTTTTACCTCTTTTGATACTTCTGGCTAAATGTGTATCCTTGTCTGACTTCTAATAAATGCTTCACTTTGGAGCAACTTTCCTCAGAATTGCAAAGTATACAACACGTATCACTGTTGTCTCATAACTGCTGGTACAGGGAGCAATGAGTTGTGGTCCTCCTTGACTGATATGTGAAGTTGCTTTAAGAAAAAACTAATTTATAGCACCTTAAATGGCCACAGGAGATAGTCTTGAACTGGAAGGGCTCACATTTATGTGGACAAATAGTGGAAGGGAAATAGGATGGGATTTTTTTTTTTTTTTTTTTTTTTTTTTTTTTTTTTTAACAGGGAATCTATGTTAAATAACTCACCTGACTCACAAGGAGAGTTTGTGGCAGACATGACACAGCAAACAGCTTTACTTTACTTTCTCTCCTTTTATTTTTAAATTGAATGTTTTTGTATTATTTGGATTTTCAGGTACATGTAACTCCCATTCACTCTTGTTGAAGTCAGTCGGAGCTTCAATGTCTATTGAGACTCAAACACTGCCAAAAATCTGGCTGACAATGTAGAACTCCAGACTGCAGCATTAGCATTTTATTTTCCAATACCTATACATCACAGTCTCACAAATTCATTTTAAATAGTAGACAGCCCCTTCGAAAGCCTTACACAATATGCTGTATTGCACTTTAACCTTTTATTATCTCATGCTGCAGTCATTTTATCCTAATTAACACACTTCTTTTTTGAAGACTACTATATGGGCAGAGAAAGGATTAAATAAGAGGATACAGGATGGGAGGAAAAAGAACCCGTCATATTCTCATGCCATCCAGATTCTGGACTTTACAGTTCTTGCTCCCAAATCCTACAGGTGTAATAAATACTCGTTCTCTTATTAGAATAAACTTTCTCTGATATTTGTGGGACTTTTTTGTCCTTTCTACTCTTTCAGTAAAACACTTTGACTTAGGAAAAAATACTGATTTACATACTGCTCACTCTTAATCTGCTTATCCAGGAGAACTGAATAAAATGGACCTCAAAGGATTTGCTTCTTCCCCTCTCAGCCACCACGATCTTTGAAGTATCAGTGGGCTTTTATGAGAGTAATGAGTATTTTCTTTTTCTCTGGTAGTGATATGTTTCTTAATCATTCTCTCACTAAACTTGATGCCTGTAGAAACTCATTGCTTTGTTTTTTGTTTTTTGGTTTTTTTGTCTTGTTGTTGTTGCTGTTGTTGGGTTCTGTTTGTTTGTTTTGTGGGTTTTTGTTTTGTTTGTTTGGTTTGTTTTTTGGAATATCAAATATTACTGGTCTGAAGTAGGAAAATAGCTACTGAAGTGTAACTCATAATACTGAATACTGAAGTAGTCTGCATTATTAGTTAACTTGAATTTTATTAACAAACATATCACATTACTCCATTTGTATTCAAGCCTATTCTGGAGAAAGGTTAGTAAGTACTATTCATTTTACAAATGGAAAACCTGAGACAATTAAATCCTTTTTCAAGGTAGAAAAAAAAAAAAGCCTTAGTTTCTCTGTTACTGCCTTAGTGCCCTGTTCACAGGACCACACTGACAACTCCATTCACTACAGTTTTTGGATGCATTGCATCTTGAAAACTTAATACAGAAAAAATTATTAATGTTCTCATTGGGAGCCTCATTGGTGTAGTGACTTAGCTAAAATTAAATACATTAGCAAGAACTCATCCAATGGTGAAATGCAACCACTGTTTCAGTGAAACGTGACCTCCCTTCAACCATACAACAAAGGTATTTTGGAGCGAGGGTACAAGGATGGACATCCAACTAGCTGCCAAGGCAAGGCATGATATTGTGTTACTGCTTTTCAGAAAAGGAAGGGGAAGGGAGACTGCAGAAGAAAACTCGACTTTTAAGTGATTCTACTGTATTAGTTGGCTGCAATGTTGCTTAGAAATGCTGAGGCCATGCAGACAGGTTAATGTGTATGAGGTGCCTATAATTAAATCAGACATCTGTTGAGCAATGCTGTTGAACTACACACAAGCCAATATATGGGTTGCCATAATTCTGCTTAAGTACCATCCTGCTGAAAATACTCAACAATTAAGAAACTACTAATTTCAGACTGAAAAAAGAACCATATTTTTGGAAGATTATTATTAAAGTGTTAAACTGTAAGGCTATTAATTACATAAGTGCATGAATATTTTCAGGCACAAGTTTTAATACACAATAATTTAGTAATAATACTCTATGTTGCAATGGAATAAGAAATCACAGGTACTTACATTTATGCACATACTATCATCAATATTTTGCTAAAATTGCCTACTGTTGGAATAATCCGAATGAAGGTCTTTGTGTTTCAAATTAATCAACCGAAAATATTTGTCAAAGAACACTTAGGTGAGATATGGGTTATTAGAAAGCAGAAGTCTGTCCACAGCCTTTAGTAAAACATACTTTATGCTAACATATATATTGGAAGAGACCACTAGAGATTATCTAGTCCAGTCCCTAATGTTCAGATTAGGTCCAGTCAGAGGAGTTGCTCAAGGCCATGCTCAGTGAGGTTTAACTATCTTAGAGTATGGCAATGCCACTGCCTCTCTGGGCACTTCTTGCAAAATCTAACTGCCATCACAGCGAAAAACATTTTTCTTGTACTTATTCAGAATTTACCATGTTCCAACCTGTGCCCTTTGCCTCTCATCCTTCTATTGTGCACCTCCAAGAAGATTCTGGATTGGTTTCCTCTATATCCTCCCATTACATATTAATAATAGTTGACAGCAATAAGATCCTCCTTCTCAGTTTTCTCTATCTCAAGTTGGATGAACCCAGATATCTCAGCATCTCCTCATATGTCATGTGCTTCAGCTTGTCTCCTGACCGCCTTTGTGGTCATCCTCTAGTATGTCCATGCCTTTTTTTTGCACTGGGGAGCCAAGAAATGGACACAGTACTGTGAGTGTACCTCACTAGGCCTGAGCCCAGAGGCAGCATCACCTCCCTTGACCTGCTGGAAGTGCTCCTCTTAATGCAGACCAAGATGCTGTCGGCCTGCTTTGCTGAAACAGTGTACGGCTGTCTTACGGACAACTTAGGTTTAAGGAGCCCCAGGTCCTTTTCTACAAAGCTACTTTCCAGCTACTTGGTCCCCAGCCTCTGCTGGTGAGTGGGGATTTTCCTCCCAAAGTGGAGATCTTGGCATTTCCCTTTGAAATTCATTTCCCTCTTATTTAGGCCCCTCCTGTCAGCCTCCTGCCCTGCCGTGATTAGCCAATTTGATATTGTCTGGAAATATGTGGAGTGTACTGTATCCCATCACCCAGTCATTCAAGAAAAACATTAAACAGAAGTGGTCTCAGTATCTACTGGTGAGAGCACAATCAAGTAACCAGGTGCCAGTTGAATTTTCTACTGCTAATCACCACAGTTTGAGCCCAGAGATACAGCCAATTTTCAGCTTATATTATATCTTAAAAATTTGACTCTAAGTACGCTGGGGAAGACTATGTTGAAACCCTTTCTTGAGCAAGTTATTGAAGTAAAGTATACAGAGGGCCAACTCCTGTCCCAAATCACACAAATTTGATAACAATGTGAGAAATTGCTGGGCACTGCAAAACCTCCAAATGGAAAAGGTGTTGGCATACCCCACCTTGAAGCCAAACAAGTAAGAATGAATGTAAGAAACTTGAACACTTTATAAATGATGAAAAAGGAACACTAGGACTGCTTCTGGGTGAAAGATGTCAAAAGAAAAGGAAGTGCAAGTTCACTAGGGTCAGTGTCTAGAACCAAATTACCATATCAGGGCAGAAAATATGCAAAACCAGTTAAGCAAAGAAAGAGTAAACAGAACAGATTGTTCACTGAAAAACAGGATAAAAAAAGGGAATACAGGAAAGGCAAATAATTTGATTGGTCTGCCTGAAATTGGCAAAGCAAGGGTGGTGCTACTGCATAAGGGAAGGGGAACTGGGAGCTGAGACAAAGCCAGCAGGGCCATGCTCTTACCAACAATGGCAGTCCTACAATACCTAAACAACAAGGGAAAAGTAGGATTGGGGATGGTGGCCAGAGATAGCCAAGGGTCCAGATCACTGGATATGTCCACAGTGACAAGGCAGATCCAAGGTCAAGCTGGAAAGTTAATTGCGCAGTTAATGCATAGTACATGACCAGGCACAGACATATTGACAATATAGCTTGGGCAAGAACCCTCCAGTGATGCTCCCAAACAAAGGGAGGCCAGGACCTTGATTCTCTGTCATCCAGTTCTTTTCCAGCAATTTGATTCAAGATTCCACAGCTGCACTAAATCAAAGCTGGCCTTGAGTACTGGCAGCCAAAACCCTGGGAAGAGAGAAAGGAAAAGGTTGTAGAGCTTGTTGGCGCACTTAGGACCCTGATGAACCTTTGAAGAGCCCTGAAAATGATCAGTGAGACCTGCAGTAGAGCAATAAACCTGTTCCAATTACATGCCATGTGCCCAATTTGGTTCCCTGCTTGTGTGACCTAGTGCAGTGCCAAAAGGGACAGACCAGATGTTGCTAATACAAGGTAAACGATAGGCGGTGCTATTTCTTCATCCCCATGGTCAGTCACCTCACTAAAGTTAATAGTCAGGTTGGCAAGGCACGACTTGCCCTTGGTTAATCCTTGCTAGCTGTTTCAAATCACCACCATATCTTTCATAGACCTAGACATGGCTTCTGAGACAATTTGCTCCAGAATCTCACTAGGAACTACGGTTAGCTGGCCAGCCTGAAGGTTTCTGTATCCTTCATCTTTCCCTTTTTGCAAATGGAAAGGTATTAGCAAGATTTATTAAAGTGTGTTATGTATTAAAAAATAATTAATTCAGAAGCAGTATGCCTTATATGTGTCTGAAAACACCTATAAAAAAAGAAAATGTATCCCAAATTTCCCCTCATCAAATAATCCTCTTAAATTTGTCTTCCATTTGCATTCCACCTCTCTTCCAGTAGTCTCATAGACATCTATAGAATTCTCCTTCTATAAAAAGGAATATAGAATCCCATATTCTATGTGTGTGAGGAGACCTGTTATCCAAGGACTTGCTTTCAAGTACATCTTTTTTTACGGGTTATGTTTTATATCCCTTTTTTCTTTTCTGAGGTTTTGTGTATAAAAAGTATAGTAATTTAATACTTAACTCACAGGAAGTGTATTATAATTTCAGTATATTGACCTGAGAATGTCAATTTTGGGAATGTCAATACTAAAGATAAGCTGTGAGCCTTTGATAATATTTGCATTATAACCTGATCAGAAGAGATAACGATATTAGAAGTGCACAGAAAGTCTTTCTCTTCACATCAATACAGTCTATCCAGCATTTTAAGTTATAAATACTGCTTTATAAGTAAAATTCACAATATGTCCTTCACACCTTCTGGTCTACAAAGAGAGATTTTAGGTGTTCTGAGGACATTAGTAACATACTTCCTGAGGAGACTACAAAATGTATACTTTGGTTTAATTTTTCTCTTCCTTCAGCATGAAGAAAAGCATGGCTGCTGAACTTGAGTGTCAATATTCTCCAAAAGTACTAATTCCTAGGACTAGCACAAATTTATATAGGGTACCTAAGTGTGCAGGCGGGTGGCTCAGATACACAATTCTCCAACAAAAAATTAATCGTTGATGAATGATACAAAAGGCTAAGTGCAGTATCTGTTACATAACTTCTTATTTATGGAATTTTGTGTCTCACAAGCATATTTCTTGAATTTATACCATCAATATACATGTCAATATCTATGTAGATCTGTGTATATGTAGGCATATGTCTTTGATAGTAGAAATTCTTAAAGATGACAGGTGCACGTGTTATACTAATCAGTACAAAACAACAGTACTTCCAGACTCTGTTATTACATTACAAACTTTATCCCATCTGTCACCCCTACTCTTCCTACACCAAAAATATCTATGAAAACAGGGCTTAGAGATACAAAGTATCCACAGCAACTCAACTGAGGGGAATCTTTTATTGCAGCTGAGGACAGGAGGTATGGATAGGATATTCACACCCCTGTTGACGCTTATGTTCTTCCAGAGAACCCTAGAGAACCATGAAAAACTCAGTCTATTTGTTGGGTTCCTAGTTGCCTTGGCAATTAGTTTTGCCAGAGCTGCATAGTTACATCCATACCTCAAGCTGTCATTTGTTCACCTGAAGATACATAAGCTTTTCTGTGCGATCATGAATGTGGGCCAGTTTGGACAGGTTAGTCTCACACCTAATTACTGCAGTACTGAAGTACTATATTCTATGCAAATGCGAAGCCAGTTTCATTCCAGATTACACTTGCACAGGTCCTGAGCTGCTCAAGTCAAATAGAATTATAGAAGGTTGGAAGGGACTTTTAGAGATCATATAGTTCAGCCTCCCATGTCATGGGCAGGGACATCTTCCACTAGATTGGGTTGCTCAAAGTCCCATCCAACCTGAACCTTGAACACTTCCAGGGATAGAGCATCCACAACTTCTCTGGGCAACCTGTTCCACTGTTTCCTGACCCTCATAGTAAAATATCTCTTCCTTATATCTAATAGCCTAGGCCGTAGATGTGACTAAACTGTACTGCAAAGGACTCTCTTGAGATCATTTCCATGCTCAGACAGAATTGCTTATGGATAGGGAACACAAAGAGTGCAGAAGGAAGAAACAGGGAGGTGAGTGACACAAGCTGGTCTAACAAGCCCTATTCATGTAAGCAGCTCTTAATTGGTCAAGTAATCTTAATGAGGACACTGGAAGTGGTGGCATGAATAACGACCATCTACATCAGGACTACACACTTGGGTGATGACAAGTGATGAAAGTAATGATTCAGAACATCAGGCCTTTAAAATATGCAGAGATGGCAAATTGGGAGAGACCCTAATCTGCTATAAACTGACTCTTAATTGCTTATAATTTTGAAGAATCATATTGCCTGATTTAAATGTCACTGGACTCAAGCCCTGATTTAGATGGAACAGGAAAGTGTTTGGGAAATGGGAAAAATAAATTAAATGAACTATGCATTTTTATTTATCTTTTAATTCAGCCAGGAAGTGCCATGCCTAGGGAAATTATGTCCTGCTAACAGCCTGACTCGTTTTAACCTGCAATCCACAGAAAGCAAACAACGCTACCCTTCATCAAAGGTTTGGACCAGTATTTGAAGAGCAGACAGCTGTGTACTTGTAAGCCTCTGGATTTTTTCTTTTCTCAGTGCGCTTAAGTCAAGAGAAGCAAACTGTTTGCTTTGCATAAGAAATAGGATTGTAAAAATACCTTAGCTCTGCTTGGTGTTCATCCAAACTAAAGAAATTAAGTTTCTCTCTGTAGCAAAATCGACATTCCTCCTTCTTCCACCCATTATCCTCCCCTCTGAAACTTTAAAATGTCAGCTTGAGCTGCCCACCCCTACTTGTTGGAATTTTATTAGGTTAGGTATCAAAACTGCCTTCATTTGTATCTGCTTGATATTTCCTACGAAGCAGGACAGGAACATGCGCAGTCTTCTGAGCTGTCATTCAGAAGAGATGATGTGCAGTTAGGTAAAAAAATATTTTCCTTGCATTCCCACAACCTGAAATATGGTTCTTTTTCATTTTTTTTTATTACTAACATGTTGCTGCTCCTTTTCGAGCTTTTGTTTGCCATGGGAACGCCATACCTTTTATATATATAGACAGAAAGGGAATTAAAGTAGAAGATCAAACAGAAGCAGCATACATAGAACTGTCCTTCTTTTATTTTCTCTGTTTTAAAATACAAAAAAACCTAAACCAAACCAAACAAACCCAGTTTATGATATTTTCAATTGTATATTTTAAAGTTCCTATATTTCAAGAATATATTTTTAAAATAAATAAAATAAATCACAAAAACAAATTCAACTTTCACAATTTCTTTAACTATAATTCCATTGTGTTTGAAGGGAGCCCACTATGGACCTCAATGATTTTCAGATTGTTCTGAAGGGGAACTGAGTTAAATTCCTCTTTAGAATGTATAAGAAAATACCAAGATCTATAGAAACAATGCCACTGTTCTTACTTAATTATCCCTTCATTTGACATAGCTGACCTCGGAGGAGCCCTGCCATGGCATAATCACAAAAATGAAAACTGGTGTGTTCAAGTGTGTGTGTGTTAACGTAAGTGTCCTGTCACCATATAAAAGTGTAAGAGGTTGTCAGTGTGTAACACTTTACCTGTACTTCCTGGAACAGATAAGGTAATAAAATGGAATAAAGAACATTTCTCCCACACTAGATCTTTGTTTGACATAAGAGACGTGAGTGTCCAAATAAACCAGAAAGAGGTGATCAATTTACTCACTGATTCAAGTCTTAGCCTTTATGAAGCTTAGGGTAGCACCCAGAGTACTGTGAGCTATGCCATGCTTCTGTCTTGGCTTTGTACTCTGTCATCAACAGCGCACGAAGAAGAAGGCACTGCACTGTGTAAAAAAACAAACAAAAAAACCACAATCAAGCTAAATACTACCCATTAAAACACACTTCCCATCTTTTCAAGCTGTACTTTCCTCTGTTTTGGTTTAAAAGCTCTTTGAATGCTCTCTGTTTTCCCTACCTTTATTTGTATCATTGTTCATGTGCTCCCTGCAGCAAATGCTATGCCAGCTCTGTCATTTCAAACTATTGCTAATCTTTAAATAGTCAGCCTCAAAAATTCATTTCAGGAACGGGCTTTGCGTAAAGGATTTAGCTCAGAAGATTAAAATGAGTTGCCTAATTGTTGCATCCTCTTCCCCCCAAGATAAGCAGTCTCACACACTTTGCTGATTCAAAGGATTAGGTTTACCATTTTTTCATATTTTACAGCTAATGGGGGAAAAATTAAAACCAATGTTGGACATTGGAACTGCAAAGCTTCCTTCCAACTTCTATATTTAGCTGTTTCTAGTTTTTCCAGTCAAAATATAGGGACTACAATTTGGCTTTTTTTTTTTTTTGTTAGCAGAATGACTGTTTAATATAGCCTCAATTATTTAGCTGAGTATCCAGTAATCACTATAGTTGCCCCACAGCACTGGCATCTGTGCTTCTCCAGAATTTTTGCACTACTTTATATTCTGCAGTGTATCTTGGCAGTTAAATAATTTCTTGCCAGTGAAACAAACAAACCAAAAACCAGAACTTCCCCAAAATAGTACTGTGACTACTTCAATACCTGTGCAACTTTCTTGTTTATAAGAAAGAAAAAGATACCTGAAAGAAAGTATTAGCAGAATCGCTCAATAGGCTGAATGTTGCTACAAACCCAGAGTTCTTCCTGACCTAATACACAGTGTAAACAGCAGTGACAAAAGTATTTTCTTCATGATATTCACTAAGCATGTCCTTCGGAATGGGAAGTTAACTTTTTCTCATCCTGTTAAAGAAGACTACACACAAGGTTGGGTTCGTTTGAGTTTGGATTTCACATGCCTTTGAGAAAGGTTTGCCTCTCTACAAAAAGGTAAACTGTGCACATTACTTCATTCTGCTGAGTTTGTGTTCCAGGAGAAAGTAAGGAACTAATTTTCTAAATATGTTCGTGTCTACAGTTGAACATATTAGTGGATTTATTTCTTTATTCTCAGTTTATTCTCAACAGAGTATTGGTAGATGTGCCTGGACGGAAGTGGTGATGCTGCTGAGGATGAGGGGTTGGCAAAGGCCCTTCTGGAAGAGGACCTTCCAGCTTTGGGGGGTGTTGAGCAGTAAAAAACCAGTCTTATCTAGGATCCAGGTGCATGGTACCAATAGACAAGGAGCTTGGCAAGAAGCTCACAGCCTTGGAGGGGATGAAAAGAGTTTTTTTCTGGGGATAGAGAGCACTGGGAAGGTTTTAAGTCTGTTTTAAGTCTGAAAGTAAGAACCTGACTTGCAAGGAGAAAGCAGGAAGGAAAAGAGTGGTTTGCAAGTTTTCTTTCTCAAATTTTCTGCTCTACCTCACCTACTCATTTTGAGTTTTTGCCATGGAAGAACTTAAGTATTCCAGCTTATGTTCTAATGAAACCTGGATTACAAGTTTTTGCTGTTCTTTAAGGAAGTTTTTCTAAGGAGAAAGGCCAGAAAGATAAATTCCAAATCCAATTCAATCTTCTGAAACAATCTGTGTTCATCAGTGCCAATTCAAAATTTACCTAAAAGGTATTTTAACATATTTTACCAATCTGTACATGTACACATTCAAAGTATTTCATTTGCATGCATGGTCTCTGTAAGAACTTAGACAATTGGATTGGTTTTGTGTGAACACCTCTGCAGGTCTCATTCTGGAAAGCAGGTCTTAAAATTTTGCATTGAAAACATCTGCTTTCTGTACTTTAGATGTTCCCTCCTACACATTTGTTCATATTGCACATTCATTCAGCACTGAGCATAATAGGTTCCAAATTTGGACTCTTACAGGGTATTTATATTCTGAAGTAGCAATAATTATTTTGTTGAAATTAAAAAAAAAGTTTTCATAAATATTCATGTTATTTTATCATTATAATAACTCGTGTTGATGAAAAATCACTTTTATGCCATATTTGCAAATAAAAATGAGTAATCACAAGGCCTCTCACCAGGACTACCCAGTGTTTCAGATTTTTTCCAAAACAGTAATATAGGGAACTTATCATAGGGATGTGAATAAAGAGAGCTTATTCATTACTTCAAACTTTGCAATCAGTCACAGTCTAGCCATAAGAATGGTTTCCTTACTCCACCACACAAATTCTTTGAGCAATGCTAAAGATACTCCATAACAAAAAAGTATAAAACCATGAATGGAATAATCAAGATTTGCAAGTCCCTGTATTTCAGCTTGTCAATATCTAGTCAAAGTTATTCCGGTATTTGCTGGATATGAGTTAGATTGACCATAAAAGTCATTGTGAAAAGGCTGTGGCCACACCTAACTTAGATATGTAAGGCAGTGTATTTTTTCCCACAAAAGCACAGACTAGGCATAATAATTTATTTAAAGTTGTCATTTGACCACTTCAGTATTATTCACAGAATTGTAGAAATGTCTGTGAAGTAAAAGGTCAGGAAATCAGCCAGATTACCCACAGCAGTGCACAAATATGTAGGAAGCTGCCCAGTTTGTATAAGCAAAATGTTTCAGGTTCACACCTTCAGTGAATTCATCTCGAGTTTGGTATCAGCTTCTGCTTCAAACTCTCCAACACCATTATTTACCAAACTTTTCACTAATCTGAAATATCTAACTGAAATGAGTAAGGAGACAAACAAAGAAAATCTCTTTTTCTTTGCCACTTTTTTCTAAATGCAGCCTTTTGCTATGTGATAGAAAATTTAAAGGTTAATTTTGGCTCAATCATTTTGTAGAAGTTACAAATTTAAAAATAGTTGATTGAGAATCATTGTGGCAGGTGAATAAAATGGCAACAACCATCCTGTTTTCAACTCACCCCTGTCCTTTCCCATATTCAGGAACACAAGTAAAGGTTAGGTCGGATAAAGGAAAAGAGAAAAGGGAGGAAAAATCTACATGCTGTAAGTAGAAATAAGTACAGATTAAAAGAAAAAAAAAGTCAGCTGTAACTATTCTGTGGCTTTGCATGGCTTTACACCAAGTTAATTCCTTTATTTATACAAGGATGTGAGCTGAATCCAACAGTTGGATTGTACAGTGTGTAATACAAACATTTCAACTATTTCAGGTCGTCTTTGCTTCCCCAAAAGGATTCTAGAATTTCCCTTTCTTCTCTGACAATTTCCAGGAGGAGAAGAATCTTTTGCTCCTTATTTGGCTTGGTATCTTACCTTCTCTCTGTTCCTGACCTTTCTGTGTGTGATGATTTATGGAACAGAGAGAGGATAAGAAGAGAATGCCAAGCACTTCTCAAACAACAGAAGTGAACTTCAGCTGACCTTTCCTGTAACTGGGCAATGTGAGAGTAGCTCCTTGCTTTCAGTTGACATATAAAAAGACTGGTAAAATCTAATTATTTAATAAACTGTCCTCTCTACCATGACAAGCCCAAACTTTGGATAGCACTTTAAGACAACATGAATAGCATGTATTTCTGTGAGTGACAGGATTCCATAGCTACAGAAAATGTTTTAGTTAGATAATGGAAATTCCTTACTTTGTCAAATGCAAAGCGCTAAAATACTCTCCATTGTCTCAGCTCAGCATATCACCTGAAATTAAAAGTATTGTCACCTTTCTTGCTCAGCTATAATATTCCTATCTTCTGAGGTCTTACCTTTGTATGCAGAAGCTGAAGTCATCAGCAACCGTTGCTACAGTGGATGATATTGAATGGTATGATATTTGGATCCACTAGAACTTTGGAATTTCAAACCATGGAGGAGCCTTCAAAGGACAAGATATTCTGGGGCCTGAAGGGATTCACCTGTCCCTATGGGGAAAACAGGTCTTTAGGTGTAAGTTTGCAGGGGTGATTGAGAGAGGTTTAAACAAGAATCAGTAGGAAAAGGGAATAACAACAAGATTGCAGTAGGTAAGTCAAGGTTTGGCATGGCATCACCAAGGGTGGCAGTCCTAGTAGGAACATTTACACTGCTCCTGGGAGCATGGAGGGCTCAGGAGCATATCTAAAATGCTTGTACATGAACACATACAATGTGAGAAACAAACAAGGTGAACTGGAAGTGTTAGTCAGCTCCCAGAGCTATGATATCATTGATATTAGCGAGATTTGGTGGAGTGAGTCCCACAATTGGAGTGCTGGGATGGAGGGCTCCAGGCTGTTCAGGAGCAGGGCAGATGCAGTGGGGGTGTCAGACTATATGTAAAGGAGAGGTTTGATTGCACAGCCCTTACAGTTAGTGGTGATGTAGTTGAGAGACTCTGGGCAAGGGTTAGGCAGATGAAAAACAAATGAGATGTTGTAGTGGGTACCTATTACTGGTGGCTCAGCCAGGATCTAAGAACTGATAAGTTAATTTATAGGTTATTAGGAGAAATTTGTGGATTGGTAGCCCTGGTCCTTATGGGAGATTTAAACTTCCCAGACATCAACTGGGAATATGACACTGCTGCGATGAGCAGGTCTTGGAAATTCTTGAAGTTTGTAGGAGATAACTTCTTGTCACAAGTACTCAGTAAGCCAACTAGGAAAGATGCCTCCTACACTTCCTATTTGTGAATAGAAATAAATTTGTGGAGTATGTGATGGTAGGTGACTATCTTGACCACAGTAATCATGAAACAGTTTACTTTAAAATTTTCAGTGTAATGAGAAAAAAAGACAGCAGAGTTGCTACCCTGGACTTCAGGAGAGCAAACCTGAAGCTATTCAGGGAGCTATTTAGCAGAGTACCCTGGGAATGTGCTTTTAAGAGCCTAGGAGTCCAAGATGGCTGTTCAGTCTTCAAGAATCACCTTTTAGAAGCACTGGAGCAGGCAATTCCACTGGGTCATAGGTCAAGCAAGTAGGGCAGAAGACCAACTTGGCTGCACAGGGAACCTCTCGTGTAGGTCAAGAGAAAAAATAAACTGCACGATCTCTGGAAGCAATGTCAGGCTCTGCAGGAAGAGTACAGAGTTGTGCTTCATTTACGCAGGGAGAGGATATGAAAGGCCAAAGCTCAGAGTTGAAATTGGCCAATGTTGTTTCAGATAACAAGGGCTTTTTAAGTATGGTCATAGCAAGAGGAGATCTAAAAAAAACATTGTACCAATACTTGTTGAATGTGGTCATCTGAGTAACAGGGATGAAGAAAAGTGGAGGCATTCAATGTTTTTCTTTTCCTCAGTCTTTAATAATACTGATAGACCTTGGGCTGCCCAGTCCCCTGAGCTGGAGGACCAGGAGAATGGGAACAGTGACCTTTCATTTGTGGACACTGAAATTGCAAATGACCAGCTCTATCAGATGAATGTTCACAAGTTCATGTGGCCTGATGGGATTAATCCCAGTGTACTGAAGAAGCCAGTGGATGTTATGGCAGGACCCCTTCTCGATTATCTACCAAAGGTCTTCGGAATCTGGGGAGGGCCCTGCTGACCGGAAGCTTGCCAATGTTATTCCAATCTACAAAAAGGATGTGAGGGAAGGCCCGGGGAACTACAGACCTGTTAGTCTAATGTCAGTTCCTGGAAAACAGTGGAGAAGATTTTACTGACTTTACTATTGAAAGGCATTTAAAGAACAAGCAATCACCAGGCACAGTCAACACAGGTTCACAAAAGGAAAGTCTTGTTTAACTAATTTGATATCCTTCTATGATAAGGTCACCCACTAAGTGGATGAAGGGAAGGTAGTGGATGAAGGGAAGGTAGTGGGTATAGTTATTCTAGATTTTAGTAAGGCTTTTTATAATGTCCCTCACAGCATCCTTCTGGACAAGTTGTCCAGCTGTGGGATAAGCAGCTTCATGATGGGCTGGGTGGACAACTGACTGATGAGCAGAACTCAAAATGCTGTTAATGGGGCTATATCTGGCTGGTGACTGACAACCAACAGTGTTCCTCAGGGTTTGATTCTAAGGCCAGTTCTGTTCAACATATTTATCAGTGATCTGGATTCAGGAGTTGAATGCACCATTAGCAATTTTGCTGATGGTACCAAATTGGGAGGTGCTACTGACTCTCTTGAGGAACAGCAGCCCTTGCAGTGGGATCTAGATAGAGTGGAGCATTGGGCTATGATTAGTGGGATGAAATTTAACAAGACAAAATGCCAGATTCTGCACCTAGGATGGAGTAACACCAGGCACAAGTATAAATTGGGAAAGGAGTGGCTGGAGATGAGCCCTGAAGGGATCTGGGGGTGCTGGTCGAGAGCAGGTTCAGTATGAGTCAGCAGCCAAGAAGGTAGACCACATCCTGGAGTGCATCAAACACAGTATAAACAGTTGGTCAAAAGAGGTGATTATCCCACTGTATTTAGCACTGGTGAGGCCTCACCATGAGTACTGTGTGAAGTTCTCGATTCCATAGTTTAAGAAGGATGTAAAGGTCCTTGAATGCATTCAGAGGAAGGCAACAAAGCTGATGAAAGGGATGGAAGAAATGTCCTATTTGGAGTGGCTAAGGACTTTGGGTTTGGCTAGCTTGAAGAAAAGGAGGCGGAGGGGTGATGTGTTGGGAGTTGCACTGTCCCCCACCCCCACGCCCTGAGAACTGGTGCAGCAGTTGCACTGGTAGCTGCCCATCCCCCTCTCAGAACTGGGGCCTTCAATGGGGCAGTTAACGGCTCTTTCTGGAGACCCAGAGTCGGTGGGCAAGGTTGTTAGCAGAGGAGGGGCCAAGAGCGCCCACAGTCCAGAGAAGCTGAGAAGCTTCTCGAAGGCCCACACTTGGGGGATGGGGCGTAGAGAAGCCAAGAAGCTTCTGGAATGCCCACAGCCAGATCTGATCAGACTATAAATGGGGTTCCCACCGGCGACTGCCCTTTGCGTGGTCTCCTCGGAGCTGCGGGTCTGCCACGCTGCCGGAGTCCCTCCCCTTAGACGGAGAAGCCGTCTAAGGTAACCTCCCGGGATGGGGAGCGCCTCACCTCCGTGTGTGGGTGAGTGATAAATTACTGGATATATGCTTTAATAAGTCCTTGCCTGGTAGGCAAGTGTACCTTCCTCGTCTGAGGCAGATGAGTGTAAACTCCTGGCTGCAGTAGACTAGTGTTTATCTGTTATAGGCAAAATGGGGCAGAGAGGGCTCTGGTTTGTTTCCTTGTGAGTGCGTATATGCACGCTGTGGATCCTCATTCTTATCTCGCTGCACCCCAAATAATTTCCTAACCTAATATCCGAACATTTATCTTATGTTATCAGAGTGCTAGTCTGCCTAAACTCATATTTGGGATGCCTCCATGACAGGTGACTTCACTGCTCTCTGCAACTTCCTGAGGAGATGAAGTGGAGAAAGGGGTGCTGATCTCTTCTCCCTGGTATCCAGTGATAGGACACATGGGAATGCTTCAAAGCTGCACCAGGGGAGGTTTAGACTGGATATTAGGAAGCATCTGTTTACTAAGAGGGTGGTTGAACACTGGAATAGGCTTTCTAGAGAGGTGGTCAATGCTCCCAGCCTGTCAGTGTTTAAGAGGCATTTGGACAATGCCTTTAACAACATGCTTTAACTTGGCCCTGAAGTGGTCAGGCAGTTGGACTAGATCACAGAATCACAGAATGGTTGAGGTTGAAAGGGACATCTGGAGATCATCTAGTTCAACCCATCTGCTACAGCAGGTTCACCTAGAGCAGATTGCACAGGAATGCACCAAGGCAGGTTTTAAATATCTCCAGAGGAGACTCCACAACCTCTCTGGGCAGCCTGTTCCGGTGCTCTGTCACCCTCAAAGATGAACATCGTATTTCATTTCTAACTGAAATAGTCTATTCTGACTTTTCAGTTGATATTTAAGTGAAAATATTTTGCCTGGAGTAGCTCGTTCTTTACCCCTTCCTTCCAATCCAGTATCCCACTAGCTACAGTTCCCTGAGTTCTTTTAGTGGGGCAGATGACCACACATGCAGAGTAGGATGAGAACACAGTTGCCACAAACATACTGAAGCAAGTTATACTCCTGCCTTTCCTCTTCTACCTCCCCAGCAATAAAGATGGGCTTCATTGCTCTCCTAAATACAGAAATTCTAGGAAAACCACCTCAGCAAATAAGCAATTTTCCAGCAAGTAATAAAGGAAAAGTAAGCAGGAGAAGGGAAAAATGTAATGAAGTGAAGGCGATGAAAGTTTTCAGAAAAACTTGTCTTTGGTGACTTGTGTTCACTGTGACAGGCTAGGGGAACAGCTGTGGAAACAGATAGATTGTCTTTGTTCTGTATTCTACTGATACAAAGCAGGAGCAATGTGGGTCATCAAAAGTTCGAAGAAGGGAGTTCACAGGGGTTCCAGAATTTATTGATACCTACCGAGATATATTAGAACCACCAGTCTTTTTCATATGATTAACACTGATAACACCTGTGGATTTTCTTTCATTTTCAGCTCTCAGGTGCATCAACAAAGATGCATCTCACATATATTAGGTCACTTTTCTGTTGTCTTATTTTATAATGGGGAAACAATAGAAAAGGCAGAAACATTAGCTCAGATGCATTTATCTTGATTTGCATGCTTTGACCAATGAATCATTTTGGATCCACATTCAATTAACTAACATTCTCAAATTGAATGTTACTACTAGGTCCCCAAAGTTTCATAGATTTCATGCTTGAAACGTACAGTTTGCTACTCAATGTTGCTGTTTCTTATTCCACTGTTGAAGATTTACTTCTATAACAAAACAACAAAAAAAGCCAAAAATTACTTGTTGAAGTGAATGGCATGATAGTACATAGTACAACAAATAATAAACATTATCCTAGAAAGAAAAATTGGTGATTTTTTTGCAAGCCGTTTATGAGTTAAAAGAGAAACACAAAGGTGAAAACTTGGCTTTGATCAATAGCCATACTTATACTAAGCATCAACTTTATCTCTAAATTTGTTGAGCAGAATCACAGAAAACTCATTTCTTTGCCTTGTATAAATTCGAGTGAATTTGTTCTTATGAAATACTGCTAACTTTATACCTTAAGCAAAGGCTAATTCTTTATTTTTCCAGCTTCAGTAGAAAGTTTTACACAGTGCTTAAAAATTTATAAAGTATACTTAAAAATTGTGGCATATTTTTGGAAACCATTAGGCATTCAAAGATAATACTCAGTTTTAAATTTGTAAATCAGACTATAACTACAAAACTTCTTGGCACTTCTTAGTCTCCCTGATTTCTCTCTGAGGGCAGGCAAAACATATTATGGATCTGCTATGGATCTGAGAATCTTTCCCAAAGTATAAAACTTCACCTGGCTCCCCAAGCATGTCAGGATTTAGGATTGGGAACCTGAACCTTCTTTCTGACATGACACTGTGCTGCTTATTTTTTTTTTTATTTTTATTTTTTATTTTTTATTTTTTTTCTTTTTTGGATTGCTCCAGTTTAACCTGTCGGCTTTTAAGGAGGAGTCAATGAATCAACTCAGAAAGCATGAAGGAGTAGGAAATTCTTTCCTGAAGTTGTCATATTATCTTTTCAGCCACCTGGCCTGAAACTCAGACATAACAGAGAACATTTGAGTTTGGTATTTTAAAGATAACCCCATTGCTGCTTCAAGGTAACGTAAGACCTTTTCTGACTTTTGAGGAGAGATGGAAGGAAGGAGTAAATTCATCATAGTTAAAACTCAGAAGACAGCATTACTCTGACCTTGACTACATATTTGATTAACCATGAACTATTTGCAGTTCAGATGTCTTTTCATATCGAAGCAGTAGTTCATAATGAATGTGTTTCTTCCTCCCATCCCTGGAAAAAAAAAAACAAAACAATTGTTATTTCTTACTAAATGTGACTTTATGGAAACAATTTTTGCATGGAAGCAGGTTAAAATCAAACATTTAGTATTATTAATATCAGCATATGAGGAGAAGAAAAAGGACATAAACCCCTCCAAATTGTTGATTTGATAAATCGTAGTTTTGCTATAAGAAATATGAATTTATGCTTGTTTAATTACATGTTACATGGTGTTACTCCTGATTTGGTTTGGCTGAAAAGACTTCAACAGTATTAATACTGATTTCCCCACTGTACAGCATGGGAGAATAGCTCTATAATTATGCTATGGTTTAGATGGATTTGGGGAGGGGGTTAATTTATTTTAAATTCAAGTTAAGGCAGAATTGGATTTCCTTCCTCTGTACCTAGGTGAGTAAAATATTATACTTAAATAAGTCATACAAGAGTCCAAACCTGCATCTGTTGTGGTGTACAAAATGGAAATTAAAGAACATAAAAGTATTTTTATAAACTTTGATGGATTTTAAAGAAGTCTATATCCAAATAAAGTCATTAGAACTACATAGGGTTCATGGCAGTCTATAAACCTGCCTTATTTTCCGAGAAACCTAGTCCCTCATATTTTCTGGCTTTTGTCACTAAGACTAAAAGTGAACAAGCAAGGAATATAATTAGCATGTCAATTCCTTATGACTTAAATACATATTTCTAAAATTGCTGACCTAAGAAAATTTGAGTGCTTTTCTACTGAAATCATATGTTAAAAAAAAAAATAAAGGAACTAGAAATACAATTGGCAGTGAAAAGTGTATGGTCATGAAAAGATGTATTGATTCAATACTGCTGTCACTGTACACACAACTTACTGAAAAAGAAATATGAAAACACTGATGAGGTTTATAAAGAACTCTGATAGAAATAGTGTGATGTTGGAGAGGGATACACTTCTAAGGTATCTGGCAAAATCAGACAGACTATCCAATGAAATAATTGCCTAAAAACATACCACTAAAATTCTACAGTATCAATTTGCCAAATAGTCTCAGGTAAAACTATAAACTTCCTTAATAATTGGTTTCTTCAATTTTGATACATGGGTATAAAGAAGATAAACGTAAATAGACAATTGCTAAGAGCCAGAAAAGTGGAGCGGAGAATTTGCTTGTTTGCATCTTGTAGTTTCAGACACTGTTAGTATTTGTGAAACAACAGCATAGAATTATTATATGTTTTAGCCACCAGAAGCACAGGAAAACAGGTAAGGTTGTGAATTCCACTGTAACTTTTCATTTTGCACCATGAAAATTAAGAAGAAGAAGTGTAGGCTTAAGAATGCCTCTTTGGCAAGATGTGCATTTCATCAATGATTCCATGCTTTGCTTTGATTTGAGTATGCATGACTTGCTTTTATTTTAGGACACTAGAGGAGGCTCAGGAGTCAGGATTGACTTTTTTAACAGGCTGAACAAATTAGAAAAGCAACTGGATGGTGCGCTATTAGAATGTATTCATTGTACCTTGATGCAACCTTAGGGCCTTCAGCTGAGTTACATCAAGACTCTGATCTTAGAGGACTACACGTATATATATGAACTTTTAAGGACTTGGATAAATGCTCTGCAATAATCCTCATCCCCATGAAAAATGCACTCCTTGCCTTTTTCTCTTCCTGCCCCAAAAGGCCTGAGAAGGTGTTTGGTATTGGTTTAGGTTTACTAATTAATTTATTTATTTTTTTTTTTTTTTTAGTTTGGTTGGTTTTTTTTTTTTTTAGTTTTACACTTTTGATTATGTCTCTGTACATTAGACTTCATTTATCACCCTACTTCCTTGCTATGGCTGCTGCTTATATATATTTTCAATAAAACGTCATGTAAGAGTAGACAGATACACCTTTTTTTTCTTCTAATTTTAAATTTCTTAATATTCTGTTTATAGTGTATTTGTTAAAGCCTTATTAAAAATAAATCACACAGGGTATTTGAACAAACATATTCTATATGGAAACTAGCTTCTAAACAGTCAGCATTCTGGAATAGCATAGGAGACCATAATGTTATAAAGATTTCACGTTATCTTGGAGTTAAAGTGAGGCATTCTGCTCAAGAAAATTATGACGTATTTTCTCCTAACTGTAAAATATAGAGTAGATAAATTTTACAACAGAAATAAATCTGCATCCTTGTCACTGTGAGCAGAATTCCCCTCACCATTGTTTTCCATGGAATATAAAGTTTGTCTTCAGCATTTCTACAGAATCACAGGAAAACATAGGTAGGAACGGACCTCCAGAGAACACCCAGTCCAACTTCCTACTCAAGGCTGGTTGCCCTCCCACACTGTGATAAGGTTGCTCAGGACAGTATTCAGCTGAGCTTAAGTATCTCCAAGACTAGAAATCCCACAGCTTTCCCAGGCATCTGCTCCACCTGTTTGACCACTGTTACAATGAAAACATCTTCCTTGTATCTAGTGAGAATTTCCCCAAGCTTGCATCCTTTTCCTCTTCTGCTTCCACCGTGCACTTCTGAGAACAGCCTGGCTTCCTCCTTCTATATTTTCCCAGTGGTACGTCAATGTTGTTGTACTGGAGAGCCCCAAGCTGGAGACAGTACTTCATATTTGATCTCATGAGAGTTGAGAAAGGCACAAGATTCACTTTGCTAATCCAGCCAAGTATGAAGAAGGCCTTCATTGCTTCAAGGGTGCATTGCTGCCTCCTCCAGTTCAACTGGTTTTCCATCTGGAAATCCAGCTCCTGCATTTTGCAAAACTGCATTGTAACCAGCTGGCAGCAAGACTGTAGTCCTGCACTAGTTTATTGTATCCCAGATGCCGAAGTCTAGATTCAGTTCTTGTCATCCCTTTTCTTTTGCTTGTGTGCTCTTTTGAACAGCATTCCCACCATCCAGCCTTTCTTCAAGTCACTACCGCCCAGAAACATACAGAAAGTGCACTCTGTATAACCATCTAGTATGTTAGTGAAGACTTCCCAGGACATGAGGTGAGGCTGACCAGCTTATAGTTCTGCGGATACTCCTTCTTCCCTATCTTCAAGGTGGTGGTATCATTTCCCTTTTTCAAATCATCAGCAACCTCACAAAGACAGGAGCTAACTCCACTGCCACTCTTGCATGCATTCTCTCTGGCCCCTTGACCTTGTGTATGTCCATGTGGCTTAAGTGCACCTTCACTTGATTTTACCTTTGTTGTTCGTAATGCTTTTCTTCCACAGACTCTGCTAACAGACTTGAGGACCTAGGAGGAATATGGGCAAACCTAACCAGTGAAAAAAATTAGGTAAACCAATATTGAGTACCTTGGCTTTCTCCATATTGTTTGTCACTAACTTTCCAGTCCCACTGAGAAGTCCTCTCACATTTCTTTCACTTTCCTTTGGTGTCAGTGTGCTTATAGTTCTTCTGGCTGCCCTTCACATCCCTCACTAGTTCCAGCTCCAGTCAAGCTTTGGCTTTCCCTCCCTGAACGCCTGGGCAATGCTTGTGTTTTCCTACCCCATCCCTGCTTCCACCTTCTGTGTTCTTTCTTTATCTAGTCAAGCTCAATCAGGAGTTCCTTGCTGATCCGTGCTGGCCTTCTGCCATGCTTGATATGATAGTCCTTGAAATATCAGCTCTCACACTGGACCAGATTCTCTGCAATTTTTTGAAATTTTAGCTCATGATAGTGTGCTTCAATTTGGTTTTGTTGTTGTTTATTTCATTCTAATTTCAGCTAATTTAATTTGACTACTGTGATTAGCTACAGGGAAATCAATAAAATTACACAACTGTAAAACAGGAGTGACACAGAAATAAATCAGTTCAGCACCACCTCTTATAATTGCCTGACACTTCTCATGGCCTACTTCTTAGTAAAATAGAACTTTGCCAAACCTCCAACATTTTAACCTCTGGTGAAAGTTTTGGGGATGCTTGTTTTCCTGTTTCTAAGAATAAGACCAAGGGAAAGCAAAAATGAACAGCAACAACAACAAAACCAACCCAAACAAAACAAACCAAACGAACCCCACAAAACAAACAAACAAAAAACCCCACCATTTTTTCCTTCCTAAAACACAAATTCACATAAACATTTCTTTGAAAAGCTTGGGACCACTGTGGTTAGATGTACAATTGTTTTATTGGATGTTAGTTTTTCTGCTCCCTCCAAAATTCATTCAGATACTGTAAGGAGTGACAAAAAACAATTGCCAGTGACTGGATTATACACGCTGGAACTCATAATTCAGGCTGTCTCTCCTAGTGTCAGTACCAAGCAAAAGCTGCATAACTGAGACAAGGAAAAGCTCAAGGTATATATGATTCCAAACACATGGATACTAGAATCTAGCACATTACACAGAAGCAAGGTATAGCTGACCAACATCATCTTCTGCAAAGCAAGGGCCTACTGAAGAACACAGTTACCTGTGGCTAATTTCCCCTGTGGGTGAGACATGAAGTACCAGCTAACGATGTGTCAGGACACTGTTTCTCGCAGATCCTGACTGCCAGCCGAATTGGCCACTTTGCAAAGCTAAGGCTCTGGCTGACTTTCCTGTCAGCATTTCAAATATAAACATTTCACAGTAGAAGTGGAAAGAACCGCATATTTATGTCAAAAAACCCACTAAAAAATAGTGACATATATTTAGGCATCACAAGAACCTCCAGTCACAGCACTGCTGATATTTTTATAATCCATAATTATATACATGTCAGAATGTTTATTCTTATAGAGGATTAAAGCCACCCCAATGTTTCATGGTACTATATTTCTTGAATGTGGTGAAATTTGTTTGACTTCTTAAAGTCGACAGCCAGGAGGACTGGCAACATCCCTCTAAAAGAAAATGAAAACCTCATCCAGTAGTTCCTAGGCAATGGGCCTTTAAGAGAACGAATAGTTGGGACTATTATTTTAATATAACAAACTTGAGGAATTTAATTGTAACACGCTTTAACAGGGCTCAGCATCAATGCACACAGATGCCTAAATTTAACAGAATACAGCTTATTACTGACATTAGTGAGGTATTGCTAAGCTACTTCACCACACAGGTGGAGGGTGTAATTTTGAAGGCTACTGAACACTGTGAATCTCCCAATGTATCACAATTACTGAAACACCTGTGTTAAATAACTTAGCGCTGATTCACTATGAAAATGAATGGTGTTCAATAGTCCTTAGAATTAAATGCCTTGCCAACAAGCCACAGGTGTACACCACAGGAGCACATGATAATGTAATTGTGAAGGATGTGATGACAGCTCTCCATCCATAATACCACCTTCCCAAGATGTACTCATGCAAGTATTTTATATTTAGGTATTTTCTAACTGTAGCTTTAGAGTCATCTAAGCAAGCAATATCAATTCCAACAGGAGCATTAAACAGGAAAGAAACAAAAAAAACCCCCATGTAATTCAGGTTTAAAACTGATTGAATCCAGTCCAGGAAGGGACAAAATAAAACCACTACCTCCTCAGCCCTTCCCTCCCAAAACACACCCTAGTGCTTTAAATGGATAGGATAATTTTGGTCTTTAACATTTTTAAACTGAGGGCCTGCTAAATGCTTTCCTTATAGAAAATGCAACTACACAAACGACTGACCTGTGGAACACCATAGCCAAATTTTATTAACTCATTAAGATGTGCAGGTTAGTTTAAAATTCTACGGCTACTGTACATTTGTATTTTACAAAGAAAGTGAGAGTGATTTTCAAAGAAATGTATTCTGGTTCTGTAGACACTAAGTGATGTAAGTCCCATACTTTGAAACAGAATTTTTGCAAGGACTAGTTACCATTAGTAAATTCTGGAGAAGTAACATGATGTGAAATTCCAGAAACTTTCTGGAGCTTTTAATCAGAAGTTTGTGAGCAGTTTGAAGAAAATAACCAACCACAGCTAGTAGGCAACCATCTTCTGGATTGTTTCACAACTACAAAAACCCAATACGTGTATGTATGCACATAATATAATAAGTCTTTAAATCAATACACAGAAAATTACAGTGTCCTAAAAGATTCTTGTCCTGTGTCATTGGGGGAAGCAATGAGAGGAGGTGGTCTGAGTCAGGTGACCATGGATTGACCAGCTGGAGTATTCCATCCCATTCACAACTTCATGGGTATAAAAGGTGGACCCGAAGGACTCTTTTTCTCTTCTGCTGGGTCTCCTGCTGCTTTGCTTCGTCTGTGCTTTTTTCCTGCCGTCCCTGCAAGCTGAGGCCTCGTGGCTGTCCCTGCAAGCTGATGCATCGTGACAGACTGAATCTAGTTCCAGTTGGCTGCAGGATCCTGCTGGAGCAGCTGCTGGGAATTGCAAGACTGGTTCTATAATATTTTTTCTCTATGTTTATTTAGTAGCATTAGTAAAAAATTTTCAAATTTTCCAGCTCTCTTCTCTCTGTCCTTCTTTTCCTTTCCTCTCAAAATCGCCTGTCCTTAGTGAAAAAGGGGGAGAAGGAGGGTGGGTGGAAAATGGGAGGGGGGAAGAGGGTTGAAGAAAATACATCTGCCACGGTTTTTGATTGTCTCCCCGCAATCAAACCACGACAATTCTGTAGAACCCCATGCAACTCCACAGGCTTGGGGAAGAGTGGCGGGAAAGCTGCCTGGCAGAAAAAGAGCTGGGGGTATTGATCAACAGCTGGCTGAATATGAGCCAGCAGTGCGCCCAGGTGACCAAAAAGGCCAACAGCTTGTACCAGCAATAATGTGGCCAGCAGGAATAGGGAAGTGATTGTCCCCCTGTATGGTGCTGGTGAGGCCCCACCTTGAATCTTGTGTTCAGTTTTGGGCACTTCATTGCAACAAGGACACTGAGGTGCTGGAGTGTGTCCAAAGAAGAGCAATGAAGCTGGTGAAGGGTCTAGAGAACAGGTCCTATGAGGAGTGGCTCAGGGAACTGGGGTTCTTTAGCCTGGAGTAAAGGAGTCTGAGGGGAGACCTTGTCGCTCTCTACAACTACCTGAAAGGAGGTTGTAGCATGGTAGGTGTCGGTCCTTTTTCCCAAGTAGCAAGTTATAGGGCAAGAGGAAATGCCCTCAAATTGTGGGAGGGAAGGTTTAGATTGGATATTAAGTAAAGTTTCTTCACCAAAAGGGTTGTCAGGCATTGGAACAGGCTGCTCAGGGAAGTGGTTGAGTCATCATCCTTGGAGGTATTTAAAAGATGTGTAGTTGTAGCACTCAGGGACATGGTTTAGTGGTGGACTTGGCAGTGTTAGGTTTATGGTTTGACTCAATGATCTTAAAGGTCTTTTCCAACCTAAATGATTCTATGAGTCTATGACTCTATAGTTCTATAATTCTATGATTCTATGATTCTTTGTTCTTTGTTTTTGCAGTATTAACATTTTCATGTAGTACACTATGTTTCTAAGTCCAGCTTCTCTTACTGCGCAATCTTATCATCCAACCCTAATCCTGCTCTTTTGAACATCTCAGCCTGAAGTAATCATTATTATGTATTCCTTTCCAAGCCATAGAAGAGGATAAGACAGGTCGTAAGGAAACAAATCTTTGCTGACAAAGGAATAGCTTTGATAATCTAACTGCCAAACATAACAAAAATCAAGAGACACACAGAAATTGATTTAACTAAATAATATTTCATTCTTTACTTGCATGCTTCTGATCAGTATTTTCATCAGGATATAGAATAACAGACGAAAGTTTCTGTCTTGGATCAGATGGAAAAAAGGTGCAACTACAGGGACAAAAACTCCCATGCTTAAATGTATCTACATTTTAGTCCTACACACTTGAAAGTGCGTGATTATAAGGGAGAAATTTAAGCATGTATCTAAGTCCTTTGAGGATCAAGGAATCTAAAAAAAATCAATGCTACTTTGAAGTGAGTGCAGCTGCATCAATTTCTATCCATATTGTCTAGAACATGTCAGCAAGATATTCACAAAGAGCAGTAAAGATTTTTAGAGGAATAATGTACAACATAGTATTAAAATTCCAATGGTTACCCCTTATTCTGAAAAAAATCTGTTTGGGGATCTAGTTATAGCACATTTAGGAATATAATCTATATTCAAGAATATAGCTGTCATGGAATTAAGTGTACATTTTATAAATTTATGAAAACCATCTTCTGGTTAAATTATTGAAGTGGTTTAATTGAGATGTAAGGAAGCTAACAGAAAATCTTCAATGGTGATGAGGTAAGCCAGACTTGATACAAATTGATTAATTCAAACAAAGCTGAGTTTTTGTCTTTCATAATCTTAAATTGTCCTCATGCATGCATCCATCCATCCATGCATCCACCTGTTGTTCCAGAAGAGTGGAAACAAAAATGCTATTGAAATGTAAAGGCATCTCCTTTTTTCTCAAGCAGATGATTAACAGACAGAAATATACAGACCCACCCACAATAGTTTTTAAATATGTTTGTTTTTTTTTTTTTAATTCTAGTCCACTCTGTATCACTATAAAAGAATCAACAGTTCAAAGAGTCTTGTGTGCTGCCTCCTCCTTTAAAATAATTTTTATCTGCATTCTTTCTTCAATTAAACAAATACTATCTGGTTACAAAATGTTGACTGATCACTGTACTCATTGTTGCTCACGGGCCTCTGCATATGAGTAATACAATAGATATGCTTGCACTGTGTTTAAGATAATTTCTGGTTTAGGACTGGTAAAAGCCTGTAAATTGGTACTCCAGTAGATGCACTTACAGAGACCAAAAGGACAACAGCTGTGCAGCTAGATCTGTAATCATAACAACAGTTAAAAATGAATCCATTCTATCTACATGACTGAAATTCATTTTGTGTCCAGGAATAACAGTGTTAAATGAGTTTCATAGGATGGTTACATATTGCACTGTTGAATAATTTTGGGAAGATACTTATCTTAAAGTAGCTGGATAGTTTTGGTAATTTCTCCTGTGTATAGAAAGATAAAAGTAAATGAGATTGTGCTCTGTTATTCATTAGATACTGCATCAATTGTTTTGATATTTTCTGAAATATTAGCTGTATAAAATTAAAGGCTGTTTTCACATTCCCATCAACCTAAGACTACTTGCAACTGTTTCTTGGAGAAAGAAAACATTAGCAGTGCACTGGTGCACAGCCTCTAAATACCTTTATGTTTGCAGCATGTCCAGTTTCTATCACTAACACCGAAAGCACTGCTTGTCATGATCTTCCTTGCTCTCTGCTTTGCAGAGAACTTTATGAATGCTGATATCTAAAAAGAAAGATGCATAAGTACAAGAGTACACACACAGTCTCTAGATTATGTTAATCTTCTTAACCAGAAGATTAACATGTTAGCTGTTACACTCTGGACATTTATATTCAGCTTCTGCTAGTGAAAATTGGTTTGATGGTTTCATTTTAGTCTTTATTTGCAGCTGTCACAAAATATTGATGCTGTTGGCTGGTTCCCTTCAACATATGACCAAGATCAGGATTGAAATACGCATACAGAACTGTGCAAGAAACTTTTGAACACTACTGTTTCTTCTATTTCATGAACACTAAACCCATGTAAAAATACATTAAAAAGTCGAATCTCAGTGAAGAAAAAAAATTCTTGCTTCTGCATCTACGGGCAACTCCACATGCCTGTTCCCATAAAAAATGGGTAAATTGACAAGAAAGGTGTTTCTTCTGTAGGAAATACTTTGCACTTTACCTTTGAATTGTAATGTAGCAGAAAAACTGCTCCATTTGTGAATGTATCTTAACACTAAATTATTTTGTTATTAGAACATTAGAGAATGACACCAGAGAAGGAGGAAGCCTAGCTGTGTAATTGAGACCCATTTTATTTCCCACCATACTCAACATATCTTGTGTCATCTGATTTGAATCCCCAAGATGACAACTGAGTTTATGTCTAAAGTAGGTGCCCAGACATGCAATTCCCCACCCCTCTCCCTCCTTTGTACCCCTGTACTTTGGTTTTAAAAGTGGAAAGGAAAGCCTGTCTGTCAAGACTGGAAGGGAACTGCAGCATGCTCTGATAGCTTCCAGTATGGATCCTGCAGGAACCAAGGCTCTTGCATGGGCCATGGTACATACCTGGTGCTCAGCATAAACCTAAACTTGATTTTTCTGTAGCTAGGCAACCATCTGCAGGTGTGAACACTTTTTGAAAACAGATAAATCAATGACTGTGAAGTGTTCCTGCACCATATCAGCACAATTATTTGAGCAATCTGGCTCCTCCTGTTATGCACTTTTGTTTTGAAATGTGGCATCCCAAGTTAGGTAACCTAGCTCAGTGTGCAGACCAGGTGCCATTTAGTGATGGCAGGTAACGCAGAAAGTTACAGATTGTAATGCAGAAGATCTTTTCTCCCCTTTTTGCACAGTGTAGAAGAAAAGTCCTTCAAAACAAATGTATATTTCTGCCTCCATTTGTGTGACTGTGTGTGTTCATAGAAAATGATAATCAGCACCTTGGTAATCTTCATATAATCTATTATGTGCTGTGAGATTTAACAGGGTTTTCACGCTGATCTTGTAATGGTATGATTTTAAGTCTTGCTGATTTTCTTTGGAAGCAAACGGCCTGTGGCTGCAAGAACCCCAAATTAATGGCACTGGGTTATCTCTTGACCATCATCCAGGTTAACTTGGGGCCAGTTATCTGTGCATACCAAAGTAATTCCTAGAACATCACAGCCAAACACTGTGGATTTATTTGTTATGTATAGTACCTCTGATTTACAGGTCTGTAATAGTCATTCAAATGTTTCAGTAGATACCTATTACAGACTGGAAAAAATCCATCGGGTTAAGGGTACAACTCAAGTTTTCATTGGAAATTAGGTTAGACTAAACAGAGGACATAAGAACATTTTATTGTAAACTAAACTGTAACAGGAGTAGACAAGCTAATTTACTTTCATAGCCAATAGTTACAATACTAAGCCTGATACATTACCACAGAACCAAAAGCCTATTTATTTTGGTTAGACAAGAAGGAATTTGTTCTTAACATTTCTCGGTTTCTGGATACCTCATTTTCATCAGATTTCTATCAAAAGATGCTGTTCATTATGTCTTGTGACAGTTTGGGGAAATGACTTAGAAGTGAGCAGAAGTTGCAGGAATTTTAAGCCACTTACCAAATTATTTGAAAAATTCCATGTTCCAAAGACATTTCACACCTGAGACCTGGTGTAACCACTGAGACATAAAGGACAGCAAATATAACACAAAACTAGCAGTAGAAGCAGATGGGACAGCGCTCACAGGAAAAAAAAAAAAAAAGAAAATAAATCTAGCATACTTTTTTGTAAAGGGCAAAAAAGTACTGAATGATATGTTTGGGAGCCCGAAAATTAGTTGAAGAGCCCGGGAAGTGACAAAGAGGCAGTAAAAAATGTTCAATGAGAAACAGTAAGAAGAGAAAACAGGGAGAAAATAAAATTAGGAAAAAGGATTTCTTTATTATTATTCCCTAGTTGTTGTTGGTTGCTGAAACATTCCCTGATTTAAACAAGTTGGAAGCTGACATTTTCTTCACAGACAAAAGTAGTTCAGATCTTTGTAGCTCACACTTGCTTCCCTTTTTTACTGTTGACAAGGACTTGATAACGTTTATCAGTGCTCCAAGAGCTTGATCCAGCACCACTTGAGTCAATAGAATTTTTTCTAGTGTCTCAATAGGCTGAAGATCAAGCAATGAATGAAATGTCTTCTCTGTGTGTGTGCCAATAATAACAAATTCATCCCATACCCTGGGAGTGCATCTGATCCAATACCCTTCCCCTCCCCAAAACACAAAGGGAGGTGAAAGAGATTATAAACACACAATTGCAGCTGTGACATCTTAATGGATCGCATATCAGAAGGTAATACAAAGCTATTAAAATGTCCCAGTGTAAGTTGTTTGTTACTAAAAGAAACAGAACATCACTCTTCATACTTTCACAAAATCATTTAAACAATAGAGTTAACTCTGAGACACATACCTGTCCATTTTAGGATATCAGAATTACCATCTTCCTTAGAAGCAAGAGAAAGAAAACATAATCAACAGATAAATGCTTATTAAGTGAAAAACAGCACCCAGCTGCAAAAAGCACTTCTGAGGTAACTGCAGTGTGACTCTGCCAAATTTAAAGATGACTATTAGAAAGATATATTAATAATGGTTAGTTATTTAAAATGGCAACTCTGTGTTAGTTGGTGTAAAGCTGCATGGTAAATTGATTATGTTTTTCATTTTTGCACATGATCTTTATATTACAGATGGAAAGAAACCCACAAACACTTTGCCCTTTGAATTTCAGAACATGCCTGTAAACAGACAAAGAACTGTTCTTATTCTTTATTCATACAATTCCAATTATATCTTACTTTGGTCATGGCTATAATATTTGCATTTGACTTAGTTTTTACATTTAAATTTAACACACATATAAAGAGTTAGAGCATCCACTCTGATGTTACTTAGTTTTGCAAATTAATGTCTCCATTAAAAAAAAATACATTCTAATAGAAAGTATCACGTTGTGATAACTTTGTGTGGGCTTAAGATGCAAGCTGTGTGTTGAGATCTTCCTAAGTATATTTACCCACATAAATCATATGAGTGTCCATAATGCTAATAATATTATTAATAGATACTAATGCATTGCACAATGTCTCTCTTTGGTGACCAAACATTAGATTATAAAAGCATAATACTTTTTCAGAGATAAGAGTGCTGTGTTTTAGCTAAGGAATAAGCTGCAAATGCTGAAGACCTTAGATCATCATTAACTATTTAACAGATTATCCTGATTTGCACACGAGGATTCAATCTAAGGCCTTATCTTGGATTCCTTTCTAGTCTTAGTTTAATTTAAACGTGTACAATATTTTTTGAAGTATATTTGTGAACTTCATATTGACCACATATCAAACGCTAGGTAATGCAGCTGAAAAATTGCTGATGTATCATGACTGTGTTCTTCCTAGATGATACTTTTTTTACAGTTTTTAGGAAGACTTTCAACAATGACCTTCCCCAGTAACTCTAGATTCCAGGCAGGGGGACAGGGGTGGGGGTAGAGGGGTGAGTATCACTAACTGCTTTCTCTCCATTAGTATACAATAGACTGAAAGGTTCTCATCCTTTCTCTATTTCTAACTTTCTACACAGAATCTTTCATGCAGGATTCTGTTTAAACAATGTGTCAGGGGACTAATCTGCAGAAATTTTATAAAAATGATAAATCAGCAGAGGTGAAATCTAGAGCAAGTGCACCAGTCTTGTGTTGCTTTAAAAGTTCATATATAATTTTAAAAAGTCATACCAATGAAAATCTGAGAGGCAACTAGCCACATAAGGGGACTTGATTTCATAGAAAGTGATCTGAAATGTATGAGCCGGTTTTAAAATGTAATAAATAAAATAAAAGAAAAATAAACAATATCGAAATTATAAAGACAATACGTACATATGCATGCATATGCTCATCTACATATAAGCACACATATTTACAGGCACAATAGACATTGTTTTGTTAGAACACTACACTCAAGAGGTTCCATTTCTGCCCTAACCAGTTGTGTGTACTGATCAAAGCATCAAAATGTCACACACTTCACATACAAAGTCTCCAACATGTTTTTCTCTGTTGAGGGTAAACAGGTCAAGGAAGATGATATGCCAGTTAGCTTGGGAAAAAATAAAAAAAATAAAAAAGCTTTTTTCTATTCACAGAACCATTGAATTGACACTGCAGTACTTAAAGGAGACAGGGCTACAAAGCATATCCTTAGACTGTACCAGTTTACCTCCTGACAGCCCAAGTCCCTGCATGTTAGGAACATTTTGTATGATACGTCAGAATTTAGATTGGTTTTTTGTTATTCATTTACTTTAATGTGCTGTTTGTGACTATCTCTGCACGACTCACTTTGACCTATGCTCAAAAAGCATAGGAGTTTTCATGCCCTTTGTTTTGCTGTACTATTCCCACCACTCTGATCATGCACAGTGAAGAGTTCTTCCTTGGTAGCATTTCTTACCTAAAACAGACATCCTTATTTAGTTTGCTTTGTATTACTAAAACATCACTGCAAGGGAAAATACGTGAAGATCCATCTACTTTTCAGTAAAAGTTAAGGCAAGAAAATACAGCTGCTACAGCAGGAACACAGGAAAGCATGGGCTCCAAGCAACTCATATTAAAGAATCTGTATTTTGCTTCATTTTCTACAATTTCTGTGCTTGTACTTACACTAGAGATAGATGTCTCTAGGACTGCAAACTAAAATTTTTATTGATTGCTAACATCTTCCTGCAAAGAATAAAGAATATAGGGGTCTGATACAAAAATCAACAAGTTGGAAAAACTCCCCCAAACAATCTAAGTCCTGCTGGAAGAAGTGGTTATAACTTCAGAAATAAGCAGAAAACTTTAGTCTTTCATGAAAATGAATGTATTTACTTTTACCATAGTAAATTATTTGTAATACACAGGTGAGCTGAGATATCTTGTTGAATGAAATTTTAGGCTTTCAATAGAAAAGAATCCAGTCCAATTTTTGAGGTCTTAAAGAACCTTAAAGCAATTGAATTTTGTGAGTTTTATCCATGCTCCCTTGTGGATAGAATTCTGTATCTCGAAACTTCATACATAATCAACCAAAATTTTTCTGTCAAGCTCAATTCTACAGACAGAATTATCTCTCACTCAGAAAGAAAAGGCAATTCCCACAGATCATGTTTGAATTATGGGTAAGGATTGAGATGTTCTGAACATCCCTGCCATTTCTAGTAAGCACAGGGATAAAGGTAAGAGTTCAATACCCAGTGCTTTTATAATACAAAGATCTTAGCTCTATTCTTTAAGAAGGAGTCAGTCACACTTTGAAATTATGATGGAAAAATGTGCTCCAAGGCCTTGGGTGCATCAATGGAGTACACTAGGAAATGAAAAATTTGCATAAGTGATAAAATACATTTGCTTGTTTAATAATGTTACTTAAACTAGAATAAATCTTCCTGAATCTGAAAGAAACTAGTTCACTCTAGTGCAGGGTAATTCCTATCCCAGGCAAAGGCACAGGGACAGCTTCTTGTTCCTACAGTGATTTTTCTCTATCACAGCAGTTTCATTCACACAGCTCTATACAGTCCTTACCTGATGTAGACAGCCAGCATATTTTATTTTGTAGCTGATATCAAAGGGAAGATTGCATTCCACACAGCAAATATACCCACACACATGATTTACTGAGACCATGCAGTTTTTCACAACAGAGAGGAGGGCACTGTGCTGACCAAGGAGAGGTGCTGGTACACTCTTCTCAGGTTGCAGGATACCTGTGCCTTCATTAGGGCATAGTGCTTAATCAGGTTAACATGCCATGGACCCAGGAATGGAAAAATCCTGGGGAGCATTGCTTACCGTGCTCACAGTTTTTGGTTTTGGGATTGTTGGTTTATTTTTGTTGGTGGTGGTGGTTTGTTGTTGTTGTTGTTGTTTGTAAAAGAAACAAAAATCTACACAAAAGAAATAGTTTTCATCAGATGAAAATTTTCTTTGCTATATCTTTATGCTGAAATGTAACCTCGTTTGTTCAAGTATGAAAATACATTGTGACCGTACTGATATACCACTTATGTATGCAAACACATGAGCACAAATGTTTTTGCCTCGTCTCCCAAACCTCTACAAGAAGATATTAGGAAAATCCTTATATATGTACAAACACATCATCTATTGCCTAACATTATTTTACTATGGTACTAAGTTTCTATCTAGCACAGCAGTTTAACATCCTTTTCCCTTTATATGTGATAATTTCAAATAATTTAATATTTTTACCCAAGGCAGTGAAACTACAGAATGGTATTTTTAGAATTAAATATAATGGAAGGAAAGTTAAGAATTAATGAGAATAGCTAAGTGAGATACGGGAAGCAACTGAAAGAAGCTATGGAGTGAGGTCAAAAAAAAAAAAGAATTTAACAAAATGAATGAGGATCCAGAAACAGAGGGAGAGATGTTTATGGGACCATGGCAAAAATATATATAAAAAAAGTTTTAAAAATATATTTAAACCCCCTCCTAGGAATCTTTAAACTGCTAAAATATCAGTTAGAAGAACTACAGCATCACTACAAGCTTTAAGAATGTAGATGAACATTTTCAGTCCGTACAGCAGGTGGAGGGCACATAGAGCATTTATAAAAAGGTTACTAAAACATAATTACTCATTAAACCATTTGTAAATTTTTGTGTAATTGTAACATGTTGGATCCATCTTTTTGAAACACCCTGTATTTCTTTACAGAGAAAAACTCAAGGGAGAAATAAATATTGAGACACAGATGAGCACAAACTTTCATCAAATTAAAAAAAATAATCATGTGCCCATTAGACTAACGAATTATGATGTGAAAGTCACCTGCATACAGTATTGGCACAGCCAAAAGGAAAGAAATTCAACATGTCTGTTACCCAGAAACACATATATTCCTATGTTCAGCTTCAAAATAATCTAAAAAATAACATAAAAATGACACAGCCTTCCAAACATTTCACCTACATTCTCTCCAGGAGTGAAATGTTGTTACTAATGATAAAGGCATAGGCAGAGAATCTAATGGTATAGAAAGATGGTACTTGATTATACAAATTTATTATTTTAAATTACATTCAGCAACATTAAAATGTCTGAAATTTCATGACCATTAGCAGAAATAAAGAAAACTTTAAATACCTTTTTAGGTATTCATTTTTTTGACAGAAGAGTTGTTTTTTTTTCGTTGTGGGACTTCAAACAGTTGAAGATCATATACAGTGGCAGTAACGGTGTTAATCTTATTCTACCCCTTCCAGCATGACAGAAGCACTGCCTGGGGAAGAGGAATCAAATGTGGTTTTCGACTGCCTTTGTGTGTGCTCTTTTCTCTGTTGGCATGAGCAATATATAGATAACTTTGCATACGTGGAGGGGCTTGACTTTATAGTTCTAAATTGCAGCACAACATAATACCCCTGTGCAGACTGTGTGACAATGAGGAGTCATCAGAGGAGAGGAAGCTACCTCTGCTGCTGAATGCTATACTCACCTACGAAAAAAATACACATTGCATTCCTCAGTTCACATCTACTTAACATCACATGAGAGAATTTATTTCATGTGCAAACTAGGGCAGCTACAAATCTTATGCCTTTCCTCAAATGATAGAAACTAGTGTTGTTTCTTAAAGATAAGTAGTTCAAACTTGTTACACCTTATAGGTATTGGCCTCTGCAGGTAGCATTTTTTTTGAAGTCCACATCCGACTGTTAAAATCTCCAAAACAGCTCAATATGGGCTAGATTTAGAGCCACAGTCTGCCTAAGGGCAGAATGTGGCTGTCTTGCCTCTGCTGGAGCAAGCAGGGAGGAACAACTTCCTTCCAGCTGTTCGAAGCACATGGGAAGCAGAGGAGAAGCAGTGAGTGATTTTCTGTCTTCTTAGATACCTAAGAGACACAGTCTTAAGAACGACACTAAAGAGCAATGAAGGGTTGGAGTGCTCTGATTTATCTCCCCCTTACCTAATCAACCCCTATGTCCTGCTCCCAGAAAAGACAGAGAGAGGCAGTTGTCTATAGACTCCATAAGCACAAGGTGTCTGGGGAGGAACAGTTTGGCTAACCAGACTACAACTTTCTAATGATGGCTTATGACTTTGTATTTTGAGTTGGCTCCCAGTCATCTGCATCACAAAGCACTAAACTATGTACACCAACACGCAAAGGGCTGTGCAGATATACCTTTCTTTCTCACTTTTTGGTGGCTTATAACAACCATTCATGCCTAGAATTACTACAATATTTTTGAGCCCACAGGACACTAAGAAAAAGACCTTAAAAAATCTGATTCACTGAATGTATGGAGTGTTCCTGAATAATTTACTGGTTGGGTACTCCTCAACATGCAAGATAGTAAGTTAATTATTGACAGCAGAATAAACCTTAACCATTCCTATATGCCCCTGTGACATTAACATTTCCTTTCAGTTTTCTCTAGTTCCCTTCTTGAACACTGGTGAAGTTAAGTCAGTTTAACTCCATCTTGAAGTTAAAATGAAAGGGTTTTCCTAACGGAGATGAACTGCCATAATTATAATAGTAGGTTCAGATTATAGCTTAGTTTAAAAAGAATGTTTACTTCAGTATTGGTAGATTTCTTATATGTTGGTTTCAGTGCAGAGGTTGAAGTGAGTCATAACACAAAAGCGCAATCATTATGATACATGGCATATACTCCCTTCCCCCTTCTACTTCATTTAGAGCACATATTGCTGACTGGGTTACTGCTAAGACAGACATTAATTTTCCACTGTTGCTTCAATAACATGAGACAAGGTGTTTCCCACAGGCCAAGCCATTTTCATCCTCAAGTGCTGCTTGTATTCTTGTACAACTTGAAATATTCTTGAAGAAACAGTTGAACAGTGCAGTTCTATCACATGGAAGTGTTTCTTGGATCATCATCTTGATGAAATATTTTGTGGGAAAGAATCCAAAATAATAAGTATGATTTTTTACTTGATTACTGCCAAATCTGTTCTGTTAATCCTTCAAGTTAGATTACTTATGTTTTAACTTTTATTCTAATGAAAATTTAATGCATTAGTATACAATGCACTATAAATAAATGAGGGTTTAAGCACGACAAAAAGAAAATTCTTAAAGCCTTAAGCAAATTTTTTAAAACTTTTTTCTTAACACATTTTTTCCAAAACCTGCCTTTTCATTCCAGTTCATACTGAAAATGCATTTTGAAATGCTGAAATGGAAGCTATGAAAAGACTGAACAACAACAGCTAAATGGCTGTACTGCACTGACAGTTACATTTTGTTATTTCTGGTTTTTGTCTTGAACATTTCTCTGTGTCTCACCAGTTCTAATAAACAGCAGCAGAAAGATCTCTAAATGCTCAGAATTTCAATGGTATTTCCATGAGGAACAAAAGTCAGAATTTTTGTTTGTTTGTTTTCAAGAGTTCCCATTTCTGCAAAGAAATATTACAGGAATAAGCATATTTTCTTAAAGTATTTTTGTTTGTTTGTTTGTTTCAATTAGCCTTCAAATAATATAAATACTAAGGTACTGGTTGTGATACTAGGGTATAAAATGATCATACTTATTATTAACTGCTGGATGACATTTTTTTCTATTTTATCTAAACCAATTTCCCTGCTTTTTCTTCTGGTCTGAATTTTAGCAAACTCAGAATTTTTAGTAACCTTAGAAGCCTTCTTTGCAATGCAACTTAACAGAGTTTTAGAGAAAAGGAGTGGTGAGTAACACTAGCCATTTCCCCAGTCTAACACAAATTAAGTGCTAAAGTGCTAAATTAACACAAGCCTTAATGATCTCTGACTTGTATTATGTATTGCACCTGCAACTAGACAAAAGTACTATAAAGCAAATGCACAGTATTTAGGCTTATTGTTTTGCTCTCCTTTGGCTCTCTTTTCAAAAATTCTCAGGCAAAGGAGAACTGCAGATGTTTACTTAGAGACTTAGTTTCTTTGAGCTCCTGGAAATTAAATCCACACTGAATCAATGTCAATTATTGCCCCAAAATGTGGCACAGTGGGGAATCAGACCCCATGTTTTGGGTTTTGTTTGGTTGGGTTTTTTTGTGGTCGTTTTGTTTTGTTTTCTGTGTGTGTTTTATGCTTTGCTTATATGCTACACTTCTGAGGAAAACAAAAAAAGCCACCTCTGTATTGCTTCTGACAGGACAAGTTTAATAATTAAAACACACACATTTGTTCACAGTAGTAACTGGGTCTCCAGCTACACTACTGCAGTACCAACAAGGCAGGCACGCAGCTCCCTGATGGTGTATTCCTGGCTGCACAAGCTCAGCTCACACACACTGACTTTTACTTTGTCCCTTCAGATGGAGCTCAAGAAAAAAACAAAACAAAACAAAACAAAAGTTTTTCATGTTGCTCTTCCCTTCGGTTAGAGATAGAAAGACCTTCCCAACATTAAAACCTTCCAGAGTAAGATCAAATGAGAAACAGTCAAAAGGAAAAGGGAAAGGAAACAGGGAAAACGGGAAAAGGAAGAAAAAGTATTTGTGGTTTAATAACAACACCCAGCAAAAGAAAGGAAAAAAGACACAACACAGGTCACCAGAACAACAGTGTGTAACGTTATTAAACATAATCATCTGGAATCTGAGGTCCTTAACCAAAGCACATTGCCAGCCAAGATTGCTTTTCGGCTTTTGTTTGAATCTGACTTTGTACCAGGTAGAGGTGCCCAGGTGCCACAAGCAGCAGCACCAGCAGCCCCAGGGGCTGCCGGGTTGGTCCCTGTGAGGAGCGGCCGGTTCTGCCCCGTGCCGGACACAGCCGGCTCCAGCAGCTCCAGCGGCCCCAGCGCAGGGCACAGCTGAGCCCCTCAGCCACGGGCGGGCGCCTTGGGGAAAGCCTGGGGAAGAAAGGGCAAAACACTGCCCCGCAGCCAGGGCTGAGGGAAACCGAGTGAGAAACAGCCCTGTGAGCTGGGAACCTAGGAAAAAGAGGAGGGGAGAGGTTTCTCGCTATCCAAACTATTTTAATTGGCAAAAACTTAAATTAGTTTTCCCAAAGTCAAGACTTGGAGGATGAGGCAAATGGTCGCATTCAGACATCTACATTTTCTTTCCGTTCCATTGTTTCCTAGCCATTGGTTTTACCACTAAGAAGTTTCGACAAAAAAAAAAAAGGCGTTAGAGCCATGTCTTTAAGCTGTCTGAATATAGCAGGAATGGTTCATCTCTTCAAAGTACAAAAATGAGAGAGACTTTCATGTCCTGTGACAATTTTATTCAATTTATACTGCATTAGGAACTGCTACAGGAATTAAGAATTCCTCGGACAATATTTTACCAGCTAGCGTACAGCTCATCCTGCCCTAGTTTTTGCTGATGTCAATCTATTTCCTTTGCTGATGTGCACAAGGTCATTTAGTTCTGGAAAGATTAAATCAAATGATAATATGAACTAGTCAAAAGGCTGGTAAGGCGATAAGTAGATTTGTATGGCCTGTCTACAGGGATCTCAGGATCCAGCTGAAGTTAGGATAAATTTTAGTTCTAATGAATTGGGAATCAGGCACAGTTCATGAACCAGCATTGCTTATTATTAATTATTGATATTACCTATCCATATATAGGTCCTAGCTAATAAGAGAGTTTCATTGTGCAGTGTAACTACCATGAGACATTCCTTCTTCTAAGCCTTACAGTTCAAATGGAAAGATAGATGAAGGCCAAGAAAAAAAGAAGGGGAAAAAAAACCCACTCAAAGGTGAAAGTAGTTACACAAGACTGTACTCAAAGGTCAATGGCAGAAACAGGGAGAGAACCAGCTTTTCTGAGCCTTAACCACTGAAGATTCACACTGAGCCAAACATAAGCAAGAACAGAGATCCCTTCCTGCTTCAGCCATTAATTGTATTCTGACCCTGAAATCTCAAAACGCTTCCGAATGTACCCACAGCTTCTTCACTTTGCTCCCTCTTCCTCTGCTAACTCTAAATTAGTATGCTGCTGATGGCTTCTTCCAGTAAGAAAGTATTAGTATTATCCTTCCTCTAAAACAAGACAGGCAAAACAAACACATTACAGCATAAATGGAAAATAACGCAAGCAATTTAGCTGCTCCATTTTCTGTCTCTATCTGCTCTGGAGAAGGGAAAAAAGCAGGTGTGTCCTGCATATACGTTTGGTAGGGACAGCCAGAGATTGGCACAGAGAATGACAGGCATATCTGTTTATGTCACATTGTTATTTTTTCCTAGTAGATCCATCTAGCCAGATCTAAAACAAGCCCAGCCACATCGTTACATCCCATTGAAGGAACTACTGTGAAGCCATAAATTGAATCTGAACCTTCTAGAGTCAGAGTTTGCCACCGATTTTCATAGAGACTGAATCCAGTGTGGAGGAGGATAATTTAGCACGAAACACAGTGAGGAGCTTTTAACCAGATACTTTGTAATTTAATAAAGTGTCTATACAATATTTCTAAGTTGACGAGTGCAAACCCTGTTAGGATTGAATTTTTAATTAAAATTGTTACTGCCTCTTTCCCCTTTTGGTGTCAAATAGATCATTTACATTTTCAACATAATTTCGTTTAATATCTAAATAAATGTTACACTTAATGAAAGCATTTAGGAAACTTTTTAATGAAAAAGTGAAAAATAATATATAGAGCAGAGACCAATTTTCTTTAATTTTAACACATGTGGAATATGTTATGAACTAAAGAAAATATTTTGAACATGATGGGCTGTAAATTACAACCCTTGGTGTATATTCAATTTTTAATTAATTTTCTTGGTAATTCTCCATAATCCTAATAGCTGCCTGAAAAAAAAAGGTAGATGCCTCGGGGCAGGCAGCGAGTGGGATGGATCATACATTTACGTTTCATAGCCAACAGTAATAAATAGAGAAGATTTCAAAGGTATTCAGTAGAATATTTCAAAGGTATTCAGTAGAAAGCCTGTTCAGACTACACCTGTATGTAAAGCAAGTGCCTTTTTTTCACTCCATGAATATAGTTAATTTATTCTTTCTTAACATCCTAAAATAAAATAGAAAAGAAACATGTGGTGTTACATTTCATTTCTTATGTTAAGATCTCATGTTTAAGAAATATCACTGCAGTGACTGCAGAAAGAATATACTATCTACCAAAAGTCATATTAAAACACAGGAGTGTCTTATACGTTTATAAGACTTACATACCAAATCATAATTAGAGAAAACTTAAGTCTTTCTATTCAGAAATTCCACCTCAGCCAGGACCTATGTATAAACTCTAAAAAAGCATCCTATATAGCTACCTGATCTCTGAAGAGGTATAATTTTAAGTTTTCTTGGTTTTTTTTCTGCTGGCTGATATAATATCTTCATCAGACTGCACATTTTTAATAGCTGTTTCTGTCTAACTACATTTTACAAATAATGTCTCTTTAGAATATTATCGTAAACCATTTTTATTGTTTATGACAAAAAAATAGCTTGTGAAAGATTGCAGAGGATTTTTTTTTCAACCAAAGGATATATAGTACGCAAACATTTCTAATAAGCCGCATAGTAAGTTCTCAGTATAGTATAACTTAATGTTATGCATACCTTCAACTGGTGTTATTTCAGTGATCCAGAGCTTGCTAGCTGGAGTTCACAACCTGGACATTTCACATAGCTTTTCAGGTTCACTTCACACAAATATCATGATCCCAGATGAACTGCAGCGCAAACAAGTTCCACTTCACCTTGAATAGTGCAATACAGTGTGGGGACCAATTAAATTGACCTCCGTGTGGTAAAGACTAAGGCCAGAGTTTCTCTTTCCTTTGACTGTAAGATAAAGATGTGAGTGGTCAATAACCTTGTTGCCATAAAGACTTATCCTTTGGGCATACACAGGAACTGTATGCATAATGAATACGGTTATCAAGAACATACATGTCTCTTAAAAGAGCTGAACATTTTATTGAATTTTAATAGGTCTTCATGTGACAAGTGAAAAAAGTGATTTTCAACCTGGAGGTTCCTAAACATCCTAAGCAGAGGGAGCTATTCAGTTACCTCCTCTGAGGTCAGGAGCAAAGCAGTTTGCTTATCCCACCTCCATCTGCTCATAAAGTGCCACAAACGCCTGAGCAAAGTTGTTGCATCTTTACCTTAAAACGACTTATGAGCACTGGGCCAGTCGGACTTCTGCACAAAAGTAGCCTTTGGTGCAAGCAGGACAGTTTGTGTGCCTCTGGTTTTCAACACCCAACTGTATAAAACTGACTAGCAAGGATTTTTAGAGAACAGAATACACCGTGGATGATATCTTACATTCTGAGAATAAAATGTTTTAGAAAGGGTAGAGAAATGATCTTGGATGTTACAAACTTCTTTATTGAGTATCCAGAACTACAGAACAAATGTTGAAAGAATCAGTAAATGACAAGTGGAACAAAAAGCAAACATGGTTTCAGCAAATATAGGCTGTAACATTTATTTGATTTTTTCATTGAAAAAAATCAAGGACATTTCTTTGCTAAAGTTTTGCTAGACTAAGAAAATCTATTTAACTTAGGAAGGGAACAAACTAAATTACAGCAACAGCTTACATTAAAAAGTGGCATATCAGACTCAAAGGCAGTTACAAAGGTCTGAAGCACTGGTCTTAGGTTCTGACTTAAACATTCTTTTTCGGGACCCTGGTACTAAATTCAGCCTGCTAATTCTGTTGATCATGTAAAGTAGAGGTACTATCAAACAGGAAAAGATCAGAATCTTGCTCTTTAAAAAAAAAAAAAAAAAAGACCCTGAGGACTGGAACAAGGAAACAGCATGAGATTTTACAGCAAAGTGCAAGGTCATGCATTTGGGGATTAATAATAAGAATTTACTCCTTCACATGGGAAGTCATTAGTTGGAAATGTCAGAGGAAGAGCAAGATGTAGGTGTATTAGTCAATTATAAGATTACTATGAACCATCTCTGTGAAGTAGCCATGAAAATGTCAAAAGCAATCCTAGGATTTTTCAGGCAAGGTATTTCACAAAGAAATATGGAAGTATTAATGTCATTGGAGCAGGCATTCCTAATATATCAACTGGAATGCTGCATATAATACAGGTCCATCATATTCGAGGAAGATGTATTGTGTGTCAGGTATATTACCACTGAATGTTAAACCTGAGCTTACTGCTAGCAAGCTGACTTACCACTGCTGTGAAGTCTCCAGTCAGGCACTGGTACCAGCTCTGAGGTTGAATTAGTGATTCCCAGTGTCCTCCTCTTCTTTTCCCTTTGTGGAGGTGGTCTGATTGGAGAGCTGTTAGCAGCTGTCACTGTTTGGACAATGCTGTGTAAGCACAACCTGGAATGGGAGCAGAGAAAAGCCACACTGATGATCATTGGAGAAGAGAGCTTCTCTTGCAAGAGGACCATAAAAGATCCTGGGTCAATTGACCTAGAAAACCTGGTGCTGTGATACGATATATTAAATCAGTTCATTGATTCATTCAAAAGAATGAAATTAATATATTTAGGGTAGAAAACAGAATGCATTTCAGTGTCACTGGAGGAGGGAGGGAAGCACGTTTTAAATGTGAAAGTGGTCTTCCTTACAGAAGTAATAGGCTTTCTAATAAACGAGTGAGATTGTTCGAATTTCTTTTTTTTTTTTTTAACTGTTCAAATTCAAGAATGATTGAGGGTTATAATAAGCAATTTACACTGTCTAATTAGGTTTAAAACTTGCTATGGGAATATTAGATGAAAGGAGGGAGGACATGCTTTCAATAGCTTAGCTTGTTCTATTGTAGCAGAACAGAAGGCTACGCAGAATGTAATCCATACAGGCTAATATTTTCTCATACATAACCTCTGCTTCAAACTAATTAAACAGCAATATCAGGAAAAAGTTCTCAACTGTTTGTGTTTTTGGAATTTTGTTTAAATTTATGTAACATCTTTGTGTCATTAAATGATAAGGTCTCTCTGGGGTTAAATTATTTCTTTTTATGAGAAAGACAGCTCTGTTTTAAAATAAAAAAGTGGGATTTTGACTCAAAAATTGTGCATGAAGCAATAGCATTCTGACTCTTTTACCTAATCGTACTGAGTGTAAAACCTATTTCTGTAGACTCTCATTCTGGTCCATTGTCATTCAGACATCAAACTAATGAAGATTGAGAAAAATAGCTCCATTTTTTTTTAATGATGCAATCAGACCAACATATTTTACTGTATGAAATGCTTGGAAAGGAAAGCATTGAGGGAATGGCATCAAAAGACAGAGTACCTGCACCAAAGACTAAGATTTTAACAAGGCAAAAGGAAGATTAAAAAATAGTACAAGATCAAACTTCCAAATAACTAATTAAAAAACAGCTTCTATTTCACAGCTTATTTTAGTTGCAGCTTGATTGTCTTTGTCAAAATTAGCATTGTAATATCAGATGTGCAAAACAAGGAGGGATTCTTTCTGAAGCGTACTCTTAATGGTTAATTTCACTTGAGCTCAGATAAGCTTCAGCTATCCACTTTGGAAGATTTCTATTAAATGTCATGCATAATTAAATAAAACTTGTAAAAATTTATAATCATCATACTTTTGGATGCTTTCAAGATTCTGGAGAACCTCTCAAGCATTACTAGTCTGCTACTCAGGTTTCCTGTTAAGCAGCCAGCTGCCTTGAAATTCAATTTAAAAAAAAATGGTTTTAATTCATTTTCCAAGTAATCAATTTAAACTTGAACAAAAATATTGAATTGACTATGAAGAAATGCGGCTGTTATGTTCCATAATAAAATAGGATAATTTTGCATGGCCTGTAATTGCGGTTGGTTTTCTTAAATAACATACAGCAGAATTTTCATTTGAGAATAGGTTTTTTGTTTTACTTTCCTTCTGTACAATTAAGAAAACCACTGTATCTGATTATTAAGAAAAATATACTATTTTCAGAAAAATGACAAACACTGTGAGCAATGGCATTATAGTGGTATCTCTCAATGGCTGTTTTACAAACCAGTTATTCCAAATTTCTCATCTGTCCAAACTGATCAACAGCCAGTTCCTTTGGTCTCAGCTGACCTGTAGTTGAAAGCTGTGTGTATGAATCCCATTTACATGGCTGAATAAAGGGTGATTAGGCTGCATTTTAATAGAAGTATGAGGCTCGGTATCAGAAAAAGAGCTGGACAGAAGCTTAAGCATTGCTCTAGAAAGCAAAAAATACTATTTTGTCTCAGGATATCTCATCAGGTTTCAAGAAATAAGCAATATACTAATGAGTTAATATGCCATTTGGAGAATGAGTATTACAATGTCTTCATGAAATCAAGCATAAAAAATATACATAAAAAGTAAATCACTAGTGTAGATAAACTAAAAACCACAGAATGTATTTTGGATAGTATGGAGGGTGAACAGCTTCTTAATTTTTGAGAAAAGGAGCAATAGACAAGTGGTCTTTTCTTTATTTTTCTGTATCTGTCTCTATAGCATTTTCCATATTTAAAAATACTTATTTTATAAATAAACTGTATTTGTACACTTTTCTATGCTATGCTACAATTACTTACAATGGCCTTCAAGGTGAGAAAAAATCGTTCTGAGAGAAATTACTTACACTATGCAATGCAGTTCACAGTACTCTGTCTTCACCCTTTTTCTCCATTTTATCTCTTCATGGTCTGGTATATACTTTGTCGGTTCCTTGTCTTTATCATGGGCTAGAAAGCACGAGAATGTATACTACCCTCAATATGTAGTTTTTCATACTACCTCACATACTATGAAAAAAAATATTTTAAAAGTCAGATCTGGAACGGAAAACAATATAACAGGTGTTGTCTCCAATTTTCAAGTAGTAGCAGCGGTAAGCAAAGTTTTCTTTTATATGGAAAAGTCTTTTAACTCAAGTGTGTCACAGTTTAGCTCTGTTCACAAAAAGACTTTGGTTTCATTAACTGGCTACACAAGAACCTTAGTTCTCACTAAGGTTTTTTTAAACTGAAACATTCTCAATAGCCGCGCAATGAAGATCCTCAAGCTCAAGACTAGACCCAGTTTGTAAGATTACTGTGGAAAAAGGAGGTTTCTGTCTCTACAGCACAGGGCCCTGTACTAAGTGCAGGCCAGGACCTTCTTCAGATATTCAACACTCAAAGCCCCTGTGTGATGGTGGCTCCAGCCCAGCCTGCTGAGTGCCTAAAGAGAAGCCACACAACCAGAGCTGAGACTGAGCTCAGAAACAGAACGGACATCTCAGCCCCTCATTTGAGTCATCTGATTGGGCTCTCTGCTGCTGCCACCTGAAATCATCCCAAAGTATCTGTTGAAATGTTTTGCCATGCCTTCACTTATCCCAGGCTCTGTGAGTGATACTGTTTAATCCATCCCCCAAGGTTTGTTTGCCTCGATCATAGTCATGCCAAGCTGCTGCGCAGTGATGTATGCAGCAAGAGTGCTCCTACTGTGCTAAGCACTTCAGGTTGAATTCCAGGGGGTCATCAACTTCCAAATCTTTAAAATATCAGGTCAGAATCAGTTCCAACTTCTGTTTCACCAGAATGCTTTCCTTGGCTTCAGGAGTTTTATACAATCACATACAGAAATGTTTGATTATAACGCATTATCTGGTATATAACACGCAACAGTGCAAATTTACCACAGTAAAGATGTGGGCTTAGGGTGGTCTGTGCTGTGTTAGATAACATCACAGATTGCCCTGTTCTTTTGCTGTCCCAAGGGCTGATTCTCCCCACTCACTGTTCTCTTTTTTCACTCAGATATAAGATGCATCTAGTCCATGAACTTGTCTTAAAATTACGGTAATCTGTTGCCCAATTCTGGTTCTGTGAAGTGCCGCAACATGTGAGCAGCTGTTACACAAGGAGACACAGCATTCCAGGTAGCAATGTGTTTTTCAGGAGAAAAGTTAGCATTAGAAAATATTTTACTCAGACTAACAAAAGACTTGTGCTGAAAAGAATCTTAAATGCCCTGCTACCTCTAGCAGAGAAAGAAGGATATCTGAACACATCCCTGCATACTTTAGTTTTGTGCCCGAGGATATACCAGGCAGCCTACTTCTCATACTTTACCAGCTTATTTAGAGAGATATAACATATCAGAAGCCAAGGCATCATCTTCCAAAGCCTGCTGTTGTGCAATGATAGGCAACTTGCAATCACATTATGTCACTTTCTTGTTGATACTGTTCTACATAACTGCACTTCCCTTTGAACATCTGCTGACGACTAAAATATTGAATGGAAGCACAAAGCACAGAATCACACAGAATCACAGAATGTTAGGGATCGGAAGGGACCTCAAAAGGTCATCTAGTCCAATCCCCCTGCCAGAGCAGGAACACCTAGATGAGGTTGCACAGGAGGGCATCCAGGCGGGTTTTGAATGTCTCCAGAGAAGGAGACTCCACAACCTCCCTGGGCAGCCTGTTCCAGTGTTCTGGCACCCTCACTGAGAAGAAGTTTCTTCTCATATTTAAGTGGAACCTCCTGTGTTCCAGTTTGTATCCATTGCCCCTTGTCTTACTGTTGGTTGTCACCGAGAAGAGCCTGGCTCCATCCTCGTGACACTCACCCTTTATATATTTATAAACATTAATGAGGTCACCCCTCAGTCTCCTCTTCTCCACGCTAAAGAGACCCAACTCCTTCAGCCTTTCCTCATAAGGGAGATGCTCCACTCCCTTCATCATCTTCATGTCTCTGCGCTGGACTTTCTCAAGCAGTTCCTTGTTCTTCCTGAACAGAGGGGCCCAGAACTGGACACAATATTCCAGATGAGGTCTCACCAGGGCAGAGTAGAGGGGAAGGAAAACCTCTCTTGACTTACTAACCACATCCCTTCTAATACACCCCAGGATGCCATTGGCCTTCTTGGCACTTACTGTTGCGGGTTGGAGCTAGTCAAACAAATAAAATGCAAATTGATAATTTATTTTAATTATCCCTCCTTTCAATATTCAAATGGAGGGCAGTACAGTTGGGATTAATTTAGATGAATGCTTTTTCTTTTTTTTTAAACAAAATGTTCTTCTTCCTGAAGTGGTCTCCCAAGTCACTTAAGTGTTATTGAAATAGACATGTCAAAAATTCCAGTTAATATTTCACCCTCTACCTGAACCTTTGACTTTCTACCTAATTATGGAAAAGACGAGGTTGCTTTTTTTTAGTTTTGTTTTAGAGACAGCCCTGCAGCAGTGAAAGAAGAATAAAGCTTTCTACAAACCAAAATGCCTAAAACTGACTCCAAATCCCTTCAAGAAGAATCCAGAAAATTTTTTTTTTTAAAAAAGGATTAGATGCTGCACTCTCCTTTCAACATAATGAGACAGTCCTCTGCCATGATTTAACTTTGGACATTTTGTTTATCAAAAGAGCCATTCGTACCCAGTGTACAATTTCAATACTATTTCATATGTAGAGAGATCAGAAAGGAATGGTAGGCAGAAAGCACAGACAAAAGGAAAAAACCTGAGACTCTTCCCTTGAAAAATCTAGGACTGAAAGCACCCCGATAAATTACATAACAAGCTACAAACTATGAACAGGCAAATGATTCTGCTACATTGACAATCCAGTGTTGCTGGAAGATTCTATCTTGCCCAAATGTGTTAATTATAAAAAAAAAAAAGCAATTAGAAAAATCTAACATATTTCATATAAGTATTAAAACATTTCACTTCTTTAAGACCGAAATATTTAATTGTACTTGCATGAATTTGATGTTTTGCATTTGAGTATAGTTGAATGTCATAAAGTTGTGAAGAAATGAAAGGATTTTATTGGAACAAAATGCTGTGACACTGGTACAAAATATCAACATGGGTATTATTTCACTATTAGTGTTTTCAAATACTGCGTGCAGGCTTCCTTCTAATTGATGCAACCCAGAAGGCTAAATACTGCTATTTTCAGATTTAGCAAGTAAAAGTAGTAATTACCTTGAATCTTGCTTAGTGACTTCAACTTCAGCACAGAAATAGAACTCAAAATGTTGCACTTGATATGCTTGAAATTTATCTGGCTGGCTTAGGTTTTTAGTGTAAATGAGGATATAATTCAGCTTTATAAGAAATGACACAGGATTTATATTTCCTTATAAAATGTGAGATCTGTCAATGTTTGCCCTGGGTCATTGGGGGGAGCAACGAGAGGAGGTGGTCTGAGTCAGGTGACCACGAATTGACCAATTGGAGTATTCCACCCCATTCACGACATCCTGGTTATAAAAGGTGGAGACCAGAAGGACGCTCTCTCTCTTCTGCTGGGTCTTCTGCTGCTTTGCTTTGCTTTTTCTTTTCTGGCATCCCTGCAAGCTGAGGCCTCGTGGCTGTCCCTGCAAGCTGAGGCCTCATGACAGACTGAATCTAGTTCCAGTTGGCTGCAGGATCCTGCTGGAGCAGCTGCTGGGAATTGCAAGACTGGTTCTATAATATTTGTTCTGCTTTATTTTTTCCTCTATGTATATTTAGTAGCATTAGTAAAACGTTTTCAAATTTTCCAGCTCTCTTCTCTCTGTCCTTCTTTTCCTTTCCTCTCAAAATCGCTAGTCCTTAGTGAAAAGGGGGGGGGGGGGGGGGGGGCAGAAAACAGGAGGGGAAGAGGGTTAAGGAAAATACATCTGCCGCGGTTTTTTATTGTCTCCCCGTGATCAAACCACGACAATGTTACACAATCATAGAGATTGTAACTAGAGGTGTACAATACCTCATTTCCAAAATTTCGACTTAAGTAAAAATGGGCTCTGAAATATTTGACATTATAGATTCCTAGAGTCAGGTCTTTCAGTCTACATTCTTCTTCTTTTCCAACTGCTTCAGCATGACTGTTAATTATTACATAAGACTTGTATGTAAGAAATACTGTGGTTTATACTTTTATGTATTGAAACGTGTAAGAAATACTGATAATTAGAAAGCAAAGTAAAACAAAACAAAACCAGTATTAATCCTGAAGCTTATGTTACAGTTTCAGGATTGCTAGGTTTAGACAATCATGGGGACAGTATTCGAGTTTATTTAAATATGACCAATGACCTGTAACGTCCATGACCCTTGATTGTAGCCATGTTTCTTAAACCTTTTGTACCATTTAATCTGCCTGAGCTCTTCTGCAAAGATTTCCTGACAGACCAGCAACAAAAGAAACAATGGCCTTTCCCTAAATAAAAAAAAAAACGCAGCTTTGGGCAGTCTGCCTTTACAAGTGCCAACAACATCTCTTTCAAAAATATCTGCTGTTACACATCAACCCTAGCTTGCAAAGGACAGCAACAATGACAGCATCCCTTTTTTCCACTGTATGAAAGAATAGTCACAAATTGTATACAGATGGCTTTAATTTATGGCATGCAAGCAAGTCTGGGTTTCCTTAACCTTCAAAATTATGAATCATAAACATTACCAAAGAGAGTAAGGAGAAAGAAACCATTTCAAAGGAAATCAACTCACAAAACTTTTGTTTTAAAAACATTCACTGCTTTTCCAATGCATATATCTGAGCTTGAAGCTGCAGGTTAGACTCCCACATACACAAAGCACAGATTAGCAGCCATTAGCATCTTTGCTGTGTTAGTGTTTGTCCAGGACCATTGAGTTTGCTTTTACATAGGCATGAACCTAATGTGATGGTAAGAGGAAAAAAGTGCCATCACAACGTCTGCATTTTAACAATGCCAGTTCCCATGAGAGCATGTCTGAAGAGACACTTTTGGTGAGAACATAAGGATTCATCAGCACTATGCTGACAGAGTTCAAATTATTACTGGAGCTGTCAGAGAAACTTTCAACATTTTCTTTCTTTAAAAGCCTGTCACAATGGAGTTATTCCTTTTTCTCTTCCTTTTTTTTTTTTTTTTTAAGTATTTTTTCTCTAGAATTGTTTTAATAAATCTATTTTTAAACTATAAAGAAGTAGCCATTTTAAATTTTGGTTGACTTAGTTTCTCATAAACTTTGTATGTGTTAAAAATGACCAGAAACCTGTATCCCAGACTTATGTATTAGTATCCTGATAACCACCATCAGCTTTATAGGTTTATTGAGGTGCAGAGGCTTACAAAAGCTAACAAAAAATGTGTAGTAACTGAGGCCAGAAGAGTACAGTATTCCAAAAATGAAAGCCTGACATTTAAAGGTCTGATTTTTCTGTTTTTCTCGTGTCAGCCTTTAGTGCCTGCATCCCGAGAATAAGCTGAAGGACACTGAGGAGCTGCAGCTGGTTAGAGGATGACAGTTTTGATGCTTCTGGGACTGCAGTAAGATCCAGATTTTGGGAGACTGTAGTTTAGATGCCTGATTTTCTAGATATAATTTTTTTCTCTTATTTCTTTGTTGATTCTGAGAGCTATATATATTAGACTGTTTTTCAATGAAAATCTCTTCTAATTTCTCTTGGGAGGTGTTTCTTAGGTCACAATGCTTTTCCACAGTTTAGATGGCAGAGGGGCAGAGTAGAGAAGGGAGAGCAAAGAAATCATTATTAGACTTTTTCTAATAGTGGTGCTAAGCACCATGGCTGAAGTAACCATTACCTAGACCGTAGGGATTTCTAGACTGGAACAAAACAGCAGTCCGTCTAATCCAGCGTAGTATTTCTGGTAGTACGTAACCCTCTAAAGCATAACCTCCGTATAATGCTTTTAAGTGTGCTATTCCACGGACAGTAATTTCATCTTGATCTCAGCTCCCAGTGAATGGCCTCTCTGAACATGTAGATGTGTTTTGTGTTCATCTGCAGTCTTATAGTATGCAAAGAGAAGGTGACAGATTCAGTGCTCACTCATTATTTGTATTTTCAAATATATTAATCTATCTTGATATCTTTAGAAGATTCTAATCAAATTAATACCTATACACAAACCACATGCCTGCCTATAAATGTCCATTTTAAAATGATTGACATATTTTTTCAAAAAAAATAAAGTTTTCAAAAAATCACTCCTGTGTCAGAGGACAAAAAAAGGACTACCTGCACAATTTTTTGCTCTGTTACTACTAAATATTAACACTGTTCCCAAAACTCAGTGGATTTTTGCATGTGTGTTTTTTGTTTGTTTTTTTTTTCACTTTCTAGTTAGTCCATCAGTGCTTTCTAGAGAAGAACACACAGATAAAAGTATAGGTTTTAGTTGTAGAGGTACAAACTTTGAAGAAACACAGAAATACATATACTGAACTATAGGGTTTTTTCTTTCTCCTTCTAGTGCTAGTGCTGAAATATGTAAATCTTAATCTGTAAAAGCAAGCATCTCAATAAAAATGGATCACTAGCCTGATAATTTTAAAATCACCTGGAACTTAAGGGGATTCTTTTTGCTTTCGTTGATGACGAAGGAGGAATTACAAGTCAGCAACTATTCAGAGAATTTCACATTAGATCACGCAACTTGATGTAGATAAATATACTGTTTCAAAATAACATATCAGCAATATTGAACTACATCTGTCAGTTTTAATGTTTGAAATTAAGATTGTGTGCCTGCATATAAAATAAAGGAAACAGGAGTTACTGTTTACCTTGTGGGTCATCTTCATAGATTTGAGAAAAACATAAAGCAGCTTTTGCTCGGACGTCTTTGTTTTCAAAAGCTGAAAGTATGAATTTTGCCTACATTTCATTGTACTATGAAAATAATAATGACAATTTTATTCCTTTTATTTATGAATGAATAATTTGATAGGAAGATGATTCACGCATTGGATCTCTTCTTTTTTTTTTTTCCAAATTAACAGAAAGGGTTTCTATTAATGAAAGGGAAAATGATGTATAAAACATATTCAATGTTTAGAATGCTCTGGCATTGTGAAAGGCTGAAAAAATAAATCTTCAAAGTACTCAAGGGATGAGTTTCAGTAAGGGATCGTTTTGCTATATCAAAGAACAATTGACTTCTTCATTAAAAATTTAGAAACATCTAATTTTATTCGTGAACATATCTAACACTTATTAATTAAATTTCTCACTTGAGAAAAAACCTATTCAAGTATGAGCTTAAGTGTTTTCTTACATACTTGCATCTCTCTGAAGTCATTGAAATATATGCAGGTGCTTTCATAACCAGAAATATTATCTTGGCTGGTGAAGATTATTTTTCAAAAGAGTGACATGTAACTACCATATTCAGGGTTAAATTTCTCTAAAAATATGAAAAGTTTAACAAGAGAAAAAGGTCTGTGCAATTGATTTTGACTCATATTTCATGACTATTCATTAGACCAGAACATTCATCTGCTTAGTGTGTTCGAGTTGGAATCTGAACTTCATGACCCAAGTTCATCTGAGCAAGTCAGAAAACATTACTTTTTCTTGCTAACACAGCCTCACAGTTCAGCATTAGCACAAGATCATACTTGCCACCAGAGACAGCAAAGTGGAAAAATAAGCTGTTATATACTGGAGATTTGTTAGAGTTTCCATTTGGTCCCTTATTCTTTCACAGTCACTTCAAATTCAGTCAGATCTTCTCTGTGAATACTCCCTGTTCCCATGGTGCCCAACTTTTCTGTAAGTATTTGCTTCCCAGTGTTTCAGTCAAATGCAATTTATAAGCCTGATATTTAATTGTGACTGACTCCATTGTTTAATCTGCTATGGTTTGCATGTCAAATATTATGCTAGTGTAAAATTTGTAGTTGAAAGTATTTTTTTACACAGTGAGTAAATTTACCTAAGCATTCCATAAAGAAAGAAAAAGCTGTTGTTCTAGCAATATATAATTCTGGAGATATGATGTAACAAATCAGTACCATTCTTTGCCTCTGTCACTTTGCCTTGGCTCTGCTGCCACAGCTTCTGGAGATCTACACGACAAACATGACTACCGAACTGATCTTCATCAAGAATAACTCAGGGTTTTTTGGTTCAGTGATCCAGTCTGTTGCCTACCCAATAAGGGGTAACATTTGCACAGCAGAGGAGACAAGAACTGTTTAACCTACCTTGCTACCTTTAACCTACCTTGTCTGTGGCACATTTCTGTCTCGCATGCCTGAAGGACACATGCACTGTTCAGTCTGTCACCATTTAACTTCGATGTACCTCATAGTATGTATTAAGAGGTATAGAGTTTAGGATTAAATGGTCAAAAGATTCATTTCCCTGTTATGGGCCACAATCCATCTTGACCTCTGGCCTTGGGTTGATTGCAGCTGAATTAAGGATACAAGATGCTGTGAAATTGCTCTCATGTCATAGAGCAAAGCCCTGCATGTTCTGACTTGCTCCACTTTCATGTGATAGCTCTGCATCCCTTCACTTTTGGTTTTGTGTATGGGCTATAGACATTTGATCATTTGTATCAAGTCTCAAGCCTCAAAGGGACACCGACCACAGCATAGCATGAATTTTTTCTGCTAAAAAAAGAGAATCCTGCCAGGAAACGTATCTTATTTAAAAACAAACAAACAAACAAAAACGAAACAAAGAAAGCAAAATAACTGAAATATGTTTTGGAAGGACTACAAAACGTAATAAACTAATGACATTATGATGTCGCTGTCATGCTCTGGCAATCTAATTTGATCAAAATAGCATTCACAATCAGGATGCTTGAATAGACTCAAAGCTTTTCTTTTGCTTGCTGGATTCCTTGTACAAAAGTATTTGGCTAAGCCTAGAGGATGAAATACAAGTAGAAATATGATTAATGACAAAAACCATAAAACCTACCAACTCTTCTAGCATTTAATATTGACAATATGAGTTTCAACCCAAATTTGTAATAATTAAAAACAATTCAACAGTTTTTGCATTTACTTGATGAGAACTAAAAAAAAGGGGGACAGTTGAATTCAGTCCTTTATTTTAAAATATGCTCCTGTTTGAGACACAACACACTTGCAGCATTTTAAAGTGTTTCGGTGAAACTTTGTAATAGTCAAGACTGTCAGTCTGCATCTGAGCTGGCAGAAGTACATCATTTATAAAACCCAATAGGGCAATATCAGTTGTGCAACAGGGTCTTAGTAGCAGTTTAGGAACTCTACTATATTTTACCTCTGACATTGCAAGTTTATCATTTGGACAGCCAACTGCGATGATGGAAATTATATCTTGTGTATTTTGTTCTTCACTTACTCAAGAATCACTTTTCAACAATTACGGACGACCAAAAGAACACCTGATGCAGTACATTCACACCTGATGCAGTACATTCTCTGTCACAAAACCATTCCTTCTTTGACTTCCCTGTGAAGACTGCACAGTGGTCAGAAGAGGTCATTGCTGAGAAGTCTTTACTTGCATGTAATGAGAGTCTCATGAACCATGTGTGGAGGGAAGTATTTCTGGTCTATTTCTCCAACTATGGATTTTCTAAACCGATTTAGGACAAAACAACTTTTTTTTTTCTCATATAAGATTTACATAGCTCTATTTTTTTTTAATTACTGCCATTTATACATACCTTGGACATGATGTTTAAAATTTTGGAAATAGCAGTGTTCAAAAATGTCTATAGTGCATGAGTGTAAATGTTCTAAGAACTTTCTGACATCTTTTCTTTTGGCTACCAACTTGAGTAGCTACTGCTGTACAGCCCCTTGTTCTTCACTGTCCTGCTGCTAGGTGCTACCTCCTCAGAACTTGAAAACATGTTTATTAAACCATTTCAGTGAAAACGAGTTGAGCTAGCTTACAATGCTTAAACTATAGCTCTTTCCATCTGAAACAAGTTAACAAGCGATCACAAGAGCATCTCAACTGAAAGATCTAAATGAACTGTCACAAGAAGCAGGATGAGATTACGTCTGGTTGGGTGGCAGAGATCAGTGCAGAAGGCACAGGCAGAAAACAACACTCTGTGAAGCCCCTCAGCAAAAATTAATTCTTCATTTTGACTAGTTCTCCTTCACTCAAAACCACAATGAAATAGAAGAACCAAGAGAATGCAGAGAAATCTGAGGTTTTGCAAAAGTGGTTTTATTTGTATATATATGTATGAGCCAATAATATGTTAAAGAACAAATTTAAAGATACTTTGAAATTATTTTTTGCAATATTGAAAATGGGAAATTAAAAAGTTCCTTAAGAAGTGTCTGTTTAATTATGATGATCACTTACTTATTTAAGACCCAGAGGGTGCAAAAGTTCTTTTTAGATTAACCAGGTATGAGGCATTGTTTTTATTAAAAAAAAAAAAATGGTTAAAACCACAAAAAAATACTACAGTGAAATGCAAGGAGACGTGACCAGATAAATATACCTCCCTGGAAAGAACACTATTGATTTTTATAGTGTTTGTTCTGCAGGGATTTTTTATTCAGTCCTGGCAATCTTTCAAAATCTACATTTAAACAAAATTTTTTTAAGTGATGATCCTGATCCATTTTCTCAATGTCAGGAAATAAAAGTGTATTCTTAATGAAAAAGGCACTCTACATATAAAATATTTAAAAGCTTCATGCTAGAATACTTAGTGGTTAAAAAAAATGAACTGGAGGTGCAGGGGACACTTAAATTTTTTTTGTATACCAGTGCCAACAAGTAATTCAGCTGTGAGGAGACTTAAAATCAGTGCTCTCACCAATCATCAGGCCCACATCTTTTATTGAGGATGATGTTTGAAAGTTATTGATGACTCAAGGTGCAAAGACTGTTTCAGGCTTCCAGTTTCCAGTTCATATGATGAGAATGTCACCACGAAGATGTCTGTTCATTGATTTCCTCCTGCTCCTTCTTGCTTCCCCCTCCTTCCCCGGGAGCTATTTACCTATTAGTGGGTCTTGCTGTATGTCATGTACTAAACAAACGATGATGCCAGGTTGTTGTAACTGTAGAAATGTATTGTTAAAAATCATTCTTTCTCTCCTCGCAAAAGTTTACACACTGCAAAGACTTTTCCAAATTCTTTAATGTTGAGTTTTATACTAAAAAAAGAAAAAAGGAAAGCAAAAGAAAATCTTCCTGCCTCTCATGCCTCCCTTCTTTCTGCATATACTCTGCAAATGTTTGGTGGGAAGGCTATAATAGGGAGATTTCCCTCTTGTTTTTTCCTTTGTTTACCAATTTGACAAGAGTTTTGAAGCTCAGAGTCATATCATATTGGTTCAATTGTTTCAAACAGGTACAGTTACTGCCCCAGACCATGCTATAACAATTCTCAACTCAGATTTAAATACATTTAAATACATGAGGTGGAGATAACACCTGGGTACAGCTGCCGTTGTAGGAGAGACAAGAAGGACAGCTGCTAGGACTGTGGTGAAAGAGAGAAGGAACCCTTTCCCAGGAGCAGCAGTCACTATCCTGTCACATTTATAGCATCTCATGCATGCAACCCCTTCTCCTTTCCTGTCTTCATTGTCGTCTACCTCATTTGCCTGCCTCCTTCCCTCTCTTCCTTCCTTCCCTCCTTCCTTCCTCCGCAAGCAGCATGGGAGCTTCAGGTACCTGAGTAGGTTGCAGTCAGGAACAGAAAGGAAAAGACGGCAACCCTGAAGTAAAACTTTGAATTACCTCTTCAAAATCAGATCAGGGAAGAGGTTGAAAGCTACATTAGGACAGGGATGGAGGGAGAATAAACAAATACAAAAATACTTGTCACACTTGTAAATTCCCCATAAGTCCCCCAATTCTCACCTCTTCTTCATAGCCTCTGCCGATGCCTCTTTCTCCATTTTTCTCAACTACTCACCCCCTTGCCCTACTAGCCTAAAAATCTCCACCCTCTCCCTTACCACTATATACCGTTGCTGTTAAATTGATTTTACACATACTGTTGAATGTCTCAAGCTGCCTCTTTAGGCATCTACCATGGAGAGGTGATTTTAAATCCTGCCTTCAAGGTAGAAAGTTTTGCTGCTGCTGCCACCTATCTTCAATGCAAGAGGGATCACATTAACATTTTCCTCATTTCCTGCCTTACCACTCCTTAAACAAGGAGCTTACATTCTGTCTCACTAATCTTAATTCTAGAGTGCTGTATAAACATTTCTGTGTTTGTATAAAAGGGAGTATGAATTATGCTGTGCTGAAAAAAGCAAGAAGACAGCCATAACTAACCTTTCATCAAAACCAAAACCACTTCCATGCAAACCAGTTCCTACTATTATACCCCATCAGAGTTTTTTGCCTGTTAGAAATCTGTCTATGTGGAGAGCCAGTTGTGCTCTTTGAGCTGAACTCTACTGGAATTTAGAAATGGGAAAGTGACATAACATGGAGGAAAGAAGGAAAATAGTTCCACAATAGTGTCATATTTCCAAAGGCTGTATCAAATCTACGTTACAATGACACTTGCCCCTTGAGAATACTCTCTCAGGAATTCAAGCACATCCATCCCACTGAAAAAAGCTTCAGCCTGAAATAAGCTATGACATTCAATCCAAGTACAGTAAAAGCTGATCCATACTGTAAAAATGTTGTGAACAACAGCAACGAACTATAAAAACTAAGGATTGTACCTTCCTTAGAGGTATGTATATTTATCAGTAATTTAGAATATACTTCTCACTACATTTTTACTTAATGCAGTATCAGAAATCTCACCAGTAACTGGGCTCTTGCTGTACTCATAAAATTAAATGCATGTGTAGGTTTTTTTCCCCAGATTAACATCTTTATCATGTCCAAATACAGGTCTACACTGTTTTAACCGTACAAAGTTAGAAAACAATTGCAGTTGCAAATAGCAGTGGGTAGGGAGATGTTATGTACAGGCAAGGCCCTGGTCTTTGTTAACTTATTTTTTTTCTTTGATTAGTGTCATGGAGGCATCCCAAATATAAGTTTAGGCGGACTAGCACTCCAATAACATAAGATAAAGGTTCAGATACTAGGTTAGGAAATTATTTGGGGTGCAGCGAAATAAGAATGAGGATCCACAGCGTGCATACACGCACTCACAAGAAAAACAAACCAGAGCCCTCTCTGCCCCGTTTTGCCTATAACAGATAAGCACTAGCCTACTGCGGCCAGGACTTTACACTCGTCTGCCTCAGACGAGGAATTTACACTTGCCTACCAGGCAAGGACTTATTAAAGCATATATCCAGTAATTTATCACTCACCCACACGCGGAGGTGAGGCGCTCCCCATCCCGGGAGGTTACCTTGGACGGCTTCTCTGTCTAAGGGGAAGGACTCCAGCAGCATGGCAGACCGGCAGCTCCGAGGAGACCACACAAAGGGCAGTCGCCGGCGGGAACCCCATTTATAGTCTGATCAGATTTGGCTGCGGGCATTCCAGAAGCTTCTCGGCTTCTCTACACCCCGCCCCCTCGAGTGTGGGCATTCGAGAAGCTTCTCAGCTTCTCTGGGCTGTGGGCGCTCTTGGCCCCTCCTGTGCTAACGACCCTGCCCAGCGACTCTGGGTCTCCACAAAGAGCCGTTAACTGCCCATTGAAGGCCCCAGCTCTGAGAGGGGGATGGGCAGCTACAGTGCAACTGCCGCACCCGTTCTCAGGGCGTGGGGGGGGGGAAAGTGCAACTGCCAACACAATTAGGGACTCAGAGTTTTCCTATGCTTACTTAAAAAAGGATACATTAACAGATATTCATGCACACAATTTGACAATCGAGCTAAATTCTTATTTCACAATAGCAAAATAATGTCAAAATATCTATATATTTCCTGAGGAGACTTAGAGTTGTAAAGAAATGGTGAAGAAGAGAATTATTCATGGCATATTGTACAGAACATATTCTTAAGCCTGACAACAAGCCATGGTCATTTTATTTTCCTTGAATGCCTTCCTGGAGTACAGCACAGTGGGAGACAGGACCTAAATTGTTCAATGTCGCTTTGGCAGACAGTGCTGACAATGTGATCTTCCCCAGTGGACAGTGATTTTTATGCTACGTAATCTAATAGTGACAGCAAGCACAGTAACAGCAGGTTTCCTTTCTGTCATGGAGCAATACAAGACAGTTTATACTGGGAATGTCTGAAGTAGTCCACTAGGTCATTAAAAAGAAATACTGAAAACATGCAAAAAAATTCCTAACATAAATAATGAAATAGTCTTTAAACTGGTTGGTGAGGATGGAAGGTAACATTGTGTACTAGTATTATTAGAGTGATTCCTAAGAGACATGGAAATGAGATAATTGTAATTGCCCATGTAAATATAATAAAAAGATGGTTCATTGTTGCAAGCAGTTCAAAGATTATAGTCTACATCAGTAGCAGTGCTTTCTGAGGAAGACCTTTGTAAACATATGTCCTAATCAGTAAACTTGAATCAAACCTGGAATTACGGAGCTACATTTTTAAAATAATTCAGGAATTCCTTGAGTTATTCCCTGAGTTACTCCCTGAAAAATTATTATGAATATAAAATCACTCATATCAAGAATGCAAGCCTGATACTATCAAAAATGTGGAGAACGTAGAATACAGAATTAATAGCAATGTTGCACAAAAATTCCAAGATGAAGTGTTTTCAAAGGATGCTAAACCTGGCTTGGATTTTATTTAGCACCTATTTCTTTCTTTGTTAACAGGATCTTTGATGGGTGTACTCACTGTGCTCTGGACTACGCATCCAGGGCAGGAGGTTTTGCCAGACTTACCCAGTGGTATGTCATTGAGGTTGCCTAATTGTTAAATGACAGGGATGCGCTGGGTGTCTTTGTAAAATACAAAGCCAAAGAAGCATTCTTTTTATTCTAAGTCAATAAAGTCCCAAAAAGCTTTCTTAATCTCCTAGCTGGAGGTTCCTCCTTGAGCTCCAAATCTTAACCACAAGTTTGGTTCCACTCATACGAGGGGAAAACGGGGGTTCTGGAGGCACTGGACCAGCCCCGTTTGTGCTTATTTTTTGAAGGTTAGGATGCGTTAAGGGAATATAGCTGGTGATTTGGCTGTCTGTATTCTTTTGGCTAACAAGAAACTCATTAACAGATGAGAAATTTCAGAACTATTTTATTAGCTAGTACTTACTGTTGCTTAACTATATTTGTCCACCTGTGTGACCATGGCAATTTAAAAACTATTTAGTCATTATTTAGCACTATAGAACAAACAGAAATAAGATTAAAAGTTCAGATCTCAGCTCACACTTTAATGAGACATGGTCTACACTTGGAAATCACTTCACAATAGACAGAACTTAATGATGGGGCGGACATCATATAGAAACATATGTCCTTATCAGAAGACTGAAAGCAAACACATTAAAAAATATGAATTTGGGTTATTAAGAAATCGAGCTTCATTTCAGTCTTTCAGTGATAAAAATCTAGATTGCCACCAAGTAACTGCCCTCTGAATAAGACAAGTCTCCTATTAAGTGTACTTTTATTTTTAAGTCAGTACTGGAATGATACTGTGGAAAAAAGGCTAACAATGCTATGTTTGCACACCTACCTTTAAGTAAATTATCCCATTGTTGATAGTCCAAAGGGTAAAAATAATTTCATAGGACATTGTTTGGTTGTTAATGGGCAGACAAATGTTACAAACATTCTCTTCCTTCTGGCAGCAGTAAATAGACAGAAAAACATTCAGGAAGTAGACTTTGATACCTGCATTAAAAACTCACCAAAGCAGTGCTTAATAGGAAATAAATTGTCATGCTTTTTAATCTCTTAGTCTTAAACGAGCATAATTGAAATCTTCTGTATGGAATGCAAACAGACTGTGTTTTACCTCAGTAAGCAGACATGATTACTGTTGCTCTGTCAAAGCCCTGTTGCTTAACTGTCTTGGGCTTTCAAATCAGACTTTACATCCTCTTCCTCCACTGCACTGAAAGATGATAAAATAAACAAGGCAGTCACAAAACATGCTTTCATTTTTTCCCCATTGGTCTGACAGAATCCAAAGGAGGACGAGGTTGAAAAAGTGGATAAATTCCCTCCAGACCCTCTATATTAGATAAAGCAAACTAACAGAGAGAGAAGTGATCACTTTACAGCAGAGATGAACTTCTTGCAGGAAGTTTGATAAATCAACACTATTCCAGGCAATTTGAGGTAATACAGTCTTCATGTCTGAACAGTATAATTACTAGATATGTTTCCAGCATTCAGAAACACTCTGTATCAATCACCATGAACACTTTTAGCAACCATTTATTTCAAGAAAAGAAAAAAGAAAGAGAAAAGAAAGGAGAGAGAGAAAAAAAGACACGCCAAAAAATTCTAAACAGTAATTTAGGGGAGTTTAAATTGTAAACAAAACAATACAGCTGGAGAAAACATATGTCGCCTCTGTTTGAGGCAGTGAAGACTTGATTCAAGTGAGATGGTCTCAGAGGGCAGACAGCCTAACTGGTACTGGGTAAATGGCTGGGCTCTAGTATAATCTAACCTCATTCCTCATGGAATCTGCAGCACTTTTGATTCTGTCAGTATGATCCTAGACTATTTCTCCTGTCAATCTCTATAACTCTTAGGCTTGACACACGGGCATTTTGCCCAATGATGTCTTGTGTAACAATAGCATCCCATTTTCGAAGGAGGTGTGGTGGTATGAAAAGAGTAGGACAACACAGAAGCATTAGCTGAAATAAATCCATTGTGTGTATACACCAAAACCTGGGCATAAGAAGGGCATTTCTGACATCTACTTCAAAGAGACAGGTAAAGCTGCCTTTCAGGTGGAACTGTAATAAATTAAAAAAAAACCTAGCGGGGTCTTTTTCCTCTCACTTATACAGGAAGTGTTGGCCACACTGACATCCTAGGTTAATTCCTAGCAATATATTTTCAAATAACTTTTCTTTATTCAGTTCCATATGGGGAACATGAGGTTAATTTTCAAGCCATTAGTCATTTTTCATTTATAATGACATTCATCAAAGTGGCAAGAACCATCACTAAAATATGTACTAACTGACTTTCTTTTATTTATAATGTCAGCTAAGAGGCAAGCAACAATAAATGAAATACTGTTTCATCTGGTCCATGCAAAATGTATTTGTAGGAAGATGAATCATTGGAATTTCTCTGGATATTACACTGGTTAGCCACAAATCAGTTCTCGAAAGCTGTTAAGATAATTTTATAGACTGAGTTCCAGCTGTTTTAAGCTCTTAACAAATGGAACAGGTCTAAGTTTCTTGGTTCTTCCCATTGCACATTCACAATGCTCCTTTTTATTCAGCTTGCTACTTTGCACACTGTATGCTGAGGCTGGAGTCCGGCTTGATCATATCTATAATTTACAACAACAAAAAAATTGCTTTTCAAAATGAATCACTTTTGAAGATAAAGGTACACCATGTGAGAGCCACTGCTTGTTACATTGATAGGTATTTTTCCCTTATGTTGCTCTAAAAATAAATTTATTTAGCTCATAAACAAACCAGGAATCCATGTCTTGAAAAGTATGTCTTATCCCTCCATTAAAGATAAAAGTGTAGCTAAGATAAGCAGCTCAGTTCTGGGTTTAGTTTTAAATTCAAAGGTTTACATGTAAACAGGTATGGATCATATTCTTCTGATCGGGATATTATAAAACTGAGATCTAATTGTCAAATTAGGATTTTTTTTCAGACGTATCTAGTAACTTTACAACCTTCAGGTCTTGAATAATAAAGTGGATGGCGTTACTGAATTCAGGGTGGATAGCATTAGCTTTACACAAAATAATAGCTAAGCATCTACAACAAACACGAACAAGAGGAAGGGATGCCCTTTTTTGCTGTCCCTCAAGGAATCAGATAGTGATCACTTTGATTTCTGCAGACTTCATAATGGAAAGCAAGGAGCTTTCTATTGTATAAAAGACAGGTTTTTAGTGCAAAATAATCTAAAGGAACATTAACTCAATACAGTGTAAGTACTTGTAGGTATTTTTATACATAAAAACTGGAACGGAAATAAGAGTCCTTTATTCCAATTCCTTTATTCCAATCTTAAATTTATTATCCAAATTAATTTATTTATGCTGGTTACACAAAGATAGTAATGAAGAATCCCAAAGCTGTGAACAAGCTTGAAAGAAGGTGACAGGGGCTGCTACTATAGCTAGCACGATTTTGGCTACATGATGTGAGCTGAAACATTGCTTCATTTAAACATGCAACAAGGAATTTTTATATATATATATACACACACATATATATATATATATTAGAAGAAAAAAGAAAAAGTAGACAGATAAAAGATTCCAGGAAGGAAAAAATGTCTATGGCTTCAAATACTCACTGAGATACTTGTTAGTCTACTGCTGGGCTCATGCAGACAATTTTTCAAAGCTTTGATTAAAATATTTTCTGTAGGACTTCACATAGCTGTTTAGAGATGTAACTTCAAAATGGCTAATAGGAATACCAAGAAAATTAATAAGAATTTTTCTGCAAAAAATAAAAATATGCTAGAAGGTTCAACAGAGTTATCTCATGACTTGTGTATGTATAGTATAATGATATAAAGGAGAAGGTGTGGCCACAGTGAAAACTTTCCTTCACATTATCCACATCATGCAGGCTGTATCCCTACCTTTATTCTGACACATATACAGAGTTTCATCTTAATAAAGCTAACCAACAAATAAGTTTTAATACACTCTCTGGCTATAAATGCTGTATATATTCCTAGGGAGGCTGAGACACCCTACATTGATATTGCCCTTGATAAGAAAGAATCTATTAGTAACTGTAGAGTCCTCTAGCTTCTCAGTTAATATCTGTATTTTAGGGTGTTAACATGGTCTATCTTGTGCTTATTGCTCCCTTAAAGTGGTCAGAAAACAAATTGTTTAGGAGCAGGGACAAAGCTTTAGCATAAAACACAATGACAGCAGATGCAATTACATTGAACTAAGAATTACAAAAAGCACTTTGTATTAATCCCCAGTAGATATGATAGTAATCAAAACCACAAAAATCATGACCAAAGTAACTTATTTCACAATCTCTGTTATGTATTCACATACAGATATATTTATCCGTACACATATTTTGTGCTTGCATGCATCTGTGTACGTGAATATAGTCCAACTCTCCAATAGTTCTAACAAACATACAGAAATACATAATAGTTCATGAATTAGTCATGTATGTGCTACTTGACAATATATAAATCACAAAAATTAAAACATTTTTTGGGTTTTGGTGGTGGTGGTGGTTTTGTTTGGTTTTTTTTAATTTTACCAATAAAAATCAATATTGTTTTCCTTCTGTTATATAAAGATACTAACTGGTGAGCAGACCTCCTCGAATTTTATCAGAATGTTAAAACATACAAAAAACCCCCCACCTAACAGTAAAATCAATAATAACACATCAACAGGTTGAGATTTTCAAAGCCATGTCAAAGATTAGCATGACTAAGTGCTTTAAGAATCTTTCTCTAGTATGATCTTTTTAAGATGAGATGAGAGCTTTCTTTTGGGAAGACTGTTGTTTTGCTGAGAAAGTTCCAAATGCCCCTGCAAAAACAAATTCACATCAATATTATGGCTAGGTACAATTTAACAATGTAAACTTTGAGTCACTAGTGAGTCAGAAATAAGGAAGTTTTGCCATTACTGGTTAAGGATTGTCTATCCAATATTAAACTGCTTTTGATTTTCGTCTAATTTCAGTAAATCTCTACACAATTCTGTTGAGATGAAACTCAACAAAGATTGTTGGATGACAGACTGATTTTCAGAATAAAATAGTTCACTTGGAATTTCATATTTTGTATTTCTTCTAAATATCATATCTAATTATATGAAATTCGCTTCAACAGTATCTTTACTTTCTGAAAAAGCTGAATAAGCTTCTGGATAGTCTATAACATAACTTGCATGTGATGAAACTGTGTATTCTGGGAAAATCCTATAAATATTTTCTATTGTATGAATAATTTGTCATTTCTTGAGGTGCTTCTATATTTGTTACCAAGGAGTTCATTTCAAGGAAAATAAATTAAGGGAGAAAAAAAAAGGATAAAAGCCCCATTGTCTACAACAATATAATGCGTAACATCATATATATATTATGTATTTGTAATATATATGATATACATGTATATTTTGTATGTGTACATGTATGTGTGTATGCACATATATATACATATATTTTTAAGATATGCACATACCTATGTAAATCACATATACTCTGTTTCTATACATAACCATATATACTTATATTTTGTGTATGTATATGTGTCTTGATACACATGCATGTGCATTTTACTGAAATAGTTTTACCAAACTAGAAAAAGCCATGTCAAAAAAGTGACAGAAACAGAAACTTCAGGTAATGGTAACAACAAATATTTAAACACATGGGTGTGCCCCAGCAGAGTGAAGGACTGAGAAGATTGCAGAAGGAACACAAATAGAAGATGACAGAAAAGAGAGCATACCATAATAGAAGATATTAAAAACTAAATAATGATCAGCTGTTCCCTTTTCTTCTAATTCCAACACAAGGAGCTACAAAATAAAATCAAATAACCACATTTTAAATTAATGAAATAAATATTTTTGACATCACAAATAAACAGTAGTAATCCTTGCCTTACATATCACTTAGATCAAGTGACTGGACAAATAAATTAAAAATAAGAAAAAATGAGGCATTTATACGGTTAGAATAACCCATTTATGATATAGAAACCATCCGAGTAAGATTCATGTATGGGTTTAGAAGCCCTTATGCTATGGACAAACTCTTCTATAATAGGTTATTACATTTGATAATTCTGATTTTCATAAGTACATTGAGTGCTGTACATTTTTTCAGAAATTATTAAAAAATCAACTACCTGGAGTTCATTTTAATGGTAATTATAACTTGTTAGTGTAGTGACTAATAGCAAATGGCACAAGTATGACCATAAGAGTGACTACACAAAGATGATTGAGGCAAACATTGTTCAGAATACTCTCACAATATCAGCATAAAAGATCAAGCAACTAATCTAACCTGTTCATATGGCAAGCTAGGGGATGCAAATATTTTCCCATTTTTATTATGAATTTGAAAACAGGCATATGAAAGAGATCCATCTAATTTTTAGAAGACGTATGAACTGGATATAATTATCTGGTAAAACACCTTGAGAATGCAAATTAACTTCCACAACATTGTTTCTCAGCTTCAGCTTTTGCCTAGGGGACTAATGACTAAATGCTATCAGGGCAGTAGAGTTATTATTCCTCCCCATTTCTTTAAAGCCATGCTTAAGCTATGACACAGCATATATCTACTAGTAGCACCCTTAGGTTTTTTGATTTTCTTACAGTTTGCACCATGCTAATAACTGAACCTACATTCTGTGTGACCAAGGAGTGACAGAGTCACGTACACAATCCATCAAGCTGCAGACACCCTCAAGATTTATCCAAGCATGGTTTGCTGCTTGCACTGTGATTGAAAGATGAGCATGCCGAAGCCCAATTAAAGCACACAGCAATTAACTGGAAGCCTTTAGAAATAAAACTTCAAAAATAAATCATCTGAAGTTGGAAAGAACACTGAGTGTAGCAGCTGTTACAATCTACATGATTATTAGACCCTTTAGCACTGAGAGTTTATCAAGATGGCAATGAGACACATAAGATTTACTACTTAGCTTTAATAAACATTTTGAAGACCCTAGGAGTTAAGAATGGGACATTTTCACATCTACTAGCATGCACAGGAATTGAGGAAAATATCCAATTTTATATAATTCTTTCAAGTTATTTAAAATAGTGTGTTTTAATTACTGAAAAAGTAATTTGTATTTGCTGCAATTTTTTTTTCAGATATATGTAGAGATGCCATGTATTTGAGTAGCTTCTTTTTCCATAAACTATTTAAAAACCTGGAGGACATAGACAGGAGTTTCCAGGCTCCTGGCATCATGTGTCTGTGCACACGTGTCCACGTGTGTGTGTGTGTGTGTGTGTAAGTGGTTGGAGGAGGTCAGCCAGTTTAAGCAGGAACCTGTACAACAATTCACTGCTTCCAGAGATGTTAAAGTTACAGCTATTGAAAAGTTACCCAGAGAGAAAAATGAACCTTTCCCTGCCTATATCACCCAGCACTAAAGCCTCATTCTTTTTCCTCACCCTCACCTTCCTAGAATGTAAGAAATATTCCTTACCCTCACAGAAAGTGACAGACACAACTACTGTCATCCCCTATCATTCCTAAATGTTTAATTTCAGGTTAAAAAAAAAAAAGGAAAAAAAAAAGTTACAAATATTTTTAATATTCCTACACCAAGTACATAATTATGTTGTAGGACACTCCTTCCTTCTTTTTCTTTTTCTAACTTGCACCATAATATGCTTCCCCCAATATTTAGAAACTAAGAGAACCACACTTGATATCTGCTTCTTATCCCATGTTCCTTTTTACTGAGAAAGAACTGAACCACCAATAGTGTAGACCAAACAGTTTAAAATATTTTCATAAACATCGGTTTTTAATGTTAAACATTTTCAAACCTCTCTGTGAACATTTGCCATTCATAAACAAAAAAACAAAAACAAACAAAAAAACATAAATAGAAGTTTGAATCATACCAAAGACTGAAGAATTATTTTTTTTGTTTACACAAATATCTATCTTTGAATGTTAAATTAATTTTTTATTTTAATTAAATACTCTCTGTGGAGTCTTGGCAAAGAAAACCAGACAATGGCAACTAAAAAACCAAACCAAAACAAACCAAGAATCATCCAATGCAAATACTACAGTTATGTATCCATATTTAAAGTCTGCCCAAGCAATTCCGTTCTTCAGAAGGAATCGCTGCATGGTAATTAATTTGACTTTCTGTGCCTGCAAAGGGAACATTTCTTCTCATAACAGCTCTAAACCCAGCAGGTCTACAGAACATCAATGGACCGTGGTTTTTAGTTTGATTAAACTTTTAAGCCCATACTGTGTGGAGCTCACTAACGATAAGACTTTTAAAATGTATATGCACGTAAAATTAAAGCAATGTGACTTGTTTGGAGGCAAATCAGCTTTCAAATGTAAAACGATGAAAGAGCATTTTTACTCCTTGAAAAGATCGTACTTACCTTTTTTTAATGTACATACACATCCTTAAACCAATTGATAAAATGCTCAAAAATATACAATTATTTTGTTCAGAATGTTAAGCAATTATTGGCAGTTTCAAGGCTTTGCCACTATAACATGCCTAAGGCAAATACTCTTTACATTCATGAATATTGGAAAGAATAAGTCATAAATCTATAATCTGAACACAAACATCCCTCAAGCTGCCTGTAGTCTGGAGGTTTTACTAGTAGTAACGTATATTTCATTCGGAGACTGCTGATTTTGTTGTCCTCACTCCAGTTTCGTAGTTTGAACAGTATTTCTACCTGTAATCATCCAGCCACCCAATAATTTCTAAATTAAAAAAGGCTACCAAGGAACAGAGAATGACAAGGACACTGTGTGTCCAGTGTTATTTACCGTCAGTAATGTAACTGCAATGAAGATTTTGTCGTTTCTTTCAAAAGTGCACATTGGTACAAACCATATTTTTGGCTGCATCAAGAAACAAATTACCGAGAAATGGTTTCTAAACCATTAGAGAAACGTAAGCTTGTCAAGCAGAGGTAATATTAGACAAATTTTTCCATTCAAATACTGTCCCTAGCAGAACTAACAAATCCTAGACCTCCAGTTCAGAGGTGGCTGCATTATACTTTTCCAGAGGAAGATGGCACTGATCTTTTCTCATGGAAATTACCTCATAGAGATACTCCCTCTTAGCACCAGTCTTCAGGACATCCTTTATGGACCATCCATCTTGCTTACAGCTCAAAGTTGAAACCAAGTCTTTTTTATTTTATCCTTCTTGAAGAACTAATATTCAATATTAACAGTTGATGGAAAAGGAAGAAGGGAAGGAAGGCTGGAAGGAGGGGGAAAACAAACCAGATAGCTCTAACTTTTCTTTCTATCAGTGGAGACAAAGAAGCCCAGGAAAGGAAGCAAACAGCAACAGGAGAGAATCCATAATGCTTCCGGCTGGGAGCCATTATCAAGAGAGTATGCTTCGTGTGCATGATATAGTTAGGTAGACAGCAACTGAAATGTACTTCTCTCCAAATAGTGACACCAGGAACAGAGAGGTTCTCCTGAAGTTTTTTTCTACTCCAAAATCACCTAATTCATGGGAAACTCAAAAATCCAAGTCCATGTCCTGTCTCAGCCTAAGAAATGGGTACAGGAATTGTCTATTAATATAGTGAATAAGGATGATAATGCTTTGGTAAATGGTGTCAATTACAAAGCTAACAGCTATGTGCTGTCATCCATGTGATCTTCAGGGGATCTAGCAACTGCTTTATATTAGCCAGTTTCTCAGTATGTTATTTATGAAGAACTTTCTTCCATCTAGTCCCAAATGAAATTCTTTAAACATAAAAAACAGTTACACCTGAAATACTCATCTCTAGTAAGCCAAGGATCAGACACACTACAAAACACCTAGAGATTTATGGGAACCTCAATGATTCATAATAATTTCATAGTTATATTTCATACTGTGCACATGAAAACTTTCCCTTAACTCAGATGAGCTCAAGAGTTTAACCCAACCAATGACTGTGATATACCAGATCTTAATATTTTTGTCCATCACTGTAAACCAACCAAACAAACCCAAAAGCTCAACCTGGAGCCAAGTTTGCTGTGCCACATACATCATATGGTGGAATCTACTATCTTGAGGAATTTGCAGCTTGAATGGTTGTTATAGCCAGTAAACCAAAGTACAGCTTGAAATAAACAGATCTAATTCATTGAGAGCAGGAATGGATTCATCACCTTTGCTACTTTAGGAACACCATGACCTGAGCGAATTATAGTATGTTTCAGATTCAAAGCAAGAATAAACCACAAATAGAAATGAAAGAACTGTGGCCAAAACAAAACACATAATAGTTCTCTTCTGTGAGGAGAGTTTTCCTCTGTGTGTTAAATGTGCTCTGCCACACATAGTTTCAGCTGTCTCTCTAGGCCATGTGAATAAATACCTTAAATTGCAATATATTAGCTGCATATTGCATGCAATAAGTGAAAAGGAAAATAAAACTGGACTAGAAGATTTTTTCTAATTCCACCTCTTCCATTTACTGATTTTTTCAAGTGAACAGGAAGCACTTTCAAACTAGTATACTTGTGTCCTTATGATCTTTATGAATAGCTTACACATCCACTATTCTCACTATAATGAACAGGACTTAGCAGTATGCCTAGAAGGTAAAGATTTACTGATCAAACGGTGTAAGACAAAGAAATTCTCAGATTCCAAAATTAAGAGAAAAAAATCTAGATTTGAACACCTGATTTTGACCATTAGTAGTAATCTGGTCCAAGGATATTAAAAAAAAAATCAACAAAAAAACCCAAACCCAAACAAACAAACAAACAAACAAGAAAACCCCTCAACAACAGAATGCACGAGAGTGGAGGGAAAGTTGATTTTTTAAAGATGTGAACCGTTCAGGTTAAGAGTTCTGGCTTGGTCTTCTTCCAAGAGAATGTGCTTGTTCTCTGGGACAAATTATGCATGGCCCACTACTGTTTGTGGATCTGCAGAAATCTAGAAGATCCTAAAGGGAAGGCTACAGCAAGAAGTGCTAGAAAATGAGGGGTGAATTAGTAATACATTGTCATTGAATTTGGACGGAAGGTAAGCAGGGAAGAAAGAAAATAATTAATAGGTGTTCTCGGGGCTTTTGTTAAAAAAAGAAAGGTATGTGACAGAAAACAGAGAAGCTAAGCACATGTGAAAGAAAAAACTCAGAAGTTTGTTAAGTAGTTTGTTTTATGAAACTGAAGGTTTCAGAAATGAAGAGCTATTCAGGATTCCGTTCGTTCTTAATCTAGTATTAGACAAGGACTTATTTCACTAAATATTATTAGAGAACCTCAATAATAAAGATAAGAGGATTGAAATGAAGTGTAATTCTTCATTTCTGCATCAAGTTTTTAGGAATAAAACCTTTCATTAGAATGACAGCCTGGTACAAGAAAAAAAAAAGATGCATTCTTTGTATATCATAGGGTCAAAATCTCTAAATCTTTTTTATTATTATTTCATTATATTTTCTTACTAATACTATTCCATACTGCTTTTATCATGCTCATTTCAAGCTAAGAAAAGTCTGTCCTAGTATACACTTTCAGGTTTAACTTTTTAAATTTTTTTGCCTTGCCAAGCTATAATGTGTTTCTTCTATGAACTGAGACAGTGGCATACATTAGTGAGAGAATACAATATAATGTCACTAAAGACTGAGAAATCAGAAAGCAATAAATCATGGTATTTCTCAAAGCAACAGGACAAAATAACCAAAATGTTATCTCTAGTATTCTATAAAGGAAGTAATATTTTTGAACCCTAATTTCAGTTTTGCTGGAACAACGGTTCTATGATGAATTCTTATAGTTAAAAGTTGTATTAGGTCTAATCATTAAATGTGCAACATTCTACCTAAATACAACAGGGTATCTTCCAAAATTGTCCTCCATATGATAGCACGAAGAGTTATAGCCTTCTATTTAAAGAGAAATGAATATCACCAACTGGTAGAACAAGCATTGAAAACAACATCGTAACTCCAAAAATACATCTATTATATCTAAAAGGCTGTTTTTCCTTATCAGAATTTTCTGTTTAGGCAAGTTTATTTCTTGCCCAATGTTTCTAGCTCATTCTCTTTTCTTGCTACTGGTTCAGTAGCTCCCAACATTTTTTCTCAATACCTTATTAAATAAATATTTATGGAATTTATAGTGCAGTGATCCAAGAGTTACATCATACATACTGCATGCATCCACAAAAAACCTGAAAGTTTAAGCTAACAAGGACATCTATTCTTATTATTTCTACAGTTATCCACTGTTAACTGTCCTGACAGTCTTCTTTACATTATTTTTGACACAACTCACTTTCTGAGCTTGTTGAAATCTGTATATGTACTATCCCACACACAAGTGAACCACTGGTGAGGAAAACTAAATATTGCCTCATTCTTCCCAAAACAACAGCCAAAGCAGGGAGAAAACTAAATGTGACCTTCATTGAGAACACATCTGATAATCAGCTGCTTATTCTCTCATGCACAACTACCTTCAGAGGCAGGGCTTGAATCTCACATTCATCATAATAACCAGATTTCCTCTTCAGTAACTGTTTTGTGATTCCAGTTACAGCATCTAAGAGTTACAACTGTATATCTGCGGGAAAACTTAGGGCAGAAAAAAAAGGGTCCAATCTATAATAAATGATTTTTGATTTTTATTTGCTCTCCTACTCATCTGCTGTAAGTAGCTACTGAGGGTCAAGAGACAAAGGAAAATTCATAACATTTTGATACGAAATCAGGGATCAGGAAAATGCAAGAAAAAGCAGAAGCAGACATGTGATGAGAAGTTAAATTTAAACTGAGAAATAACACAACACATTCATGAGTCAGCTCAGAATGCCGTAGCTTTAATTTCAGCATGGAGTATGTATACAAAGAAGGTGGGGCATTATGAGAAATTAAATTAACTGATGTGACTTTAAAGAACTAGTTTAACAAAGTTCAAAGAGAAAGCTAGATGATTTCAGTAGGATTTGAAAAATAAGTCTTAGGAAGTTGATGAAATGACTGCAACTATTTTATAGATAAGTACAGTTAATTGATGGATGTTTTCAAAGGATTTGCTACTACTGCATCTTTCAGATGTAGGGGGTCACAAGAGGAAGAAAGTAAAGTTCTGAGAACATTCTAGGATGAAGGCAACCAAGGTGGTATGGTTTGAAAGGAGACTAATATGTAGAAACCTGTGAAAAATATAAAAAAGTGACTTACAAGACAATGTAATCAGATTGGAACATTAAGAAAATAAAAAAATGTGTGGGGTAATATCTTCTTTCAAAAATGACTCAAATGCTTATTATAGACAAATAAATAAAAACCCCTGCTGAAGAGTTGCATTCTTAAATAAAGGAGTTTGAATTTCCTTGAGAATGGCGTTAAAAGCTGACAACATCTGTTACCATAATTATTGCTTATTACCTATAATACTATAGTGCCTGGGGCCCCAATTAAAGTTTGTTCCCCATTAAGCCAAATACTTATAAACACATGATAAAAATCACAATCCAAAGGCTAATGAAGGAAGTAGATAAACTGGAAGAATTGTGAACTCCCTTGTATTCTTAGGGAATAAAGAGACAGAGGTTAACTACTTACTTCATGTTGAAAAGTGGGATTTAGATGCCTAAATTACTTGAGGTACTTAAGAAAATTTTGCCTGGGACTGCAAATGAGAAAAAAACACAATACAAGGGAAAAAAAGATTCACTGTGATTTATTTCCCAGATTTTGAAATTGCATTAACAGAGTGCCTGGATTTTTCTCTTTCACCTCTGAAAGCAAGATTACTAAGTATTTCCCCACTGATCATGAACTGGGTCACAGGATGAAGAAGGAGTCAGGTTTAAAATATCCCTGTGTATGGGGGATTAAAATCAGGATATTATGCTTGAGTTTGACAAGTATTCTATGCACACAAGAGGCAAGTTTGCTATATGACTTTCAGAGAGCCTCCAAAACTTGAGGAAAACTATCGTTTAGTAGCCAAGTATAGCTATACAAAGAGCTCTCTATAAAAGTCAACTTGGATGAACTTCAGGAGCCAAGAGAATGAAATTAGTCTTCACTTACTCGCTATCACAACATATCAGTGTAAGAGAACAGTGTAAGAGGTAATCTGGAAGAGCTCAATCAAGCCAGATAGCAAACAGAAATTACCTAGAAATTATCGACAAATACTGCTATTACTTGGAGGCAATTGTCAAAACACATATTTTTAAGGAAGTACCCCATCAGTTCCTAAAAAGGGAGTTTTCTTTAGTAGTAGGAAAAAATAATTTAGAAGGAAAAGCAACTAATTTTAATTTCATTTTGGAAGTGTCCAAATGTGTTTGAAGTTTCTGTGCTCTTTGTTAACAAAAACACATTGGTAATTAGAAGCCTAAAATCTCTTTTAAATGAAGACTGAGCTCCTAACACATGGACTGCTGAAGGTGATTGGGCACTAACTGAGATTTTCAATGTACTATACCTCCTAATTTGTTCAGGGATAGTTACATCCTAAATATATACACACATTGAGTCCTGTCTCCACTTCTAACAAGCCAAGTTGAAAATCTCAGCTTCTCAAAAGGGACTACATGTATTAATGATGGGCCAAATGTTTGTGGGTTTTTTTTCCTGCTGCCTCAGTACAATGACAAAGGAAGAGAGATCTGGGTGCCCAGGGGTAGGATCCACAGAAATCAGCTTCCTAAACAGGAAAATGCATAGTCCAACCAACAAAAAATGTCATAGATAGAGATGATCTGCAATGTTGCTTCCCTCTGCCTAAGTGCAGCCCAGATTATGTGCCTGTGTGAAAGAGGGATTCACAGCCTGGAATCCCATCTGCACTTAGACTTTGATTATGGAAAATTGGTTCACTCTTTTCACTTAAAACCTGTCTGTCAAAGGAGAAGGAGGAGATGGGAATGTTAAAATAGACTAGAGATTACATCAGTTTCTAACAAAACTAATGTCAATGCCTCCTCATGTAAAATGAGCTGAAATTCATACCTCTCACCTCCCACAGGAATGTACCCTCCACTACTCACTTAGGGCTAGCGCTAGACCTAGGGCTAAGGCACACATCAAATACAGCAAGTACAAAACAGATGCTGTATGGTAACTGCTCAGGTACATGCCCTCTAATCCCATTATAAGATCCTTTGAGGCTATAATCCTATCGCTTTGAGGTAATCATTTGAGAAAAAGCTATATCTGCTACTGTTGTAGCACTCAAATTTCAAATAAAAGCAAAGATTAAGGAAAGGTTGACAACACATAGAAACTGATCAAACACCGAGGAAAAAATGGGAATGCTGCACACCCCCAATGAAATCACTTTAATAGCATGGGAACTGTAACTGAACTGTTATTCTTAGATCATGCAGATTGAACCAACCAACAATCTGGAAGAAAAAAAAATTTAAAAATAAACTACGACAAATAAGAATAAGACATTTTTGCCAGAAGCAAAAGTGCTCAAAGCAATAGGGTAGCAAATATTTGTGACATTCTTTTAGAATAAGAATATATGTTGATAGAGTTATTTATTGTTTAATTAATAACCGGGAAACCAAAGCTGGAACAAAGCTGAAAAACCTTACATTCTACTGTAGACATATTAAACATTCCCATATCAAAAACTCAATTGCATATTTATAATAGAAAACTAATTTTAAAAATAGTTGAAATTAACAGGTCTACTTTTAAAGAAATGCTTCTGTTCCAATTGCACATACCCTGTGCAGAGTGGTGATCAAAACATTAATTTCTAGAGCAGCAGCAGAAGAAATACACATGCTGAAGTTAAATGAGGCAAAACAACAGATGTTCCAAGATGCCAGGGATATAAAGAAATATGAACATGAGAGTGGGATCATGAGGATGTGGAAAGTACCAAAAGCTTGGAGAGAAATAAAATAAAGCAAGGTATGAGAGCAGTACAGAATATGGAAAAAAAAAAATGGAAACAAGAACCTTAAAAGTTAAGCATGATGGTAACTAACAGGCCTCTGTGGGTTGATATAAATGTCATACCCCTACAAGTATCATTAGCTATGCATTCATAATTGCTGGTCCCAAAAAGCAGGTGAATGCAAACCCACTTACACCCTAAACAAATACAGGAAAAGTGAAATGTTTCAGCCTGAATGAAAGGTGATTTGCAGCAGCTTGAGGGAAGAGATGGAGACTGGTGCCTGAGGAACGTGCTCAGTCCTCATGCTTTGCCTCAGACTGATAGTTGCGTGTCTGTAAGTGGTTGCAGAAGATGCCAGTTTTGTTTCCCAAGTATGAAGTGTTTGTGTTAAACCTGAAATAGAATTTGCTGCAAGACAATGAGTGTGAAATGCCACAGCATTGCTTATGTATAATGTAGCAGTCACTAAACTTAGACTAAGACCTGCTGAAATTCAGTGGACTTCTCAATTTATATGCCTTTTATCCTATTTTCTGCTGTATGTCAGCCCCAGGTCTATTCTGGTCTTGCCTCTGAAATTTTCTGACATTCGTTGGAAAATAGCCTACTTCCTCAGAAAGCTAGCTTACTGGTACATGTCTCTTTAATGACTAGGCCCTTAAATACAAAACTAACAGGGACTGTAAATAGCATCTGCCAGTCTTTGAGCAATAAGATGCTGCACACAAAGAAAAGGAAAGTTCAATGGGAATATGTTCTGAGAATCAGGAAATACATTTTTTAGCAAGAGAGAAGCATCATTTTTTATTCTCCTACTATTTGGTGCCAGATCTGGCATTTGCTTAGAACTTCTTGTGAAGTATGACAAACTGCCTTATGGAAAAAGCCACACATACAAGAGCTTCAATAATTACAACACAAGAAGTGTGCTTAGAAATTTCTGATTAATAATCACATTAGTTTGTTACATTCATTTTTCAAAGCTAATTTACCAGCATTGTTGCAGCACTTATTGTACATTGTTGAATGCTGATTACTGAGTTAATCCATATCACGGTAACGTGACATCTGAAACGCCCTGACAACAGCTGCACCAATACCCATTAATAGCTTGCATGTACAGTTTCCTGCAATAACTAGGAAGACACAATTCAAGGTCATTATTATTACAGCTACTGAAACCATACAGAAGAAATAAAAAATAATGTTTCAAAAGCAATGAAGAATGGAAAGAATAAGGTACTTAAATATTAGCAATGGGTTTACTTCAAAGTAGTTCATATTGTTAAATATTATACTTAGCTTAATACATAAATAAATGTCCTACTCTCAGCTCTGGGTGTCCGAGTTATTGAGAATGTTTATTTGGCATTTTTAACTGTAAAGAAGCTTAGAGGTGGTAGCTGACACTTTTACCAGAGAAGCAAGTAGGTATACAAGATCCACATGAGTGTATTTGCCCATACAAACATAGGAAAGTATAATCAGCTCCATCTCCACTCTCAGTGTGGTGGACATGATGCATATTCGGACTGTGTCCAGCAGTATTAGGTACCCTGCCAGTTGTGTCCTGGCTGTTTGAAATGCTGCTTCAAAGAGGACTGCAACCCTCTTTGCTTCTAGCAGAACAGGACACTGAGAGCCTTTCTCACTTGACCCAAAGTATTTTCTGGTTTACTTACACGTAGAGAATCAGTAACCCAAATTTTTATACAGTGTTGTTTATAGCAAGAAACTACTCATTAAATACGAATGTTCATTGAAACTAGGCAGATCTCTCTAGATCTTTCTCCCATTGTATCTGTCCTCACTTTTTTACATGCTCTAAATTTATTTAATAATATTAATAGAGAAGAAATAATTAAACCAGAATAAAGATCTTATATTTGCATATGTATATTTACAAGATTCTTGCAGAGATGTTAATGCTATAATATTTGGGATATGAATGCTAATCTGTTTCAGGGGATTTTGAAGTTTTTCCTCATCTTCACTAATTTAGTTTCATTTAAAATTAATGTAGTTTCTGTGAACTATTTAGATAAGAAAATAATTGTTTTGCTCTTTTTAGATCTTATCATGAAATAAAATTGCTAAAGAACAAACAATAGATGGGTCTACTAAAAGACCAAAATAAAACAGCAAATCAGACACTGAATCTGCAAATTTAAAGTCATCGTTTGATATAAATGGTAGTGTTGCTGATGAAGCTTCTTAGATCGTAATAATAAAGGCACATTAAGAAACTCCATCAGTTTCAAAATGTTGTATATTACTGTGCACTATGAAGACAAAAATGTAATTAAATATCTACTAGTAAAAAAAAGGAGCGTTTCTGAAAAAAAAAAAAAAAAGGTGTATAATCCCTAGGGAGAAAAAAAAAAATAATACATTAAACAGAAATATTTAGTTTCCAGCAAGAAACCCTAAAAATAGTTAATATGTTGCAGTGAAAGATGGCTAAGATGGCTAAGATATTATCATCAAAACTCTCTTTTGTGAATTACTAATAGTTCTTAGCAAAAACTTTTTCAAGATCATTTAATTTTTAAAAAAACCCTTATTAAGAAAAATTTTTCAAGTTCACAGTGGAGACTTTCCACAAAAAGTTCAGCAATTAAAAACTGTGAGTTACCTGTCCTGCTCTTTAACTAGAGTATTTAGGATCTGGTCTGCATGAAACTAAAAAGTATTTGCAGCTTCCTGTACCACTCACAGATAAATGTTTTGAAAGTGGAATAATTATTTTTGGCAGAGCTCTTTTTCTGATAAAATATTTCTAAGGCTTTCTCCAAGTGAGGAGGACAAGAAAAAAAACAAATCTCAAAGAGTTTTGATTGATGTACAAACCAGCTTTTATTCAATACTAATTGTAACAATAAACAGTTTCATTTGTCCTCGAATATTTTTTTTTCTTCCCAGATAGTTAACAGTTACATCTGTTCTGTTGAACAAAATGTACTTAATGGTGTTTTTTTTTTTTTTTAAATCTCATTTCCTTTACATGGAAATAAAAACAAACAAACCAAAACACCTGTTATGTTGCCCAGTTTTTTCTTGATGCAGCATTTTCTGGATAAAACACTTTTAACAAAAAAAATTTACAAAAATATCTAGAGTGCTGCCTGTGAAATAATAATACTACTGCCCTCTCGAATCTTCCAACTTTTCATCCTGTGAAATTATTTTACCTTCATTGCACATTATTATCAGTCCTATGGAGTAGAGCTTTGCTTTACAAAGAAAAATATCTAGTAGTACTGTATTTTCTCACACAGCTGAAAAATCGGCATTCTGAGAGTACACACCAGACCTTACACGCTGCTTCTATAGCACACACACACTCCGTCTGTGCCTTCTTTCTCCTATAGTGTTTGATAGATAAGGGGTCCTGTAAAACTTATGGCTTAGCCTGCCTCTGAAAGCTGTTGCAGTGGTACCTTACAGATTTATGTCCTGAAAGATCTGTATAGCAGCTTCCCAACCTGCTTTGAGAGGACAAAGTCTAATGAGTTTTCTGCAGCTTCTCTGATCTTCTCTGTCCATCCTTTCTGTGCAAACAATTCACCTTCTTCGTGCAGTCTGCAAGCAGAGCTCCATTGAGCCAGCTGACTGGTGTCAGGGATTTCCCTTGCTGGCTACTCCCTCGCTCTTTCCTCTGTGCTGTCACAGCAGAGAAATGACTGTGTGGCAGGCTGAAGCTGGTATTTTGTGACGAAGGGTACAAATCAAGTGGGAAAGGAAAAAAAAAGGTAGCATGCTTGTGTGTAGATTTTGGGGAGGGGAAAACCTTGACTGTAACATATAAAAGGCCAATATAAGCTCTCATTTTTGTGTTGTACAAATTAAATGTTTTTGCTATACCCAAAATTATACTGTGGAATGGATTTATTACAATGAAATAATTTTATATCTTTGTGGGTCTTGCCAGGTTTTAAAAGGATTATGAAACTGTTTTTTCAACATAACTAGATAACCTTGTTTGCATAGCATGACATTATAGCTGTTGGTGAGGTACACTGCACGTAACAAAGACAGAAAATCTTTAGAGAAAATATATTAGTTGTATCAGATATGAAAGGTGGCTGAATCTGGGACCAAATCAACCCTTGGTTTAAAGAGCAATAGACTCAAACGGTCATACTACTACAATTAGGACTATATTTTAATAAACTGGAAAGATCAGATATATTTAAGGTATATGTGGTTACTTTATTGCCTGTAGGGCAAATTATGGAAAACTTGGAATGATCTGTACATTGTTTTAAAAACAAAACTAAAAAACCTACCATCCCCAAAAGAGACGTCCTACAAGATGCTTAATGCAAAGAACTAATGAATTGCCAGTAACGGTCACACAAAATCTGTAGGTACTTAGGATTAGTAAAGGTTAACGACTCCAAAGACTTTTATAGGTCAAGGACTCAGACCATTCCTATAACATTATAATGCTCTCTGGAATTAAGTAAAACTACAATACAACTACGAAACTGCAGTTCAGAAGTTTAGGAGTATTAATAGTGAAAACCCTACTCAGACACTCAAAACAGCTCTCTTTTCTCCAGACCTTCTATACTGTTCCCCATACCTCCCTACTGTATCTTTTCCTAATATTAACATTAATGTGTATATACATGCTGTTGATACATATATTAATATGCATATATGTACTATCCAAATTTAAATTGAGAGTAAATACTATCTAATAATATTAGGGACTGACTTCTAATGATTTAGACCAGATCAGAACACAGCAGTAATACTACAGGTGTGTGCTGTATGTGCTATTGTGTTGACTTGGTATGCTGGCGTTGTATTCCTCTTTATCTCTCTGGTACATGGGATGAGAAGTATAGGTGGCAAGAAGTGCAGGAGCTGAGGAGGGTCAGGATGGCAGAGGCACACTCAGCAGCATGGATCAAAAGGACAGTGTCACACAGTATCAGAATGGTAGCAGTCAGGTGCTATAGCCCATTGGTCAGCATCAGGCAGGATGAAGCGTCACCATAGCAAGGTCCCAGACAGTACAAGGCAGGAAGAACTAGCTGTCAACCCTTGCTAAGTTCAGGAACCGCGTGCTAATTAAAATGACTAAGGAATGAATCACTACCCATCAAATCACCCTGGTGATGCTTAAGATTGGAAAAGCAAAACAACAACAAAAATGAGCACAAACATGAATTCAGTATCTTAACCATTGACATTTTGGAGAGAAATCAGAACAGTTTTCAAGCTGATGAGAAATGTAAATAATTTTCCCCCATGTAATTCACATTTATTGGGGGATTTATAAGATCATATCTATTCTTTTAATGACACGTCCAAATTAGACAAAGCCTAGGAAAACATTTTTTCAAACTGAGCATCAAAACCTGAAAATGCTAGACAGTCTAATACATAAACAGACAGCTAATGTGGCTGGAAACTAAAGGTAAATTCTAGGAGATATATTTCAAAAACATTTTTAGCATGAGTAGAATTGCAAATAAAATACAAAGGACAGATGCCAGTAAGTCCTCGTTCCATGCCCATCATCACTGGGAGAGGTATCTATTTTCTTCAATGAAACTGCATTAAGGTGTCTTTGCCAGGACTCCTTCACTCCCACTTCTCTCTGCACTTCAGAATGCCACTCATGCAGTTTTCCCAGTGGAACAGGTTGTAGGGCACTCTTCAAACACTAAAATAATTCTGTTGAACCCACATACACACAAACTTACTACCAAAAACATGTTGTAGATTTACTTTTGCCTTGGTTTGTTTCAATTATCTGGTTTGCAGCACAGTCCCACAAATGGCTACATGTGGAAAAAACAAGAGGCACGACGAACAGTAAATGTGTCAGGAAAGAGCAGTTCTGAGTCAGAGTAGGAGTTTTTCTTTTTTAAAAAAAGAATTTTTTTAAGCCAGGTTTATCACCAAAGAAAATATAGTGCGTAAGTACATTTTGGGAATATATGCTTGAAATCATGTAATGCTTAATCAGACATACTAGGGGAAAAATCCACCCACTATATTGGCCTAGTACATGTGATATCAGGTGCTTGAAAAGAGGAGCAATGGATTCAAATAACTCCTTTTCTCTCCCATCCCACAATTTGTTTACTAACATCTACAGTGTTTTATATATAAAATGTATTATTATATTTTTTATTACTTTCAACACTGACAATAATACAAAACCCCCCATTCTTTAAATGTTTATACATTTGTTTGACATTATGTACTGTGAAAAAAAAAAGTTTATATGCATGTCATTACATAGCATTACATAGAGGCTAAAATACAATTGAAAGAAAATATCTTCATTTATAAATGCATGTTGAATCTGTGGGATGAAGCATCAACTCCTGGATGGTTAACCTTGAAGAAAGGACCTCAGCAATGTACAGTTTTCTGCTGTAAGTTAAGGAAGACTCCCTGATAAAGGAATTACATAGGCAGCTGGCAGGGCTCCTCTGGAAATCCTTGTGCAGCATGCATACTGTAGGTGGTGCCACGCCACACAACACTAAAAAGTTACTAAGTTGTGTCATTTCACCAGGTCAGCCTAAAGGGAATGCTACTGCTCATACTGGCTTTCTGGACCATCTATGTTATACTTCTGCCCCCAAGCTGCAGACCCAAATTCACTAGTGTTAAAAGTGAACTAAATAATATTAATTTTGATATATTCAAAAATTTGAGCAGAAAATGGGAAATAAAGGCAAGCTGAAAGAGTGAATAACATTTAAAGGAGCACTGTCAACTAGATCTTCAGACACATTTATTTACAGACCAGCCAGGTTTTTATTAGTAGCCCTAGTTCCTTGACTTTGTTCTGGCCTTGTCCTGGCAATCAGAGAATTACAGAAATAACGTCTCATCTCCTTTCATCCACCAGATATAAGCAACCTAACACTGTTCATGACCTGGATCTACAGCTGTGCTAAGAAGTATGGCCAAGCTGAAACAGAAAGCATAAACAGAAACACAAGTTTACAAATAACTAAAATGTAACAATTACAGAAAATTATGGGTACATTAAATATCCAGAGAATCCTGGAAGGGTCAACAATAATCTCAGTTATGCACGACTGTTTTCTTAAACATAATGCCATGTAACAATGACAAACACTTTCAGAAATATTTTATGTGGAAATACATTAAACTTACATTCAATCCTGATTTTTTTTTTAACAGCTATATACTACTGTTATGGTTTTATCTATTAAAGAAACATAAGTGGACCACCATTTTCCTCTGATACCATAAAGTATTTTAAATTGATCAAACATTTTTACCCTTCATATGTGCTGTTACAAGCGTTTTATATAGTTTACTAAGGCAATCCATCTGGAAGTAAGATATTCAATAAATGGTTATAACTATGTCTCTTTCTTGAAAAGTATTTGTTCTCTTTGTGTAAATATTAGCATGAGATGTCTGTTATATCATGAAAGTTATTTGAGATGTAATTTATGTGAAAGAAAACTAGCTACCAGGTACGTTTTAGCAAGAATGTGATAATGCACTTTTATCTCTTAAAGGGCAAGCAGATAATTTATAGACAATTAATTAGAAATAATAGAGTATAAAATAGCATAAGAAGGGACTGATAAAATGCTCTTTACTGACAAGAAATTCTTAAGATACCAGTTTTATTTTTAAGGTTGAACAACTTTTTTAGGTACTTTCTCAATATGCTCAATTGCAACATTTTTCATCTTTAATCTAAAGATTAGAGGACAGACTAAATGTTTTTTTCCTAATGGGTAGTGAATAAATGTACAGCATTTCATAGTGTGTGCAATTTTGAAGTACATAGTTACTTACATTTAAAGCAATACAAATCAGAATTTCATTAGTAGATTCAGCTGTTTAACATATATTATTAATCAATAAGAAAAAATACATTATACTTTCATGTTGTTCTTTTTTAGGTACTTGGGTGAAATTTTTCCTTGTTAGACACATGATACATTTGTGAATAATTGGTGTGTAAATACATCTATTTAATTTTGTCTTGTTCTCTGTGCAGCTATTTACAGTCTAATTACAATGAAAAATGCAAATAACTTATTTTTAGTTTCTCTCCATCTTCAGAACTAGATCTAATGCACCTGTCTGTCATAGTAGAAGATAATAAGAGACTCACTGTCAGATATCCTTTTCTTTAAAATTCTTAAAGATACAGTGTTATCATATACTCTGTGAAATACTGCCCACTTTTAATAAATCATGCTTTTCTGAAGGAAAACTGAATGTTTCAAGGAAGAAAACAAAACCTTTTCCGTATGTCATTGTCCCTTAGATTTTTTCCTGTCACTTTCTCATCCTCTATTTTTTTCTTTTCTCTTTAACACAGCATGTACTGACTTGCCTTCAAAAATATATTGACAAACACCAACTAGAGATATCCAACTGCATTTTTAACTTGACAATGACCATTTCCATTTAAAATGGGGGCTAGGGCAGGGGTGTCAATCTCATTTTCACAGAGGGCCACATCAGCCTCACGGTTGTCTTCATAGGGCCAAATGTAACTTTAGGACGGTATAAATGTAACTACTTGTACATTTCCACCTAAAGTGGCATTAGTAGACTAAACATTTGTATATTGTTACAAGAACACATTCTCGATGCACTGATGACATTTGACTCCGCATATTTCTAATATAAAACAGACTTCCATTCACCATGTCCTTAAGCATGCAGTTACACACCTTTCCTCATCCCAATGCTCGCCAGTTAAATGTGTGATTGAGAAGTTAACTAACTACAGCCAAGGAGAGCACCTGGAAGGTTGCAAATAACTAATAGTCGCAAATGAAACCAAATAATTTCTGGAGATAAAGCTGATTCATTTCTGCTTCTGACTGCTTCACCAACTACTCTGTTTCTTTACAATATATAGGATGCATAAGTTTGCTTTTTATTCACTGAATGAAAACATTTAGTATAGAATACAGCAGGAAATGCCATGAAAATAAGGATATCCTTCAAAGTTAACAATATTATCTTTCAAAAGGGTTCTTTACAACTTTTACCAAACTTCATCTGAAAGCTTAAATCTAATTCAAAAGTTATTTACAAGACTGAATTTTCTCTGTATTAGAATATGTCTAACATATCAGAAGAGTCATATTAAGTCATATCAGAAAAAGTATGATAGAAAAGACAGAACTATTTTTCATTCAAAACTTATGCTGTATCAATATTAAAATATACTGATATACCGGTTTCTCTAACAATTTTTTGGACACAAGGAAGATTCTTAAAACTTGGAAACAAATCAGTGATATTTTTGGAGATTAAAAAAACCCACTTTTTTAGATCAAATTTGCTATGGATTCATAGCAAACTATTTTAAAATAAAAATTTAAAAAATATTAATGTAAGAAAAAATGTTTTTATTACTCTAGTGTTATCTTTTTTTTTTTCCACATGACAGGAAATACAGATGCATTCAAGTTTTTGCTCATATTTAGAACAAAGAAAAATTTTGAAATCTCAAAATATTTACCTTATCTAAGTTTTATTAAACTGCTTTTCATAGGTAGCAAATTCAGTTTTTCAGGATGCTTAATCACTCTCTATGTTTGTTTGTTTGTTTGTTTGTTTGTTTGTTTTGGGGGGGGTAAATTTCTGCAAGTTATGGAAATTTTCATGTAACATACTACTAATTCTTCTTTTTCAAGGCATCTCATTACCTGCAGATTTTATATTACAAGAGATGACTTACCAGACAACTTCTTTGTAAACATTTTTCAAGGTTCCTGATCTAATTTTTTCACAGCTCCTAAAACATCTGTCGTAAGTGATTAAAGAGGATAAGAATTCATAATGCTCTGTTTGAGAAAAAATAATTAAACTAGCTCCAATAAAATGAGAATTACCTGAACTTGATCAGAGTTTCTTTAATGTTTGAAAAAGTCAGGGTCATTTGTTGCTGTTTCTTTTTACCTAGAATTTCTTTTGTATTTTCCACTATAATTTCAGATCCAAGTGGAATAGAAATCTCAAATATAATGATAAAACATTACTGTGGTATCTTTGACCTCTGAGAAAGCAAGCCCCAGAAATTTCATTAACCTCTCTGTTCTTGTGAGATTTAAATTCCACATAAAGAGGTGTTAGACAGCTTGGATAATCATCAGGTTCTCAAGGTGATATTTGAACTGAAATTGCAGCCATTGTGATGATTACTTTTCACAGTGTGCAACATGACAAAACTATTTTGCATGCTGCAAGATAAATCAAAGTTAGAGTTAATTTGAGATCTGAGCGGCTGAATATCCAAGCTTTGTTATTTATACAATTTTCTACAGTACTTTATCCATTGAAGAAAAAATATATATTTATGGCATTGCAAAAGCAGGTTCATGAGCAAACCCATGCACAAAAGTTAGAAGGGAAAAGCTGTGGGATATCTGAACAAAGCTGTTCTGAATTTGTACCTAGGCCCCATATCTTGTAACATCCCTAATTAGCAACCAAAGTTTTTGTATGGATGGATTTTTGTTGTTGTTTCTCAGCAAGTCTGTTTTGGTCTTTTGGGGAGAGAAAAAAAAAAAAAAAGTGAATACAATGTCCCAGTTCTTCTCAAAAAGCTGGGGTTAGCAAAACCAAGTTTGCTTCTGAAGTGACTTGTAGATTATATTTTAACATGCATAACCATTTTATTTTACAAATGAAATCAGAAGATCATCCTTCAGAATATTTCCCATGTTCAAACTAAATTCTTTCACTTATTTATATATCTATAGAGGAAAATTTACAGGAAAAAATCTAAATTATAAGGATAACATTTTTATGACCTGTATGTATTATTTGATTCAGAATTCAGCAAGAAGTGCTACATACATATTGGTACTTACTAGAACAGAGCTTTAAACTGGATCAGGACCCTAACTTCCAGTATTCTTCCAAACGCACAGCTTTCAAGGACAGGAGGCAGTATAAGCTATATTCTCAAAAAAGCAAACAATGTAAAATATCTTACATTAACATGGTAATATGCATGCAGCAAAGATAAGGAAGTTTCCTTGTTTTGCTCTTTTCTCAGCACATGGAATGCCAGCTTTGCAAGAGACATAGTAAATACAAACACTGTATTTATGAAAAGCAAGGCACATCCAGTATTTGATCATTGAGTTGGACTTAAATTATCTCAAGAAATCTGTCAAGTTTTTTATAACAAAAAAGTAGGGAATAAGGATGAAAATATTTTTTGTAGGTTCCTACAATGCTTTATGTCTTACTCAGCTCACAGCTGCACTGGATTTTTAAGTTGTTATGACATTTATTTAAAACTTGTGAAACCTGTATGAGAGCCCTAATACCTTTCTCTCTTTCTTGGTGGTTGTTGTTGTGGTTTGGGAGGTTTTTTGGTGTGTTTTTTTTTGTTTGTTTGTTCTTGTTGCTGGTTTTTTGGTTTGGTTTTTGTTTTGGTTTTGGTTTGGTTTTCCTGTCCGTACCCACCCAAACTTCAGAAGGCTAGATTTTCACTCCCTTGCTTCAGTGCTCTGGAGCCCAGTAGACCTTCCTATCTTCAGCACAAACCAAACTGTCTGAATTACTATTTTATTTCCCAGGTAATTCAAACCCCTCATTTCAGTTTGACAAAGCTTCATTATTGAGTCCCAAGGAATGTAAATTCTGAATGCTGTACTAGCTTTGCACGAACAAGGAAAATTTTAAGTAGCTTCTCCAGTGAAATGCCACATGCTTTAGATATCACCTTAAGCGGAATAACTTGTCTTTTCTTTGGACTGGTAGGAACTGACTTGAAACTCTTTCTAGGATATGCCAAAGGCCTGAAGTTACACTGAATGATATTAGGATATCTGATAGGAAAAAAATGGCTACTCATTTAGGAATTTATTTTTCAAATGCCTGGATACTGAAGGAAAAAACTCTACTTGATAACCAAGTGGAAGTGCAAGTGATTACTTTTATACATATTTCTGTACATTAATTTATTTTTTTAAGATGTAACAGATGTTTCTGATGCATTTAAACTGATAATTCCTACAGTGGAAAAAGTAGAAAGCAAAGCAACTGATACTTTGGAGAGAGCTGCAGAGAAGAGCCAAGGTAGTAGGAGCTATCCAAGTAGAGCCTGTCTACCAAGCAGAACTCTGACTAGAGAGATGTTTTCCAGTCTAGGTGATCTTATAACAAGAAAATAAAATAGTTTATTCCCTCCTCTGTCCCTACACTGCATTCAAAAACTGCATATAAAACTTCAAGTAAATATGCAATACCAAAGTCACTAGTCACCAAGCTATGACAGATTTAGTGCCATGCTATACATATTGTCAGCTTAAATGTATAGCTATGTAGTACACAGAATTGTTAGGGGAATTCCAAAAAATACGAGCCTAGTTCATACTATTTTATGCACTACTTCTGAATTTGGACCTGCATGCTCAGTCTCATTTCTGTTAACAAACTACATACTGGGGGTTTCTTATGTAGTGTGTAATATCTGTCTGTTTCAAGCAAAGAAAGAGTGGGAGGAAAATCTTGTAATTCCAGAGGTTTGCCCTATATGAGGTTTGACTTCTCTATAATTAATCCTCTAGGCAGACATAAAATCAGAGAATAGCACTGCTTCAGTATAGAGAAAAAAAACCCAATCTGTTCTATTTTAAGAAAACTTGTCAAGCAAGCAATATATTTGGGAATTAATCGGGCTTCCATTTGCCCTTTAGGCAACTTTTTTGAGGTAATTGTTAAGATACACAGCCTGTTAGAGAAAGGTTATGAAACTTTGCAGAGGGATAAGAAAGGTAAACAAACAGTGGGGGATAACAGAAAAAGATGTTAATTTTTGAAAACTTTCAGATTAGAGTTTTCAGGTATCTGGAGTGATCAAAAACAATTAGTAAAACAAACCAACAACATAATTGAAAGACACTTGAGACAGAGCTGCTAGAAACAGCTATAAGACCACTGTTTGGAAATAGTGCAGAACATCTGAATGAATGACACCCATGCTGTGTGATGTAGAAGAATTCTTTCCTGGTACTGAAATGAAAAATAAAGCAAAACAAAACAAAACCTGGAGCAGCAGGTAACAAAAGTATAATCTGCTGTTCATTGTCTAGAATTATTATTTTAGTATCTTTGTGCATTGGGGAACTAAATTATTGTCAAAGAAAATGAAAAAAAATAATCTCAATCTACCCAAACTTGGAAATGGTCAGATTTACTACTGACATTTGCTAAATGATGCCTTTAAACCTTGGAATGCAGTGCTGGAAGTAACTACCTGTAATAATAACAATTTTACCTAAACACAATTTTAGTTTAATGCTTGTTCAGTTGAGAATGAAATTAAAAACACTGCATCACCAAAATGAAAACAAACTAAAAAATACAGTCTAATTTTTATCTACTTAGAACAAACTGTTCAGAACAGATGGAAGCAAGTCTTATAAAGGGGATATTCTGAAATGAGGAGTGAGGGAAAAACCTTTAAGGTTTTTCTGTAGCAAAATATTCTGTCTAAAAGTAACCAAATATTTCATAGATTAAAAGTATATAAGATTTTAATTAATATTGAATACATATCTGACCAAGCCAAAACAACATTGTTAATTCCCATAAATGTGGCAATCACAGGAAACAGATTTGCAAGACTGGAGCTGAAAAGCTTTCTTCAGGATGCCGAACAAGTCCTCAAGTTTCTATTTTTTCATGAGTTTCTGCCTGGAACACCTCTCCTTCTCTCAGGCCATGTCATTCATTCTTTATCCAAGATGAGCAAGAAATACTTCACTGTCACTCATACGAGCTGGTGAAGAAGCACAGCCATTCTCATTTGTTATCTGATGCCATAGATGTCATCTCGGGTTTGCAATGTTTGAGTCCTTGTGAATAAGAATAATAACAACCCATTCCCCTTATCTTAAATTTAATACATCTTGGAGACGTTTTTCTCTAGGGCGAGTCCTATCCTCTTGCTGACCTCACCTACAACAGCTTAATTCCCTTCTCACAGTGGCGGAAAAAAAAAAAAGCATGGAAATATATGATGGTTAATTTATCCTTTTTTTCACCAGATTTTGCTTAGTATCTTCTCAATATTTATGCTATATGCTCTGACACATTGCTTTGCCCTATAAATAATCTGTTATACTGTCCGGAAGCAAAAAAGTTGATTTAATAGTTAATTTTCTAGTTCTGATATTAGAAGTACAATTAAGTTGATTTACCCCCAGATCAGGAAAAACTTAAAAAGTCATAGCAATACTGTATAGAAAGTTATAATTCAGGGAAGAAAAAGCCCACCAGTTAGAAAATCTCTTTGATGTCCTTTAATACATGTCCTGAACTTAACATATTAAATAATAAAGAACTGGGGTTCCAATTTTTATTTTTGGCAGAAAATATCAACAATTGAACATGTCACCTCAGAAAAATAATTTACTTTGACCAGCCATTTTTTGGTAATGTATCAAAAGTTTTTGACTCCAGTCTATCACTTGCAGTAGTCAGAGGGATAATTACAACACAGCCATTTACTGCTGCATTTTAATTGCCCTTTCCTTGTATTTTTTTTTCATTCTCATAAATGTTCTTTCTGTTGCACTAAGTTTTCAACCATACCATCTACAGTGTAGCATCACTCTCATTGGTTATTACAGTTTCCTAGTAATAAAAAAGATTCAAGTGGAATCTTTGATATCATGTAAGGAATAGAATCTGAAAAGGTTTATGGGCGTGATCATTCCAAAACTTTTTAACTATTTGCAAACTGTCTAGAAGCATGTTTATGCAATGCAGTTTGATATATTTATCTTTTGGCCAAGCCAAGTCAGCCTTGGTTAGTTTGATAATTAATTAACTTTACACCAGTACACCTTCTATAAATACTACATAGTCTTATCTATACATTACTTCTTTTTCTGCTAACATGCTTGCTTTAGACACAGCTTGCAACATCCATAAGCTTCTATTTGGAGTGATCTCAGAGGAATTTACTTGCAATTCACCAAGTTTTAAAAAGTAACTACTTAATTACTCAGGGATAGACATCAATAGCCAAATGTTAAGTTCAAGCTACCCAAAAGTAATAAAAAACTCCTAACACCTTGAAGTATAGGAATGCTATGGCATGGCAATGCTTTTGTGTTATTTAAACTATTATTGGTTTTTACTTTGTATTACGTATTTCTTTCTGTTTTCAAAAAGAGTCAGATACCAAACTCTCTGTTTATCTCTTCCTGTTAATGTATCAATTAATCAACTATTAAGATGTACACATGGATACGCACAAAGGCAGCATGTATGAATGAAATCACTGTTGAAATTGTTAATTAAAAAAAAAAGAAAAAAGTTACAGTCTAGAAAGCTTTCTAACGTGATCAAGTACTATCTTTTTTTTAGTACTGCCAATAAAATTTAGTAAAAACGAATATATCATACTTGTTCAAGATTGCTTTCCATTGCTTTACGGCAGAGACTACAGTTTGTACAGTTAAAATACAGAATTATATCATTAAAAACTCCATGCACCTTTTTGGTCTGCTGAATAAATTATGTAACTTTAAAAAGGTGCAAGTTTCACATATAATAGTTTTGTCAAATTCATATAAATCGTCAGTGTGCATCCCATAACAAATAATTCACAGTATGTTTCCTTCTTAACATTTACGTTTTTGTCCACAAATATTAAAATGCACATAGTATCAATATCATCTACAAATAGTATATCAGTATGGGTAGTCATATACATTGGCCACCTGTGGCCAATTTATACAGTGCAGTACAAAAATAGCCAGGTTAATGAGGCTAACTTTCCAATATCAATGCAAATAATTCCCCTTCCACTACTGATTAGTTAAAGACAGCAGATCTCTTTTCATAATTTCTAAACTATTTTAGCACATATATAAAATTTGCTTTATTGGCTTGATGCCTGTATCCCACTGGAATACACACACGAAGCCCTGACACTACCTTTTCTGTCATATATAATGGGCACAGGAAATAGATACTACAGTTAAACTAAATTATACATTTTTTGCTTCAAGTAACATTTCTTTTTCTGTTACTTTTAGTCTTCAGAACAAATGGGGAAAACAAACTTGTTCATAATCTACTGTTTCACTTTTTTATTTGGCTTTCATTTTTTTCTGCAAAATGACTCCATTATTTTAATGTATACAGAAAAAAATCATTATCCAAAAAAAGTTTTCTGTATCTTTCTATCTGCAGTGTTCTGCAGAAATCTTTGGTCTGACTAAAACTACTCAGTTTGTGTCTAGTTCTTATACAATTCTATGGAACTCCCGCATTTTAAAGAAAACAATTCAGAATATCTAAGTTTAGAAGCATTTACAGAGGAAAAAAAAGTTTTTTATACAAATTTCTCTCTTTTAATTAATCCAGTCATTTCAGTCAGTAGGTGTGGATTTTGTCAACTAAATTTGTTATGTTAATTTGTCATGTTAATTTGTCAGTCTCAAATTTCAGTCTCAGATTTCAAAACAAAGCATGTATAAAAAGCACTGAGTAAATTGCATTCTGCCTCCTATAGTCACACCTATTTTTATCACGTATGCGTTCCCAGAGTGTAGCAGCAAATTTAGGACTTAATCACAGTATCACTCATTATATGTTTCAAACACTTAAAAATGATTGCTCTTACATTATTGGTTTCCAATCTTCACTAACTGTCTGAGAGAGCACTTCCAATTTGCTTCAAAGTGAAGTAGGTAAGACTAAAACTACCCTAAATCATGTCTCCCACACAGAAGACATTCACCATAAAAAACAAGAAAATGATGAAGATTGCATGTACAGAGGTTAAGTCCAATTGATAACTGATTGAATCTTTCTCTTAGCATTGATGCAATCTACTTGCTAGTGATGGGAGACACACGAGAAATATCTCAAGCATTCACCCAGTGAGGGAGGGGAGATACACTTTTAAAAAGAGAATGTAAATTTATATACTACTTGTTTTGTCACCAGGACTGCGTAGGAAAGCTAGACAAAGTCAAAAGTATATATTCTCTGTTATGGATGCCCAACTCAAATAAATTTAAAAAACTTAAGAGACTTATTACTATAGTTGATATTAACCCAGGAAAATTTCTAAAATGTGTTGATTGTACAGAGATCATTAACTTCTCTAGCAACTGTCAAACATATACTGAATAGAACATAAATTTGAGTTACCTTTTTGTCAAAAGTTTGTATTCTCAAACCATAGCTGGAAACTTCTCAGAAACTGATTTTTCTCTTTCCTTTATTCCCCATTACAGCAAAAACAGGGTGTTAATTAACACTGAGTTATTTTCTGCCAACAGCTGTATACACAATATGTACAAAGTATGCATTCATTTATACATTTTATGAATTATCACACGGTCAAAAAGAAGGAAACAAATACTAATAATGAAAAATAATTTTAACAAATAAGGAGAGTAGTTGGATTCAACAATTTCATATAGGATACAGAAAAAAGAATTTAAAAAAAGGCAAAGTATCTTTTGCACAATTTTATTTTATCGGTTATCAAAGCTGACTATCAAGAACTATGGAGGGTCTCTATCTTGAATGACTGAGAAATCAAACAGCAAATAAAATTCAGGGACACTAGGTTTTACTACATAAGAAAAAAAAAAATCTCAGTTAATGTGCAACTGCAGTTAGTATTCCCTGACAAGAGGTCATAGACAGATCATCTCTGGAAACATGTTCAAAAAGTTAAGTGAGGTGAGAGGATTTAGCAGGCAAGATCAGGAAAATATGGGACACCATGTTTTAGAGCACTAATAAGACCATCTTGAACACTATGTGCAGTTATGATCTCTATATGAAAAGGAAACAAAGAGAAATAGAAAAATAAATAGAGACCAAAAAAAAAAGTCAGAAATGTGGAACAACTCCATTGAAGGACAGAGTAAATAAACTGCAAGATTTTTTAGAAAAGAGATAGGAAAGGGAATGACATAGGTCTCCCAAATCATGAATGACTGAGAAAACGTACACAAGTGATGATCTTTGCTTTGACCTTCCTCTGATTACTTCATTTGATGTCACATAAGACATTGTACTAAAAGAGACAGTAAAACATACAAAAAAACACAACACAATCCCTGTTTATCATCTCATTAGCACTTATTTTCATAGTTACCTGCCATATGACTTCTCTCTAACACTCTGAAACTGCCTAAGCCTACTTTATCATGACTCATTAGGAAGATACTCCTTATCTTCAAGTATTTTCTCATCAGAACTATGAATCTTCCAGTTTTAAAATGTTTTTCTTGCTGGGCTTTTTTTGCAAGGTGTGTGTTTGTTGGTTGGTTTGTATTTTCAAGGTAGGGAAGAAATTAGAATTACCAAAAATTTTCAAGATGTGAGCAAACAACAGTGCTGTCTTCTTTTTTGTTTTCTGTTTGTTCATTAATAATTCCTAAAATGCTGTATTTGTTCACTTTCTTGTACTCTTTTCTCAAGCATCTGCTAGTGAACAGAGAAGCACTCCGTCTCGTTGATGGAGAGAGGGTACAGGAATGGATGAGCCTTTGATCCAGTGCAGCATATTATGCACATTCAGACGTGAAAATGTAAATTATTACTAGCTATTTAGAATAACTGAGATCACTGAGAAACTGTGGCACAAATAAATCCTATGAGATAATAAGAAAACCTTCACTGATTACAGTATTGACAAAGCTAAGCACCTACATGGAGCAACTTTGCTGCAGGAAAGCTGTTTATCATACTGAATATTTAAAAACTGGTGCAGTATATTTGTAAACAGGGAAAACTTTCGTATTGTTCTGCAATTTTATCCATGAAAACATGGGTCGACAGTGGAGTACCTGAAACAAGACCATATTTTGTTGCTGTGTTTATTAAGTGTATCATCCCAATGATTCCCCAAGCTAGGACCTTATAAACTGATGCAAGAACTAAACAGCAAAAATTTGGGGAGTTAAAGGAACCAACTAACTTTGTGGATTTTAATTCTGCTATGCAAATAACAGTTTTACCTGTGTTCCTTCTCATAGTTGCAGGAAGGAGTTTGAGGGAGAAAGTAGGTGAAGAATAGTAAGTGAAACCTTAAATATATCAAATACATATTGTTTTAAAATTATCATTGAGAAACAGAGTGAAGAACTGTTAAATCTTTTCTGAGATGAACAGAAAATCAGGATATACAGAACTCATGTGTTCATAGAAATCATGGACAGATATCAATTTGGCGTAGGATGTGTAGTTCTGAGAACCATATTTTATAACAGAAAGTAATATTTTCGTATCAATAGCTGAGTTTTAGTGGAGTAGAACAACACCCGTGAATTGTCTTTTATTGTTATACATATATATATATTATATGTATATATATAAAATATATATATGCAAATAGACTTGTTGAGGCCGTATGCCATAGAAAGCTAAGGTACTCAATTGCCTTCTATGCTATGAAGTCAAAGAACTTTTTAGAAAAAAATAAGTGTAAAATGAGGCTGCTCTTACTGTAAAGTAAGTGGAGCTGATTTATAGAGCTGTAAATACATACTAGATCCTAACTTGGTTGTTGGATTTGTTTTTCTTAATTTTTACCTCTACCAAATATTTAGAGACCTTTATTAGATGTCTGAAATGAGCTGTAAGAAAAACAACACATTTCAAGGCTTCTGACTACTGAATAATCTTTATTTCTAATTCATAGAATCATAGAATCCTTTCAGTTGGAAGAGACCGTTGGGATCATTGAGTCCAACCATAACGTAACCTAACTCCAGCACTAAACCATGTCCCTAAGAACTTTTTTTCCTAATATCCAATCTAAACCTCTTCTGGCACAACCTGAGGCCATTTCCTCTTGTCCTATCACTTGCTACTTGTGTGAAGAGACCAACATCCTCTATACTACAACCTCCTTTCAGGTAGTTGTAGACAATAAGAAGGTCTCCCCTCCCCAAGCTAAACAGCCCCAGTTCCCTTAGCTGCTCCTCATAAGACTTGTGCTTCATACCTCTCACTGGCTTCATCGCCATTCTGTGCGCTCTCTCTAGTACTTCAATGTCCTTCTTATGATGAGGGGCCCAAAACTGAACACAGTATTCAAGGTGGGGCCTCACCAGTGCTGAGTACAGTGACACAATCACTTCCCTAGTACTGCTGGCCAAACTATTGCTGATATAAGCCAGGATGCTGTTGGCCTTTTTGGTCACCTGGGCACACTGTTGGCTCATGTTCAGCCGGCTGTCAATCAACACCCCCAGATCCCTTTCTGGCAGGCAGCTTTCCAGCCACTCTTCCCTCAGCCTGTAGCGCTGTCTGGGGTTGTTATGATCCAAGTGCAGGACACAATACTTGGCCTTGTTAAACCTCTTAAAATTGGCCTCAGCCCAACAATCCAGCCAGTCCAGATCCCTCTGTATGGCCTTCCTACACTCCAGCAGGTCAACACTCCCACTCAATTTAGTATCATCTGCAAACTTACTAAGAGCGTATTCAATCCCTTCCAGATCATTGATTAAACAGAACTGGCCACAATACTGAGCCCTGGGGAATACCACTTGTGATCAGGTGCCAACTGAATTTGTCTCCATTCGCCACAACTCTTTGGGCCCAACCATCCAGCCAGTTCTTTATCCATCACAGAGTACACCCATTCAGGCCATGAGCTGCCAGCTTCTCCAGAAGAATGCTGTGGGATACAGTGTCGAAGGCCTTACTGCAGTCTAAGTGCACACAAGATTCACAGCCTTACCCTCATCTACTAGGTGGGTCATCTTGTTGTAGAAGGACATCAAGCTGGTCAAACAGGACCTGCCTTTCATAAACCCATGTTGATTTTACAGGCCAAACAATATGATTATTTGTTTATTTATTACCTTTGGGGACATGGTATTTCTCAAGTATCCTTTTTAAAACATGGACAATAAAACTGAACTTCTTTTTGCAAAAACTTTCATAGTAACTATAGAATCACACAAGAATTTATTAGTAGGTTGGAAAAGACCTTTAAGATCATCGAGTCCAGATGTTAACCTAACACTGTCAAGTCCACCACTAAACCATGTCCCGAAGCACCACATCTACATGCCTTTTAAATACCTCCAGTGATGGTGACTCTACCACTTCCCTGGGCAGCCTGTTCCAATGCCTGACAACCATTTCCATGACGAAATTTTTCCTAATATCCAACCTAAACATCCTCTGGTGCAACTAGATACCATCTCCTCTCATCCTACCACTTGCTACTTGGGAGAAGAGATTGACACTCTCCATGCTACCACTTCCTTTCAGATAGTTGTGGAGAGTGAGAAGGTCTCCCCTCAGCCTCCTTTTCTCCAGGTTAAACAGCCCCAGTTCCCTCAGCTGCTCCTCATCAGACTTATGCTCTTGATCCTTCATTGCCCTCCTCTGAACTCGCACCAGTGCCTCAAGGTCTTTCTTGTCGTGAGGGGCCCAAAACTGAACACAGGATTTGAGGTGTGGCCTCAGCAGTGCCAAATACAGGGGCACGATCGCTTCCCTGGTCCTGCTGGCCACACTATTTCTGATACAAGCCAGGATGCTGTTGGCCTTCTTGGCCGCCTGGGCACACTGCTGGCTCATATTCAGCTGTCACTGAAATTGTAATAATAATGTCACGGAAGTTGTAATATCCTTGTCATCTTCTACTTTGTGTTCACGTCAAGGATCACATGTATTCATTTTCTAACATGTTATCTAGTAAAATACACTCAAGGACACCACATCCCTTTAAAGCTATAATTTTCCTATCTTTCATCCTGTAGTTCTTTTCCTTGGCATAACACCTGCAACAGTATATGAATTTTCAATGCTTTTCTGTAAACTCTGAAAAATAACCTGAGATTTATGAAGATAAAAGTTGGTTAGTTTTTTAAGGAAGATTTCTCTTCTGATTTAGGATCCTACCAATTTCTGTCATCTTCAAATTTACTGGCAATTATTTTATTTATACTTACAAACTATTAACAAAAAAACATGTTGAAAATGGATTTCTGATTAACCTGCCAGGATGTTCTGGCTGAATGATGATTTCCTACATGCTTCTATATCCAGATCTATTTATTAGATTAAAAATAAGTATTAAACATATATGTCATTTTATGGTGGTTATACTCATGATTTTAATCAGAATGTCATGTATTACTTAACTAAATAATTAATAAATCACAAAAATCACATATAAAGAGAAACACTGCTGAAAATAAATTGTAGTTCAGTGAAGCAAAACATGAAATTTGTTTGCTGTCCTTAAAAATGTGGTGATTGACATTGTGGGATATTATTTTTTAATTTTCTCTGAAAAGCAACTTATATTTGTTTTTCATTGGCTCGGTATCATGTACATAGATGCCAGTTAAATTACATTATAATTTTAATTGTTTTCCTAGCATTTTGAAGCTCATGAGATTCATGTCTCAATCCCTACATTGTTTAAAAAAACAATCTTTACCTGGTTTTCCTAACTGTGGATGAGGAGCAATTATTTTAATTATTATAATAAAAGTCCATTAAAAGGTAAATGAGCAATAGCTTTTGATGTCTAGAGAAAAGATTTAATATTTACTGGACTACATACTTATCATTACTGTGTACACATAATTATTTTACAGTTCTTTTCTGGGGGTTTCTCAGCATGGAGTAATTCATCTGATTTGCTCTTCATCAATATTCCTATGGAAACACAGATATTTATTATTCAACATACTGCATGCATATTTCAACTCTTGGATGTTGTGCTCTGTTAAACCTCTAGAAATCAGCTGTCTACCCTTCTAAGGAAATCTGTCTTCCATCAGGCTGATCACCCACTCCTTGCCAGAAGCCATACGCTAATCAGCTTGTCATTACAAAGGCCATCAGAGGTTACAGTGCAGTTTGCTGCCATTGTTAACAAGAGGAATCGCTGCCAGGAAAGGTATAATAGTTTTCCCAGGTAGTCACAGTGAAGTGCTGGTTAGGAAGAGGCACTGCAGTTTAAGATACTGGCCAGAAGATGACCAAACTGATAAAGATGTTTAACATAAAAGGAGAGCTGGATGGAAAATGACTGACTGGATGAACTTCTGTTCAGACGGAAAGCCAAGTATGTGTCACATGTCTCACCAACAACACTGAAAATGTAAGGGCACTTCTAGCAAGCTACTGGCACAACAACAAAACTTGGAATGATCTCAGCAAGTTCGGATCATCGAGCAGCTAGAGGTCCGTATGCATCTACAAACTAGCTGAGCACAGAGAATTATGTTCAGTTCCTTTAATCCCTTTAGGAAATTAGTCAAAACATAAGAATGTACTAGAAAATATGTAAGCTACTACCTCTGAATTGAACTGCACAATTTTTTTTCTAAACCTTGGCATTTAAATGCTAATAAATATTAGATGTTGTTAATAAGCCTCCACACTTGTGACATTTTGGGACGGCTGAAGGTAGTTAAGACTATAATGTTTTACTTCCATTACTATACCAGTTACCAGGAGTCATGGTTAAGCGGACAGTCTCCTAACCAAGGAACTGAACTCTGATGATACATGGCTGCTGCTTCTTATGTGCTGGGTGCTTGCAAACTCCATGCTATATATTAATAAAATGCTACTCAGGCTGGGTCTCTGCATCAGAATATAGGACCCAACAGGCCAAGGCATACCTTAGTTTGACCAACCACTTCAGTATCAGTTCAGTGCTGCGACTCCCTCCCCAGCTGTGTCTTGTGTTCTTCGGAATATTAAAAAATCTGTGACAGCATTAAAGGTAACTTCTGGAAGAATCCCACTGCAAAAAACACTGTATGGGGGATGCTTATGGCTTTCTGCTTATGAACTACAGAAAATAATCTTTGATATGGAACAATCTGGTTTTGAAAAGTCTGTCTCCTTTCCTCCTCATAACATTTTCCAGGTTGATGGAGGTGAAACTAGCCCTGGCACTGGACAAGGTTTTATTGTGAGCAAAGCCACAGTGAGTAACATTGAAATTCAAGTGTTATCAGGCACTGTTGGCAGAAAAGTTTTAGATGACTGGAGAGTCTGGGGAAAAAAAGGAAATCAGCATTGAAGATCATAGTGTTTTGAGGATCTAAGTGTTAAAACTGTTTCACAGGCAAAACTACATGCATGCAGCTTCTTCTTGGTAACTAGGAGAAGGAGGGAACAAATTTTGGATGTCAAATTGGTCCTAAGCCAGAATCCTAATCCTATCCATCCTCAGTTAAGCAATATACTTTGAGTTAAGTATTGATGTTTAGATTTTAATTTGCGTATCTCAGTCACAGACATTTATAACCATAACTTCAATACACTGTCTTCTATCTCTATTTTCTTCCGGGGTGGGGAGATTGGAATCTATAGTTCTTGTGACATACCATCTTATACATGGTTTCTTTCTAGAGATGAAGAATGAAAAATATAGACGTGTTATTTTTTTGTAGAAAAGCTAAAAAATCTTGATTATTTCTAAGTGTTTCTATTTTTTTCCTTTTCCCTCTTTTCTTGATTTCTTCTTTTTCCTTTTTTGTATTATTTTTATTTTTTTTTAATTTGGATTTGAAAGTCACCATAACATCTAAAAATTACTGTATGATGCAGAGCTTTATCTTTGCCCACAGTGAAATCCAGGTGTTCTTTTTGTACAGTCACATGGTTATGTTTCAACAATAAAAGGAAGAAAGTAATTAAAAGGAAACAAAGAGTTAAAAAGGCAGGAGGGGGAACTTAATTGACACAGTTTTCTGTAAGGAAGCCCATTAGGAGACTTTATTTTTGTGGTTTTAGTGTAGCATACATCGAACCATGTGATGACAGGCAATTCTGAACAGGGCCGAGAGCAGATGATGCCTTTGTCTGTCTAAACTTTCACCACTTCATTGGCTGTGGAAGTTAGCACTGGTCAAGGTGGGTTTTTTTCAGGGTTAAACCTACAGGATAATTTATTCCCAACAAAAATGACATCTATCAGCCTAGGAAATTCGCTAATCTCACCAGTGGGATGTATTGCTGTTTTAAATACTCACTCTCTAACTTTGGAATATAAAAGCTGTTTTTCTGCTTTATTTTAGCTAGTGTGTGTTTGTATGTGCTTATGTAATATTTGTAGAACCTGTGGACATTGAAAATAAATTGTCATGTACAGTAAGTGACAACAGAAGGGGTGTAATTATTTATAATATGGATTATTCAAATGATTTTATTAGTTAACCAAGTATTATGATGCTTTCCTTCAGTGAAGAGGAAGACATATTTCCTGTTTCTTTCTACTGCATTACTAGTTAGCTAATGTCAGAAATTGAAAGTGTGCAAAGGGAATGATTTTGATAGGAGTGGGTTTTCTTTTCGTTCCATCTCTGATAGAGAGAAGACAGAGACGACAGTTGTTTTAACACTTTTTGTTTGTTTGCTTTACATATTGTAGAAGCAAAAACCATAATAACTTCTAGATGTTAAGTACCAAATTTGAAATCACAAAAAATTTCTTGTTTAGAACTCCACAAAGCCTAGTGCAACTATCACTGCAAGCATAACTCTGAATAGACAATTTTATGTCTGCTACTATTCTTTCCATTTAGTATTTCATGTACGAGACTCTGAGAAATGATCAGCATCAAAGAGAAAAAAAGGCACTACTCAGTATATAAACCATAAATACATACTATAATATACCATTTCATTTCCTGTGCCAAATGAAAATGGAAAATTATTCCTGTTTTGTACATTAAACACATTATTGATAGCAATATTGCTGATAAAATACTCCAGCTTTAGCAACAGCACACAAATGCTAATACTGTCGTCGCAAGGCTGGAAGTGCTTTAGAAGGACAGCCAAACATTTATTTCCATTTTGAACATGAACAAGTAAAGACCAAATATATTAAACAGTCTGTGTAACGTCACATGAATCAGTCACAGAATCTGGGCTTGTGACTCTTACACATATACTTATTCATTAGCTTATGGATTTCTTGTCAGTGTCTTCAGCTTCTAAAGGATTCATCCTTTCCCTACAGCTCTACATCTCCATCTTTTATGCTGTAATCCTATCAATTTTCATTATCCTACAGTATGACCATGTCAACTTTCAGATTAAACTCTCTAAATACAGGATTATGAAGTAGCTCTTGCTTATGTAGCTCTTTTCTGATCTTTTTAGACTAAAGTTTTTTATAAATATGTGCTCACAAGATGTCATTCTTCTCATAGCTTTGCATGTTCTTTACACTTTGTGCTATGCTGTTGAGGTACCTTCCAGAGGTAGCTGTTTCTCAAATGCTGACCACACATTTATACAAAGTTTAAAAATCTTTCAACATGCAACTTATAATAAGTTACGTCTGAGACGGGTATTATTTCTCACAGGTAGAGTCATTTCAGCAGAGATTTTTGAAAGTTGTGTAACTTGATATTAATTCTTCATTTTAATCTTTATTCTTCTATATGAACCTGTAAGAAAGGATACTTTGCTCACTTCTGAAAGTCCAAAGACAATCAAAAAGTTGGAAGACCAAAAAGTCTGGAATTATAATTTTCATCAAATATTAGACATGAAAGAGTGTGGCTATCAATAAAACATTTATTTGTGATGCTATACTTGTTTTGAGAAGAGTAAAAAGGGCTAGCAGTTGGCAGGAATTGTTTTTACCCACGCATGCACACAAAAACAAAAAACCAAACCAAACCGAAACAAACACAAACCAATCAACCAAACAAAAACCCAAACAAAAACCAAAAAACCCCCAAAAACACACAGAAAAGAAAATAAAACAAAAAAGAGAATATTATTTTTTTCATTAAATGCAACTAAATTTACATTTTTAAATTAAATTTCTGATAATTGTTAATTTTTTTATCAAGAGAAAACCATTAGTATAATGAAGTAACTTTTCCAGTGCATTTTTAAAAAGGAATCTCAATACTATGAGTCAGTATATTAATTATGATTGGAACAGATTAAAAGTTTCAAAATAAAGATATTAGCACCCATTATAAGAAGATTCGCTGCATCATTTTCTTTTTCTTTTTTTTTTAATTATTAGAAAATATATGACATTGTTTGCCCATTACACTTGTAATGAAATTCTTGGCTTTCCCTTGGATGTTACAGAAGCAATAATGTTTATAAGATGGTGGCAGTTGTATAAGCAATTATGCTGACAACTGTTAATCATGACAACTCCTGCACATTCAGAACAATTCAGAAAGAAGTAGAAATGTAGTCAGTAAACCAACACAAAACTGGTAAAACTAGTGTTCTTTCACAGAATTACTAAGTCATTGACAGCTTCTATAACACTTCTAATGTGAAGCAGCATCTGAACAGGAAACAAACTCTCTGCAAATGCCTATGGGATACATGCCTTAAGAAGAGATTTTAAATTACGTAGTAATCATCAATTAAGTGTACCAGTGTTCAGTAACTAATTCTTCTGTCTTTTTATATTACTACATCCACCTCTACTGACCTTTGTTACATGGAGAATTTAAGATTTTTTTTAAAAGGAAGAGTTACACACTGACCAGTAGAAATCAATCAATGCTGCAAATTAGGCTGTAGATATGGCATTATTCTTACTAGCAGAGGGAGGATGCAGAGAAAAGAAAATTTTAAATAAAATAATGACCTAATTGATAGAAAAGTTCAGGTTTTCTGTTAACTTTACCAGAGACAGAATTTCACTGCATTCATTCAATTTAGTAATTTGCTTTTTTAAAGATGTATTTCTTAATGTTTATCACTTACATGCAATATTCCTTGTGGAAGCAGTCTTATCTATGGATCTTAATGTATTGAAATGCTTTCTATGATAAGATTTTCAAAGTGCTCTGTAAGTAGTGGATTTTAGTACAAACATACCCGAAAAGTGGGCAACTGAAGTGAAATTTTCAGGAATAGTCTGGAGAGACACATGGATTGTTGTTAAAAAGCAGATCTCAAAATCAAGGTTCATGATTAAAGAAAAATGTTACAGATAGAAGTAAGCCAATCCCGGTTACTTCTTTTCTTTGCATAATACAAAATCATTAATTAGTATAAAAGCACGGAATTAATAGCTGCTGATATTACTGACCAATGCACCTTGCCATAATGTAAAATGAAGATCCATTAGGGTTAATGATCTCTTTAGAGCTCATGTATTGAAGTTTACAGAATTTTTTATTAGAAATCATTACCTATTGATACTCTATGATGAGTCACATTGGATTACTGAAGACAAAGACAAGGAGGTGACCCATCTTACATGCCCCTCCTTTGGTCTTTCCTGTTTGACATTTCCCTCAAGGATGTTTCATTATTATTACTATTGTTGTTGTTGTTGTTGTTGTTGTTGTTATTATTATTTCCAAGCCTCTATTCCCTTTAATTGTTTCTGCCAGAATGTAAGACAGTGTCACTGAGCAGACACTCAGCCTAAGGAAAGATTAGTCTGTTACAGAACACCCTGTGATAATGCAGGAGTAGAAAGCAGAAACCAGTATCATATGCAGTACAGAAAACTTGGTACTATGTTTGCCTTAACATATTGAAGCAAAATTTTCAATTTACTTTGAAACCTTATGTTGATAACAGATTTTTCTTCTGTCATCCAGTATTGAATTAAGTAGTAGGTAATAGTTCACAATGTCACATATATATACATTTACCATACACCTTCAGAAAATTATACCTTTGACTATAAACTTCACGCTTAAGAAATTTACTGAATAGTGAATCTCTATTCCAAATGCACTGTGCTGGGCTGCATAAATTTACCTTATTATGCAGCATAAATTATCAAAATTAATTGATTATAAAGCTGCTGTGCCTTCTTAGTTTTCAAATGATTACAATAAATAGGTCCAACGTTTCTCTGACTTAAAAACTGCTTATAAGGAGCACACTTGATAACTTCACCCAGAAGGTAACGTGAACTTTAAACATAAGAGAGTGACTGAGTTAACAGGGAGTGGACCCAGGAGGGGAAAAAAAAAAGGGGGGGGTTGGAGTTTGGGTGGGGTGACTCATTTGCTGAAGGATCACTGACTCATATTTCAGCTTTATTTTGTTTATTATAATTAAAATTGTTATTTATTATTAAATCTTTTCACCAAAATAACAAGTTACTATAGACAGCATGGGACAATTTTAAAACAATGGCTTGATGAACAGGTACCAAGTCTCTCTCTGGGATGTGTATTTCAAGAGGATTCTGTTTCCAAGAGCAGTGATTAAAAAGTTTCTGTCTATAAGCTAAAGCAGTGTCATATATTAGGGGGTTTTATACAAAAATATGAAAACCTTCCTATTTTACTTTACACTTTCCCCAAACAATAAAGCAACAATCTCAAACTCCTTCTCAGTACCTAGGATGCTATTCTCAAATACATATGATAAATTTACGGGAGAAAATCCTGGAGTAGTTCAGCAGAACTTATACTGCTGAATTAGACGTCACTGAAAATCCGGTCTCAGCCCATAATTAGGAAAGATGGGAAATTTAACAGACAAAGCAAATTGAACTCTGAAGTTGCCATGAATTCCCAGGACCAAATATGAAAAGAACTGGTCTAACAAGAGCAAAAGACTATAACTATTGGAGGTTTTAAAATAGTAAGACACAGATGCCCAAATGTCTCACTTTGAAGACAAACAAAAGCATTAAAAGGTAACGACTTCCTAATTTCAAAGGTTATGGAGAAATCTAGGGTTTGAAGAGCCATCATACATTTAATGCTCTTAAAGGAAATGAAAATGCCTCTGTCCAAAAACATAAATAATTACATTAGTATAATAGTTAAGACATCTCTTTTGTCATTCAACCTAATTTTGTGACCCCTAAAAAAACCAAACCAAAACAAAACATACACACACACACAAATTCCACCAAAACCACCACCAAAAAGAAAGGAATTAAATGGCAATTGCGTCTGTTCCTGTGTTAAAAGCATACCTAGAATAATATAAGAACTTTCAATCACTACACTTAATAAGGTTAATGCTTTCCAAAGGTGAATCCAGAACAGGGAAAAGGAAGGCTGCAACTGGTAACCTCCTATCATCCATCTCCTCCATCAAATAAAAACAGAGCTTCCAGATAAAAAGCAATTATACATCAAACATTGTCATTGTAATTCTACAGAGAATCAGGACTATATCCTTCACATCATTACGCTGAAGGAGTGTTCCTAGATGTTGCAATAATTTCAGGCTTGAAATGCACTTCACAATACAGTGAAAGAAGAAGGGAGAAGTAGTGCTAGAGTCAATGTCTCTGTCTTGATTGCAATCTAGTTGTGAGCATAGGCTCTAGTATATTAAAAAAAAAAAGTCAACACATGAATCAATGTAGGAGACAAAATAAAGAGATTGCTTTGTGCTGCTACTGGCTAACATTCAGCTAATCACAAAGTGCAAATCCAAAAAGGTCTTAAGTAAATTTGTCTGTGGGAGACTGTCCTTCCTGTTACACAACTCAGCGGGTGCATGTAACGACAGCAGAAATATAATACATCTCTCTTTTCTGTTTGGTAGATTCATTCAGCCTGGAAAGACAATAAAATGTACAATCCACTCTCCACATGTCACTGCCAGTGTCATGTGCCATGGTCACTGCCATGTGTCACCCTTCTAACACATGCACTAATACGTCACCTGATATAAAAAACATATTAGGGTTGACTAAGGTTCCTTACTGTGAATTTAAGGTCCAGTTCCATGGCAATATCTGAACCATTCACATTCTCCTTTAGGAACTATCTTATATTGCTGAAAACCAGAAAACTCAAGTATCTAGTGCTAATGGAAAAATGTAAGTTCATGTTTTATCTGAAAGAGGGATGCAATTACTCAGTGAGCTATAGATACCATTTCTCTCACTTTCTCCCTCTGAGTCAGTAAATTATTCAAACTCAGTCAAGCAGTTCCAATAAGAAAGCTCAACTCTGTACATGTGCCAGTTAAGAAATCAGGTCCTCACCTGGGGTAAGGATTCAACACCCTTTCAAAATGTGAAAGCTGTGTTCCATATCTCAGGCAAGAAGGAACCACTTGGCTACAAGCAATTTGCAGTTCTAGTCTACCCTGCCTCCTCCTTTTAGCTAGATCACCTCAGCAAGTTCTCTCAAACAAGGCTTAAAACTCAAATTCCCTGTAAAAAAAAAAAAAAAAAAAAAAAGAGAAAAAGAGAGAGAGGGAGAGAGAGAACATTCAGTTTAATCATCTAAATGAAAAACAGAGAATTTACAGTTTAGTGGTGTCTCTGGCACTTGCTGCCCTACCGCAACATTGAAAAACCCTAGTATTTGGCTTTAGTATTTTTGCATTTAGGTTTGTGGTTTGAGAAACAAAGATCATGAGACTTTCTAATTTAACAGTTTTAGGCAGAGTTAGTATTCAAATTTGCATCTGTCAGGGACACCAACACAATGGTTCAAGTATTACAATAAACAAAGATATTAACAAGTGGTTTTGTTTCCATCACATTAAAAATGCAGTAACCTAGAAATGTCCAGATGGGGCTATTAAATGGCACACTATAACACAAATTGTTGTGATGATTCAGAAAATACTGAGCAGGTAAATTAAAAAACATCCTTTCCAGAGCTAATTATGTTGCTCTCTATTGAGAAAATCACGGACGCCTTTACATTACAACTTCCTCTAAGGTGGTTCATAGTAACCTGCTTGGTAACAGTTCTGCTGCACTTGAAAGGATTTAACCCATTGACTCCGCAGACTTATTTGGATGTAGCGATATTGCATGTTTGCAACTGTACAATCCTTTTAATGAATTGCCACGCATTTAACCAGTATACAAGTTTTGTTTTGTAGAATCTAATATTTAAAATAATTATCGAGTGACAAATTTTGCAAATGACTCTTTCTATATAGATACTAATAGGTCTAGACAATGTCTTTGGCAAAGCAAACTGGACATATTTGTTTTCCATGCTGCAGTGCCTGGAATAAAAATTGTAATTATACAATGACCTTAATCCACTTCCTCTCCCATTTAGATGAGCAGCTTAAATTCAAAATGATTTTGTCTTCCCATAGCAACCAGGCAGTCATGTCTGTTGTACATACTACTTTTTTGGTTGTGTAATTAAATCACTGGCTATTATGCAATATGGTGGTTCAAATACACAAAGCATAAATAGATGGGCATGGTACACAACAGATGTCCAGTCCTTGCAGACCACCCACAAATCAATTTATCTTTAAGGAAAAAGCTAAAAAAGCAAATGCTCATGCCTAATGCACTGTTTTCAAGACAAAGAACAAAATAACAACAATAATAATAATAATAGTAATAATAACAATAATAATAAAAAGTGTTCTGCCTGAATGACTTGCTGCTATTAAGGAGCCTAAGCAAGTAAGAGAAAGCAATAACAGTAAAACAAGCTGTAAGATGTCTTGTGATATCTCAGTTTCTTATAGTGACCTCTTTCCCTTTCCTGAGAGAAATACCCACCCTTGAAGTCAAAACCGCCTCAGAAACTTTTTTTAGAAACTTAACTGCCTTGTTTAGGTACATCTACATCAAAATGCCCATCTAGGTCTAAAGTATTGCTTTTAAAAATTAAATATATCATTCATACATATCATATAGATAAGTGAACGTGTGGATGGGATAAATACACTAGGTATCTAGAACTTTTTAAAGCCCCAATGTCCCATGGATCCAATGCCAGGGCAGAGCTTTTTTATTTTGTGTAACACACAAACAAAATCCATCAGCACTCACAATTTCAATCAGAGACACACAATTTGATCTCTGGCTACAATGTCACTTCTGAACAATGAAGGCCAGCAGGAGTTTCAAGTTTTTCGTATAAAGTTGAACTGAGCAGATGACAAATGTCTACTGAAAAACAAAAAGTATTTTAAACTCTTAAACAGATAAGCAGTTATTATCATGAACCATAAATGACACAGATGGATCTTTTCAAATGGATTTTCTTACTAAAACCTTTGGGTACCTTTCAATGAGGTTTCTCCTGTATTCTATGTGCAAGTTAGTGAAGCAGGAGAAAACAAAGAATAACAGACTTGATAAATCGACAAGAACTCCTGAACTAATGGCCTTCAAAATTTTTGTCACTGCATCCTTCACTTCCACAGTGTTAATTCTATAATACAGTTATTACAAATAAAATTGGGAGAAGCACTCATTAATTTTGGAGTCAATGTTTTATCATAAAATTGTTACATATGTGTAGAACACACTCATAATATACAGTCATGTATAAACAAACATACATAAAAGGTTTAATAATATCTCTCATTTGCATTTGACAAAGTCCAGTCATTTCTATTTTTCTAGGCTTCTCTGCATCTCTCTAAAAAGTTACTTTTTCAATAAGCCAGAGCACTGCTAAAAAGGTGGATGTAAGGAAAGTTCATTTTGGAAACAGCATTAAAACAAGGTCCTTTGAACAAGTACTAGACAGTAAAGAGATAATTCAGGACTTTGGAAACACATGGCAGTACTTAACCTTTGAAATAAAATAAAAATTGAATTTCACCACATTTCAGGCTACTGAGGTTTTGAAAATATTTCATGCCTCATTTGCTATAAAAGTTTTTCAATCTCAATGAAGTATCAAAGAAGAAATCAACATAATGATTTTATGGCAAATCACCAGAATAACTGGATTTAACTACTTTGCACCTGGTTATTTGTCCTGTTTGGTTGATCACTTTCATAATGACTCGACAGCCAGCTCTGGAGCTGCAGGTATTTAAGTAACAACATACTCTGATTAAAGTAATTTTCATGCTTCACTGATAAAAAACCCCACAAACAAACGAACACAAAAAACAACAAAACAAAATGAACAAACAAACATACAAACAAAAAACCCCCCGCAACCAAACAAAAAAACCCCACGACCCTCCAGTGGTTAAGAACACAGTGACAGTAATAAAAATTCACAGAATTACTTTTCAGAAGTGCCAAATTCACAACCATATGTCAGATGATAGCCTCAGAAAAATTAATATAGCTATGATAAACAAGTTAGTTCTAAAATTACTTTTTCAAACTGAAAAATATATGCATTAGAGCCCTTATAAAACCTGATCAACTAAACTAATATTAAGTTCAGTTGTTTTATTTCATAGATCATTGAAGAGGCAAGAAATGCAAGAAAAGTTGCACTATAGAAACTCCAACTTTGATATAAGGCCTTAAAACTAGTCTTAGAGCTCACACTTGGCCTTGCAGGTCAGTGTGGGGAGACAATATTATCTAAGTACATTAGTTGTGTAAGTTGTAACCCAAAGGAACACATTAGTTCATCAAATACCAGGCAACATTTTTGGAAACATCTGTGTTGTAAAATCACATGAGATCTCTTTTTTTTTTAATGCAGTAATTACATCCATCCTTATTTCCTTTTTTCTCAGAAAATTTTTTTTTAAAAAGTGAAAAAAACCTATATAAAAGGCATATTAGTACATATTCAACATAATTAAGTACATAGTTCTTATAGGCAGTAATTTTTAATTTTTGAAAGACTGCCAAAAATAAGGTAATTTATGCTATCCTTGCACAATTAACATGCTTTGTGAATTTACATAACCTTCCATGTTTAAAAAGCAGACATTGTGCTAATTCTACTGATTTAAAATCTAGAGGCTGCCCTGCTTAAACTATGTAAATTATCAACCTAAAGCAATTACTCCATCTTATTGCCATCACATAATTGATTCTCTACAGGTTAAACAAATTTGGACTAATTTTTGTAACTTCCACATTGCATCAGCACCTCTTCCAGCATAGTATTTTAAGAAAAATTAAGTAAGACAAACTGGTACTATAATTTGACTAAAATATACATTTTTTGAGAAGAAAATGATATTGCTACTGAATTATAATATACTGCCAAAGATAGTATTGTACAGCTCACACCTTTCATTTTTAAGTAATTACGTTAAAGATAGCATCATCCTTATGAAAAATACAGGTTGCAAAATGCCCAAAGCTGCGTGGTTACATCAGGAATGTCTCCTAGTCTTACATGCTCCTAGCCTTTACATATTTATTTAGGATTTTCTGTCCAAGTATTACCTAATATACAAATGCATGAGCAGGCGCAATCCTATCTGCTTGTTTAAATGCTAACAATTGGTATCACAAGAAAAAAGTACACAGGCAGAAATGAGGTTTCAAATGTTGGAATAAGAGAATGGGCTCTGGATTAGAAGGTTGTGGTGAAAACTGGATACTGAACTGAGACTTGTTTGTGTATCTTCTTTTGGCTAAAGCTTTGACAGAAGAGTATTTCTTCTCTCAGCCCACTCTTAGCAGCTACATCCCACTTAATTTATCCATATTATCTTTACCTCCTCAGTTCTACCTTCCAAATTACTTGTCTGAACACTCTTTAGCTTTTTTTTTTTTTTTTTTTTTTTTAATAACAAAATGAGTTTTTGACTAAATCACATTAGAGACACCTGGAAATTTTGGCACCAAAACAGTGCCAGGCTCTGCCAGGTGGGCTGAAGTCCATAATCTTCTCAGCTGATACAATAACTGCCTGAAGAAGACATTGAACCAAACTTTAAGAAGACAGATACTTCAGGGCAGAAGGAACTATCTGCAGTAAATTCTAGAGAAGTGAAAAGTGGCATACCCTTGCCTTACTCTCTGATGATGCCTAAGGATGAGCACCATTCAAGCACAACCCACTGGCAGAATGACATACAGAAGGGTGTGAGCTCACCTCCCAACCTACTCATGCTCTTCCTAAAATGAGGAAAAAGTAATTGTACCATACTACTACTTGCAGAACTTGTACCACATACAGTAATATCAATCTTGTTTCTTTCTTTCTCATTCCCTCTCTTGAAATACAGAGCACATACTTCAATTGTTAAACTTCCATTGAAAAAAATAATAAAAGACTGCTATCAACTATTTTTTTTTAAATTTTTTCCCATGCATGCCACCCTCCCTGATGCTAGCTGCAACAGTACTTCTAAGTTTTAATTTAAAATGTGTTTTTATACTAACATTTTAAGACATAAAGTCATTTTAAAATTTCTAACAACAAGCAAGGTTTCCTTTGGTAAACTGAGTTCATGAAAACATCATCTCTCAATATGAGAAGAGCCCTTTATTAGTATTCAGCTTTAGAGCAAAGACATTACGTTTCTAAAAACAGATCTTTTATAGGATGTATTTGTGCTAGAGACACCTCTTTTGGGTACTGTAATCACAGCTGGTCTGTTTGAGAACCCTGCATTTTCTCTAATAGAAGTTTTTGATCCTTGTGTCAAGCAAAACAGCAATTACAGAGACAGAAGTCAGTTCATTCCCTAAATCCTGTCTGCCTAGATATGACATATTTTTCAGGTTACTAAATGGAAGTAGAAAATAAATCTTTTATGATAAAGTGTGAAAATAAGCTAAAATGAATGGCAGGTATCCTCAGAAGTCCACTTAATTCCTAGATGAATGCAAGAAAGTGCCATGTCGAGCTATGAGCTGCTTCTGAGATAAGAAAACCAAAGAATCTCATAGTTATCTGAGGGAATTACCAAACAAAAACATAATAGATAATCCTAGAGCTAGTCTGAAATGCCACTGAATGCTCACTTCATCTAGCTAACATGGCATTTTATATTCATTTTCATTCTCCTTCAAACACAATTTATAACATTTCATATTGGGAATAAAAGTAATGTTAAGGTTCAGCAACAAATTCACACCAAAAAATCAACTTCCTCAAACTCTGGGTCACTTTACATTGTTAAGCCATCATTATGGAAACATTGCCTTTGGGCATCATAGATAACAAGGTTCATTCAGACACACTGTTCCACTGAATAAGTAATGGCAAAATAGAACAACTGAAAACCTTTAAGGCTTAGTAGTCCCATAATACTAGATTGCCCCCCAAGAAAGAAAAAAAAGTTGAAATATATAAATATAATTAAAACAGAAGAGGACAGTGTCCCCTCAACTCCCTTTCTTTTTTAATCTTATTTCTGTCAATTTACAGGCTGCAAGGCTGAAGACAAGTTGTTTGGAATTTATTCTTCTGCCGAAAATGAGGAGCATTATAAAATTTTATTCAGCCATTCATTCAAGGTGACAATGCACTAGATGCAGGACAATAATAATGCCAATTTAAAATCTTCAGATGACATAAGAACAGTTATCTGGTCACTGTACCGCATCACTTTTACAGCTACCCAAATCACCTGTCTCAGTATGATCCAAGCATGCAATTCTGGGGTTTGTGTAACATGCAAACTTTCAAATATTCGTATATTTGATCCAACAAAGATTTGCTTCAGGAGGAAATCTTATTTGAGACTCCTTTAAGACTTTTTTTTCATCCCATATTTTTTAAAAATCAGAGGCTGGATTCTGATCTTGGTTAATGCAGTGCAAATTTAGTAGCTCCAGTGATACTACTTTAATTTAAAAAATATGTGTAACAAAGCTTTAAAGCAGCTCATTTTAATTTTTGTAGCAAATTTGAGACCTTTTATTTACTTAACTTGTAAATAAGGTTTTGAGATTTAAGATGTGTCATTTGGAATTGAAATGTGACCACTTATATCCCCACTGAAAGATATCGGTGTTTGCAAGATCAGCATTCCCTTCTAGTGACTCACTGCATTTAATTTCAAAGTTCTTACTGGACCAGAAAATGGAAATATTTGTGTTTTCAGTTAAAGAATAGAATTTATTCCAGGGCAAGAAGCAAATTTTTTTAATAGGTTCTTAAGATAAATTTAACATTACATTGCATATAGAAAGTAAATGTACATCATGATTTTTAGAAAGCTGTTCAAATGGAGTACATGCAAAGGTTGTCTACAGCACTTCCATTTTATTCCATGACAGGCTTCACATACAACCAGTCTAACAGCAAAAATATTTCACAAAGTTTCTGACCTTTTGAGATTTTTGGCTCACAGAATTGTAAATGCTATACCATGGTTTTTTAAACAGAACTCGTACTGGATGAGGTGTGAATTTCAGATAATAAATCAGCAACAAAATATGCTTCTAACAGCCACTTTAGATACACTTTCAGGCACAGTTTCTTGGCATAACAGGCTTATGACACTATGAATACATTGTCATTCACCACCTTGCTGTAGATTTTTCACAAAGGTTTACCCTAGCAATGAAGCAAAGAAGCCTACCTATTTCTCATTCTACCTTCCGTTAATATAATTCCACAGTTGGCAGAAGGTGAAAAGTATCTATTTTATTTGGGAAGCTAATGTCAGAAGTGCAATCAAATTAAAAAGTTAGAATGCAGGTGGAACATAAAAACTCTCTTCAACCACTCACTGATCAAATAATTACTATGCAAGTGCTGTTATTATCATTGTTGGATGGTGGGGTTTTTTTCAATAAAATAGAAAGCCTTAAACTTCGGATGACTGTTAAAGTCTTACCTCTACAAGCCCTGTAACAGAGTTAGATGTTATATTTCAGATGAACCTTTTGTTACTCTTTTGGTTACAAGTTTCTCTCAGTCTATACAACTTTATAAATTGTGGAAAAGGGGTCTAAGATATTTAATATTCTCCTTGGGAAGGGAAACTGTTTCAAATAAATGAATCTATTGTAATTAAAATGGAAGTATGTGTTTCAACACAGTCAGATGAGGGAATTAATTAAGGAACAACAATAAATATCAAACCAGGTTTTCTTCCCACTCACATTAATTTCATAGCATTAAAATCCAATCACCTTTCCTAGAATTTTTCCCAATTTTCCCCTGTCATAAGTGCGGTGAACAACAATAAGGTACTTCAGTTCAGGTAGCATTATAATACCAAAAGAAAGGGATACTGAATAAAACTGACGAGATTCACAAAATTGTCACCAGTGGAGTAAAACACTCTTCTTACTGTGTTCCCTGGAAATTCTTAGTATCAAATATAGTTGCTGGTAGGAAATGGATACGTAAAAAACCCCTACAACATCACTAGCTAAAAATATCTAAAGTTTTAATATTGATCCAAATGTGTTTCTTTTTATTTAATCATTGTTGACATCTATAACCTGAAGAAATAGAAGAGTATAATTCTCCTACTAACTTCTTATTTCCATTGGCATGATACAGTTAACGATAATAACCATATTATGTGTTCTATATGTAACAGTCCTTAATAACCACAGAACATGTTGTAACACTGTTTTACTTGACCTGAAAGGAATGGAGGGACTGACGCTAAACAGTAACAGTCCACCAAACTCATGACTGTGAGGAACCAGAAGTAGATCTTACAGGTTGTACCTGAGAAACATTATATGTGAAAACCAGATAGTTTTGGAATAATCAAGTGAACTATGAACAGACAGAGAAGTTCCTAGTTGTTAGCTATTTAACAAAAGACTTTCTGTTTTCTCAAAATAGAAATTGGTTTACAGTAGATGGCAAAAACTGATTCAAAGGCAGTTTACATATTCATTTCCGGCATATGTTAAGTTGTCAGGACTAAGTCATTAGTAAATTTTGCTGCACTGCTGCATATCCTCCTGTCCAGAGTATAAGCAAGTAGATTAAATTATAGCAGAACCTGATACTTGGGAGTGTAAGATCTTCTGCAGCAACTTTGTAAAACTAACCCTATAGACAGAAAAACCTCCAATTTCACTGCACACAGTTTCTATATGAGCAAAAGTGCAAATACAAAAATAATATGAAAAACTATGAACAGTACAGTGTTTTTTATGTGCTTATTTATGTTTTCACTATAAAGCCTACACAGGACAGGAAGCTCCATGGGCTTATTTGTAGGTACTTCGGATCTGGTTATTGTAAAAATGTAAGTTGTACAACTCCAACACTACTCCAAGATACGGTGAGGGCTACCATGAAGGTCACTCCATGCTCTCTCAAGCAGTGTCCTTCAGATTGCCAGATCCCTGCTTAGAACCTGTTCCCCAAAAACAAGTTTAAAAGTGGCAAGGAAAGCTTCCATGAATTAAAGGTAAAGAATTGCTACTCTCTTTTCATGCAAAATCCCTCTGTGAGATGTCTCATTTATTCTGGCTTGTCTGTTTCCTTACATGCAAGACAGAGATAACGCTAGCCTCCTCAGGTGCATAAGGGAAGAATATGGTGATAGAAAGGCAGTTAGTTAACATTCCTGAAACACTATCTATATATTAAAGTATTCTAAGATAAGTGGAAATAAATGGAATAAGCTGTCAATTGTCATCACAGAAAAATCTCATGGCTTTTAACTCACAGTTGAATGTATGTCTTCACACTCTGGTACCAATCTTTTACATTAGTGAAGTCCAGAGGAACCAAACAATATTATGCAATTTGTCAGCACAATGGCAGATTAAAATTGTGCAAGTCAAGTAACACTGCAAAAATTTGCATGAGTCATATACATTGTTGAGTTTTAAATTAACGATGTTTACTCAGGAAAAAGTCTTGACATGTCACTGCAAGTGAACACACTGAAAACATTAATAGTGCCGAAATAGCTATAATAGAAATATCAAAATGGTAAGGTGGGTAAAGAGTTGGACAGAAAATAACAGAAAATATTTTACTGGAGGAATATTAATTATATTCTCCCAGATATTATTGTGTTCCATTCTACATATTCCAACTCCAGGTGAAATACTGCAGAAGTTTGGAGGGCTGCAGATGGATTTAAAAATACCTGCAGAGGTAGGTAAAGTATAAGTTAGAAAGGAAACAGATTGGAAGGGGCATTATATCCTGACTCGGTGCACAGCCACCTGAAAAGCTTAAAGACATTTAACTAGTGCCAAAGAAAGCAGAGCCAGGCTCACTCAACCATCTTCATTCAGAAAACAAAACCCAATCAAGTCTGAATAGAAAGAAATTTGAAATTTATTAATGCAAATAGTTTAGAAAATGCCATTATGAAAGGCAGAGTTCAGACACTCAGCAGAACTCAGAAACAAAAGAACATGTAGATAAGGGAACCCACCATGGACACAGTAAATTGAGTATTACAGTAAGGGATACAGGACCTTTTTCTCTCTAACTTCAGATATTAGACAATTTCTAATTATTAGCAATAAAAAAGACTTGTATTTTAGTGCTTTTTATTGTGTAATCTTTCATTATGAGTTTTAAGAAGCTTTGAAAATACCTTCTCATCCTCACAACCATAGTGACCTGTTATGCTTCCTACTATATTTAGTTATCAAACTAATTTCTGCAAAACATAAAGCAAAATGTCTTGTCTGAACCTAGATGTTCAATCAAATGAGAAGCTAATCACTTTAGAGTCTCTCTTTTCCAAGTGGTGGAAAAATACCACATGAGGGTTGAGAAAAGGGTTTGGGAAAAAACAGAAGATAACAAAGCAGTCCCTGTTGTCAGGAAATCAAGTCTTCTTTCAACATTGAGAAGACAGTGCCATTGTGTACAATTGCATTTTAAGAGCCAGTCAAGAAAATCACTTCATCATTTACCCCTCTAGCTGTTCACGGGAGTCATAAATTCACCTCTTCAGAACCTTAGAAGAATCGATCTTGCCATCTCCTAAACCCAAGCAAAATAATGTTACCATATGTTGCCACTCTTGATGCCTCTGAAAGCAGCATTCAGTTCAGTTTCAGTCTAGATAAGCACATGGCTCAGTGCTGGCAGCAGACAGGATTGCCCTTCCCTACAACTATGATTCTTCCCTGGTCTTCAAAAGTCAATCCTTTTTTGCTTCTCACTGATCGTATTAAATTCTTGACTTCATGAAAATGATGTTGTTCGTTCTAATTCTTTGGAAAAATGCCATGAGAGAAAGAGATTAACTGGTGTCAGGTTTTGGAATTGAGAGTGGGCTGGAATACAAAACACAAATGTAACAACAGGGCTTCTTACACAAAGGAAAGTTTAACAAACTCATATTGTACTTTGGAAGTGGCAGGGGCAGAGGGTTATGTCTGCAAGGCTGGCACAAATGTACACTTTCCTCCTTTATTCATTCCACATTCTGACACATGCAACTTGTTTGATCCTACCCCTTCTCTAATGTAAATGTCACCAGAACTCCTGCTGTTTTGCCTTGTTTTCCTGCATCCTGCTGAACAGCGGTTGTCTCCCAGAAGATATGCCATTTTTTTTCTGTTCCTTTTAGCTGGGTAAATAAATAGGATCACAACTCTCTCAAAACAGAGAGTCTCTCTCTCAAAACTCTCTCAAAACCCCTTCTTTCATTTTTCCTGATATTTTAAGTTGTTATGAGCTTTCCTAGTAAATAAAACTTTATGCTCAGAACATTTGGCAAGAGTTAATCAACTGCTTGGGCAGCTTAGAAGTTGTTTGCTATTTAGAGGAGAAACCAAAATGTCTTCGTGCTTTTCAAGGCAACTTCTACTGGGATATCAATGTGAAAATAGAGTACATAAGAGATGTTCAGTGGCAAGAAGAGCTGCTGATTAGTATTTGATCAATTCAACTGGAGATGTTTAAAGAGATACCAGGTTAGCTGAGGCATGTTTCTGGTGCAGACTTCACAGCTTGACCCAAGTGAACACCACATTGAACCAACAGATGAAAACAGGAATGAACAAATGCTAGAGCAATTCTCTTGGCCAGTCTGTAACTGCAGGCACCTCCTTCAACTGAATTACCGATATTTGTCCATCTTCACAAAATGCTTTGATATTTTCCCCAAAGAGGCTGTGTGTAAAATCTGAAATTCTGGTAGAGGGCTGCCTCCCCAAAATGCAAGATGACTTACTACCAGGAAGGACAAGGCCATAAAGAGAAACTGTCCACTTCTGCAGTCACCAAGGTCTCTAAATTAAGCTGAATAAGCAAATGGGAGCATGGATCCCTCAGTGAGAAAAAAAAATCACTACAAAGCAGAAATCCAAGAGAACCTTCTCTAACAGATGCTACAGCCATCCTGTATTCTTGGTTTCAGCTCAGACTGACTGGAAAATACACTGCTGACAGCTTTCATTAATAAACTGTTTAAGCACTTCAGAAGACAAAAAATTGACTTATGTTTAGTTTTGGGATGCATGCTCACATAAAATTGTGAAGAAATGTTGTACTGAGTGAAAGAGACTGTTTCTGCAGTAACCACATAATAAACCAAGAGTTTTCATGGAGCACTCTTCCTTGGGGAAAAAGTAGATTAACAAGACTTGGAAAAACTATGAATATCTAGACAAAGAATATCTATGTTTACCATGATGAGGATGAACCCTCTCCAACCCATAAAGAATGAGTAATTAAAAGCAAATATCAAAAGGCAACCGATATAACAGAGGATTACTTAGATTATGACACAGCCAGACCAACACTCACACATGAAGACAAAAGATTAATATAGAACTAAGACACCTGTACAATGTGTACATCACACACTTATCTACATAACACACCAATGAGACAGAGAAGTATGTATGTATGTTTTACAGCTGAGACAATCTGAGATTCAGAGATTAGCAAATTTGCTTTGAACTACGTCTATATGCAGCTTGTGGTTTGGTTTTGTTTTTACGAAGGACAGTGTTTTAGACCCTATTTAGTTATTTAACAACAGAAACTTTCTTATAATACTGTTTAGAGCCATGCGCCTGATTTATTCCGAAAGTAGCCAGTACGAATATGAAATAAAAAATATCCATAAAATATCCATTATAATTGTATCTTGCCCAAATAAAGATGTCACTACTGCTTCAAAGACTCAAATTATATCTTATTGCCACTGAAGAGCCAAGTATAAACTTGGATTTGTATTTAGGAGAATAATGAATTAGTTATATAAGCGTAAAAGCTAGTCACACCTATTCTCAGCGCAATAAAAGAGATAGGTCAGTGACTGACTAACCAAGATCTAAAATTTGAGAATTAAATGCAATTCCAGATTCCTAGTTTTCATATATTAAATCAAACTGGTTCGTATTGTAACATATTATCATATTTTATACATGTTTATGTACATGCTATTAAATGTTATTTTAAATATAATTACATTATTATAACTATAACTACACTTACCATAAGCAATAACTTTGAAGGAACAGATAGGCAAATTAGTGCACAATTTAATGCTATTTACCTACTTGAGAATCACTGTAAATATATAAATTTTCTATGCAAAAGCTAGGGTGGTGCGAAGGATAAAAAACAGCTGCAAACATTTTAAAAAGTTAGTCTAAAACACACATAAATGCCGAATCTAAAAAGAACCATTATGCATCTTCTCTTATGGAAGATAAATCTCCAAAGGTATTTTATTCAGAAAAGTACACAACTAAAAACATACAAATAGAACACAAGCCATGAAAGAGTATCTAACATTTGACCAGGAAAAAATGATATGAAGCAGAACTTTAAAAAATATTTTTAGTTTACAAGTAGTTAAAATGTCAGCATTTAAATAAGTTAGAAAATAAATGTATTAAAGGATTGCTGTTTATATGAAATATTTACATTAAAAAAATCCTAAAAGTTTAACTTGTGAGAACACCAAGCAGTAGAGCAACTTGTACTTTCTTTAAGATTTGATTTTGTAGGTAGTATTGAAACAGATGCATACTTACTTTAGGTTAGTTGATGAGTTTTCCTAACATAAATCTACCAGCTAAATTAAGTTAAATCAGATAAATCACCCGTTGCTGAAGAATAAAATTTAGAGCAAAAACGTATTGACGAATTGTTTGGGAAAAGATTTGCTGCTGGTAAGCACAAATGAGCCCATGATGGGTTTACTACTGGGAGTGTCAGAGATCTCATTCAATACAGAGATAATCTTTCCAAACTCTTCAATCCCATGGATTCGAAACACAGCTGTAATAACCACATTTAAAACTTCCTTGTTATTTTAAAACAGAGTCCATCTTGAACTTGTGTGAGAAAACCAGCAAAAATAGCTTCAATCAAACAGCAGTGAGGGGTTTGGAGCAGATTCACTCCATGCTTGTGCCAATTTCTCAGCCCTGATCTCCAAAACTTAGCTGCCAAATCCATGGACTACACAAAGCAAAGGCTGGCAGCCACATCTTTGGTGACATATCTTTGGTTTGCTGTGTGTTCAGGCAGGGAGCAGGATGAGATTACAAAGCATATCATTCGAGCCATTTGGTGCAGTGTTTAATTGTTGAATTAGGGACTGGAAGAGGAAAGGGAGTAAAAACCCAGTATTCTGCCATTTGATTGAAAGTATTTAGTGGCAGTAAAATCCACACTATTTAGTATGCATTTTCAAAACCCAAGCAGTAGTCTATGTTTGCATTGTGTATCTGTGAAAATGGCTACTGAGCAAAACAAAAAGCATATAAAGATCACACTTTTTCCAGCATTCCCGGTCCTTGTAGAGATTATAATTTAATCCCTGGTTTTCACACATTCATATTTTAAACTAAGCATTAATATTCGGTCAGGTTTAGAATTAAACTTAGGTTTCTTGTATCCATTTATACTTGGTGTCCACGTGCTGCCAAAGAAATCTCTAAATTGCATTTATTCTCAGTGATTTTACTGTGATTTTTTTTCACAGCTGGTATTCATCCAATGCCTTTGTAATTATTCTGCTTTTGATTCTGATTTTTTAATACAAATTCATTTGCTGAAAAATTGTCATCTCAACGTGAAGAAAAATGTCAACACTTTTTTTTTAAAGCCAAATAGATGTTGGGGAAAAAAAAGATATTTCTAACTTCTTGAGGAGTTTTCAGCTTGCACATATTCTTTCTTCTTATAGATTTTTTCATTTTTTTACGTACAGGTGATAATTGCATAGACTACGAATAAAACCAAAATTTAATTATGATAGCGAAAAAAAAAACCTGACAGGGAAAGCACTAAAACACCTTGTCGAAAGAACTGATTTTAAGCTTTTTTGCATTCACACAAGTTAGCGTTCAGATAGCACAATAGTTACTTGAACACATTGACATGGAAAAATACATACATAGTTGAAAAAAATTGTAAGTACTTCATCTGCTCTGAACACAAATGACAAATTACTGTAAATATTGGTCTCCTTGTCGTATTACAACCTCCTTTTCTCTCTCACTCCCTTTTGGAAAAAGAAAAGAAAAAACAATATATATAAATTATGTTACCCATAGTGATTTTTTTTCTCCATAACTATCTTCTGACACTTTCTGGATAAGAAACTGTAAGCACCATGCTTTGAGGTGCACTGTGCACATTTCCATCCTAACCCCACACATGAGGAGGACTGGATGGAAAGGGAGTGCTGAGGGGCACAGCAGGTAAAGCCCCACATTCACCCCACATCTCTGGAGTGAAGAAGCCCACTTCCCAGTGCTTTCCATGTGCTCATTCCCACAGAGCGTGATTATAGGCAATACCTGCTTGGGGATACCTAAAATAAGATTGTGCAGAGCTGCTCTTTAAGTAAGTGTGGGGCTTGTGGACAAAATCTACAAGAGGCAGCAACTTGTCTGCCCTGTCCCCAGGAAGTTCTGTGAGGAAACATTGTTGACATGTGATAGACAGGAGCAGCTATCACTTAACGGCACCATGGGGAAGATCAAAACCATGACAAATTGTGTGTGGAGTTTTATTATGTTCGGAAAACATGTCAAGGGGAGGGGAGGGGAGGGGAGGGGAGGGGAGGGGAGGGGAGGGAAGGGAAGGGAAGGGAAGGGAAGGGAAGGGAAGGGAAGGGAAGGGAAGGGGAAGGAAAGGGAAGGGAAGGGGAAGGGAAGGGAAGAGAGGGGAGGCGAGAGGAGGAGAGAGGAGGGGAGGAAGGAAGGAAGGAAGGAAGGGAGAGGAAGAGAGAGAGAGAAAGAGAGAAAGAGAGAAAGAGAGAAAGAAGGAAAGAAAGAAAGAGAGAAAGAAACACAAAAAGAAGAAAGAAACACAAAAAACCCACTTTTTTTTTTTTAAAGTACTTATATTTTTTCTCCCTGAAGCAAGAAAACTGTATAGCACTAGAAAAATCTTTAATCAAGATCTATGGAAAGCCTGCATGCTACATATATTGTTTCTAGGAATGGAAAAAGCAAATGGACCAAGGCTTTCACAAAGATCCCATAGTCATCTACAGCTTTGTCAAAGGACATATAGAGATTGAATAGGTAAGAAAAATCTAACAGCCAGTGCAGAGAAAGAGCAGCTCACATCACAAGAACAGCAAACTAACAGAACACGTGACAGAACTGGGGGATCTGGCAACCACAACATGTAATTGAGATGCCACTGTAGGATGTATCTGACAACTAAAGGAATATATGCCATGCAGGCATCACAGGATATGTGTTGTCAGTGCCAGAAAGTGAGCATGCTTTGCCTTTCCTTTAACAGCAGAGGAGGTGAAGGCTATGAACACCAGTGCTGAAGAGGATGATCCACAGCAGGCCCAAACAAACCTCTCCTGTCTGGACTTGGAGGTCCCCAGCAGGTCTGCTCTTCCTCCATGACAAGGGTTTGCATTCACAGTCAAGCTGCAGCCATGGAGCTCTGCCCTTCCCACATCGATCTATGAGCAAACATGGAAACTTTGCCAGTTTGGGAAGTGCGGCTGCCCACTCATTTTGGCTCCAAGTTACTAATATGTATTTTAAAGAGCTGTTTTAAAAACCTAAAACTTTTGTGTGAGGAACACAGAATCTTAAATTATAGTAAAGTCACAGTCTGCAGTAAAAAGGAAAGAAAAAAAGATATAGCAACTGACCTGAACATGGGGAGATAATTCCACCCCAGCTGAACTGCTGGAAGAAATTGAGAAGGAAAGATGACTATTCCCTCCTCTGTTTCTCTGTCTAAGGCCTTTATAGGCGAAAGCCTCTGAGAAAGGGGGGAAAGCCTTTGTCTTTAAGGCAAATACTCTCACTCTCAACAATGCCTGCACAAATGGATGTTCATGTAGCTACTCAAATGACAAGCACTTTCTGGAGAAAAGAAGAAATGCTTTTCGGTTTATTGTGGGTTTTTTCTACCCCTTCAACTTCACTTCAACCCTGCACCCCTCCAAAAAGAGAAGCATACTACTGGTACTAAATAAGTTATTATAAATTCCTTTTGATAATACAACCTAAATGCTCAGATGAGTTAAATAAACACAGTAGATCTTCTTTAGATACCCTGTTTCTCTTTAAAAATATTTATATATGGAACAGCAACTATTTTTTTAAAATATATACTCTTTAACCCAAGAGAGCATCCATTTCCCTGAAGAGTCAATATAGTTTCATAGAATCTGTGGTCAAATTCTCTGCTACTGTCAATGAACTAAATTATTACTATATTATTCAATTATATTATCATTTAAATTATGCAGTTTCAAGCACTAAGTTGTAGAGTTTTGCCCAGTTGCAGAGTTTTGCTTCAGTCTTGCATCTATCATGGTTGTTCAACCAAAATAAGTTCATTCCTTTGAAAGTCAAACCTCAGTTTAGAGCACAAAACAGAACAATTCTGACTTAGGTTGGGCAATTTAAACAACATAGAATATAGGCGGTATCATCCATGCTTGGGAAATGAAGTCAGAAAATGTTACCATTATGATCTTCTATTCATTCTTTTGTGCTTTCAGCATTACAACTCTTTTAGCGATAATTTCTGTACCCCCCTCTCAAAAGTTTTCACATACAAAATAAAAATAAGGGACTTGCACTTTAATGTCTTGGCAATATGTTTGTCACAGCACAAAAGAAAGATCTAAGTGAATGATTTCCTTTGATATCTGTCTCTCACAGTATTGTGCCACATCTAGCAGTGCGAAAAAGAAATAAAAAGCTGTATGTTAAGAAGAAAATAAAAAGGTTTGTGGTACAGAATAAAAGAAAATGTGACATTCTTATCTGGTATTTTGGGAAAATATATTTTCAGCATTAAAATCCAAATTGACTTCCACAGGAAAAAATGAATCCTTTCTGGTGAGGAATTTTTTTTTTTTTTCAGGGACACTAAAGTGGTATAAGGACAAATTAAATTGAAATCAGTATGTCAACAATCAAAACAAAACCATTCAAGAAACCTACCATAGTGCAGCACTTTGGCATGGCTATGTCTAGAGTGCTGGATTCTAATCTTCTGACACAAGAAAAAAACTATTTAATTTTGCTCTAAAGTTACAGGAATCCCAAGACCATGCAGGACAAGTTCTCTTTCTCTATTAAAAAACAACAACAAAACCACCCAAAACACAACAGTTATACTCACATTGTTATTAAAAAATACCAAGCCAAAACTCACAACTCTTCCATAGACACTCATCTCTTGTGTTAAATCGTTGGTTTAATTGTATGTTAAGAAAAGAGAGATCCAAATTGTTGGGGAAGCAATATACAACGGTATTTTTCCACTCAAATAAAACTCTTGTTAAAGTTGGTTTAATCTGAATAGAAACAATGCTCTAACACGTATGTAACTGTTTAATGTTGTTGGAGTTTAGGATTAAACATCTTGAACTGAATCACTTTCTCCCTAAGAGCAAAGGCCCCATCATTAAAAAAGAATTAAAAATCCAAAATCAAACCAACCCCAAAAAACATTAATCTCACTTTACTTAGAAGTACAGAAAAGTGTTTAGGTATCCACGCTTTTATTATTAGCATACCTTATTACCTACTTCATTAATTTTTTTGTTAAAGAATTCATCTGAAGATATGTAAGATAATTTCCTCACCTCATTCACTTCCATAATCACAATCCTGTCAAACAATTAATTTTTAAATTAGAACTTGATAGTGAAACTCTTTTTAGAATTGCCAAACAGACCAGCCATGGCTCTGTTCAGCCTAGAATCTCTAATGGTAACTGTTACAAGATACTTGAGCGGAACAAACAAAAAATGCAGTTGCAGAATAATTTTCTACAATAAAACTACCTTCACAAAGGCTACAGAATTAGAAAAGAGAGCAAAATGAAAGTGTTAATTGGCAATTATCCTTCTTTCAGGGAAAGTTTTTGTAAAATTTAATCCAACCACATCAGAAAACTTGGACTGCCGAGACAGAAGCAATTACTATTTAAAAAAATCAGAAAGTACCTTTAGACCTGAAAAATCATACTGCCAATGTGACTCGTAATAACATGATAATAATCTTAAATTTATTGGGGTTTGATGCAGGTAAATAAAGTTTTTTAATTTCTGGTTTAAAAGTGTTAAGATCATGACAAAAACAACAACAACAAAGCTAGGCTACAAAACTCACAGATACAGAAAATCTGTATCTATTTAAAAATTCAATTAAGTGCATTGATATTTTTAAAACAACATTTCTTTTCACTGCTGTAAACTATTAATCAGAAATAAACTATAGCAGAGACAAACTCTGCTATGAACAGGATTTGTTTTTTCAAATGAAATATTAAATGGTGAAAGCCATTATCAGGATTCCTATTTCTAAGTCAACAGTTGTGGCACATCCAAAGTAGTCTTGTGGAGGAACAATATGAGTAAAATATATTCTTCTGCTGCTGTGGGCCACTGGGAATTGTTTAAAGAAAAGGCAATTTCTTAATGGAAAACATGGTTATTAGGGCAGAATCTAAAGACGTCTGTGCATCTTACACACACTTGTTAATACCGAGAATATATGCCCCAGCCGGAATTCATCAGGTAAATTATGAATGCATAGGAATCAACAGAAATAGCTACGTAAGTAAAAGTGATGTGAAATAGTTGTCTTCAGTCTGGCTTTTTTTTTTTGTCTTCATCATAGCAATAAGTATTTGAGCAATTTCCAGTTGAAGACCTGAACAGGTAAATTATAGGGAATATGACTTATTTAACTTTCTTTTGGTAATAATTATTTTTACTGCAGCGTTCATAGCTAAAACTAGTTAGGAAGCTCCTTTCATACTATCCTTCCCCATCATCCATTGAAATTTTTGATATACTGAATACTCTTCTTAGCCTAGACCATGAAGTCATAATCTGAAAAACATTTGGAAATCATGCATACACAGTTCATAATCATATCAGCTTTTCAAAAACGTACGCTTTGATAATATAGAAACTATTTATTTTGACAATTAAACCCCGTGCAAATGTGCTTATATAACTTTTTATTTGAAAGCTTTCTAAAATTTCGTAATGAAAAATATTTCTGAATCAGTAAATGAACCGAATAGTGTGAAATTTGTACATTTTGATTATCTGAAAGATTTGGTCACAGCTTTGGGTGGAAAATATTAGATGGAAAAATCTGTCAAAAATGACAAATTTTTGATTGGACAAGCACCCTGGAAAACAAATAAACAAACAAACAAACTAACCAATCCCTCCATCTCCTTGGCAGGCCTCACTTGGAATACTGTTATGTTATGCATGTAAACACAAGAAACTACTTGACTAAGGTGGTAGTATAATCTCTGATAAAGAAAAAGAACTAGAAATACAAATGGAAGATGAAGGTAGGAATAGTACTTTTACCGATCATAATGTAACAAACAGTAGTTTCCCTTGTGAAGAGGGAGAGAGAGGGAGATGGGAAATGAACAGTTAGTAACTCTTAATGACTCACCTTCGGCTATTATAGTATTACAATCTAATTTGTTGCAAACCATTCTTCACATGAACATAAAATTCTCTGGAGCGGATATGGTTTTCCCTGTATGTGAAAGACTTTGTTTAATAAAGGAGTTCAAAACAGATGGGATTGCAGTGCAGCCTTCTAATTCTGTATAGGACAGCATCATGTTCCAGTGTAGTGTAAGTCAGCCTGGAAACCAGACTGAAGCACATGGGAAGATCTCAGTGTAATGACTTGAATACAGAGACCAAACAAGCTAGTAGCCTGGGAAACAGAGCCACAACTCAAAAGTACACATCAGGAAGTTTTCCCCCATCTTCTTTTCCCCTCTCTAACAGTTTGTAAAGAACTTTTGGACCATCTAGTATAACAGATACCAGTAAAGCATATAATTAACGCCAGCTAATGAAATGAAGCATACATTCATATTTAGGTTTAGACAGAGGAACCTATTCACCTGAAAACCCTGAAGTTTTAGTGTTAAAAAATAAGATTGCTTAATTTATTATTTTATTTTTTTATGAAAATCAAATGCACAAAGGCATTTAAGAACAAAAGAATTCAAGATATCAAGCATTTTTTGTTTGATATCTTGAATTCTAGACTATGAAGAGAAGCTGAGATTCAAGCTAGGAACTGACCAGTCACAGCAGGGCAGGAAACAAACATCATCCTCTTCAAATAACTTCCAACATTGCTTTTATCTGATGATGTATTATCAGGCATCGACTGCTCCTCATGACATAGAGGGTACACAGAACAAAACAGAAAACCAAATCACTGTCTGCCTCTTCCTCCAACAAAAGCCTTCAACCTTTCCGTATATTTTTTGATTCCTGAAATTCTCACAACTTTCCTGAATAGTGAGCTACAGAACAGGGGCAAAGCAATGCCAGTGATCTCATTAAATCCTCCCTCACCCGAGTCATGACAGATCAGCACAATATCTAAATCACTTTAATTCTCCTTACTGAGTTTCTAATAATAGAAAACTATACTTATCTGCAGATTTCTTACATAGATATAGACACACTGTAATCAACCAAGTGAACTCTGAAAAATTACGCTATTTCCACCTCTTACCTGTAACCTTCTCAAGCATCTATAATTCTACAGAGCTGTGCTAGCATAAAATACGTCAAGCTATATTTTAAAACTGTGACGACTTTCAGCACTTCTCATGTGATATATAGCATATTTTTAAAATGAGAATGTACACAACTAGAGACATACTTATGTACTCAAATATTTGCATATACACATATAGAAGTATATATACATGCCCATAAAACATCCCAAATTACTTTCCTGGGAACAATGAATTTGACCCTGTAAGAATGTTTGCACCTGAGAAGTATCAATCACTTGAAATGTCAAAGTATTTGAAGGTATTTCAGGAACTGATCCAAAGGAAATAGAAACATAGGTCTTTTGTTCCTAGATAATAGCCAACAATTCATGTTCATTATTTATTTAATACTAATGCCTAGAGCAAGTTGTATAAGTGAGTCGGCCAGTGCTGCTCTGGAAAGCTGTTAGAAAGTGAAAAAGAAAGAATGAAAAGAACTTTTATCTTAAAAAGAACTAAAAAACCTTTAGTAAATGGCAAAGCTGCATCTTACTGTATTCAAATAAAGAGTAGAATAAATTCTTTCAATGAAGTCTATGTTGGTTTAGAAATCTACCTCTGCATCCCTATGTACCTGATGTACACCTCATTCAAAGATTTACATTGATCATTTGCAACCTTGTAGGAGTTGAGGAGACAAAACATTTTTACCAGTCAGTCTCACAACCTGCCCAGAAGATACTTGTGCTAATCAGCATAAATCTCACATCGAAAACTATTAAAGCACAACTGGCTGATGATGGAAAATTTTTGTTTGGTTGTTTTTTTGCTGAGCTAAAATTATTTTTTAATGGGACCAAACAATGCAAATTACTAATTTAGCAATAAGAATGGAATGACTCACAGAAAACAGGCTTAGCTACAAATCTTAGATGTTATCTTATATCTAACTTACCAAGTAGTAATTACATCTATTAAAATTTTAAAGAGGAGTTAAGTAGAGGTATCTAACACTTTCTGGATCACACAAAAGAGTTCCAAGTGAGCCTATATATCATGTTATGACTCTCATAAAAAAAAAAAAAAGTTATTTGCATCTTTTTATGTTTGCTTAAACTATGGGTCTGAATATTTTTTTAAACTGATCTATAAAATGGGTAGAACTGAAAAGGTAGAATTTAATCATAAAGAAGCTGACATTCATGAAATTCATAACACTCATCAAAATATAGTTTTGTGCAAGCACTGTTCAGTTTAACCAGAACCAACCTACTCATTGTGATGTAGAGAACTAGGCTTACTTACCTTAAATGTAACAATAAGAAGAGCAGACAGTGCACAGAAGATGAAGAAAAAACAAACAAGCAAACAAAATACGAAACCAAACCAAACCAAATAAACAAAAATGGAAAAAGCTATCCCACTACACAGACAAAAGTAAAGAAGGAACTGAAAAAGGCTATAACCCATAATTCTTTGAGTTACCAGCATTTGGCACAAACAACAACAAAAAAAATCTATCTAGTTTAACAATAATTATGTTCCAAATAATAGCTCAAACATAGCTTTACAATGGATACACCCTCAAACCTATTAAAGCCACAACTATTTTAGCTATCTGCCACAAGAGCCTTTGAAGACAGATACTTTATAACTGGAAGCTATGAAAGCATTGAAGAAAATTAGATTCATCTTTCATTCCTAATTTTCCCTGAAGACTCTGACATCTACTCTGGTAATATGAAATACCTAATAAAGATATATGACTCATGATTTCTTGTTTGAATATTTTCAAGAATTTAAGAACTAAATTTCCCTATGTTCTTTAATAATACATTTCAAAATAACACAAAATTGAAGTACACATTTGTACGTGCTTTCTTAGTAGGAAGTTCTTAGACTCTTTCCAAGGGCATACCTGGATGCGACAACAGAGTTAACACTGACATTTCCTGGACACAATGGGTGTCAAACTGTTGAGCATTTCCTCCTGAAATATTGACCCTTAGGTAATCACAGAATGGTTAGGGTTGGAAGGGACATCTGGAGATCATCTAGTCCAACCTACCTGGTAAAGCAGGTTCACCTAGAACAGATCACACAGCAATGTGTCCAGGAAGGTCTTGAATGTCTCCAGAGAAGAAGATTCCACAGCCTGTCTGGGCAGCCTGTTCCAGTGCTCTGGTACCCTCAAAGTAAAGAAGTTTCTCCTCGTATTCAGATGGAACCTCCTATGCTTCAGTTTGTGCCCGTTGCCTATCATTGGGCACTACTGAAAGGAGTCTGGTCCCATCCTCTTGATATCCATCCTTGAGATATTTATAAACATTGATAAGATCCCCTCTCAGTCTTCTCTTCTCCAGGCTGAACAGACATAGCTCTCTCAGTCTCTCCTGCAGATCTCTAATCATCTTTGTAGCCCTCCACTGCACTCCCTCCAGTAATTTCTTGTCCTTCTTAAACTGGGAAGCCCAGAACTCGACACAGTACTCCAGATGCAGCCTCATCAGGGCAGAGTAGGGGTGGAGGATAACCTCCCTTGACCTGCTGGTCACACTCTTCTGAATGTATCCCAGAATGTGAACTTCCGAATTCAAGTCCCTGAATACCTTAAAATTACTCACCATTTTTCATGCTACATGAAGGCAATTTGTGTGCATCCCTCTAGACCAGAGCAGCACTTGCTTTCCCATTGTCACTTTAAGCTACACTTTCCTAGTTGAGATGATCACTTCCTTTCTAGATTGTTCCCACTGTATTTGAGGGCAGAAGGAGGGGTGTTTCCTCTCCAGCATTCCCTTGAGAAAAGAAAACTTAAGCACAACCTAGAAAATATCACAACCATCCACATTCTGAAATCATTAGGCTGTTTCATCACTGAATTTCAAGATCTATAACTAATAATTATTTGTTATAGTATGCAGAAGAATGTTTGTCAGAATTTCAAATTGTGATGAATAAAGCTTTAAAAGTCACAAGATTAATGATGTTTGCCTACACAGCTCACTTTTCATCATGAGCTTGAAAGTCGCAAACAGTTTTCTGATGAATAGGAAGTCAGGCAAAAACAGCAGAGGAGAGATTAAAAAAAAAAAAAAAAAAAAAGCGACAAACCAACCACAACTCTTAGATATGATCAGAGCTGACTCCAAATGACATTCGAGAGCTACTGAAACATGAGTTAATAAAAGCAACAGGACTAATGCACTTTATGATGTACACAGGCTGAAACTGAGACAGGAATGGGAGGAACGCAATTTACTGAGCTCAGATGCCACACATTTTCCCTTTGGGAAAAATATAATTTGAAATATTAAAACAGGGAAAGAGTTGAAGAAGGAGAAAAGGAGTAGAGAAAGTTATCTTTTGCCAAAAGACTGACAATTATGTCCCCCCTCAACAAGAATCAAGATTAAAAAAAAAAAGAAAAATCCTTCCAGTTTAGTTGAGTGCCAAATTGATGCATAAAGACAGCAACTGAATTATGAATAAAGGTCCTCAACTGCATGGAAGTGGATTTTCTTGTCTTTTCAAAAAGCCCTCAAGAGACAGCAAACAATCTTCTGTAATATTGCCGCAAATGGCGATGTGACTTGTGAACTCAGCAAACGTGCACAGCTTGACCAGGCATATGATACTTCTGGAAAAAGCAGTCAAAAGAGTGAAGAAAATGGAAATAGCTACAGGTAACTTGTAAGGATGTCAAGCAGCCTAAGAGAAGACTTGCAACACAGACAATGAAAAAGCAAGAAACTTCAAGCTCAAAGCATCTATTTTAGTGAAGCACCATGTTTCAAATTTTCAGTTGAATTAAAAAAAAAAAATCCATATTACTATCTACTACCGTGATTAAAATCAATTGATATCGAATTAGCAATCAGTCATTACAAGAGCCTAAAGGCAGAATAATTTTTAGTCTCTTTCTCTTTCCAGGAGAAATAAAGAAATTTGGTTCACACTAGTCAAGTAAAGTTGAGCATTCACAGATTATAACTACACGGACCTCTGAATTGAAGTTTATTGCCAAAGTGAATCTTTAAGTAAAAACATGGAAACAGAGAGCATACTAGGGAGAGGAACTGGAAGTATCTCAAAAAAGATGCTAGTATTGAATAATGACGGATCTGAGGCAGAGGTGCCAAAGCCACATACAAAACCAAACACATGAGGAGCGTTCGTGCCACCTCTGAGGCTAGACACTAGGTTCAGTTTGTGAATGGTGTTTGAGAAGCCCATTTGCAGATACAGAAGCATTGGGGTGGACCAAAAATGGATATATTAGGTCCTCTTCAGGGCTTCCTTGATATGTTATACAGCCTTTAGCAAAGGATTTAATTCCCTTATGAATTTAATTTCCTGTTTATGCTGCCCCAAACACATGAACTAAACTCTTCCAGGGCAACAGTTTTATTGTATATTATGACAGCATCACAAAAGTATGATGTTGGTTAAAAAGTTCCAAATCAGAATTAGCAATTTTGAGTACAGGACACATTCAGAGCAGGGTAGAAAGAGACTTGCAGCATCTAGAGCACAGTATGTGGTGGAGGTCAGGGTCCTGCTCAGTTTAGGCTTAGAGATATGCAGGAGCAAAGAAGATAAAGGATACACAGAAGACAGAAAAACCCTTCACAGTAACATTTTTCCTTTTTGAGGGGTTAGATTTCCATAACCCAGGGAATTTCAAGTGGCATGCTTAACCTCCACTTTGGGAAAGGAAAACACAACTCTGGAAAGAATTCCAGTGTCTGCTCGAAGAGGTTTTCATAATGCAAATCAATAATCCTCTTTTCCTGTTCATTTTTTTTTCCCAGGTTCTTTTTATTCCCCCTAAAACAAATTATGAATTTGATTATTTTAGCAAATTACAACAGCAATTTTTATGCAGTTCCCTTCTATCTCCAGTGAAGCATACCATGTCGAAGATTAACACAGTCTGATGCACAATAGAACATCACAAAAATTATGTATCTTTTTTTCCCTTAGTAAGACTGCTGCCACCAATAGCAGACTTCAGTCTGCCAATTGTAATTACAACTCTAGGATTTTTTGTCAAATACATTTCCCAGATAAATAGTTCTTGCCTTTTCAATGATTTTGACTGATGGGCTGAACATGGAGTTATCTTTTTTAAAAAGCTGGAACGTATGGGGTAATGCAAATTCTCTTGCCTTTCTACAGGGTATACAAAGCATTTTTACAAATGGATTTCTATTTTTAATGCTTGTCTCTTATCTGTATGACTTATTTTACATCAATCTGCACTTCTTTGCAACAAATCAGATTCAAGTGTATCATTTGTGAGCTACATACGAATACAGCAGTAAGAGCATTAATCTGTTCTTTTCAGCACACTAGGTCTCAAGAAGCTCCCACAATCCAGCATTAATAAGCTATTTATTTCATTTACCATCTAAATGACTGAAGAAAAAAAAAAAAAAGAAAAAAGAAAATGATGATTGCTTGTTTGTTAATGAAAGGGTGCTGTGGTTAACCACCGGAAAGACTATTAAGCATCATAAAATTGCCCTTGAAATTCAACACTTTCAATATCTCATCTGATGTGCCATACTAGCAATGTAAAACAATTTAAAAGATCAATAATAACAATAAAGGTTTCAGCTAACTCCCAATTAGATAGCTTCATGGATTTGGGGAAGAAAATAAAAATAAACTGGAAAGGATTAAAAGAGAAATATTAAAGGAAATTAGATTATTGAACAGTGAAAGATGACATGGATTGAGTTTTCACTCTTTTATAATACTAAATTAACTGCCTTAAATAATATGGATCTATATATTTTTTACATATTGTCTGTATTTTGTCTTTTTGTCTATCTATCAGTAAATTTGCAGGTCCTTGATAGATTAACAATTATCTTAATAAAAATGCAAAGCAAGATTTTTTAACTTGTTACTTTTTTATTTTCCTTGCTCTCTGTATTGGAACCCTTGCAAAAGACATTGTATTGAGTAATTAGTGACCTTGAACAGGCCATGGCTGCTCTGCTGGGCCTTATACTTAGGGCTTGAGCATCTCATACATTCACGTGAGTAGCTGCCATAGGGGAACCTGCTGGAGAATCCCATGCCAGCCTGTGCTGCACTGGTGGGTGTTGTGACAGAGAGAATATCCCAACCTGTCAGAAAACTTTCTCTTAACTGAACAGCTTCCTAATGTAATCTGTAACTTGTAATATGTTCAGGAACAGGAAAGTCTATATGCATCAAGGGGTGTAACACAGTGATTCTGACTGGGAGGCTGTTTCATATCAAGGACTTGGGGATTCACATGACATTTAACCCACGTCCACACAGACCTGTGCCGTGCTGTGCTGCCTGTCCGGCATGGCTTCAGACTGGGCTGTGCTGCACAAATTCCTTGGCTGTAGGACAAACTCAGCCAGCTCATCATAACAGAGGGGCCTGCAGGGAGTTCCCACATAGTACTGGTAATTACACCACCTGCATGACATCACCTTTATCTAAAAGTGCAGCAAGAAGTCCTCATGAGAACTTCCTTTATGAATCAAGTTGTTTTCTAGTACAAAAATTATGTATGTATAGCTCAAAGGATCAGAAAGAAGGAACCTCTCTCCTTGGACAGGATCTCTAGAACATGCCAGGAGAAATCCATTGATGTTCTGTCTAATGATGCGTGAACGTGAGGTGCCCAGCATCTGAAGGGACACGAGATTTTTTCCTGATATATAGTCTTGGTTTTTTTCTAATTTACTAAAAAAGCTATTTTATTAAGCTATTTGTTGTTGGCCTGTCTCTCACACCACACCTCACCCTCTGGTGCAGAACAGTCTCTGAGTTTAAACACTTCCTTTGCCAGCAGATCAGTAGAAATATATTACATTTCTGACTATATATGTTACTGTATTCCTCACTGATTTCATTCTGTCCCAAAACCTTGGTTAACTTTTAACTACGCAATTCCCAACTGGTGAACTGTGCAATTAGAAACTTAGTTCTGCAAAGAAAGAGGACTAAAGCTGTAATATAAACTTACTGTCATGGCAATCTGGATAATTTGATGTTGAGGCATCTGGGACCAAAGCAGGACTCCCAGGTAAGAATTGGGGTTTTGAAGACATCACTCAGAAGATCACCAACTCTGGCAGCTGGCCAGGTGTAACCTAATTTAGCTATAGGAAATACTCAGGAAAGAGAAATCTCTTGAGTGACATTCCTCTCCCAGGCTCGGTCCCCAGGTTTTGTAGTACTTATAGACACTTCCACCATGTAAAATTATGAGTGCTGAACTTGCTGTCTTGCAGGTAGAAGCATACAACCTGTCTTTCTACACAGCATAGAATTAATTTCTTCCCTGCTAGATAAAGTCGTAGGAGGCTGGAGAGTAAGAAAATACATTTCCCCACAGTCTAGGGTTTGTGCATTAAATTGGAGCCAAGCTGCTTGACAGCATATGATGCTTCTAGAGCTGCAGAGAAAGACAAATTTAATTATAAAGATGAGTATGGATGTAAGAATGCTCACAGGTTTTCAGTGGTTGGCAAAATATTGAATACCCAAGTTCTAGACTTAAATAAAATGAAGGCATCTCAAACTCAGTTCAGACACTCATTTCCTTTCACATAAACATATGCGTATAGAAAAGAAATACCAGATATGTTGAAAATACTTTAGTAGTTTGTCAGTAAATATCAAGGTATCCCTGTATGGATTACAGATCCTGAGAAGCTCCTACTCACCCATCTTTCATGTGTTGATTACGCTAAACATAGACATCTTACAAAGTCTACACTCACAGTTTCCTGTTACTATAAGCTATGTAAACAGTAAGATCTCTCTAAGGAGGCTGAGATTTTAAACAGTGCAAGAGTCCATTTATGACAATAGATATTACAAATTACGTAAGAAATATCAATATGAATCAGAGTATAGGCTGATTTGGGGAGTTTATGAACTTTATAACCTCCGCCAAATTATCGAGAGAGTTTATGTTCTCTGTAAGCACTTCATGGTTCACAATTTTTACATGATATTCTGAAAAAAAAAGTCAGTGCTTGTATCTCAGAAATATCCTGAATAGTACATAAGAGATGAAGAAGTAACCATAACAATACTTTCGGCACTATCCAGGCTGTCACCCTGGTATTCCAATTAGAGTTTTGGTTTTGACTTTTTTTTTCCACCTTTGAGATATGTTCTTGTTTGTATAAGGTATACAAAAAGAAAAAGACGTCAGATCTTCACTTCTTTGCAAAGCTTAGATTTATGATTGCCTAACATTCAAGCCATTGAAAAAGAATTGATGATTCTGTTATAGAAGATGCTACAGAAGTGAAAAGCCATTCTTGAAGTCTTTTAGGAACCTCTGAATCTTGTTACCAATTCAAATCCAGAAACCATTGTAAACCAGCATCCATTCTTCTGATTTTCAAAATGTTCACATTATATACATCAACCTTATTCTGTTGTAAGATTAGCTTTTACAAGAACGAGGAAAACCCCACTTATTGTTGGAGAAAATTAAGATTTTTTTTTCCTTAAGCTATTTCAGATGAAAGTTGGTTTCTAGACAGTTGCCTAGTACAGCAGACACGTCAGCCTATATATTTTTAGTCACATGAATAGTTCTAGCACTGATTGTGATAGGACGAGTGATAATGGTTTTAAACTAAAAGAGGGGAGATTCAGATTAGACATGAGGAAGAAATTTTTTACAGTGAGGCTGGTGAAATACTGCCACAGGTTGCCCACAGAGGTGGTAGATGCCCCATCCCTGGAGACATTCAAAGCCAGGCTGGATGGGGCTCTGAGCAACCTGATCTAGTTAAAGATGTCCCTGCTCATGGCAGCAGGGTTGGACTAGATGACCTTTGAATGTGGAAGGAGAGGAACTGAACTGAACAAAGTTTAAATCTTCCTCGAAATCCTTCCTTAGTACCATAGCCAGACACAAAAATATATGACTGAAAATTGTAAGGTAGTACATAACCCTCCTGTCTCTGACCAGATCAGGATGTACATCAATCTTTATTGATACAAACAAAATAACTATGTAGTACTATTAGACAACATATAATGCTCAGGTTCCCGTTCAGTTATAGCAAAATACAAACTCTGAATTTTTTTAAAAAAATACACCATAGGTTTATTAGATACACATCCAATACTTGATAGTAATAGAATAACAATAGAAAATAAAAGAATACCCAAATAATTTAAGGAGTTTAAGATCACTTTGATTAAATAAACAAATTAACCAATAAGTACATTTCTAGCCTCCAGTAAAAACAAATAAAAAATATGTGACATTATTTTCACTCCTTGCCATTATTGTATATGATATTCCTTTACAAAATGGGATGTAAGTCTCAAAGCAAAATGAGAAATGTGAAGCTCATTGGGAACAGTAGCTGGAGCAGAATTTGGAACAAGCAAAAAGAACCCATCATCGCAAAAGACATTTAAATTTTGATATCTGATGATTTTCTTTGATGCTAGTGGCTTGATCAATACATTTCTTAGAGGACTGAAACAATGAACAGAAAACATGAAAGAATCATTTTTTCCCCGTTGTTCTTTACAAGAAGACAAACTAAGATATTCAAAATGAGATTGTCAGGTATTTTAATAATTCAACACACATGCTTTGGAATTAAACATAGTTTTTGGTTTTGGTTTTTTTAATTCAATTACTGGAATAAGAGATCTATCACAGACTATAATGCAAAAGAATGTACAATTCCTGACCTCAAAAATTCCCAAGGGCAGAGTGCTGAAAGTTGAAATATCAGTGTGTATACATTTATTTCTTTTTTTGTCTTATATATTTTACTCAAGTCCCTGCTGCCAACCACTTCCACAGACAGGAGAGTGTCTGGGTGACTTTCATTTCAAAGCAATTTGGCCATTTGGTGTTCTACAAATGCGAAAACTGTAGCTACATTTTATAATTTAGAAGATTTAAAAGCAAATGTGTTCAATAATGACAGAGAAAAAGTAATTATTTATATTTTTTTCAGGAGTAATCACACTTGTATTCAGGAAGGTTATATGGAAAACACACACAAGCTGAATTAAACCAATTTTGATGAACGAACATTCACCTTAGTTTTATTATCCAGTAAATCTATTTTTACTTTTATGAACAGGTGGTTTGTTGTTTGTTTGGGTTTTGCTTGATTTTGTTTGGTTTGGTTTGGTTTTTTGTTGTTTGGTTGGTTGTTTTTTGGTTTGGTTTTTTTGTTTGTTTTGTTTTTTTAAATTTCTATGGATGAGCTTTGCTATAATTCAACAACGACTTCTGGCACAGAATCCATAAGTGACAAATTTTTTCAAAAAAATAAGAAAAACACAAAACAAACAAACAAAAAACCCACACCACAACAGAGGAATCAGAGGAATTAACATTAACTTCCTGCTAGATGGTTCAATTCAGAAACTTATTGCCTTAGTACAGAAGGGACTAAAAGTCATGGGAACATCCCCTCCCATGTAAACCTTTAAATTTAATCAGGCCATAACATGACCATTTACTAATCTGGTGAAAACTTATGATAGAATATTGCACAGATTGTTTCTCATAAAAACAAACAAGACCCACAAACAACCACACCTACAATAGAACAACAGAGACAATAGTATATTTGCTGTCCTTGAGAATAAGATATTTCCTGCAAATAGGATTTATGCTCTTAGATTCACTGAGAGAAGAATAAATAGTGCTTTTCTGTGTCCTGGGAAATTCTTTTTAAGTGTAACGAGACAGCAGCATATCTGAAAAGTCCTTGCTCTCCCTGTAAGAGATGAACATCAGTATAGGGAAACACACAGCAGCACATACGGAAGTTCCATCCTCACCACTGAAAGGGCCAGAGAATGGAGTACATGATCCCATAATTAGCTCAGTTTAGATTTTCCTCGTTAGTACATTAAGTAAACCATAGTCAACTTTTTTGGTTTTCTCTTTCCTTTACATGTTACCAGGGTGGATTAAATTTAGTCAGGTGATGATAGCATTCCTTGTTTCAATATTTTTTTATTTTACAGGTCATATAAACACTTATACAAATAAAAGATTGCAGGTTTACTTAATGAGAATCCAGAGGCAGAGCTAACAGGTATTTCTTGTCCAAATCAAAACAAGCGTACACTTGAATACTGCATGGCAGAAGGAGGATTACACGATATCCAGAAATGTAACTAAGGAAAGAACTTTTTTTTAACAAAACTTGACTTACTTTATCAATTGCACAGATTGATTGTAAAGCATCACTTAACCGTATTCATTACTATAGCTAGATACGATTGCTGTTGGTCTCAAATCACTTTGCTGGAATTGCATCAGAAAATTCCATTACTTATTACAACTTTAATTGGAACGAATCTGTTTTAAACTTACTCTTCATTACTAACCAAAAGTAATTGTAGCTTACAACTCTACATTAACAGAAATGTCCCATCTGTAATTTAATTTATAAACGAGGTCAGTATAACCTTTCACATTTAGTTTCTGTGTTGTCAACAATGTAATTTTCTCATGCCAAGCAAGCTAAGTTTTCCATACTTACATTTCCACACAGTTAAAACACTTCAATGTAATCAGCCTTCCCTTGTTCTGAGCTTCGGTGAGTACAAACATTTCACCGCTCACTTGCATCAGTGCCAAAGTTAAATGCTACAGTGCATTTCAAACAAGTAAGAGGGTTCCTTCTCGGAAGAGATCAAATATCAAGATAAAAGAAAAACAACAAGGGCAGAGGAGCTGATAAAGAACGCAGCTCCATTCATTGCAGATATCTTGGGGATTTAAAGCAAACCCACAATCTGCCATTGAGCATCAATGAAAGATACAAAATCAAGGAAACACAGCTTTGTCAATGGGACTTTGATATTGTGGTAGAACTCATGGTGATAAAGGTAGGAAAGTCACAGGCAGAGTGCATGAGGCATTGAATAGAGAGGAAAGAGTCATCTGGGAACAGTATGATGAAGGTCAACTCAAAAGAACAAGAGGAATGAGGTGGCATAACAGGAAGAGCTGAAGTAACAGAAGTAGGCTCATCAGCAATGAACGAGCGAGGAGCACAGTGGCAGTTACGGTAAGTTCTACTGCAGAGCACGGATCAAGGAGAGAAGAGGGGAAGACCCAGTGCCAGGCATATCCACAAGATGGGCAGAGAGAGCACCCGGAAAACAGCTGATCTCATGAGAGAAGGATAACAGGGATGACCCTGGCAGCTACAGGCCTGTCAGCCTCACTTCTGTTCCTGGCAAAATCGTGAACAAGATTGTTCTGGGAGTTATTGAAAAACGTCTGAATGACAACGCAGTCATTGGTCCCAACCAGCACGGGTTCATGAGGGGAAAGTCTTCTTTAACAAACTTAATTTCATTCTATGACAAGGTTACCCACCTAGTTTACCAAGGGAAGCCTGTTGATGTGATATTTTGGGATTTCAGTAAAGCCTTCGATACTGTCTCTCACAGTATCCTCCTGGACAAGATGTCCAGCATACAGCTGGATAAACACACAAGTGGGTGAGCAATTGGCTGATGGGCTGGGCTCAAAGAGTTCTAGTAAATGCGGTTATGTTGGGCTGGCAACCAGTCACTAGTGGGGTTCCACAGGGCTCCATCTTAGGGCCAGTGGTCTTCAATGTCTTCATAAATGACTTAGACTCAGGACTTGAGGGATTACTTAGTAAGTTTGCTGATGACACAAAATTGGGAGGAGCTGTGGACACTCTCGAGGGTAGAGAGGTCCTGCAGAGGGATCTGGACAAATTGGAGAACTGGGCGATTAACAACCACATGAAGTTCAACAAGGACAAGTGCTGGATTTTGCACCTGGGACACAGCAACCCTGGTTGTACATACATGCTGAAAAGCAGCTCTACAGAGAGGGATTTGGGGGTTCTGGTCAATGGCAAGTTGAACGTGAGCCAACAGTGTGCCCTGGCAGCCAAGAGGGCCAACCGTGTCCTGGGGTGCACCAAGCACAGCATTGCCAGCCAGGTGAGGGAGGCGATTGTCCCACTCTGCTCTGCACTGGTGCGTCCTCACCTGGAGTATTGTGTGCAGTTCTGGGCGCCACTGGAGAGTGTCCAGAAGAGGGCTACGAAGTTGGTGAAGGGTTTGGAGAGGAAGCCGTATGAGGAGTGGCTAAAGTCACTTGGTTTGTTCAGCCTGGAGGAGATCTCATCGCAGTCTACAGCTTCCTTACAAGGGGAGGAGGAGGGGCAGGCATCAAACTCTTCTCTTTAGCAACCAATGACAGAATCCGAGGGAATAGCAGGAAGATGTGTCAGGGGAGGTTTAGGTTGGACATTAGGAAAAGGTTCTTCACCCAGAGGGTGGTGGAGCACTGGAACAGGCTCCCCAGGGAGGCAGTCACAGCCTCAAGCCTGACAGTATTCAAGAAGAGACTGGACAATGCCCTCAGACACATGGTGTGAACTGTGGGGTTGTCATATGCAGGAACAGGATGTTGGACTTGATGATCCTTGTGGGTCCCTTGCAACTCAGGACATTCTATGATTCTAGGAGGAAAAGTCGAACACCTTCAACGGTCTTTCAAAGATGCCATAGTCTATTTTCAATAAAAATTATCTTCATGCAGTATAAAAACAAAGCTTAAGAAAGTTTGCCAAAACAGAGATTTTTTTTTTTAAATATTGTCCTGGTTTTGTTAAAAACAAGTTTCTCTTTTAGTGAATTTCCCTGTCAGCTAAAGTCTTCTTACTAACTGCAGGTTTCCTGAAAGTTAGGTACATGTTTTGGTAGACATAGCAATGGAATGCAAGGTCATCGATAATGATGCATCCCGCGAGATGTGCAGGCAGGAGGTGAACTGAAAAATTGACCAGCTAAAGTATTCCATCCCATTCACATCATACTTCATATAAAAGTGGGGGATCACGAGGATCTCGTCCCTTTTTCCTTATGGCCGACATTGGGAGAGAACCTTGCGAGTTGTCCCTGCAAACTGAGGCCTAGTGGCAGACTGAATCCAGTTCTGGTTGGCTGCAGAGTCCAGTCCAGGACTTCGGGTGCCAGCCCTACATCTGCCGGAGCAGTTGATGGGACTTTCAAGATTGGTTTTGTGTATTTTGTATTATTTTCTGTATTTTCATTAGTAGCATTAGTAAAACATTTTTAATTTTTTCCAACTCTCTTCTCTCTGTCCTTCTTTCCCTCCCAATCACCTGTCCTTAGTGGGAAGTGGGGAGAGGGAGGGACTGAAGGGGAAAGGCGGGGAGAGGAGGTTAACAATACATCTGCCATGGTTTTATTGTCACCCCGCAATCAAACCACAACAAATATACTATTAATAATTCCATTAATTGCTCACCTTAAAAAGTGAGAATTGTACCAATAGGACAGTAGTGAATGTAGGACATCACTAGAGTGAAAAAAAGTGCAACTTGGAAAAAGCCACTTCCATTTAACCACTCAAGTCTGAAAAAAATAATTTTTAAAGATTCAATACTTTCTCTCACTTCATGTCTCCAGTTTTTCATTTTGGAGACACTCTGCTTTTACCCTAGAAGTTTTTCAAAAATCAGGAAGTAGTACCACTGTTTCTAAATGTACAAACAGCAAGCAAACTATGAAAACTGTTTTTGAAGGGAAGAAGAGCAACCACTGCAGTAAGAGAATCCTTCAGCTCTACACTTCAGAGACTTTCATCACACTAAGAGTTCCTTAATCACGTTTGAAACTTTTCTGAAATGCCTTAACATTAGTCATACAAATTAATAAGGAATTACTATCTTTACTCTTTTACAGATGCATGTAGATTTCAACACTTTTGGGAGGAAAACCTTTTTAAGTAATGGGAATCACTGACTGAACAATTCTGAATATTTTTAGTGACAACAGTTTACAGCATATATCACATTAGATACACTTAGTTAAATCTCCTACGCTGCCTTTATTTCTTAAGTAATGCCATAGTACAGCCTCCTGTCTAAAATCAGAAAAATAATTCCTTCCACAGAACCATAGAGAAAGCTGAATTTTCCTTATCAGATTTCATCAAGAACTTGAAAATGAAACTTTCCTGGAATAAGAATAGTGTTCTGATGCTGATCAAACCACTTATTTAAAAACTAAAACTGAGAAAACAAAAAAGGGAAACAGCTGTAAATACTGTAATATCATGATAAAAAAAATAATAAAATCCTATCACAACTATAGCAAAGATAAAAATGTGAAAGTAACAGACTTTTTCTTTTCTATTAAGTACACAGTAGATATTAAACCAATAATTCATAATAAACCTAAAAGCTAGTCTCACGAAATGGGAAAATAAAACAGCAGGAAATATGAAATTATGCATGAAATAATATTACATAAGCCTCCTGGTGCATCTGGATTTTATACTTAGATTGTATGCTATACTGTAGCAGATATTGTGAGCCCTTGGGCAATTTGCACTGGACCTAACTATGCCTCATCAGCTACCATAAGGATGTACATTTTCTCTCTAGTCTCTTTATTTTTGCCTACTACTGAGCAAGGAAATAGCATTAAACTGAGTGTGGTGTTGCAACAGCGTTGCAAAATGCCACTGAAATATTTTTGTTTATAAAACAACCAGGCTACCTTCCAGGTTCATTGTCACTGCTCCTATTGCATACGTGAATCCAAGCACTGTACCATGCTTTGTCCAGCTGAGGTTACCTACCCTGCATGTCCTTTACAGAATGAGGCCTACATGTAGGATTTGGGCTCCAGGACTAAGCATACGTTTGATTCCTTGTGTAGTGTGTTGGCTCCAGCTGTTTGCCCAACAGCAATCTAGTTGCTCGTTCACACTCTGTCCTACGCTGGACTAGGAAGAAAGAAGGCTCCTCCCCTCCTTCTCTGATCTTAGTGTTCACAGGGTCATTCCCACCTCCTCACTCTGTGCAATGCCAATGCATCCAGGCACTGCAGGCTTCTCTCTGTTATCTGCTTTAACAGCACTGATCCTCTTCTTAAATTTCATCACTCATTTTAATCTTCCATTCAATTTTCCCCTTCTCTCTCCTAAAATTCTTATGCTTTCTATTTAACTCTTCACTTTCAAAAGGTAGATGAAGAAGAGCAAAAGGCTTACATCAAGGGACACCAACAAATACGTTTACATCTAGGAACAGAGTTTGGTGTTCCTTGCAAAAACATGTAATTCAACGCAACCTCATTTCTTACATTACAAAAAAACCCCACTTTAAGTTCTGTTTGTATACTTAGTCCTTTCTGTGTTTAAGGTTCTCCTTTTCAAAGAAGCTCTCAACATTTCTTTTCTCTTCTTGGAAAATTACTTTTTTAAAAGTTGGTTCAGGTTTGGACATCAAAGTTTTACTACACTAGATGGCACGTTTCATACTTTTTGACAACACTGACAAACCTCTCTTTGAAATTATTTTCTTCTGAAAAATTTCAGCTTTATAAATGCCATTCCATACAGGAAATCTAGGAAGATTACCAGTATTCTATTCATTCAGTTTGTTAAGCATATATTATAACAAAGCCAAGTAAATTCCAAGTTAATGTTGTCTTTCATTTTGTCCTGTAAAAAGGACATGACACAATATAAAGCCTACCAAATGGTTGAGCCAATGAATTCCAGGAGTCACAGTGTCCATGTAGTACTGAATCATTCTGAATTCCTAAGTTACACATGGGTTCCCCAAGCATCCCCAAAACATCATAATTAGAGCTGCCAAAGTACAAGAGAGCTATGGCATACACATGCATATTTAAAATCCACGCTAGTAAAATTGCCTGTTGAATTTTCAGAAGCGTTTCAAATTTGGAAGTACCTAAACATTGAACTGACTCCTTCCCACACTGAGAAATGCCAATGTTATAAATTCTGCACACATACAGACCTCTAACTTTGATTGTTTCTGTACTGAAGAAATTTCCAAAAGCTTAGCTGAAAGTTTACTAAAAACATTCCTTACTGTTCAGCGTTTGGATTATACAAAACAATTTCTCTACTTTTATTTCTGTAGCATAAGGCTGTATAGAACTCGTAAATATTAATTGAGTTTTGCTGATCAAAATTTGTTTTCTTATTTTGAAAATCTTATATAATACTTTCTAAAACAGATAAATGTCAACAGCTACAAAGCTGAGAGACGTAAGAGAGAATAAATTTAAACAGCAGCTTCCATTATTTGGCATATCTGCAGAGAAAGCTAGAGAGTGGAAAGGCAGTAGAGAGTTTGAAAGTCTATCCCTCTTAAAAGGTTTAATCAGTTCTCATGGCTCCCTGTACCTTCTCAATTCCTCTGCTATTGAATAGGCACTCCAAAAGGTTCTTTTCAGTCAACCTTGTAGTTAACATTATTTCACAGAGAATCTCTTTTGTAGTCCTTTGATAAACTGCTCTCTTCTACAGTATTTTTGGTTGCTACTATACTCCGGTATAGTTCCCCTTTAAAACCTGGAAAACCAAAAAAGTAGGAACAAAAGTAATCCAAGAATATCATAAAGTCCTTACTGATCTCCACTTTTTTGTTTGGAAATAAAAATCAGTATGAAGTATCACTATTGTCTGTACTGAAGTGTGGTGTTGATGGATAAATAGCTCAAGTAGTTAGATGACCACATATGCTATGAAAATGATGTCATATCTCGAACTATGATTAGAAAGTGGCTTAATTTTTAAAGGACAAAAAGTAACATCTTCTATTTAACCAATGGAAATGAACAGAGCACTGAACTACTTCTTAAACTGTTGTCAAAAATATGGTATAGTTGGTTTAAGCTAATCTAACTTCCATGTGATTAAAGTATGTCAGGGGAACAAAAAAGTTGTACCTCACAAAGTAACAGAAAGTACCTCAATGATGTTGCTAGCAAAATATTATGATCTTTAATTCCACAAACATGAGGCTTACTTTAAGGTATCCTAAATTATCTTTTTTTGAGAGGATGGGAGGGAGAAGAGGGAAACCTGACTACCATTTCTAGCACATAGTGAGACTGTCAAAATACAAAAGAAAAAAATATAGGTATTCATGAATAATGTCTTTTGTATTTCCCTGAGTAAGGACTGGTCAGATACACAAGACAAAATACTTATAAACATTGGCAAATAAATGTTTCCTCTAATTCAGAGATTGTTTGATAGCTTCCTCAGGACAACTGCACAGAGAATGCTTTTGGTTCAAGGAATATTACGTATTATTGTCTGCATCTTTGAAAGGGTATATAGTTGGAGCTAAATACATGGAGTGGGGTAGCTGTGGTGGAAAGTGTTGTGTTGAAAAAACCCAGAATTATTCCTAGCTTTTGAAAAATCAAGACTCTCTATTGAGTACTGATTTTTTTTTTTCCTCTGACACTTCTTGATATGCCAGCTACCTCATTTCTGACTGTTTGGTTTGTTTTGAACTGTTCCCAAATTGAGAAAATTTGTCATTTATCAGTTTTCATTTAATTCCCACACCATTCTGATTACCAATATACGTGTTTAGCATTAAATGCTATCTAGACTAACAGTAAAAACAGCATTCTAGAGGGGAAAAAGCCGATTCTGTGCAATTACAGTAACACTTTTGTTTGGACAACTGAAAAAGTTAGTATCAAGTTGCAGGCATATGCTGATGGATCAGAGGCCCACTGGCAAATAAGTTAAAGGAGACACAGAGCTTTGGTAAAATAAACATGCTCTTTCCAACATGAACATGATACCACGACTTACCAGCATATCTAAAAACAAGCAAGAAGCTTGAGAGAAAATAAACGAAGATGATTAGGGGCCTAGAGCATCTTTCTTATGAGGGGAGACTGAGAGAGCTGGGTCTGCTCAGCCTGGAAAAGAGAGGCTGAGAGGAAATCTTACCAATGTTTATAAATATCTCAGGGGTGGATGTCAAGATGATGAGACCAGACTCCTTTCAGTGGTGCCCAATGATAGGATGAGGGGCAATGGGCACAAACTGAAGCATAGGAGGTTCTATCTGAATATGAGGAAAAACTTCTTTACTCTGAGGGTGCCAGACCCCTGGAACAGGCTGCCCAGGGAGGTTGTGGAGTCTCCTTCTCTGGAGACATTCAAGACCTGCCTGGACACATTCCTGTGCGATCTGTTCTAGGAGAACCTGCTTTTTTTTTTTTTTTTTTTTAAGCAGGTGGGTTGGACTAGATGATCTGCAGAGGTCCCTTCTAACTCTAACCATTCTGTGATTCTGTGAAATAAATAAATAAATTCAAGCTGTGACAATTGTTTCAGCAGAGAAATACCTCCAGATGAAAATTCTATGAAAACCTGAACTAATCCTGTCTTTCTGTTACCTCTAATGTCAGCAATTGAATTAAATAAAATAAGCAAAAAAAAAAAAAGTTTACAGAAACAGCACTAAGGAAAGGATTTTAAATAATCTTATTACTACTGCCCATATATAGATCTTCACTAGAGATACTATAATACGAAGAGTATGATGCTCTAATGCTGAAACCCACTGATTTGAAGTCAGCCTAGTATATGGTCCAGTATCTTTAGCTAATGATTGAAAACATTACCCCTTCCTGTTTAACAATAACTTATTGAAAAAAAAGTATCCTTTTAGAAAGTATATGAATAATTTCTCTCAACCAGTCATTTTCTTTTTTAATTTCTAAAAAGGCTGGGCAATGAAGTTTAGCATATGGACTTCACCAAGAAGAAAAGTTATTTTTATATCTTGTTCTCACATTGCAGTACTGCTGCAGCTGGGATCACAGCAACACAAATTAGTTGTAGGGGACAAAAGAAATATATAAGTAGTGCAAGTAGCATGTAAAATTTTGCGAAGTTTAAAGTAAGTTTCATCTGTGGATAGATCTTTAAACTTCAAATCCATCTCTAACTTACAAAGCGGTTCCACTTGTGTATGTCTTCCATTCACTTAGGATCATTTGAGGACACATTTTCTCTGAAAAGATTTATGTATATTGAGTTATATAGATATAAATCCAAAAACCCCGACCGATTCTTTAAAAAATAAAAAAAACAACAAACAAATCAAATCAAACAAAACCCACAAAACAAACAAACAAAAACCACACAACGACTGGCTGCTACAGTTTTCCATAGTCACAGATTCTTCCTTTGGGTACTAGTATGTTTGGTCCTCTTAAATAAATATATTTCAAAAATCTCCAGAATGAATTTTTAAGTGTCTGTTAATCAAAGAAATATGATTCTAAGGATATTCAATAGCTGGTTATTTCAGTAGAGCAGTAATAAAATTTTAAATACTCTATACTAATAACTTGTACTTTGTTCTCTCCCTCCCCCATCTGATTTCTTAACCAAACATTTGTGAAAAGTGGTATATAAAATCCTCTGATGTCTGCTGATTAGGTACAGTTAGCTTTTGCATCTGGGTAGTACTATTACCTTAAAACGTATGTTAACTTGTATTATCCACTCACTGCATATTGCTCTCTCTAGTGAACAAATGTAAGTCACCCAGGATACAGTTTTAAGAGTACTTCTGCTCAGGCAGTCTTCATACAAATAGCAACTCTACATTTAGAGACACAGTTATTACCAGTTTTGCCCAACTGCCTCCTGGGCCATAATTAGGGAAAACGGATGAATTCTGCCCTATTCAAATTAGTTCTTTAAGTTAAAGACTTGAGGGAAAAGCTAAGGTTAAGGCCAAAACAGATTCTTTCTGTTACACAGAACAAGTAGCTTTCCTATTGCTGTCTTTGATGCTTTGGGCAAGATTCATCGCATTCCACATTAAACAAAACAATGGATTGCAGTTCAAGTCCTTCTGGTTTCCTGTTGCTAATTAGGGTTTTAAACAACCTTTTAGAAACATAAATGAATCAAATTTGCAACAAAGTATCCTGGAGGCACAAATAGATTTAAACACTTTCCTGCTGGTAATCTCTCTCTGTCCTACGTATACTTCCCAATAACTCACTTCTCTCTGATGGCTACTTCACCTCAAAGGTCTGACCCTCAGTGGGGTACCATTGGGCTAGACATTTACTTAGAGCACTACTAAGTTCTCTGCAGTTTCTGGCTTAATAAATCTTTGTATTCCAGCTATTCTTTTCTTCCTCCTGCCTCTATTTTTGCAGGAAAGTCGTTCGGTAGTGTCTAAACACAAACGAGAAAAAAAAAAAAAAAAAGACAAGTGTTATACAAAACAATGCTATTGTATTTTCTCCTGGGAAATATGTTTTCTGGTAACTTTTTCATCTCTCCTCCTCTCTCACACACAGCATATGAGCGTAAGGGGGATGACATGACCCGGTTTGTTGGCATCTTCCTCCAGCAATCATTTGCACAATGACACAGTATAATTTCATCAGATGCTAAAAACAGGGGAAGATAAGACCTCAGTATGATATTCTGTGTAAGGAAAGAATATATTTATTCAACACTTGGTAATTTATGGGAAAATTATTTATGTGGGCAAGATACTCTTACGCATTACCAAACAACACTTGCAGCCACTTCAGTTTTCAAAAGAAACTCAGAAACTCAGAATGCTGAAATATATCATTACTCATTTAGGTACACTGTAAGAGTACATCTAGTTTGTCACTGATCCAACTTGCAAGAACAAAAATCTCCCTGGATCCCAATCATGCAATGGCCTCCCTTTGTGGCTTTATATACATGCAGGAATTCGTTGTTACAGATTTAAAATGTTTGCCTGCATCACTGAGCTCTACTTTATGTTCCAAACAAAAGACTTCTGTGAGTACCAAAACCAAGACAGAGCTTCAGGGTATAACTTCTTAAAGTTTAATATCAAAAAGGAAAGAAACACTGATAACCAGATTGCTTAAAAGAAGATACTCACCAAAAAAAAAGAAGAAAATCCCACACACGCACACAAAACCAACCAACGTAACAAAAACCACAACTAACCAACACCACACCAGACACCTCTAAGTTTTAATATACTTATATATAAACATTCTTGTAAGACATTTCCAAATGTCCACTGCCCCTCTCCATTTTATTTATTATTTATTTCTTCGCAAGAAATGTAAGCAGCGGAAAGCCAGCTACATGACTTATACAATTAGGCTGACCTCTTTCCCAGGAAGGCAGGCACCATAAAGTCAAAACCTTATGAAGCACTGGACCTCTATTATCTGAGCATTTGCTTTTCACTAGATACTCTAGGAAAGTTACACAGAAAGGGTTGCTAGATGCAGCACTCCCTCATCACTTTAAGGAGTTGTGTTGCCTGCTGATTTAAGAGGACACATCAAGCATGTTAACTTCATGTCTTTTGGGTGACAACAAACATGAGTTATGGTCTCCTCAGGTAGACAATAACCTTCACTAAGTAAGAAACTTCACCTATGTGGCCAACCAAAAGTACAATTCAAAAGTTCCTCTACCTTTATTAAAAAAAAAAAAGGTACAGATATTAGGGATATACACAAATAAACAATTTTAAGGAAAAAAAAAATCCTTTTTCAGCTATAAAGCATGTCTTTCAGTTAAACAGTAAGAGTACTACACAGCTTTAGATATAACCAATTTTCCTTACTTCCCACCAGGCCTCCTAAAATGTTGATTCCAGTGCAGTTTTATCTTCTGGAAAAACAAACAAACAAAACCCCAACACAACACACAAATAAAATAAAAACAAAACAAATAAACCATCAGATTTTCATAGTCCTCTGCTTAGACAATTTTGCTTGATCTGTTCAGTTCTGTCCTGTTCGAGATGAAATGGCAGTACTTTCCTTGATGTTCATGTTTTTCTACTAAGTGAGAGAATACATGTAGTTTGTTGCCTGCAGCTGAGAAAGATTTTACTCCATAACCAATGATATCCCGGTAGTCCAATGTTCTGTCTTCTTGCACTGAATGTACCATTAGATCAATTGCAAGGAAAGTTTACAAACGAATATTGGTAAATTTTTTGCTCATTGGGCAAAAAACCCCTGAATACTGTAATATACTTCACCAGGACAAGGATTTTTGCCTTGAAATCCAAGAGTAACAACATTATTCCAATTGCTTATTTTCAACATCGTATCTCAATAATAGATATATAGCATTACAAGGTTTCTAAAGGACAGAGAGATGAGGGGTTGCTTAGTTTCAGGTCAGCTTTACTTTAAAATAGATCTAACCTTGATATAGTCTGAAGGCAGATTACCTTGTCAAACCACTATCCTAAATAATGTTCAGAAAATATTAGCAACTAGCAAGAATTCCATAACCCTTATTGTTTGCCATTCCCTTGTCCATTATAAATACTTTGGGCTTCAAAATGAATATGGTAACAAAATTCCACTCTTCACAAGTAGGTTTCCGTAAAAATTAGGTTTATGTAGCCTTGCTGCATGAATATGGTGAACACACACAATATAAACACATTAGTCATCCCTCCACTTTTTTTTTATTATTATTTGGACAAATTTTATTAAATATATACATGTTTTCAGATCCACACCTTTATGTGCTGTTCCAGGTCTCAAAAATCTCATAACATTAGTCTGGTAATATAAAATGTTTTGCACAGGCACCAGGGATAACTTGAATAATGAAGCAGTGATTTAAAGTAAAGTCTGCTGAAATAACTACAAAAATTGCATAAAATCTCAAAATAAGCATTCTCAGGAAAGCAATGAGCTCTGTGAGTCGAAGTTTAAGTCTGACAGAGGTCAGAAATAAAATAATTTATTTATGCCTGATTATCATAGGTCCTTTATTACAGGCTACCATGCAAAACATGTCTAATCTTGGCCATGATCAGGCATGCTATTGAGTCCAAAAAGACAGACCTCTAGAATACTCTGGAGTTTTTGGTTAATTGGTTGGTAGGGTTTTTTATGTGTGTGTGTTTGTTCTTTCTGCTGAGTCTCACATTTACAACTATTCAAAATGCCCTAAATTCACCTTAGAAAAAGCATCATCTGGCTATTACTGGCTGCAAATTACCAGCTGTGAAATTTTACTATGTGAAGAATGTCAACCAAAGCAATGTCTGACGTTTTGTGCAATAGAAATGCAGTATATAAACCCAGTAAGAATTTTAACCGGATTTCAACTTACAAACAAAACTTACACTAATTTTGCCTTTTCTCAGAAAGGTGTATTTTCTCCAGTACTTTAAGGATGAAATACCAAAAGATTGATTTTTGAAAGCTATTTTTTAAAATTTATTTTAAAATAAGGTCTAAAGATGGATAAGACCTTTGCCCATTCCTCACACATGAACAGATTTCTCCTTAAAGAACGCAGCACCAGTTATTTTCTGAGAAGGTTTAACTCCTATGTTTTTTTATCATCACTGAAATTTACTGGGGCATTTGTCTTCACCACAGATTTGAAGATAGATACTATGGTGTAATTTAGGGCATTTTCTCAATATTCTTTCCTCTACATAATTTTTCTTTCCAGAGAACTTTACTGATTCACCCTTCAACAAGAACAGTAAATGCTCTAATTTAAATTCTGTAAAGTTTTAAAAATAAAACTAATATTCATATGAGGAGAAAATACCTTGGGGGAAAGAAAACATTTTGAATTTATAAACTAGGGGAATTTGGGAGGGGTGAAGGAGGTGCTGGTTTTTTGCTTGTTTTCTCCATTCCTCTATTGAGTATTTCACAGAGGTATGTTGTCCCAAAAACAAGATTCTGCCACCTTGTGCACAAATAAAGCCAAATTGTAACACACAGAGACAAGATATTGTTTACTACAGAGTTGCACAAGCCTGGATGGTGGAATAAAGCCAGCATGCCAGCAAGAAAAGTAACAGCCATTATACACAAAATCTTATCACTACATTCACACCCTTAAGAGACAATTGGTTACACATTTACATGTTGGTTACATATTCATTTTAGTGTATAACGAGCAATGTTCAGCTAAAGGACACTTTATCTAACAGTCTTGAGATATGTGTTAAAGCAAGACTCAACTAATTGTGAGGTTCTAGAAAGTCTGCACTGCAAGGACAGAGAAAAACTTTTTGGGAAAATGCTGTAAATATTAACATGATTTCCCAGGAAGAACTTGTAGACAAGAAAACTTGTTTTTTTCCTGGTTATATTAGCTGGTTCAATAGAAGATAAAATCTTTCACTTCAAATTTTGCCACAATATATCCCTTATACCTTGACAAATACAGCAACATTAGTATGACTTAAGTGCAAGAAAAAAGTGATAGTCTGCAACAGCTTAGCAGACTAATTGACAGGGAAACTCTTACAGATTTTTCATGATGAAGAGGATATGAATGGCTGTGTAGGATGTTTTGACAAAACTTTTATCAGGCTGTTTATCAACTAGAAGATTAATTCTCCCTAGTATTGTTCTTCATAGGTAGAGCATATTATGAAAAATAGTTGAAAAAACATGGTGTTGAATTAATGAAGCTTTAACAATGAAAAAACCATGCTAGACTGCACATTTCCTTCTCTGTTCCATAAGTGTTAATTAACAACGAATATTAATGAAATATTACAAAGATTATTAATCCAGAAAAGCAGCTTGGAACTGAGGGCTTACTACACAACCGAGTAGCCACTCATTAAGTCAACTGCAATAACTGGAAAATATGCATGCTCTTTGCCCCAGGAGGTGTACAAATGACCTATTATTCAAATTTAAATTAGTACATTCAGAATCAGCTAGGAACATTTGGCTAATCATTATGGTTCAGATAACAAATGGGAACTCATTTTACACTGTGATAAAACAATTGTCAATTGCCCACATTTCATGCTGGTGTTTCTAAACATGAAAATGTCACACTACCTTCACAGCTTCTAGTTCAGATGTAACAACTGTGTTCCACCACCTCATCATCCAAGATATGAAGGAAAAGCTCTGTAAGCTTGGACTTCTGCCACTGCGTTAGGAGACTGCCATCAGTCTTCAATTACCGCCAAACACTGCACATTATCTGAATATAGTCAAAAACATACTAAACAAGAGCATATCCTAGCAAGCATCTAGCCTAGCTTCTATCTCCAAAATGGACATACTCTTTAGGAAACTCATGCAGGCCTGACCACTTTCTGTCATCTCTTCCTTCAAACCACCCCAATATTGAGAACTGTTGTAGGGGTAGCATAAGGTACACTGAACCAAACATTTCACAGATCTCCTTACTTGGTTATAAATTCCAAGTCTTGACTTAGACATCATTTAGACATGGTTTAGATTGTTCTCCCCTGGGTTAAATTGCCTACAGTAATTACCTATGCGGAAGCTCATCTGCTACTTTTTTCCCTCTGTTTTATAAGGTTCTTTTAGACTTTCTTACCATTAACACACGTTTTGGCTTACTTCAGAAGTTACTGTCTATGATCTGCCAGCTTGGAAGTTTCACTGCTCATTCTCTTTTGTAGGTCACCACTGGAGTTAAATAAAAACAAGCCCCATCACCAACCCTGCAGGACTCCACTGTTGTCTTGTCCTCCCTCCCTTATCCTGAAAAGTGATTGCTAAGCCCTACCCTTACTCTCCTTTAACCCGTCATGTGTCAGAGTTCAATGTACGCTGACCAGATTCTTTTAGATACTCCACATGTGGAGGGTATGATGTTTAATGTCAAATTTACTTACTTGAAGATATTTGATGTTACATGAGGTTTCTGATTTAGAAAAGTGATACAAAATATACTGAAAACACAACATGTGCATAAGTTACACTTAGCAGAATACAGCAATTGCAATATACCGTTCAATTGCAATACCAATGTGATTCGCATTACTGGTCTTGTCTCCAAAATATGCCTCCTGTCACACTGCTGAGCATCCCAAGTCACAGGGAAGGAACACATGAGTTGAAGCCAGCTCAATAGTGTTCCTCTGATCAAAATACTTCTGCTAGTTTCTATGATCTATGTTGAGTTGAGCCAGGTATTCACTCGTCCCATTCTGATCTGGCTAACTCAGGGAGACTAGTACACCTCCAGTTAATCCACTCAACTGTTGTTCACCTAAAACAAAAGCCATCCTCCAGACCATTTTGTGTGAAGATAGAAGTCAAATTCCTTGCATAATTCTCTGGGGTTTATGGGCCTATCACCCTTGTCCATGTCCACTGAGCATACTTCCATCACTGAGGTTTATTCACTGAGTCACATCCAAGTGGTTTAGTAAGTCATACCATAGTAATTGACTTTCTTCTTTATATCCACTGGATTCCCTTTATTCAAATTCTACCACATTCACAAAAGTGTTACACAGCTCAATTTTGAGAAAGGTCCTCCCTCTACAGAAACCACACTGACTCCCAAACAGCACTTATCCATGTGCTTGTATTTGTTACTACAGATTCTGCCACCTTACCAACTGCATTGCTCTGTAGTTGACAGGATGTCCTCTAGAGCCCTTTTGCAGATAGGATTGCAGTGGCAATATTCCACTCCTCCAGTATAGTGACCATTTGTAATGTTGGGCTGCAGCCCACAATCAGTAATTTCATATCTGAATTTCTTCAGAGTCTTCTAGTGAATACCATCCCAGCCTTACTTGATGCAACTTGTCTAACAGATCTAGTGTAACCCATATATTTGCTTCAAACTGAGATAGCTTGTCTGCCCTGTCTGTTAAAGGATGGGTCACTGGAAATCTCTCCAATACCTATAGCAGCAAAGGCCAGTGTAAAGAATTCACCTTCTCTGCTGTACCACTGTCAGTTTTGTCATCAAGCATACCACCAACTACCTACCTGGTTCCCTGTTTTTGAAGTATTTAAAGAACTTCTTCATACAAGATCAAGCATGACACCTGCCATATTTTGTGGGCTTTCCTGTTCTTCTCACTTGGAGATTTCATTCCCATCATTGTTTTTTTTTTCCTTAATGTTGAACTTTCAGTTTTGTTTTCTGTTTGAACTGCAACTTGGCCTTCTAATAAAGGGTTAACAGCCTCCAGACTGCTTGCATTTTCTTGCACTGCTTCTTTTAGTGTGTCTTGTTTGGTTTTAACAACTTTTTTCTCATTTTCATATAGTTCAAACTCTTTAAATTGAATATGCATGCACTGGATTTGTTTTACCTGTTGCCTTCTAATACAATGGTAAACCTAATTGTACTATGGTAGTTCCCACTAAGTAGCTCAAACTGGATGTGGGGCAGCACAGTCTAAACCAGAACAGCATTTTTTCTTTCTGTTCTGAGTAGCTTTTCTCAGAAGCAGCCCATTACTACATCTGAAAATGGAATTGTCCTGTACGCAGTAGCTGAAGTTTCCCACTATAGCTACCGGTCTTAAAGTGACAATTTGACTGTTTTCGTTTAACGTTGTGTTCATTATCTTTCCTAACTATGGTGTGAGCAGTAGAATAAATATAATCTTATTACCACCTGGGAATTCTACCCACAAGTATTCTATGGTACTTCTCTTTTCCTTTACAACTTTTTCCATTATACTTCATATTATTTTATGCACACAAAGCCTTTCATCCTCCTGTCAGTGTAAACTACTTTGATTCCTGTAAAGTTGGTAGCCTGGTAACATCATGCTCCATTGAATTTCCTCCTTCTGAAATGCTTGCTTGCAGGTGTCACTTAATGTCATAGGTTCTAATTCTCCTGTCTTACTTTTCAGAATTTAAACTGCTATAAAAATACTTCAAAGCTTTTATACTCAATCCATCACTTAATATTACACATACAAATCAATTGACATTATAGGTGAACTAATTTACTTCTTTGTGTGTGTGTGTGTGTGCTGTTTATTTCTCTCAGACTTTTCAGGACTGCATTAGACATTCTTCACATCAGCTTAAACCAGGTCATCTTTTGTGCCTCTAAGGTTTCCCCCAATTTTTAAATTTCAATATTCCTCTGTAACCTTTCTAATTCAGTATCATTGGCCTGACTCCATCATGATTACAATGTACTCCATCCTTCCTATATGGTTTCCTCTTGTCCAGAAAGTTTCCTTAGTTCCTAGTATAACTAAATCTCACTTTCATATCATGTGCTACCATTTATCTCATCCACACATTGACACTTCAAATCTCTGTCTGGCACTTGGGATAAAAATATGGATGATTCTATGGATCCTATGGTGTTCCTGGACATTGAGCTTCACTAACCAACCAAGTTAGACTCCTAAACACCCTTCTGACATCTTTGTGATGCCTATGTTGTTGGTACCAACACAGGCAATAATTACTGTCTGTTTCCCCGCATTTCTGAATAGACATCTTCTCATGTCCATTACTTTTGTGCCTAGCACACAAGTTGCCATCACAGTTGTAGAGTGTATCTATGTATCACTAGATTTCCCCTTACTAACACATACTTCTTCCTACTTGTTAACATCCCTCTGCTGTATCTTCAGTACAAAAGGCTATTGATCTCAGCTGGAGCATGGTTCTCCTTCTTAGTAGACTGTTCCCCAACTTGAAGGCTTGGTCCTTTTCTGTAGCACAGGGACTGCAGTAACGGAAGTGAGGCTGTCTTGCAGCTTTCCTGCCAACCACCTGAAAGAGCCTCTCTGTTTCCCTAATTTGCTTAAATTCAGCAAAATCCAAACAAAAGAGTACAAGATTGTTCACTTGTTATGAGGGTAACCTTGCATTGTGTTGACAAATACACAATCTGACCCTTGGATCAATCATTATACATGTTGCAGATTGTAACAAACTGGATAAGCCTTGCTCTGCTGGGAGTCTCCTGCCTGCATCTTAAGATATTTTTAAAAAATTATTATTATTTTTTTTTAGTCTTTGTGGACTGATACTTTTTTCAGTTTCTCTTTTATGAGGTGATTATGATCGTTTCCTTAAGATAACCACCAATAAGTGAGACATATGCAAGAGCATAAAAAGAAGACTATTAAATAATGTCATCAACTATGTCTCTCCCTGGACCATGTCAAGGTTTTGATGCTAAAAACTGTAGACTTTGTTCTCTTCTTTACACCTTGGGAGATAAACTTTATGGACTTTAACCTTAGTTGGGTATCCAGACAGAAGAAATTTCACATTAGGACTTGAGCAACAACATACACCCTGCATTGAATATTTATAAGGAAACTGCTGACCAAGATAGCCATTGCATCCTGTATCTCATGATGTTCATGTTGTTTTTCTGTATTTAGACATACTACAGAAAAACAAATAAGTCAACTCAAGAGTCCTGGTTATTAGCTCATACCAACTTAAGTATATACATTTACACAGTAGGTTACTGAAGCAGGTCTAGTTATGTCAGTAATCAGATCACACAGAATGTCCCTCTGACACCTTTGTCCTGGGTCTGATCCAGAGCTTTAGCTTGTAAGCATCCCTACCTGTTGCTATAGTGTGCAAATTATCAAGCAGCCATGAACAGCATCTCAGCTGGAGACTACAACTGACAACACAGTAGCAATAAGAAACAGCTTGTTCAGTCATCCGTCAGTTGCATCTGACTGGATTAACACTTGTCTACTCCAGCAACCATTTACTTAGAATTCATTGAAAGCATTTGTAGCAGTGATTTTTATGGAAAAGGACTAGCTGCAAATTATAGTAGAGAGACTATTCAAGAAGTTATTGCTCAGATGTTTCTTATTGCACCCAGGAATCCATTTCTGATTCCAGGTCCAATGTTTTACACGGCAAACCATGCTGAATAAGAAAGATACCTCAAGCGCATTAGAGGACAGATTTTTCTCAGGTTTTAAGGTTGTTCCAAAGAATGAAATTTAACACAGCCTAAGCCTGCTGACTTAATAGTACAGCCAGCAAGTGATTTAACCATACAGACATGGCCTACAGAAAATTCAATAATTAGTACAAGTTGGTCCCTGCAGCTTTCTTTCAAGAAAAAGACTAATAGTTTTTAGCCTCCAGAACTCCACAGATTAAGTTGTCCTATTATTTCCAAAAGGTATCTTTAAGTAGCATACTTCAGTAGTCTAGAAGAAAGCTAATAAAATGTGGAGCAAATGTGATGAATTCTGTATGCTGATCCTCCACAGAAAGCTTGTAAAAGACTTGACTAAAACAGAAGTAGAGTAGGGAGAGAAAGGGGAATTAATTAATATTCAAGATTTCAAAGCTGATTCATAGGTTTAAAACAAATCTACTTTCCACTCTGTTCTTCTGTTCTCCATTCTATTTCATTGTTTTGGTGACTTAAAAAAAGGAAAAGAAAAAAGCACACAAAAGTTTTAATAAACTTATCTGAGCTAACTTTGATGAAGTTTTCCTCCATTAAAAGCCAGGCTTCAGTACTAAAAAGATTTTTAGCAAGTCAACAGATTTGATACTACTTCTATTAACCTGCCTAAAATCTTAACCAAAACAAACAAACAAACAAACAACACAAAAAAAAAAAAACAAACCAAAACAACCCCCCCCCCAACAAACAAACAAACAAACCCCAAAACAAACAACCGAAAAATAGCAATCCTTGTAGTTTTGTCACTGCTTAAAAGAGAATGAGAAGCTTGATTATAGGGGAATCAATAACAAGTGGTCAATATAAAACCAGTAATTTTAAATATCCAAGCAGGATACGGGTACTTATAGCTGTCTTCTCTTTTGTGGTTCAGTTTCATGATCTCTACCTGACATGAGAAGCCATTGCTGGGACAAATACAGAAGGATATAATTTTCAAACAGCCTGAGCGTTCTACAGCTTCTACCAAAAATCAAAATAAACAAAATAAACAAAACAGGTTATATACTTATAACTATAATACAGGTTTTTCTTTTAAAGCTCTGAATAGTTACCATTGTATCTTGACTTAACAAAGACAATGAATGCTAACTTTTGCTTTAACAAATAGATCCTATTCCCAAGATGCTTAGAAGGTAAATCAGGACTTTGCATAACTTTGGGAAATGTAACTGCAGAATATCAGGAATAAGCTATACAGTGCCTGCATTCAAAAGCCAAAGAAAGACAGCTTTGTAGCACTAAGAATTGAAAACTATAGCAGATATTAAACCAGGAATCTTCTGCAAGAAGTAACAAATACATGCAAACAATCTGATCTTTTTGCCATGTTCCTGACCCTTTTGTCATTACCATCCCTCTGTTTGCTGCCCCTCCTCAACATTTGTTTCTGCTTGTAGACTATTAACAAAACCAAGGCAAAAAAGGACAGTAAAGTGGAAGTTCCCTCTCCCACTCTATCACAGTCCTAGTCCTTACCCCATTCATTATAGTTTGGTTTTCTGAGCACAGCTTGCTCCAGACAAATGCCGACTAAGTCATCCATTTGATTTTCTCATTTGCCAGGATCCAGAAACTACTGTACACCCACCTTTTTATCTTCTTCTGCAATTTCATATTTACCACAAAATGTTGTTGTAGTTTGCTACAATTCCAATTCTACCTATCCCCTTGCCTATTTCTCCACTATGCCTTTCTGTTCCAAGCTAATGTCTCCCACAATTTTTCTGCTGGAAGAGAAAGCTACAGAATCAGAACAGCAGTTGCTATGATATGTGTGTTAAAGACATCAAACAGCAACTGTAAATGCCATCTTTTATTTTATTTAAGTTTTTTAAATTGAAGCAGAAAAACATCAGCATGGTTATGGAAAACTCCTATGCTATTGACAGAAAGATTGAAAGACATTGATATCAGCCAACATACTCATCTTGTCTCTATATGAATTCTTTCACTTACAGTATAATTAGCACACTTTATCTATGTTTTCTTTTTTCTTTGTAAGGAGGACAGAGAAATATGTTTTCTAATGTAAAGGATATGTTTTCTAATGTAAAGAAATATACTATTCTTTAATTAAAACATTCCTAGAAATATTATCTATAACATTAAATCCTCTTTCAGAATTTAAAAAAAAGAATTAATACCAGAACATTTTGCAAATTACATATATCCCTTCATATGTCTCTAAAAGATAGATGTGATTTGAAACAAGATTTTTGAAAGAAAACAAAACAATAACTGCTCTGAGTCTTCAGCATTTTATCTGAAAACTGAAAGCTGTGTTAAAGAAATGGTTTTGACCCTAGGTTTCCCATAGCATAATCTCAGATATCTATGTTAATAAACAAAAGATAAAATAAAAAATAAATGGAAAAGTGCAGCAAAGAAACAGTCTGGACTGAGTGCTTCTCAAGGGGATACGCCCTGAGACAAAAGAGGCTTGGGCTTTTAAACCCTCACAATCTATGTATCTGCTCTTCACGCCGCCTTCACATGCTGTCCACGCACCTTTTGGTCCAATAGTAGCTCTGAGCCTAGAGGCTTCTTTGTTTGTTATTGGATTCTCTTTTTCTGTTCCCCGGGCTGCTTCTTTACTCTTCTTATCATGAAGGTTTGCAGCCTCTGCTGACAGTGGTCCCTTTTTATCTCTGTCTTCAAGATGCCCTCCCGTCACCAAACAACCAGGTTAAGATAAGTTCACAATATGCGGCCTGGAATTCCAGTGAGCCTTGACACTCACGCTAACTTTGTCTACTCATGCTAAAACAGGTTATTCAAACAAAAGAATACAGCTAAAATAATACAATACTATTTAAAAGTTAGTTTGATTAAACTTATTCTGTGACACCTCCGCAGGAAGGAATGAGCTTAGAAACGACACTGGGAATGCAGTTCCCTCTAGACAGATAGGGGAAGTCACTAATAAGTATGGGATTTGCCAGTGATACATAGGTTCCTGTTACATTCCCTTTTAGGAGATAACTGATCCAAACCTCATCCTAAAATCAAGAATCCTGTCTGAACTGGGAAGAGGGGAAAGGACTAAAGCACACAATGTGGGGTAACAGAATGAGTAGGATAACTATCTAGTGGCTAGAGCAAGGTTGTTTGGTTTTTTAACTGTGTTGTTGTTGGGTTTTTTGTTGTTGTTGTGGGGTTTTTGTTTTGTTTTGTGTGTGTTTTTTTGTGTTTGTGTTTTTTTTTTTTTTTTTTTTTTAAGACAGCGATAGTGTGTGTGAGTCACTAACACAGCTGGAAGCCAAAAATCTTCCTAGTCAAGGCTGCATGTTCCTTTTCTGGCCAGCAGACACTACATCCTCATTAAGGCATAACACATACTAAAGCTCTGAGCCATAATTTATTGATAAAAAATAACAAATTAAAAAAGACAGTATTGTTCCCATTTTGATGATGCCTGCAAACAAATCCAACCCAACACAACATGTTTGCGTCAACAAAATACTATATCCTAAATAAATTTTTGCAAAGATATAATTATATAAAAAGCCTCAACACATTTCATGTTAGTGCTTATTATTTTATCTTAATCTTAAGTACTACTGCAATTAAAATTTTATTATCAGATATCAGTTGACCCATCCCTGAAGGTTTTGTAATAATTAAAGCATATCATCCCTCCTCCAATATTCCTTCTTCTTTTGAGTTGCATAAGCATATTATGTCCCTATTTAAAACTGAAATACATAATGGGATCAATTAAAACTTTAACAAATAAAACATTTAGCAAAAAAAAAAAAAATCCAAAACAGCAATCAAAAAAGCAACCAAGCAACGTACTCTCTACCCCTTTTTATACAGTTTCCTTCTAAATTAAATAGCAAACTCTGGGACACATGCAGGAAATCAATTAATTTGCTACTGCCTCTTTGCAGCAATTCATGAGCAGGCAAAGGAAAAATAGCAGCAGGTATGGGACATAGAATGGCTGCCTGAATCTCTAACCAGAGGAATTTGAGCTGACAAAGAAAAATTTACTTCTAGCTGGGTTTTCCTATTGGTTTTCTATTCTTGCCTAGTTAACTTTAATACTGGCTATCCAATGGGAAAATAAAACAGCAGGAGAGGGTATTCCTGTGAGTCAAATCAATCTCCACTGAAGCGGTAGCCACTGTCTGCCCAAGCCCATGCACCAGAATGCTCAGGAACTGAAAATAAAACATCAGTAAAGTTAAACATCCAATCCAAGCTATATGGCATATCCAAAAGGTTAGTCGTCTAAACCTCTTCTGTTGCTGAAGCATGAGTAATATCCTGATATCAAAGTTACTTTCATAAACATGAGTTCTGATTATTTTAAGTTTCATCCTTTAAAAATAAGTCCTCCACCCAGTAGCAGGTTGTTACAGCTCTTAAAATAACTGAAGAATCCTGCAAAACTTTCAAACAAAGAAATATGAGTGCCTTTCATAATTCAATCAGCTTCCTCAATGACTCCTGTATAGCTGAACTTGCCTGTGGGTTTTGTTTGAAATTCGGTATAACAAGTATTCTTTTCAGAATATGAGATTGGTGTTCAAAGTAGAGGTTCTACTGAGCAGAGAAAGCAAGAACAAATGAAAAAAAAAACAAAAACAAAAACAAGCAAAACACTAAAACCACAACAACAAACACACCCGCAGAATTATCATCTTAACACACAGATTAGTTTATAATTTTACTTTTGCATTAACAGGAATTGGGGAAGAAAAAAAAAGAAAACAGATAAAAACCCCACCAACACATCCCCCAAACTTTTCTTAGTAGAAGGAAAAATCTGAGTGGGTGCATAAAAGAATCAAAAAAAAAAAATCAGAATTAAGAGTGTTCAAAACTAGTAGAGGATAACTCAAAAATCACATCCTATCAAAACTGCTCAAAAGCTTATAGTTACATTGACACAAGGGATAGCCCTGCCCATGGCAAGGGATTTGGAAATAGATGATCTTTAAGGTCCTCTCCAAAACAAACTGTTCTATGGTTCTATGATATTCACACTGCTGGTGAGGGAGGAACTTTTGAAATGCTATGAGGATATCTTCCCTGCTCCAGGAAAGGAAAAGGTCTTGGCTAGGAGAAACTGAGACAACATATGCCAAATATCCTCCTTTGCTATCAGGAAGCAGCTGCTGACACTATCTGTTCCACACTCTTCTCTTTCTTTCATGTACAAACAATGATGGATTACATAGAATTTAAAATTTCAGTCTGCATCCAGATTCAGATTAAGCTTCTTTTCTTCCTTGCCTCTAAAAGTATGTTTAATATTGTGAGCAGTATGGAACCAAGAGACCAACTATTAGTCAACATATAGCAACAGGTTATTTCTTTGACAAATTATGTTCTGGGAGCTCCCTATTTCAGCCCTATATTTCAGTTTCTTGGTTGTTTTCACATAAAATAAGGTGCTTCACTAATCTCTTATTTGGATGTCCAGAAAGGATACTAGAGCTAAAGCTGCTACAGATTTGAATTTAAGTTTAGAAAATTGAAACAAATTAATATAAAGGAATGCAGCTTCTTAGATGAGAACATCTGCATAAGCAGCCAATAATTCTGTATATATCCACCGCTACGATGCTGTTGTACTTTGTCCATAGTAGGGACTTGATGACACTGGGTAGGTAGCATCACCTAAAATCTTCACCAAAACAATCCGCTTGTTATTTCTTGTTGGACTAATCCACTTAAAAACTATTTATTGCATTATCTTTGGCTTCTACAGTTCATTTCATTATGGTTCCAATACCTACATTTCTCTGTTTCTAATAAATATAGCTAGCATGAACCTCTTAAGGAGGTTCATTAGGCAATAATTGTATCCCATTTTTGGTTTGTTTTTGAACTGTGCTAATGTTGCTTTTGTTCTGGTGAAATTTTCCATGTTGACAATGTGTCTCAGAAAAGGTATTTTAGGAAGCTTAAGCCAAAAATCCGTCAGTCACGCCTAACAATCATAATGGGTACAACTATTTATTTTTCTCATTTAGAAAAAAAGTCTGTTCAAGTGTGCAGCTGATAGACTTTAGCATCTCTGCACATCTGTGCACAAAATAAAAATCCTTTCAATGGAAAAATAAAAAGAACCAAACACCACTAGCTCTGATATTATCATAGAATGTATCATAATGTATACACGTAACAGAAGAGAATTATGGTTATTTGCATAATGCAACATCACTTTTTAGATTTTCTAGCCTTTTACTGTTTGGCTAGCAACTTTACTGTTCTTTTGCATACTGTTTATTTCTACATTTATTGCTCCAAAACTGTTAATCTTTTAGATTTGTTCCATTTGGATTGGAAATTGTGGAAAAAAATTAACAGGGTTAATCTCAGAGTAATTCATTTATTTACTGACACATACTCAAAGTCTCATTTCTCTCAACAGCAGTATAAACATGCAGAATGAATACACACACAAGGCTCCCATGTCAATCTTTTCCTCATTCAGCTCGGTACATATTTTTCTGCCTCTTGATCTCTGTTTCTTTTAAAAAAAAAAAAAAAGAAATCCATAATCATCCATCCACTTCCATATAGTTTATTATGCTGAAAATCACAGTCTTGTCACTTTATGCTATGTACACACCCAATTCCTGCAACTATGAGCTCATCATTTGTAGATCTTACATTTGTAAGATCTACATTTTTGTAGACAATTTCGCGTAAGCAATTTAAAAACCAGCTGGTAATTCTAAGGTCTTTAGCTTAAAATACATGAATTTTCACTGGACACACAAGAAGTCCGATTTGAAAATGAGGTCTTTTAAGATGTCTCAGGCTGAGGCTTGAAATCAAGCTGTTTTGAAAAAACTTGTCTGCATATAATGGCTTTCAAAGTCTTTGCTACAGTACTAATACCAAGACAGTTTGGGAAATTTAGAGTGTAGTGAGTTGGAACAGTGGAATAGCCAGAAAGACTCATTATAAATCTAGAAAGGTTTCTCAGGCATCATATGCCCTCACCTTTGTGGGAGGCATACATGAAGATTAACAAGAAGATACATTCTGTCATCTCAGACAGCAGGAGGGAGCAGAATAATGGTCAAAGTGATCATCAAATGCATCTTTGAAAGGGAAATGAGAACAGAACAGGTACTTCAGGAAGCAGAAGTGAGAGATTTAGTGGCAAATTAGAGTTTGCCGAATTCAATTCAATCCCTTGCCTAAAAATGGAAAGTTAACACTCAAGCTACTTGAAAAATTCAAGTTTTCCTCATAAATTACGTATCTAGAGAAATAATTAAACAATTAATTGAAATAAAAAAAACCTCGTGTCTCTTTTTTAATTGCTTTAATATTTCATTTTATAGTCTTGGTAACATTTTCAGGTGTGTAGTTACAGCAGAACAATTACACATTTAATCTTAAATCATAACTGAAAACTCCTCACTGGGAACCAGGGACAGGAACACTTCTGAATGCCAGCAAGCAGGACAGAGATTGGATCTCACAAGCCTCTAGCAGTATGACGGAAGACATCAGTCTTCTGTACAAGCAGAATAATGAATGACGGTTCACAATTAGAGCAATTTTGGTAACAAGATTTTTATTTCCTGACCCTCTTATCACCTGCCTATCTGGATCATAAAAACATAGCACTTCTCCACATTGTTTTTCCCTGTTCATTCCTGGTGGCAATGCTTGTACAGTTTGGTAGACTGTAGACACAGAAGAAGGCTCAAGAACAGTATTTTTTAGGTCCCACTGTCCCTAAACCATCTGTACTTCATTGCTGCATGACCACCTGATCTCAAGACAGCTGGAGCTTATGCATCGCAGGCATCCTTGCTGTTGTCGTTCGTTACATCAGATCCCTTAAACGGCACTTGGCCAACTTGTGTCGCTTGAGTCACAAACATGATTAAGGGAGTGGAGCATCTCCCTTATGAGGAAAGGCTGAGGGAGCTGGGTCTCTTTAGCTTGGAGAAGAGGAGACTGAGGGGTGACCTCATTAATGTTTATAAATATATAAAGGGTGAGTTTCACAAGGATGGAGCCAGGCTCTTCTCGGTGACAATCAATGATAGGACAAGGGGCAATGGGTACAAAATGGAACACAGGAGGTTCCACTTAAATATGAGAAGAAACTTCTTCTCAGTGAGGGTGACAGAACACCGGAACAGGCTGCCCAGAGGGGTTGTGGAGTCTCCTACTCTGGAGACATTCAAAACCCGTCTGGACACATTCCTGTGTAACATCATCTAGGTGTTCCTGCTCCGGTGGGGAGATGGGACTAGATGATCTTTCGAGGTCCCTTCCAATCCCTAACATTCTGTGATTCTGTAATTATATCTCCTACGTAATGTCTCCGCAATACACCACACCTAGTGGCAGACTTGGCAGAGCTCATACATCTGTACCTCACCTACCTACAAAGCGATCAAAAGCCACGCCGTGGAACAGAACCACCTCAGGCTTTCTTCCTGACACAGCTTGTTTCTTGCATTGAAGCCTGTGGATGCAGATAAGCAGGCTGAATGTCACCTAAGGTTCAGAAATAGCACAAGTTGTTCTGGAAATTTTAACTGTAACACAGGGTGAACAAGTACAGAACAAGCACATTGTTCTGTAGGGGAGGGGAGGGGAGAGGGGAGAGGGCTGGAAATATACATATCCTCAGATACGCAGGAACAGAATAGAAGAATGAAGAGGTATTCAAAAATACATCTCTGAGTTATAACTAGAATAAGGAGAGTAATGGTACCTGTAGAACTTGAAGCCCTGATTTGCACACACCTGGAGAGGTAGAGCAGATGTCTGTGTTTACAGTTCAGCTCCATGTATTTCAGTTATAGCAACCAAGTAAATTACTCAGAATGTATATCTATGGAAGCATTTGACAAGAGAAAAGGAACATTAAGTCCACACTGAAGTGCACATGTGTACAAATCTACCTCAAATATTTCAAATGCTGTTACACCACTGTACAACAAGCCTTGCCAAGGAACCACAACACTAGTGAGAACTGAACAGCTGTGTTTTTGTTGCCGCAGATAGATGTGAGTGAACTCCTAGCAGCAGATTACCCACGTTACCTATCAATCAGTCACTTTCCATGAGTTTGAACAAATGCACCTGATCTTGTTGCAGCATTGTTCCATTCTGTCAAACTGCTTTCAGATACAAGAGTATGCAACGGGGCAATATGGAACTTCAGCAATTAGAATATTATTTGCAAAATTATTTGCTTGATGTGAACAGATCTGTACTTCAAGCCATGTTCAATACCTGTCTTTCCCCCCACACTCCAGAGGATTTAGCTTTTTTTGTTTGTTTTTTAATCTTGTTTTCCCACTGCAGTGCATTACTGAAATGCCGAAGTGCAGAAGTCAATTATTATATCTAATTCCCCACAATTTTCATGCAAGACATAGGATCACAATGAGAAGCATCCAGAACTTCCAGACCCCTAGACAGCTTTTAGTCCTTATTTAGTTCCTTCCTGTATATACGTTATGAGTCCATTTTTAATTATAAACTACTTATTTTCCACAAGATCCTTGCTTAAATCAGAAACTCAGAAAGGGTAGCAGTTGTTTCCTGGTTGACTAGTCAATATTTTGCTTCCTATTCATTGCTTATTTTGTGATCTCAAACTTTATTTACTACCTGCTGTTCAGGCTCTGCTATGAAGACAGAATTATTAATTCTCTTAATAGATTTTTCTATAGCTCTCATTATTCTTGCATCCAAGTACTTCACAAAAATAATAATGGCTACAAAAACTCATGAGATGAAAAAACATGGGGCTGAGGAAAACAAAAAATGTATGTAGGACTTCAGACATCTAAAACCAGATTTTTCAGAGTAACTGATTTCAGGTAAGTGCTCATATCTTCAGAGAACACTGTGTCTTGTGTCTCCATACAGTTACTTTGAACAGTCTTATCTCCAACCCTTGCAATTACTTTAACATTAAGACTAGCTTTATTATTCTGATAGACTTACTGTATGACAAATTAATTGCACCAGGTCATGTCTGATTCTTCAGGTTATTTTCTCTGTAGGTTCTAAAGTGATTAATAAAATATCTGACCTTAGGGTATAGACTCTCACTGGAAGCCCTAGTTTATGATTCCCATCCTAAACTGTACCAGCCATTGACTTCCACAGACCCTGCAAGCCCTAAGAGTTCCAGATCCTGATGGCAAGACAGCTCACTGATACTAATGTTTTTCCTGAATGTTTTAGGAAACTCAATTTTAAAAATTCAAGATGTCCGTTGAGGAAGAAAAAGAAAGCAACTTTATTAATTTGAAGTATTCACCCTTCTCTCTCAGCCCCTGGAAGAAAAAGGGGTTATGAAAGAGGGAAGCTAAATATAGCATAACAGTAACTCAGAAGAAACTAAGCACTGCTGCTGAATGGTAGGCAGCACTAGCACACAAAACAGCCATATATTATTGTACTGAAACATTCCTTTTATTCCCCAAAATGAATAGCCAAAGACAGTTTTATATCAAGATATTCTTCCTTTCCTTCCCCCATACTCCTAAAAGAAAGCATGTTTAAGAAGCTGTGAGTTATATCAAGCTACCTTGGTGAACAGACCAAAGTCAGATATATCACCTGCTAGACTCTTTCACCAACTTCTCGTCTTTCTTGTTTTTACAGCTGATTTTAGTTCTTCAGATGGAGTTAGTATGTAGACACCTTGCACTGGGTTCATCAGACCTCACTGTCTGTGAATAAGTTATCTCACTTAATTGTCTAGACTCTGCATTATCAAGGACTGTCAAACGATTTCTTCAGAACAGGACAAGTCAACATCCAGAACTACACTCTCATTGACTACACAGCCTAGATATCTAGGCTTCATAATTAACTTGGAACACTGAAGACAGAAGAAATAAACATTCCAACTTACTTTCAAAGTGTAAGCAATCAGAACATAGGCAAGCCTAAATTATTAGCAACTATACTTCAAGCCAAAAAACCCAGCTAAAAACTGCAGACGTACTCAGAACTATAAAATAAAACAGCCTTCTTTAATCCAGGGAACTTGAGAGAAAATGAACAAATCCTAGTTAAATTTTCCAGAAAGCTTTCATAGGAGATGCCCCGTTTAAAAGAACAGCTGTTCCTGAACATTAACCTAGTCACAAAAAACTCATTTTCTCCATCTTTTATGTTAACAAACCTTTTTTACTGCTTATCAAGTCAGTAATCTCTAGCCTCCTTACACTGAAGGAGAGAAATACCAATAACAGCAGAGAAATCTGCTAGTTATTGCAGCAACAACAAATATAATTATTTCCAGGAGGCTGGTCTGAGCAAAGGCCTGTTGAAAACATGAGAACAGCACAGGTGTGCCAGTAGCAGAGCTAATGAGTAGCACATGTTTTCAGTTAAAGCCCTTAATTTAAAGCCTCTTCTGAGCCAGGAAAATCTTGGGAATGGAGATAACAGGCAATCACTGACCCTGTCAGCTTAAGAAATCAAGATTGAAATTCAGTTTTATTGCTGGTATACTACCAGGCCAGTACTTACAGGGTGTTTTTTGTTTTGTTTTTTTTTAATTTATTTATTTCATGGAGCAAACATGATGCTTCTATAGTCATACCATCTAGAAAGAATTTCTGAGAATAACAACAGAATGAAGAAAGGCTTTGAATTATTGTGCACAGTCATACTGTTTTACCTTATAGTATATCTCATTATGTACAGCTTTATGTAGAGGTTGAGAACAGTATCAGGGTAATAGAGATCGCATAAAACTTATCTTGCATGTACCTGTTAATTATACTGTCTTGGACTTAACCCATGTTATTGAGTTCCACATCAAAGTGATTACAAACTTATTTAGGTGATCAGAAGAGATTTGGTCTTCTTCCACTGATGCATAGACAGCTAAAGTTCTAGCAGCTTTCTGACCTCTTAGCTCCTTGCTTTGTGTTCTTATGCTGCAGCTTCTGATAATTAAGGGAAAGCATGTTGGCAACCCAGTGTGACAGAGGACCTTAAATAGTAATTAATAGGTGACTCCTTCCCTTCTTCTGATTTGTCCTTTTTGAGATCAGAAGGAAAGGATGGAACACAGACTGATGAAGAAACAGGAAAACAGGGCAGAAAAACCAAAAAATGAAACCTGAGAGCACTCCCAAAGAAATAATCAATAAGGAGGAAGAATCTGCAATATGACATCTGTCACCTTGTCTAAAGTGTCTCCATCCTTCCTTAAGGGCTTTCACAGGACAGAATTAAAGCCTTTTGCTAAAGACACCAGAATTGTTTTCATGAAGGAACAGGAGATTTTTGAAGAAGACCTCCACATGACGGAAGGAATATTTTACATCTGGAAACACCTCTATACCTTCGTACTCCTAGCTTCCCTCACTACTGCCGAGTGGAAAGAACCACAACAGTTGTATTGCAACAAGACGAGCCTTTTGGGCACACGCAAATCCTCCACCTGATTTGAAGAGGGTCCTCCAGGATGTTTAAATGCCCTTGGCTGGGCTTGCCCAGTGCAGCACTGTGGAGCCGTTTCTGGTCTGCAGGTGTTTGGTGCCTCCTGCTGCCCGGCGTTTGGGATGGCTTTCTAATTTGTGGAAGGGTGGCTACTTTCCAAGGAATGCAGGGATAAATTTAGCATCTAGGGACAAATAGGACCACAAATTACAGGGATTAAAACACAAGTCGTTAATGTTATGTGCTCAAATATCGAATATGATGGTTGAAGAGGTCAAATTGCCAATCGAATGAGTTTCTGGAACTCAGATTCTGCTAGAATGGCGGTTACAAATGCAGTTTATGTGAAAAGGACTACCCCTCCAGCCTCTGGTTGCTCAACACTCAGGCGATCCCATGACAGGCTATGGTGCTTCCTGACTCAGTTTAGTTTATTAGGAGCTAGAAAAATCATGGTGCTTTAACCAGGCAGAGATTTTGGCAGAGCTGCACTTTGTTTTGTCAGAATTCCCCCTCTTCTTCTTTGCTTAAAGGCAGCACTTAAAACATACCAAAATCAGTTGCATTTCAGAGGCAGAGAAATGCAGGTGAAAAGCTAATCATAAGCTTGTGTCTCATGAATTTCTACACACTGTTTTGAAAAGTCTAGTAGATTTCAAAGGTCCTGGTTAAGTAAAGATTGCATTTTCATCAATAGTTACTCTGTTGATAAATATGTAGTTGTTCCTTGATTACTGTCTCAATTCTTTTTCTCTTTTGCTGACCATTTTTATTAGAAATGGACTTCAGAAGATCCTCTGATGTTGGCTTTTCTGGTCCATAGGAATAGATTGTTTTTGTAAAATGGGTCAAAGATGATTCTGTATTGAAAGTATGACAAATTATCTAATTTTTACATAAATATGTTCTAGAAAGATGGATTGCTTTTTATGGGATAGCTTTAAAATATATTAAATGCCATAAATCTTTGTCTGTAGAGATCATATTCAGAAGAGATAGATTCTAAATGAACAGCTTTTATTAATGTGAAGAAGTTTAAAACAGTCATGACCAAAAGTCTTTTAGAAGTTGCTGCAAATGAAATGTTTATGCTCAGCTTTTCTCCTGACCTCCCTATCACACACTCAATCCTCATTCAACCCCACTTATTAGAAATCAAAAATTTTGCTTTATCCAAAAGAGAGGATTTTCAGAAATTAAAATTTCTTGTAGAGTATTTGATTTTTGGTTATCTCATCTTGCTATTTGCCAGAATGCTTAGTGCAAGTGTTGCTCTAGCTAGACAAATGGGTAATTACCAATGACTCAATGACTTTAGCTATCAGCCTGAAGATCAATGCTCTTAAAAAGCTGTCAGGTAAACAATTAAACACATTGGTAGACGACACAAATATCTACAGAAAGTGGGACTAGTGCGTAAATCATGCATGCAAGGAAATAATAAATCAGCTGGCTATGCATTCTAATAGACAAAGACAGTGGCAAGTATAAGACTTCATAATTTCAGTCTCTGACACTTTTATTTGATTCTCCCAATGCTCACCTAACTCGGACCATTTTCTTCTCCCCTATTACTTGAGAGAATGATAGAGTGTACTAACATGCAGTTCTATCTATTATGGCACCAGACTCACAATGAAGCTCAATGATGCTGATGACCTCAAAAGTAACCAGTGTGTGAGACAAAAAGTGCTCCCTCGATTTTCTGGCATAGAAGTGCTAGATATATATACATAAAATTCTTCTTTTGTGAATAAAAATATATTGACTCCTTGGTGGAAGATAAGTTATAAGTCCTGAAAGTATTTCTTTGAGCAGAAGCTGTTAACTTCTGTGAGAGTAGGTGCAGAGATGAATGGAAGCTTCTTTAAAGTCAAAGATAGCAACGACTTTTATTAATTAAAATAAAATTAATTAACTTTGCTAACAACTACAAATAAAGGACATAAAATTTTCTCCCACTTTTAGTAACTTCTCCTGTGTCTTCAAAACACATTTTTCTTAAACTGTTCATTTGTTCTATTTAGTGTGTTGTCTACTACAGATTGTAATTTTTCTCATGTGTTTTTACTTGTTTACTAATGGCTAAATCTTGTTATATGCATTTTTGATTGAAAACATGTAAAGCAACATTACTGGTTAGCTGTGACAGGATGAACTGCTCTATTTCCCCTAATTAATTATTATTTGGTATGCTGTGCAAACGTGTGCATTTCAGAATAAATTTCGCTTTACCCTAAGGATATCTTCAATGTTATCTTAGATTTAGGGTGTGATTGCAATATCACAGAATCACAGAATGTTAGGGATTGAAAAGGACCTCAAAAGATCATCTAGTCCAAACCCCCTGCCAGAGCAGGAACACCTAGGTGAGGTTACACAGGAAGGCATCCAGGCGGATTTTGAATACCTCCAGAGAAGGAGACTCCACAACCTCCCTGGGCAGCCTGTTCCAGTATTCCATCACCCTCACTGAGAAGAAGTTTCTTCTCAAATTTAAGTGGAACCTCTTGTGTTCCAGCTTGAACCCATTACCCCTTGTCCTATCATTGGTTGTCACCGAGAAGAGCCTGGCTCCATCCTCGTGACACCCACCCTTTATATATTTATAAACATTAATGAGGTCACGCTTCAGTCTCCTCTTCTCCAAGCTAAAGGGACCCAGCTCCCTCAGCCTTTCCTCATAAGGGAGATGCTCCACTCCCTTCATCATCTTCGTGGCCCTGCGCTGGACTCTCTCCAGCAGTTCCCTGTCCTTCTTGAACTGGGGGGCCCAGAACTGGACACAATGTTCCAGATGAGGTCTCACCAGGGCAGAGTAGAGGGGAAGCAGAACCTCTCTCGACCTACTAACCACCCCCCCTCTAATACACCCCAGGATGCCATTGGCCTTCTTGGCCACAAGGGCACAGTGCTGGCTCATGGTCATCCTGCTGTCCACCAGGACCCCCAGGTCCCTTTCCCCTACACTGCTCTCTAATAGGTCATTCCCCAACTTACACTGGAACCTGGGGTTGTTCCTGCCCAGATGTAAGACTCTACATTTTCCCTTGTTATATTTCATTAAATTTTTCCCCACCCAACTCTCTAGCCTGTCCAGATCTCACTGGATGGCAGCACGGCCTTCTGGCATGTCAGCCACTCCTCCCAGCTTGGTGTCATCAGCAAACTTGCTGATAGTACACTCAATTCCCTCATCCGAGTCGTTGATGAATATATTGAATAATACTGGTCCCAGTACTGACCCTTGAGGGACTCCACTAGATACAGGTCTCCAACCAGACTCTGGCCCATTGACCACGACTCTCTGGCTTCTTTCCTTCAGCCAGTTTGCGGTCCACCTCACTACCCAATCGTCCAGTCCACACTTCTTCTGTTTAGCCGTGAGGATGCTGTAGGAGACTGTGTGAAATGCTTTACTGAAGTCAAGGTAGACCATATCCACCACTCTGCCATCATCAATCCACCCTGTTATGTCTTCATAAAAGGCTATGATGTTGGTCAAGCACGACTTCCCCTTGGTGAAGCCATGTTGACTTCCCCTGATGACCCTCTTATCCTTGATATATCTGAAGATGGCACCAAGGATAAGGTGTTCCATCACTTTCCCATGGATGGAGGTGAGGCTGACCAGTCTATAGTTGACCAGGTCCTCCTTCTTGCCCTTTTTGAAGACTGGAGTGACATTTGCTTTCCTCCAGTCCGCAGGCACCTCTCCCGTTTCCCAGGACTTGGCAGAGATGATGGGTAGTGGTTCAGCAATGACTTCAGCGAGCTCCCTCAGCACCCGCGGGTGCATCCCATCTGGACCCATGGATTTATGGATGTCCAGATTGCTTAACTGGTCCCTAACCCAGTCCTCATCAACTGAGGCAAACTCCTCCATTGTTCTGCCTTCCTCTGGGGTCTCAGGGTACGGGGCTCCTCAGGACAGCCTCTGGCAGAGTAGAAAGAGACAAAGGAGGCATTCAGTAATTCTGCCTTCTCTGTATCATCTGTCACCAGGGCACCCACCCCATTCATCAGTGGGCCTACATTGCCTCTGGTGTTAGTTTTATCTGCCATGTATTTGAAAAAGCTCTTTCTGTTGCCCTTGACCCCTCTCACCTGGTTTAACTCTAAGGAGGCCTTAGCTTTCCTAGTTGCCTCCCTACATCCTTTAACAACAGCCTTATATTCTTCCCAAGTGGCCAGCCCCTCCTTCCACGATTTGTAAACTCTCCTCTTCCACTTGAGTTTGCCCAGCACTTCCCTGTTTAACCATGCAGGTCTCCTGGCTCCCCTCCTTGACTTCCTACGTGTCAAGATGCTCTGATCTTGAGCTTGGTAGAAGCAGTCCCTGAATGTTAACCAACTATCTTGGGCTCCTTTACCTTCAAGCAGCCTTGCCCATGGGATTTCCCCCAGCAATTGTTTGAACAGGCCAAAGTTTGCCCTGCTGAAGTCCAGGGTTGCAATTCTGCTTGCTATTCTGTTCCTGCCACATGAGATTCTGAACTCCACCATCTCATGGTTGCCCAAGGCAGCCCTCCACCTTTACTGCTTCAACCAGACCCTCCTTGTTAGTGAGGACGAGATCCAGCAGCGCACCTCTCCTAGTCGGCTCCTCCACCATTTCCATCAGAAACTTGTCATCAATGCACTGGAGGAATCTCCTAGACTGTGGCTGGCTGGTTGAGTGGTCCTTCCAGCAAACATCAGGGTAGTTAAAATCCCCCATAACAACCAGGGCCTGTGACTGTGAGGCCACGCTCAGCTGCCCGTAGAAGGCCTCATCAACTTCCTCACTCTGATCTGGCGGCCTGTAATAGACACCCACAACAGCATCAGCCCTGCCAGCCTGCCCCTTAATTCTCACCCACAGACTCTCAACTCGCTCCTCAACTGCACCTGGACAGTACCCAGTACATTGTAGTTGCTCTCTCACATAAAGGGCAACTCCACCACCACGCTTGGCTGGCCTGTCTTTCCTGAAAAGGACATAGCCATCCATGACCACATTCCAGTCATGTGAGCTGTCCCACCATGTCTCTGTTAATGCCACCAGATCATAATCTCCAGACTGAACGCAGGTTTCTAACTCCTCCTGCTTAATCCCCATGCTGTGCGCATTGGTGTACAGGCATTTCAGGGAGCGAGCCGAGTACACTGATTTCACCCTAGGGGTATGGAGGGCCTCCCGGTCTTTATCGATTCCAGCATGCTGCCCCACTGATGCAAGCCCAGCTACAACCTCATCTCCCTTCGTATCTAGTTTAAAGCCCTGCAAATGAGCCCTGCTAATGCCTGTCCCAGCATCCTTTTATCCCTGTGGGATAAACCTTTCCCACGTATCACGTATCACGAAGATGATGAAGGGAGTGGAGCATCTCCCTTATGAGGAAAGGCTGAGGGAGCTGGGTCCCTTTAGCTTGGAGAAGAGGAGACTGAGGGGTGACCTCATTAATGTTTATAAATATATAAGGGTGGGTGTCACGAGGATGGAGCCAGGCTCTTCTCGGTGACAACCAATGATAGGACAAGGGATAATGGGTTCAAGCTGGAACACAAGAGGTTCCACTTAAATTTGAGGAGAAACTTCTTCTCAGTGAGGGTGACGGAACACTGGAACAGGCTGCCCAGGGAGGCTGTGGAGTCTCCTTCTCTGGAGATATTCAAAACCCGCCTGGATGCCTTCCTGTGTAACCTCACCTAGGTGTTCCTGCTCTGGCAGGGGGATTGGACTAGATGATCTTTTGAGGTCCTTTTCAATCCCTAACATTCTGTGATTCTGTGATCACTGACCCGACTGGTGTCTTATAAAACCAGCCGTTATCAAAGAACACAAAGCCCTGCCTGTAGCACCAGTCTCGAAGCTAATCATTTGCAGACTTAATTTTTCTATTCCATCCCACATCATCACCCAAAAATGGAAAGAGGGAAGAGAAGATAACTTGAGCCCCAGACTCTTTCACCATTCATCCCAAGGCCCTGATATGTCTCTTCATTTCTCTCAGACTGCAGGATGCAGCTTCCTCCCCATCTGTCTGGAAGATCAGCAGTGGGTAGTAGTCCGCTGGGTGCACCAGGCTGGGGAGTGTCCTCTTGATGTCCCTGATCCGGGCTCCAGGTAGGCTACAAACTTCCCTATGATGAGGGTCAGCTCTGCATATTGGGCCCTCTGTCCCTCTCAGAAGGGAATTGCCTACTACAGTTACCCTTCTTTCTTTTTTATCGGAGGCAGTCTTGAGGCGTGGAGTCAATTGCTTCTTCCTATGTGACTTTGTAGGCGGCCCTTGCACCACATCCCCACCTACATCTTCTTCAATATCCAGGGCCTCAAACCTATTACACAGGGGCACCCGGGGAAGCAAAGCAGGTAGGGAGGGGGGTTGCACATGACGCCAAACTGGAATTTGCTTCCAACCCTCCTCAGCTGTTTGGCCCCCTACCTCTGCCCGACAGTGACAGGGCAGGGGCTGTCTCAGGTCTTCCCTCTCTGCCCGACAGGGCAGGGGGTCCATCACCTTTTGGGGGGTTCCCCCTTGGGGTCTTTCTGCCTGGCACGCCAGGGAGTTACTCCACCAGTCCATCTCCCTTTCACACTCCCTGATGGACCTCAGTGTCTCGATATCAGCACTGAGAGTCTAGTATCAAATGTAGCACATTTTATGCATAAAATAAACAGCATTGTCAATAATCACAATTCAGTGAATAAACTATAACAAAATGTAAATCTTTCACTTGCAAACAATCGTGTCTCAAAAGGAAATGGAAACAAAGGGGTTTAATTTAACATTGATATTAAAAACCTGAGCTAAGTATCTGTTTTGTTCTTCTGATAATCCACACAGAAGTATTGTTAATGGGAACTAAAGTTACTCCTGTACAACACAGGATGATGCTTTGGTATCAGAATTTCACACAGTGATCATTTTTTCATCTTTCTACTTACTGAAAATTGGAGAATGAGTTTGTTCTCCCAGTCCCAGCGCTGTAAAATTTGCATGGTAATGAAACCACCTGCTGACATGTGGATTTACTTTTCAAAGTGATGGCAAACGCAGAGAGAAGAAACAGAGGAAGCCTGGTGTTTTCCTCTGCCTTACCCAGGCACAAGGCCAGGATATGGACAGGAAACATGTCTGAGCCTGGTCACTTGGAAGAGTTCTCTGTATCTTTGGCTCAGACAGACCTTTTAAGCTAGCTGTTACTGCTTGATTTCCCTAGCTCAGAGCTTTAGGAAGGAAGCAGCATGAATATTTGCAAGTTCTAGAAACCCTACAGAAACGGACAGGCCAGCTGTGGAGTGGAAGTGTGGAGGTATGTTTGGGATGTACAGAAGCACACAGTATTTTGCACAGATCTTATGAAGTGCTGCCATGGGCTTCTGTAACACACATGGACTGATTTTGTAATTCACCTATTATGTGAGTAGGCCTGATTTATACTGCACTTTAAAAAAGTTTCACCATATCTCAAAGATGAACTTACCAGTTCTGACCTCAGGACAGAGTAGCTGGCAGTTACAAATATTAAGACCTTTCTTAGTGGCAAGAAACAACATTTTAACATAGAAAAAAATATTTGAAACATTTCCCACATACTTCCACAAATACCACCCAAGCTACTGCTGCTCTGCAACATAAAGGATAAATTAATATTAGAGATGCTGTTAACTAGTATAGATTCCAGCAGACCAGATGTGGTTGTTCCTGTCCTTATAACAGTGTTATTGGCAAAGTTCACACAGTGATGTGAAAATCTTTAAAAAGAAATGCCACATGAAGAGCAACATTATTACCACTATTATGCTTTTTTTAGGAGGTCTGAGCTCTTTTTGTTGTTTTGTTTTTCTGTTATTTGATTGTTAACAACATCAGTTGCATGTATAGCAAGAACTGAAGAGACACCAAACAATGTGTTTATTATCTGTTATTTATTATCACTGACCAAAGAGACAGATACTACCTTTTCAAGAAAAAAAATCATTGCCTTATAAAGTATGACATTTATTCAGAAGAGCCAGTAAGAACATGAAGCTTCTGAATTATTTTTCTTTTAAATACGGAACAGAATTCAGCTTTTGTACTGCAGACAAAGTGCTTTTATTACTTGACCACCTAAGTGACAAGCTTTCTACATTATACCATAATTATGATTCTGGGATGCAAGTGACACACAATATTGCAAACTTTAGTGTTTCTGCTACTGACAATGTTAATGAAGAATAATAAAGACATCTTTCATAACAACATAATTGTAAAATGCTTACGACCAGCTAGTAACTTAGAAAAGGTTGTTCAATAAGTATACAAAAAATGTCTAGCATAAGCTATGCCAAAACAATCCAATTGCTGAACTGGAAAAAAAAATATAGAAAGTAGATACTTAGATTCAAACTCATATCAATGTAGATATAGCACTTTAATATGAGATAACTCATACATTTGAGAGACTGAGAAATGGAAAATTCACTGAAATGGGAATGTTTTACTTCCAATGCAATATATTCCAATGCTTCTCTGAAACACTCTTACTGGGAGTTTGGCTACTTTGGGCCTAGGCTTGTTCACAGTGAAATCAGGGTAAAAAAACTCTACATATAAAATCACAGTGGTTGGTGGGGGCTGTTTGTTTGTTTAGGGTTTTTTTTGTTTGGTTGGTTAGAGTCTTTGTTTGTTTGTTTACTTGCTGGCATCAATAGCAAAACAAATGAAATTCCTCTGGACCTACCGTATACGTAGCAGCTGCAATTTTACACCTTTTTAAGTGCAGAAGCTAAATGAATAAGACCACTCAATTTAGCATTTAGCTAAAATGCTTCAAGTCTACCCCCATTCAACAAAACAGTTTAATAGATGCTAAAATCAATATTTAGAAAAGCATTTAAATACACATTAATTACTAAAGATGTAAATAAATTTGAGCACAAGCATGTGTCTGAGCACTGCCTTTGCAAAGATATTTAGATGTCAATATATTAATATAAACACCTTCTGAGATTTTCAGAAATGGCTAAGTTGGAGAATTAATTCCCAACTGAATTCCAGAAGTAATTTGCATCTGAGTCAAAACTAAGTTAATTACTAGGCGTCTTGCACTTTACAAACCTAAGCCAAAAGATCAAAATATAGGCCCTCGACCTTCATTTTTGGTACTGGTGAAAATAAAATAAATAATCATGATTCTCCCTGTAAATATCTGAGCATTTCATGTAAAGCATGGTGTGCTGTGTACAACAAATATATTTCTGTGATGCTATGGATCTCAGTTCCCGAGGAAGACTTTATTGTTTGGCTGTACCTGATGATATTCTTTCTAATGTTTGTGTAGAAGGGAGTCGTGGAGCTCAAAATTTTATTCTACAGCCTCAGCAATACCCAGAAAGTTAAAAGTTACATGTTTCCTAGGTGAAAGTTGTTTTTTTTTTTTAAAAAAAAAAAAAAAAGAACAGGGATAGTAAACTAGTAAGTGAGAGCTTTGTTAGGTTTAAATACCTTCCATTAGTAGAATATAAAGTCCACATATTTTAGGCAGATTTTCCTTTGGTGTAACCCCCATAAGGAAAAACAAAGTGCTCCTTAGATCTTGTCATGTCCAAAAAGATTTAATCTTCAAGATGCTCAGATGAAAAAAGCAGCACAGTATACAACAGCCATGCAGACATAGTAGGGATTTAGAAGTTATTTTAAAGAATATGGCATGTCAAAATAACTTCTAAGGAACAATCTTTGTAAAAAAATTGTAGGAAGTCATTATTGTCAGTAAAAAATTGTTGCAAAAAATGATATTGTTTTCATCAAGAAAAGAGAAGGGGAAATACGAAAATTCAGTACATAATTAAAAATGAGTCTCTGCATGTGTATTCATATAGCATTCGTTACAGGAAGATGATTAATCTTTACAGTAAATAAATTTTACAGTAATAAATTTCCTACCCTTTCCATCATCTCTGTGTCTTTTCTGCTTAGTTATCTTTTCTGAATTCTAAGGTACATTAAGTAGTTAAAAGGATAGAGTTTGTCCCAACCACATAGATGCAACAAGTACAGCATGTTTCAAAAAGATGGACCCAAACCACCTTGTGTTGCAGGGTCTCCACCTTGCAAATGACTGAGGTGAGAGGCTGTTTGTGTGCTGGGAGAGGCATCTAGCACTGATAATTTGAAAGTCTATGTCCTGCCCTTTCAAGTGGTAAGAGTTTCATTCATGGGTGGTTCATGGTTGCAGAAACATAGTGATTTCTACTTGGGTCCATCTTTTTGAAACACCCTGTATATTTCAACATTACCTTGAAGCGTAATATTTCAAGAAGAAAACACTGGAAAAAACATTGTGAAAAAGAAACAATGTAGCAATATTTAAAAGCGAAAGAGCGTGAATAGGAGCAACCAAAAAATTATGACAGTGTTTCAAAAGGCAAATACTGGAAAATTTATTAAGAATGCGGAAAGCTGAAGGAAGAGGAGACAGAGATATCCATTAGGAACAGTAAGAATAGTTAGAAAAGAACAGTGATAGTCAAAAACCCAAGATTTGCTGGGAGATAAATTGTGAAGAGTTGGAGTCAAAGAAGATAAAAACCAAACACACAGAAAAACCCACACAAAAACAAGCAAGCAAGCAAACAAACAAACACAACAACAACAAAAACCAGCAACCAACCAAACAGACAAAAAAACCCAAACCTAAACACCCAAAGCAAAGCCTACAACAAAAAACTGGAGAAGAGAGCTGAAACTGCAGAATATTTAATAGAATTGATGACTGTTTAATAGGAAAATGAAAGTAAATCTCAAATAGTCTTGGGAACAATTTGTCATTCTACTTCCCATTTTATTCAAAACACTTTAAATTAAACTTGTACCCCTTCTCAGAAGCCCTCCTAACAATCTCTTTCATGCGCGTGAAAAATCTTCATTATTCCCTACATAAAGACCAGACAACACCTACAACAAGATGTTGTGTGCAGTGGTTTTTGGAAATTAGTTCTAGAGAATGATTCTGTGCAAAGAAGTATCTACCTCTTTTTGACATTTCCTGTTTTTTAAAAAACACTTGATAATACAAGGAGATTCCAATAAAGGCTCAGGAGCCTATTATACCAACAAAACCACAAGCATAAATTGAAGCAGCCACACCAACAAAATCAGAATTCAACTTTTTTGTGTGCCTTTATGTGGCTCATCTGTCTGTGCTACTGTTGAAGAAGAAAAGGTAATGCTCGCATTAAGGCTTAGGAGTATCTGTTACAGAAACTGTGCATGAAAATTACAGAGGAAGAGTTTTGAGAGAATGGTACTTTATTCCCGTTTTGCCCAGCAAGCACAGCTAGGCTGACACATGAGGAAAGGGAGGTTATTTTAGCTTTTATTTTATAGGCCTCAAGGCATGGATTACCAGTTACTTGCAATATGTGAAAATGAAGCCATCAAACCTTAGTGAATTTAAGGGGAATTAGATACCTGTCACAGGTTCCTTTAAATGTCTGTCTGATAATCAAACCATATTTACCTGTTAGAAGTAGAGAAACATGTAAAGTACCCTTACGGGTGAAAATAATAACAATTCCTTGAAATTATAGTAACACTGTGTTTTTTACATGTTTCGCATTTCAATATCACTCACATTTTTTGTTTTCAGTTCTAGTACCTCTTTTTTTTCCCCCTCTCTTTTTTTTCCTTTTTTTTTTCTTTTTTTTGGGGGGGCGGGGGGATGGGGGAGCTGGGACTCTCAAGCCCAAAGAATCATTGAGAAAACCTACTGACTGTGACTGAGAAAGTTTTGCAGATGGCCACATTTCACTAAGCACTGAATGTACACATAATGAAAGGCTATTTCTATATTAAGTGGCTTAACACTCAGCATCTACTGAAATCCTGCTTGCACAAAATGTTCAGAAATCAACTTAAACTACATACTTCAAACAATGAAGTTACCAAACCTACTGCATTTTGTGTTTAAATTAATTAATGCTCTTGCTTAACACATTATTTCCTACACCTGTAAAAGTATACATCTATTGACTATCAATTCCTGTGTTGTTTCCTCTGATACAGTACTTTAAAATAATGGTCATCTACTATGTTTTGCATTTAATTATATATCTGTTTCATTTTTTTGGTTGGACAGGGAGGTTAGACAGCATGTTTCTGTTTGGATTAGTATATCTTTCAAAATCTGCATACTGGAATTATCAAAGATAAAAATTTCTGTCTTTAGGCCATTACTGTGCAAAAGAATCCAGATGTTGTGATCACCAGGTGAATCATTGCAGCTATTCTGGAAAATTCTTGCACAGAATAACTCACACTTCTAGGCCCTCACTTTTAGTCACAAGTCTCTACAATATCTCCTTAAACTATTATTTTCAAAGCATTTTTCTTCCGTTAAGACCACTTCTAGTAATATTCATTGAGAATAAGCCCAATTAAGCAACATTAACCTAAAAACTTAAAACTAAAATGTGAAACAGATCACTATTTTTTTTTTAAATTTTATAATATTCATCCATATTTCTACAGTAGTGGATGAGAGAGTGCCTATCAGATAGCATGTGTAGTCACATAAATTATTAGCCGGCAGTTAATTAGCAAATCAACATTAGAGTTGATTTATTCCGTAAGGATGTTTCCATTTTGAGAACAGCATATGTCTCAAAATGGAAACATCCTTAAGACTAAATCAGTTTCTCAGCAGTTCCCCTACTGTGAAAACAGTGTTGTAGATGAAAATAGGTTATCATTCAACTAGTAAGCTAAGGTGGTTTTTAGCATTATGGACATAACAGAGAACTCAGAGCCATTTTATTTGCTAGCCCATACTAAACTTCACATCTGTGTGGGTGTACCTTACTCGAAGAATTTTTTTTTTGCTTGTGTAATGAATTCAGCGTCTTTTCAAAAAAAAGTATGCTAAATAAATGAAGCAATGGTAAATAACTGGTATTTTTGTTTTGTGATCCTACTCCCACATCTTACAAATGTAATTTTTAAAAAAATAATGTTTTCAAACATAAGTTTAAGTGTAAGGCTTAAAGCATAGCTATACAGCCAAAAGGACTAATAAACACCTTTTAGATTGTCACTTACAGTCTGTAAATTAACAACAGAACAGTAAATTAGGAGAAAGAACAGAAAGCACTTTGGTCTTTAGACTCTAAGCCATCAGCATTTCATTATTCCAAGCAGCAGACATCACAGTGATTTTGTCACGAAAAAATTCCTCATTTGGGGACAACAAACAAAAATATTAGCCTGGCTTCTCATTCAGCATTGTCAACTTCTTTAAAGAAGGTCCAAATACTTAATGAATTCTGTGGAGTGCTTAATGGCATCTCTTGTTGGTCTTCCTGCAGGTGTCTTGCTGGGCACAGTGAAGATGCTTACAGGGCATATTCCAACCATGTGCTGCCTGGGTTTGCTTTCAGATGTCACTAAAGGATTTTCGTGTTGTATATTTTTTCAAGGGGGAAGAAACTGATTTTTGAAGTTTGAAAGAAAAAGTACTAGCGACGACTACTTGTCACGGATTCACCTCAAAAGTCAATTTTAGGCAGACAAGAAGTTCCAAAACTGACTTCATTCTAGCTGGAAAAGTGTAGCCAATAAACTGCCTAGAAAGAGGGTTTGTACAATTATTTAGCACTCTGACAGCATAAAATACAGGTTCAGATATCAGTTGAGGAGATTATTGGGGTGCAACAACATAAGAATAATGAGGATCCACAGCATGCATGCATACTCACAAGAAACAAAACCAGAGGCCTCTCACTCCAGGGTACCCACAAGAAACAATCACTTGCCTGGGTTGGGTGAGGGCTCACACTTGCCTGGGTTAGACAAGGACTCATTCAAGGATATATCCAGTAAATCACCACTCACCACAGGAGGAGGTGAGGCGCTTTCCATCCCGGGAAGTCTCCTTAGACAGCGTCCCGGTCTAAGGGGAGGGCTCCAGTTCACAGACTTGCTGCTCCAAGAAGACCATTCAAAGAGGGTCTTTGGCAGGGACCCCATTTTATAGCCTGGTCAGATCTGGCTGTGGGCATTACAACATGATCCAGAAGCTTCTCAGCTGCTCTGGGCACCTCCTTTGTTGAGGACTCTGTCAATCGACTGAGGGTCCCACCCCTCTTGCCCCCCCAGCTGGGTGGAAGTGAAGTCACCCTGCTCTGGGGTAGGGAAGGATGTGACTTTCAGCACCTTGGCACCACCCTAGGTGTGTATGTTGGGACAGGCACAATGGGGCACAAAAAGGGCAAAGGAGCCATCAACTGCCCTATTGAAGGCTCCGGATCTCAGGGGGATGTGCAACTGCCACACTACTGTTCTAAACTTTAGCCTCAGCAATATTTGACAACTAATCACCTATGGTACTAGGGTGGAGGTTGAAGCAAGAGCTTTTTGAGTAAGTGGCACAAGGCTTTTATCTATACCTTAGATTGAAAGAAAAGCATTTTCATGCAGGACTGAAAGAGATCTGAATTTTGGAGAAAATTTCCTTCTAAAATACTGAGAGACACAAACAAATGATTTTTTGTACAAAATAGCATCCTCAAAAGACCTTGAGAAATTAGAGACAATAAAAGGCTTATGCACTTGCACGCACCTTTCTATCTGCCCTGTCCATAAAGAGCAAAGTAAAACCTAAAGCTATGTGCCTGTGTTTACTGTAGAGTGTGTGTAAAGAATCAAGACCTTTTGCAGAACAGTCTCAAAACCATGTTCACGTAAAGTAGCAAGTAGCCAGGTAGCTAACATGAAATTCTCTGAGAGTCCAGGTGCCTGAGGATTGCAGAGGTACAATTTTTTTCTAGTTTTTTATCTGTTCCAAAATATCGCTGCTGAAAGAACCATTATGTCAATGTTTATGGCTCCACCTACATTTTCTGTAACTGTTCAGAAGTTTTGAACCCACTCAGGAAACTGGAAGTATAAGGTCTAGGCTGTTTTCGGCCTGAGAAGGTTCAAAGCTATACTTTCAATTTAGCTTCTCTTAAGGAAGTGAGAAACACAGGACTACTTTCAAGATAATTTCAGTCTTTTGGTTGTTTGATATAAAATTTATAAACTATGATGGCAACAGGAGTCTGGATTTGCCCTGCTTTTTTCTTTACCCACATTTTAAAAATAAAACCACTGTGACTTTTTGGGGAGATATGACAATTTTAAAGAAAGTTTCTTATCTTTGTTCTTTTTGCTTTGCAGCATTAGTAGCCTTGCCTGGAAAATACAAACAGCCAAGCCTTGGAAACTTTGTGCTGCATATGTCTGTATAGTCTTATACCTTTATACAAAATCAGTAAGTGAGAAAATCAATCTAAAGGCTATGATTGAATAAGTTTATTAGCTTGTATAAGTGCAACATCAGATAAGAAATCTCTGTTGCAGGATAAAGTGAATGAAAATGAAAAACAAAAATGCAAGACAGGTACTGGTAGTAATGCAAAATCTCCATTAAAAGAATTAGAGCATGAATAATGTGCATTTCTTGTAAAAAAAAAAGGTATATATTTTATTTCTAAGTTGTACTCTTAAATAAAAAGAAATTTCAGAAGGAATTTCACTATGTACTTGATAACTACCTGTCTAAAAAGAACGTTATTTTATTGACCCCTTATTATTTGCAAGAAGAATATATATACATAAGCAGAAAATAAGATGAAAAATTATATACTTTTCTTCCTTTCATGGAATATTTTGTTGAAAAGGATTTTCAAACTGTCATATTTCTTGTAGTTACTTATTTAGAATGGTTTAGTAAGAAAATTTATTTGGTGTAGTTGTCTACCAGTGTCACAAATTATTTGAGTGTTTGCACACTCTATTCACATATGAACTTTATGTTAGAAAACACAATTATATATCACAGTGTCAGGAAGACTGATGGGTTTGGTAGTTTATGAGAAAATAAAATATATTTCAGGGTCTCTACTTTTAAAAGGGCTGTGATTCAAGGAAAATAATTATTTTAAAAGTCCTAATTTAGTATGAAAAAAGAGTAAGATTAAAGTCTTACTTGAGTATTAAACTCTTGAGTATTATTTTAAAAGAAAAAAACAGAAAGATGGGGTTTTATTCGCCAAAAATATACATAATCCCGTGCTTAAACTTCAGTCATGGGATTCTGAAATCATTAAACTACAGCAGAGCCAGTCATGAGCTGAAAATCATGCAAGGGATTAAGTACCTCACTGAATTTGGCTTTAAGAAAGAGATCTCTCTCTTTTTTAAAATAATACTTCAATTTAAGCTTCAAATTAATTTCTCTACAGTTTATTTTTGAGAACTCTCAAAATAGAACATTTTTCTTTTTAGAGGGGAACTAAGTATTTTCACAAATTCATCATTTTAATGAATTATTCTTGTTAACACTTAGCTCTAACGTATTTTTAATTTTCATACATTTTACTTTGAAATACCATTGAAATGCTGAACTACGCTTACGTGCACAAAAAATCTTACTAGTCTTGTTATATATGTTGATTTATATCTCTTTGGTTGTTGTTGTTCATTCAGAAAGTGCAGTTTTCTAAAACAGAGCTTGACTATGTGAGTAAAAAAGACAAGAGCCAAAATGAAAACACCTGAACAAATTCCTCCAGATCATGGCAGTGAATTAGTGAATTTAATGAAGCTTCAAAGTAATAATCAGTAAATATTTGCTTTGTAATAGACACCCCTCTAAGTATTAAAACATCAAATCACTAGAACCACTTAAAAATTGAATTCAAATCTTATTAACTCCTTGGCAGACACAACCTCTGATGTTTCTACTCCTGCCAGGACATGGGGAGAAAACAGGTTGATTTGGAACACAAAAAGTAAAAAGTCATACACTTAGTCCAAGGTTGTTGCTGTTAATGCAAAAATTAAATAAAATGCACAATCAAGTGACACTAAAGCTGACTTTCAAAAAGATAGTGGTGATATCCATTTGGCAGAAGCAAATTAGAGATTTTGGAGAAAAGCAAGAGATCTTCAAATAAAACTGACATTAAAGCGTTTACATGTTATACTCTTTGAAATAGAAGAAAAAACAGAAAATATCAGAAATGCTAGAAGAATCACCAGGAAATAACAGTATGTTTTATCAAATATTATAATTTTTTTTCCGTTACACTTAAGCTATTAATCCTTTAGCCCTGTGGAATGAAGCTGAAAAATAAGGTGTATCCTATTTTGTATGGTCATAGATTGTGTTGCTTTTCTGTAGATTTTCATAGGTTAACAGAATTATGACCAGCACTTTAGCTGATTTATAATGACTATTTTAGCTGATTTTTAAAGAAGGTTTAACTGTACTGCCTCAACTGGAGATCAATCAAACTGCACATTTATATAGTTTAACTTTGCTTAAGTCACTGCAGAAAGAGTCCACAGCAGTATCTCAGCTGTCATCAGCAACAGCTTGGGCCTTCCTGTACAGCAGCTACTGCTCAAGATTTTATGATTCTTCCTGTAACTTCATGGTATAGCCGTGTTCCATAACATTATTCCCTAATACAAAATTGATCAATATATCTCTTCATAAAATCTGATTACATTAGGGATATTTTCCTAAAAATAAGTGGCTCCTGGGCCAGATTTGGCACTAGTGTCTGAATAGAAAGTGCTGAGTTTCATATGGCTCTTACCAGTTGTGGGAAATAAAATTTTCTTTCACTGTAAAGGTATTGGTGTTCTTTAGAAAATTGTGTTCACTGTAATAATGAAACTGCTGAAGTCAATCCCTGCCCCAAATGAAAAATGCTGCGTGGTGCCACCTACAGTGAAAAAAAAAAGAAGTTCAAAAGGAAAAGCTAATTTCTTCTCTCTCACCACAAACATGATATCACATAGTACAGTCCAAGTATCTGTGGAATAATTACTGATAGGCTAAATTATTGAATCAAAGTTACACTTATTGAGAGTAAAGTTATATCCACACCTTCAGCATATAAGGCAGCTGTGCAATGGGGAAGAAATCTGCTCTATATGGTTGAATTCCCACCCCACCTGGCCTGCATTCCTGGATTGTAGTCCATGAGGAAGCTCAGTGGACTAACAATTAAGATGTGTGGGGGAGTCGTGTGCTGTGAAGATACCATGGCCGGACCCTATGTAACAAGGCAGATACAGGAACCAGATGGTATAGCTGCTGCCAATTTTAAAATGTAAGGTACAGCTGCTGTTCATTAAAAAGGATAAATATTCAATTCTGTCCAAAATGCTAATTACTGAGCCAGAAATTTGTTCGATGGATGAACTTTGCTCTTTATAATCTCATTATAATACCAAAACACACCGCTACCACAATGGGTACCCATCTCCAGCACACTTCAAAGCACACTCAGTGAAGTTTTTATCTTAAAAATTGAAGCAAGAGTTTTTACACCAATCAGTAACAAAGGTATCTATGACTAGAGTCACTCAAGCTCCACCTAAACGTAGAAAATAGAATAAAATGCCTTAACAATAGAGGAAGGGTGGGGAAGACACCATCACTGAGAAGTCAAGGGAACAGCATAATAAGACTTCTGGGAGCAAACAACAGGCTGTACCTATCTTTTTCTGCTCAAAGGGACGCTTTTGGGTAAGATCTGCGCACTTGGTTACTCCACGTTTTCCCTGGGACACAGACTTCAAGCTTGTATTTGTAACCACATTAATAGTGCTATATAGAATTCTTAGAATTTATATATATTTGGTACTGATACTTATTTCTTGCAACTGATGTGTTTTTTACAACTAAAGTATATTTTGCAACTCAAGTGTGTTTTTGCAGACAGTGTTTTATCAATAGCAATCTAAAAGAACTCATACCTGTTGCTTTACTAAACCTCATTATTTGTGAATTTAGTAGTGAGAATTTCTTTTTAAATGCACTCAGACTTATATATTATATTTGTGAATCTGTGCAAGCATGTAAATTCAATGGTCATGACTGCCCTGCATTATCAGTGAATCCAGTTTTGTGAATGCAACATTACACTGGACCAGCTGTTGAGCATGATTGGACTTATAGTGCCGATTTGAGGTTACTTGATGTAATTGAGCATCACTCAGGGGTTCGGCTCAGTCATCCCCAGGGTCAAAGTGCACGCACTGAAGACATGATGAAACGCAAGGGAGTTTAACTTCTGCTAAATTAATCCTCTTAACACAACAGTACCTCAAAAGAGTCTAATCAAAAAACCTGTGCTGAATGCACTGGATTTTGGATTGGGCCCTTAAAGAGGTTCATCCTGGTGTGGGTGCTCTACTGTGATCTATGTATCCCACTGGCAAGATTTACTCGTACAATTTCAAGTTACTCAGCGGCAGTGTAGGTGAAAGAACTTCAGAATAGAAATAGAAAGTAATCCTGTAACTGATTGAATACATTATGTGGCTGACAGGCCCAAGTCATAGTGATTTTGTTTGTGACTTTCTATATCCTGTTCAACCATCTTCACATTGTCATTTACACTGGAGGTTTTAAAAAATATATGTATAAATATATATTATATATTATAAATTGTATGTATTAGATAATACATTCTGTTAAATTTTAAATTTCATACATCATATATATTACGTAGCATATATTACACCTTATATATTATATATTGTGTATTATGTACTATATATATTATATTCTATATATAAAAATGTAAGAAAATTGTAGAAGTTTTAATGTTCTAGAAATATGTCCTTGCATTAAAGGCCAACAGCACCCTGAGCTTCATTAGGAAGAGCAGTGTCACAAGCAGGGGAAGGAGATAATCCTTGCTGTCTATTGATCACTGGTGAGACCAGTGGTGTGTCCAGTTCTGGGTTCCTCAGTGCGAGAAAGACATGGTCATACTTAAGCAAGTCCAGGGAAGGTCTATGAAGATAAATAAGGATTTGGAGCACCTGTCATCTGAGGAGTGGCTGAAAAGTTTGGAACTTTTTAGCCTGGAGAAAATTTGAGGAGGATCTTATAAATATGTATAAATATTTTAAGTGTATATGTGTATAAATGTCTTAGGATCTCATCAATATGCATAAATATCTCCAGTATCAAACACTGGAAAATGTTGGCCAGAGAGGCTAGCTGTCTCTCTCCTTGGAGATACTGAAGAAAACAAATAGAACAACTTGCTCTAGTTCACTTTGCTTTAGGCAGGAGAGTTGCACAAAATAATCTCCAGAGAAGCCTTCTAATTTCAGCCATCCTGTGATTCTTTGGATTTGCAAAGATCAGATATAGATTGAAGCTTCAGGACAGCAGGCATTGGCAATTTGTGTCTGGGTTCACAAATCAAAAGATGGTTGGAATAATTAATATTATATACTCATTATCATCTCATGGCTTCAAAATCTAAACTGCTTGAGTCAACAATTCTGTTTATAGTTGTTGGAGAGAGTGCCGAAGGCAGAAAGGGTAAAATATTTTATGTAAGAACTACCATTTTGATTGTAGCACTGTTCTTAAAGATCTCAATCAAAATCTGATACCACAGTAATCCTCGGCATGTTTGTAATCATGAAAATGACATTGCAATCTCAGGAAGCATTACATGAAGGCTTGTCTTCTCTTTCCCCAAGTCTTTGTATGATACAGAAAGCACAAGGAAAACATTACAAAGTTTGGGGGTTTTTTTCCCTTTTGTTTTCTCACGGAATTCAATTTTTTAGATACTGACTGTTATTACTTACTTAAGATGTACTTGAATTATAGCCACAACACTGTATTGGGTGTATGTGTCAAACGGCTGGCAGCGGGGGCTGCTGGGTTGGCCCCTGTGAGGAGCGGCCGGGGCTGCTGAGCCCCTCAGCCACGGGCGGGCGCCTCGGGGAAAGCCGGGGGAAGAAAGGGCAAAACGCTGCCCGGCAGCCAGGGCTGAGGGAAACCGAGTGAGAAACAGCCCTGCCAGCCCCGAGGGGAGAGCAGGAGGAGGGCAGGAGCTGCTCCCTCCCCGCAGAGGTTCCCCTGCGGCCCCGGGACAGGCCCCGCTGGGGCAGCTGTTTCCCCGCAGCCCCTGGGAAGGGCCCAGGCTGGAGCAGGGAAACGTGGGAGGAGGAAGGAGGGGAAGAGGGCAGCTGTTCCGGCCTGACCACAGCCCCCGTTCCCCATCTTCCTGCTCCTATTCACTTTGGGGGAGGAGGCAGATGAGTTGGGGATGAAGAAGGGAAGTTGAGCCTGGGAAAAGGGATGGAGGGTGTCCAGGAAGGTGTTTTAGTGCTTGTCTGTTCTCATCATCCAACTTTTAGTTGACAATAAATTAAATTAATATTCATCAAACTGAATCTGTTGTATCCATGATGGTAACTGATAAGTGATGTCCCAGTTGTCTCAACCCATGAGCTTTTCTATATTATTTTCCCCTCCTGTGCTGTTGAGGAGGGAGAGTGAGAGAGCAGCTGGATGAGTGTCTGGCAGCCAGCCAGGGTCAATCCACCACAAACATTAAAATTACAACTTGAAGAAAACTTTGCAGGTAGATTAACAACAGCGCTTTGGGGGGACTTACATGCCTTCCATTGCATCTAGTGGTATGAAACACTATGAAGGAAATATAAAAGAAAATATTTTATTTAGAGATAAGCTGAAATTCCTATTCTCACATTTCTCCTTACTTGGATACACAGGTATTCTGCAGACTTAATCACCATCACTGCCTGCCATTACGGAAGTAGAGCTCCAAAATAAAATGTAAAAAAAGTCTTTACCAAAATTTTTAAAAAAATAAAAATCATGAGGACTGCCTTGACATGTCTCTGTGATTGAAAGTTTTAGACTTACAGGACAGACTATTGTTCTAATATTTCTAGACTGGATAAAATTTTAAAAAAATCTGAATGTTAATTCCATTTTTAGTCTTCCAGCATCAATTGACTTAAAAAGGAGTGAATCTTTTATCTACTCTTATCACTTAACAGCAAATTGTGCTGTGGAAATTGAGAAAATATCAGTCCAAAACACTTTTTCACAACTTTGCTTGAAAGGATCATCTCCATTCCCCAAAGAATTTTTCATCAGAGAACACTTAAGTGAAAATCAGTCTATAGCTGTACCCTGGAACAGAGTTTATGTCTTAGGCTAATCTGCCAGCAGAGGCAGTTTACAGAAGTATGACAAGGCTTTACACCAAAGCAGCTGAAAAGCATGTCTAGTTTGGAGATAGTCACTTTGAGTAAAAACAGTGAACTTAAAGCCTGGGTAGCTTCAGGAAAACAAAAAAGCGAAAGTCCTTAAAAAATTTTTCGGTAGTTCAATAAGTCATCTCCCAGGTGAGTCTTTCTCATCTCATTAAAGAACAAGAAGATTCACTAAAACTTTTTGTACCCTTTTTTAATAAAGGAAACCTTCTGAAAGAGGACATAACATAAAAATAGCTGATAAATACCTGGTAAAAACTATTAAATGGAGGTACGAGAAATATAATACGTACCTTACAAAGATACTTCTTGAAATGCAGAGAGGAAATTATTGGATTGAGGGAAGTCAAGAAAGAGCAGGTTTAGAAATATGAAGATGCAAAACATGATTAAAACTAAAAAAGGTTGTTGTTTAACATTTAAAAAGTGCTTTTTTTGTGCTTCTGTTCTGTTCTGTTTGTCCAGAGTTTAACACTTCCTAGGTCCTGAGAAGCCATGCAAAAACCTTGTCTTGTTTTCAAAAATTACTTCATCTATGATTAAGCAATCTATTGGCCCAAATGTGTAAGATTGAACATAGGACAGTTGCTTATGGCAAGTATAATTTATCCATTGACCATCTTTATCTAGCAGTGTTCACTGTGAACTGTTGATTGAATTACATTTATGCCAAGTGAAATGATTTTCTAGAGTGGAATCTTATTTCTTACAGATGTGAAAATAGACTAGCAGAGTGGGTTCGTTTTTTTGTCGATTTTTTTGTGTGTGTGGATTTTTTGTTTGGTTTTGATTGTTTTTTGTTCGTTTGTTTTCTTCTTAAATTTTCTTATATACTTGGTAGAAAGACAGAATTTTATGGTTTCCATACTAACATTTTGGGACAGCAGGCCAAGCAGGAATGCCTTGTTCACCCACCTATGCTTTTAAGACAATTCTACCTTCCGCATCACTGGCATAGAATATATGCAGACACAGAGATGTGAAATCAAGTTGTAGGTGAGTACATTTAGAAAATAAACAAACCAAACTAAAACAAAGCCATAAAACCCAAACCAAACCAACAGTAACAGAGCTAGATGAAGATAATAAATACCCTGTCAAGGCAAAAAATGTCAAATAAGCTGAATTAATTTCTGAATTATACATATTCACCCATCACTTAATAATAACTGGGAAATCTGGAAGTATTTCCTTTTCTTGATTATGGGTAACATGTAGACTCAATCTTTACACCTTCAAGAAAATAATGCATGTGAAGATAATGTTGATTTTGCCAGATGTCAAACAGAACTTTTAATCCTGGTATCAGACTTGCCTCTGAAATCCCAAATTTATCCTTGATTGCAGGCATCCAACGTGTTTTTTAGGATTTATAACTTCTGCAGAAACAAAAGCATATCCAGTTTGCTGGTTTTATTTCCAAGACTTTGAATGCTAAACAAGCCTAAAAATGAAAGCAATTAATTTATTCTGGCAAAGCAAATGTTAACCAGTTATTTAGTTAGCTGAAAGCAAAGTGGCAAAATAAAATCACAGAACAAAAAAATGCAGACAAAGGGTATACCTGCTGTCAGCCCCTTCACACTGTCACTTACAGGTCTCTGAGGTGTTTCGTGGGGAATTGTGCAGTGCCCAGATCCAAAATGCTGCCTTTTAGATGATATCTTTGAGGAATCTCTTGGAGGCTGAAGTTCCCTGTAGGAAATGTTGAAGACAACTTACAACAACTTTCTTCCTCAACTTGAGTTTTATTCCAAAATAATGGAAAAGCTAACAACCTAACACCAAAAGCTAGAGTTGCTTGCCTGAAGGACCTTTCCAAGTCTCCTTTATTACTACATGCAATTTCCTTCCCTTTTTAAAACTTGCACCCCTGGCCTTTTATTTTATAAAAATTTAGCGTTGACAAGCACAGGTGTAAGGATTCACCCTTTCTGTGCAAGTACACGTGCAAGCACAAATGTGAATGTACATGGACCCACCTTCCCTATCCCTCACCCCTCCCCTTTCGCCTATTTCCAGTCTCACTGCTTTGGTTTATGACATTACAATGCTAGAATTATTCACTGTACAATCATTAACTAAACATACAGTCTTTGGATCATCTTAAGTATTTCAGAATCTGCAAACAGTATGATACTAATAAAGATGAAAAATTTGTTATTAGTTTGTCCCTTCCCACTTGTTAATGCTAGGAATTTTTGTTTTATATTTATTTGTTATATATTTACTTGTTATACATTTACTTGTTTTATAACAAATAGACCAACATAGTATTTATAATAAATAGTATATTTTATAACAAATAGACCAACATGGTATTTATAAATGTATCCTGAAAGCAGTAGTGTGGAATCTTAAGCTCCATGCTTGGCTTTGTTTAAGACTACGTATCATAACAACATGTGGATTATTGTACTAACTGGAAAACGATTAATTTAAAAGTTTGGGTTGTTTTTTTTTGTTGTTGTTGTTTTTTTAATAAATGCAACAAGAGCTGCTACCATTTAGCATGCAAACATCTCAAATGCTCTGTAATATAACAACACAATGAAGTCATAAGCAATGTTACACAGTATAGGCACATCATGAATTAGTTAAACTGTCAGAACCTTATATTTTTGTTTTCATTTGGATTTTGTGTTAAATTATACTTCTGTTGTTACTTTTAACAATTTATTCTAATTAATTTAGTTACCATTTGTAATTCTGGGAAGGATAATACTGAGATGAGGTAAGAAAAGCCAGAATGGAAGGTAATATGGTATTAAAAGAATTTGGGAGATGGGGAAAGAAACACATTATTTATTTCCAGTATAAAATTTCTTTGATGTATTTGCAAGGTCACAGCATAAAGGAATTTATCAGAAACAAAAAGCTACAAAAAGATACGGATATGCTTTTGAGAGTACACTGCTCTTCATATGGCTTTTCTTAATAATATGTTTTAAAGTTGCATAGTCTTTTGTAAGAAGGTTTTTCCTTTGAAAAAGAAGAGGCCATGTTTTGAAATCTTATATGACTTTCTAATATCATTTGCACATTGCTCATCTAAACATTATCTTTCATTCTTTTGGTTTCACAACACTTAGATTTTGTTCAATTCTTTAATTGTGTAGACTTATACTGTTAATGTCAATATGATATCATTCCACCTTCTGAACTGTCAATTTCTGTTGCTACACTGGACTCCTCTGTGGTATGCAATAAAGAGTAATAATTATTTACTTTATTCTTTCATACTTTTTGGGAAGAGAAAAGGCAGGATATGTCTAAAATTACATAATTCATTAATCTATTTGTCATTATTGTTAGTTTTCTAACTCATGTTCATACCCAGTTCACCAAATCTAAATCTGCACAGACTGTACTGATTCAAAAAACATATTTTAGAAGAGCTGCATTCCCACTTAAAGTGTATTTTAGCACATTACTGTAGAACATGAAGAGTGTTCAATCACCTCTATAAACTCATACTCCAGGGATTCATACCAACTGTAGAGTGAACACTTCTCTCAGCAGTTTTCCAAACTTAGATTCAGTCAGGTCAACGAAACCAAAAGCATAGTGTGGCTAAGAATCATTTATTTCCATCTCAGAGGTGATTCACCTTGTCAAAAAGAAAAAAAGGAATTAATGCAAGGAAGCTCTCCATTTGGCCACAGCATTTCTATAAAATATTGAGTACACTAATGTTTCAGGTGAAACTAGTCAAGCCTGAGTGCCTCTGGCCAACTGATTTTCAATGCACTTCTGGAAAATGTCCAGAATTATATTGAGAGGTAATAGTTCAAAGGTCCTTCCTTCCTTCCTTCCTTCCTTCCTTCCTTCCTTCCTTCCTTCCTTCCTTCCTTCCTTCCTTCCTTCCTTCCTTCCCTCCTTCCTTCCCTCCTTCCTTCCCTCCTTCCTTTCCTTCCTTCTTTCTTTCTTTCTCTCTTTCTTTCTTTCTCTCTTTCTTTCTTTCCTTCCTTCCTTCCCTCCTTCCTTCCTTCTTTCCTTCCTTCCCTCCTTCCTTCCTTCCTTCCCTCCTTCCTTCCTTCTTTCTTTTTTCTTTTTCTTTTCTTTCTTTCTTTCTTTCTTTCTTTCTTTCTTTCTTTCTTTCTTTCTTTCTTTCTTTCTTTCTTTCTTTCTTTCTTTCTTTCTTTCTTTCTTTCTTTCTTTCTTTCTTTCTTTCTTTCTTTCTTTCCTTCTTTCCTTCTTTCTTTCTTTCCTTCTTTCTTTCCTTCTTTCCTTCTTTCCTTCTTTCTTTCCTTCTTTCTTTCCTTCTTTCTTTCTTTCCTTCATTCTTTCCTTCTTTCCTTCCTTCTTTCCTTCCTTCCTTCCTTCCTCCTTCCTTCCTTCTTTCCTTCCTTCTTTCCGTCCTTTCTCTCCTTCTTTCCTTCTTTCCTTCTTTCCTTCCTTCTTTCCTTCTTTCTTTCCTTCCTTCTTTCCTTCCTCCTTTCCTTCTTCTTCCTTTCTTCCTTTCTTCCTTTCTTCCTTTTTTTCTTTAATGCAATGACTTAGAGGACTAGTTTTTCACTATCAGAAAAATTTATTAAGGAAGTACCATGGACAGGGACATTATTTGCCATTATTTAAATTTTCCATGCTCAATAAATAACTATATGAAAAATGTTTGTAACTTTTAAAATATTTTATATTTTATCCAAACAGTGTAGATGTAGGCAGCAGTGTGTGCTGTATTATTGCCATATAATAGACATTATTAGACATTATATAATAGACATTCCCTCTGTGTATATAAATAAAGATGTAGACATATTCAGAGACACACACAAAAAATATGATTAACTGTAAAGATTCATTATCTATTACTGATAAATTCCAAACTTCAAAAGAGAGCTGAACTCCTGACCAAATAGGTCTTTGTGACTGAAAATAGTCAAAACCAGAACTGCAATAAGCTTCCAGTCCAGGAAGAACATGCATGGTCAGAACATAAAATAAAAATATGTATGGTCTTTGTCATAAAATCACTTTTCTTTTTTTTCCTATTGATTGTTTTCATGAGCTTCCAGAACAAACTTGGGGTATTCATTTGGTCACCAGTTATTCAGATGTAGTTACATGACTAAAACATTTTGCAATCATAAATCACAGACTTCTTTTTTGAAGTATTAGAAATTATACTACTGAACAAATTCAGAACTTTATTCAACAGTACTAAACCCAAGTGAAGAGAGAAAACATAACCTAAACAAAAAGGCTCTTACATCTCAGAGAACACAGCTGTAAAGCTCCCATGAATTGCCAGAGGCATGGAAACAGTACAGAAGATTGAGGTTATTCAGTCTGATTTTAGACAAAATGATTTTGTTTATTTCAGCACATAATAAAACTGAACTGACAGTATTTTTGTAAGAAAATCTTTATCCTTCTCTCTCATCCTTTTCTCATACAGGAAAATTAAAATGCTTTTAAAATTCCTTGAAATTCCTTTTCTGGTCTCACCTATAATCACAGCCCCTTTGGTCACTACTAGAAAACCTCCTTCTGTACTCTGTAACTCCTAATTTCAAATTACTCCTTACTTGCATTGATTTGAAAGAAGGGAGTCTCAGGCTTGACAAATCTGAAAGAGGGAGTAAATAGCCTTTAACAAAATTCTCAAGCATGTAAAAGATGTAAATGTGAAGTAATGATAAATTCTCCAGAGTTCTGCAGGGCAAAACGCTATATCAAGAACACTAAAGTGAAGTTAGAAATAGCTTATTTAAACAAACCAGTTAATCCCCCTCCAAAATAAACCCAAACTCCCAAACCCCAGATACTATTACAAAACATTCTCCTGAAATGGAAAACAAAATCTTGGAACCTTTAAAACTTCAGTACAGGGAGCAATGTGCACTAAGAAAGTCTCTACTACAGCTAATATATATGCAAGCATAACAGCTTAGCTGAGTATCTGACATAAATTTTAAGAAGCAATTAGTTGCTGTGAGTAACTGTGCTTTTTAAGCATTTCCTTTACATTCATAAAGAGAATTCCTTGGAACTCTGGGATATGTACACTCAAAGTTGTTTACTAACACTAATATGACCACGGAGAGCAAATATGTTTCTTATACAAACCTTTATAGTTACCTTTACTATCCCTCGCCTGTTCTTTAGTGCTTTCCTTCAAAGTTTCATAGAAGAATAAGATTATTGGTTGAAAAGTAGTCTGAAATATGTAACTGAAGATATCTTTGCTACACTAAACATTATCTGTTTACTGAAGTGATGTGAATTTCACCCTCACTTCAGTGAATTAACATGCTGACATTTAAAACACACACTTTGCTATGAAATGGCTGAAATTACATTGGTTTATATGAGACAACTCATTTGTTTCGGTACCTTGGTGAGTCTAGGCATCGTCTGTATACAGCTTTTCCCTAAGACCATTTGAGTGGGGAACAATTTCAGCTGGACTTGAATCAAGCCCCTAGTTAGGGAGCTTTTGCTTTAAACTAAGAAAGATTCTAAATCTGCACTTAGGTTGGCAAGAAAAGGCGGTTCTCACTAAGCATGAAAACCAAAAGGATTCTTTATCCCCTTCACAACATGGGCAATTACATTTGTATTTCTGTAGTTACTGGCAATTCTGAAGCTGATTTTTCTTTCAGGTCAGCTTTAGAATTTTTAACTTAATAGATTTACATTCAGTTTTTCCCTTGATTTTTGATCCAACTCTTTCCTCAGTGAAAGGAAATGTTTGTATCATTACTGGACTCTTCCTTTTGTGATTTTGTTCCTGTGCGATCTGCTCTAGGTGTACCTGCTTTAGCAGGTGGGTTGGACTAGATGACCTCCAGAGATTCCTTCCAAGCCTAACCATTCTGTGATTCCGTGATTCTGTTCTCCACCAGACCATGATTCTTATGGCCCTCTGCTGGGATTTAACAGCTGCAGTTTGAATACACATGAAGAAGTGGACTTTTAAATGCTGCTTTTATTTCCTGGAACAGTTGTCTAACAACTAGGCTATTACATAAAAGTCAAGAATCAAATCCTTCTCTGCTTGTGCCCAAAAGTTAAGATGGATTTAAAATGTTTTTATGAGGAAATCAATTCTTATAGTCTGTGTTAGAAGTGATTTATTATCACTTATCACAGACTGAGCCCCAAAACAGAGGACAAAATTTAAAAAATACTATTTTTGGATCCCGGTGATGTGCAAAACTGATGTGGATGTCAAGCTTCTTTGCATTGTTGAGGCTGTAGCTGTTCTGAGCATGTTTCTGAAACACTGTTAAGCTGAAAAAAAGAACATAGCTTAGACACCCAAGTCTGTATAAAATTGTATCAGAATAAAGAGTTTGTGAGGTCATAGTTTGAATATCATATACTTGAATCATGGCTCAGTCTCCCTCAGGCTCATCTTTACAGGATGTAGAAACTACATCAGACTATTCTTTATTTAGTTATTTACATTTTTATTGTCTTTTGGGGGGTCTTTCTTTGATTTGACATTTTAGTGCCATCACATCCGTGTCTTCTGATTCTGGCATATCATCTCAAGAGAGGAATGAAGGTCTACTTCAATTAAATTGAAAAGAAGACTTTAAAACTTGTTTTCCTTTTCCATAGTAAGTGTGTTGAAAACCTAATTAACATGAAAATAATCTGTTTTCATGGTAAAATAGAGAATGTCTTATGAACCAAAACCACCATTTAGTTAAAATTTAGATTACAATGGCATGATTTTAAAGTTACCACACTTTTTATTTCTAGATACAAAGGGTAGAGATTAGATTGTATTAAATTGCATAAAAATATTACAGTATTTAGTGCTTTCTCCTGTCTTCAGAGTCTTTTAATCTGTGCTTATCTTTAAAGATAGTAATAATGAGAAATGTGATAATCATAAAACCTACTGTTTAAAAGTTATACCTTCTTATTCAGCGAACTACTTCTGGGAATATATCTGCTCATTTTAATGACAACAAAATAAAACTTTTATTGCTTTTTACTCCTTTTATAACTGAAAAGTTAGAACAGAAAAGATAAATTTAATTTTATTCTATCATGGTTATTATAAATATTGTAAACTAAATTTTAGTTATAGGTTTTGCTTTACTAGTTACCATGCTCATGTCAGGAATGGAGACAAACAAAATCCTTTTAAAGTTGAACCCCCCCATACAAATGATGCGGCAGCACGAACAAGCAGATGGGGGGGGCAAATTGCGCGTACTCGCTCTCCAAAGGAGTTAATGGCATTTTCAGAGATCTCTCAGCAGGTGAGCGGGGAAGGAATACCGGCACAGATTTTGCCAGCTTGGGATAGTGGAACTGTGTCTATCCATTTATTAGCAGATGAAAAAGATTTATTAAGCCCTGTAGCCAATGATGATCAGATAAAACAACGATATGCTCAGCTGCAAACTGTCAGAGGTCCAGACAGGCAAGATATTGTTGCGCCTAAGCTATATCAGTGTTTGTGTGCAGCAGTTTTAACAGCATATGCATTGATTATGGGATCTGATCCAGACAGGGTAGCAGTGACAAGAAGTATAAAAATGCAACTTTTGAGAGGACCGCCTGCCCCATTAATACCTGTGATTCTGCCAGCAGTGACAAATGCTACAGGTAATGCAGACACTCCAGCAGATGCCTTGAGGGGAATTGGGGCTGTAATTTCAGGACCCCCTGTTTGGGTGGTGGATAATGGAAATCCGGCAAAACTGAAAGGAGTTACAATACAGGTGATGAGAACACTAATGTAGAATGATTTAGTACAAGCTGGTATCCCACAATCAGAAATGGGTGGAATCATAGCATCAGAAATTTTTTGCCGCTTGCAAAAGTTAATGCTTATGCAAAAAAGCCACCCAGCCCTAGCCCCTCCCGCCAACACTGCACCCACCCTCCACCTCACCTGACACCTCAGTGCAAGACCAATTTGCCTTTACCTGGCAACAAAAGCAATATACTTGTCAAGTATTGTCTCAGAGATACAAACACAGTCCCTCTGTTTGCCACCAAATGGTAGCTGATACAGCACTACGGTCGGGTACCGTTACTGATTGCCATGATATTGATGATCTGTTGATTATGGCAGTGTCACAACAAGAACCTGAAACAGCTGCTGAATTTTTGAAGGTGCATTTGCAGGACCAAGGCTGGGCAATTAATCTGACTAAAACGCAGGGCCCTGGTGCTACTGTACTATTTTTAGAAATAGTTTGGCATAGGCAGCTTAGAGAAATACCAGATAAGGTACAGCACACAGTCCAGCAGTTTTCTGCACCAGCTGCAATAAGACAATTACATGCCTTTTTAGGATTTTTAGGGCATTGGAGAACTTTCATCCCTATATTTTCTGTGGAGGAGGATTCTCCTTGTGAAGGGTTAATAGCAGAGCACAATAAAGTTGATTCATTGGAGTCTCAAAACAATAAGGAAGGAGATAATATGACCTCTGCCGAGCTGCATGCTCAAGCTCTGAATGGGCATACAGCTTGTGGACATGGATCAGCTTATGCTGCACACGCATGGGACGTTGCTCACAATCAAACCCCTTTGCTGTTATATACTTGTAAAACATGCTCACATCATTGTGCTGCTTGTACACAGCTACATTTAAGAGCATGGGGAAAAGTAAAACCGGGTCAGTGGGCCTTGAATACCTGTCAGGCTGATTATATTGGCCCCCTACCCCCCTCTAGGGGGTGGCAATATGTACACACTTCTGTGGGTACAGTGTCAGGACTAACTACAGGGGAAATGAAATTATTCACACCAATGGATTGTGAAGTGGGACTGCAGCCTATTGACCTAGATGTAAAAATTCATATGACTCCAGAGAATGCTGTATGGTTTTGTACCCTGACTTCTCCTCTTATGTTACATCCTTTGCTAATATCAGATTCTCGAGTTCTTGTATTTCAGGTATCTTCAGTGAACACCTGTGTTTTGTCTAGAGGAGACAGCACTGGAACGATGTTATCGGTGTCACAGACTCAACATCCAACTGAAGTCCAATCTGAAAAAGTGCAGGCCACAACTTTCCAGTCTGTGTGGGCAATTAATCCACACCAGGTTGTTAAACCCAGAGTGGTACTAGCTGAAGGAGCTGGAGCAGCAGCATATGTATTACTGGAAGGTGACAACACTCCTGTTGATTTACTTAGACTTTTCCTAGTAAATTTAGTTTTGTTCAGCTGCTACTGTACCCTAATAATTTGCCTTTAATGTTTACGAGAAATGAATGGCTGCAGATCTCTTAACAATGTGTTTCACTAGCATGACAACCCTCATAGCTGTATTACAGAATTGTGCTATGCTAAGGGGTTTTAACATTAATGTTCCTTATTGTTGTTTCTCTGAGTAGGTAGTGGCTGCAAATTCTGCTTTGATTTTGAAGGCATGTGTTGCTTCACCATAGATGACGAACTAACCAGCACGGAAGACAACATCTCACATCTCTGGAACTAATCCAGCAAGTGAAACAATCTACTGATAATGCCTGGCTGAATGACTCATTTAATTCCTTGACAAGATGAATGGGACACCTGATTATTGTAGAAATTATACATTATTGTAGAAATACGTTTTTCCTTTTTCTGTATGTGTTTATTGTGTGCCCATGTAAATTGCGCTGTGCTACACCTCACGAGCCCAAATTAACAACTCTGGCTTTGTCAGCCCCAGCAGAAGTGAGTCACGTGAGCGAGGGGGTGGAATGTATGGGAATGTAGTGGAAGATTTGGTGAGGAGGTTAGTTAAATGTAAATACGCTCAAGTGACTTGCACCTGTCTGTAGAAAAAGCACATACATCACACTAATTATTTTACTGACCTTGTGTGCTTGATGAGTAGAACCTCTGTGTTAGATAACATAGGCCTGTGAGAAACTCTAGGCACCTTATCACTATGTCTGAGATTCCTGCTTTGTTGTGAGAAAGAGCGGGAGGCTGCGCCTGCCTGAAGCCTTGAAATCCAGGCGAGCTCAGCAGGCCCAGTGATCTTCCAGCAGGGCTGAACTTACCAGCGCCTGCGTCCCCCTTGTGTCACCTCTGCCTGGGAGCTCAGGTGTGACTTCGGAGATCCCCCAGTAGAGAGGTAACTAACATAAAACTTGCTCTTTGCAATGCATTCGTGGCCTCTGGCTCTTCTTGCGATGTGCCTGCATATGTGTACACAAGTGTTTTGATAAAACTAAAGTCAATCAGGGAAGATTTTTCATTGTTGTTGTTGTTAAATGCAGTTCAGCAAATACCAAGTGTCTTCAGATTTGTCCGCATCTACTCCACACATGTTACAGATGAGCTTCTTCCAGAACACTGTGTTCCATAAGAATATAATGCTAAATCTTTTATACTTTGAAAGATGGAGTGACAATCAGTAAAAAATTCAGTGCTCTATAGAAGCCTACTGTATTACATTAAAAACATGCATTAAATAAAATCTTAAATAAAGTATCAACCTGGTACTTTTTGTACTCAAATCTAACAATGAAATGTGTCATCATTTGTTAAATAAGAAAAGGAAAAAATGAGGAGTAACAATGACTATCTGTAGGTAGAATATGGGAAATAAGGAATACTTCCAGCAATTGCCTTTTTAGGAGGTAGTGTACATAGATAGCAGATAGTTTTTCAAATTTAGTGGAAGACATATAAAATTATCCATCTTCATGGAAAGAATATTATGCTGGTCAGTAGATCAGCTATTTAGTCTTGTGCTGCATCCCAAAGAAATCAGCTAAGCGTCTCTTACCTCTATAAGCAACCGTGTGGCTTCTCAAGTGCTGCATCAGTTCTGCAATTAGTTTTCTCTTTGGAAGTGCTGCTGTAAACAAGAAGAGGATTTGCTGTCTGCCTTAGCCAATCCTTTTTGTGAGAAAACTTTAGTTCATTGGAACTTCATATTAGTTACAATGACTCAAACGGGATTCTGTTTCTACATTGCTTTCATTGTCTTTGCCTATACGGGCAAAGAAAATACATTACACTATGAAAATAGCCAGTTACATATCACTGAACTTTCTCCAAGGCAAATATAATCCTGAAAAGCCTTCATTTCTTATCACCTGACAAAATAAAAAAAAATCTATTTTATATATATATGTATATATATATGTCTGGGTATGTGTATTTATCACAATAATCTCTGAGTGTTCCAAAACATTTAAAACTGCATCCGATCAACTCACTGTGTTTGTATCTTGTCTCGTAGTAGTGGACTGAATTCATCAATCTTGTTTAGTTATCAATAATGTTTTTTTATGTGATACATCTACAGGTTCTCTGTGAGATACAGGACATGATTCACCAGGGAGTATGGGTTCCTATCTCTCACTTAATCAGGGAGTTGCTAATAGGCCAGTCAAGTAGGAGTAATGACAACTGTATTTCCAAAGACATATGTTTATGAAGATGCTTTGGCTGAGAAAGACTGAATTTGAAGGAAAACCTGGAGGACTCCAAGTAAGAAATGAGATACAAAAATTACACACCATCTCCACAAGGTATTATTCAAAAAGTAGAATGAATGAAGCTGAAGGCCCTGAGCAGGCTGGTCAGGAAAAACTCTGAAGTAGTTAAGAAGAGAAAGAGTTATTGAGCTCACTGTAAGCAGTGCAAGTGTTGCTTTTCTTTTTATCCTCATCCATATCTTTTCTAATAAACATCTATACACAGAACAGACTATTATATATTATATACATGTATCACATATATATATATGCCTATAGAAGTGCGTATATATACATGCATCATTACCTCACATCAGCACAGGAGTCTAAAAAGAGGGTACTGAGACATTTTAACCAGTCCTCCGATTCTTTGCACCGTATGCCACCACAGAAGCTTCGTGAACAGAAAGAGAGTTGTTACTGCAGGGCCAAGGGGATGAAATGTCTACCACTGTCAGGATAATCCAGCAAGCTCTCTCATAGACTTCAGGGCAGTGCAGAGCATAACCTATAAACTCCAAAGTTCCCAAGGGAGTGTATGTTTTTTTGCCTTATAGGAGGCTTTTAATTTTCTTTAAAAGACATACACTCTTGGAAAGTAAACTTATTTATCTGGGAAGGAGACAACAGGCTGCTCTTTATGTCTTGGTAGGCTTTTAAAATGAGAATATTTTTACCTGAGTGAAAGAGTGGTGAAGTATTAACCTCAGATTTAAAGGAAGACTGTCACTAGCAAAACCACTCCTGCTGACCTTATTTTTTTCTTTCATGCAGATCACCCAGTGCTATCACAGCCCAATTATTCTTCTCTTGTGAGATCTGACAGAATTGAAGCACTTGATGACAAGATTATACTCTGTATTTTTTCTTTAATTAGCATGTATCAAAGTATCCAGAGTCCTTTTGATTTTATACTTTGACTGATGATATGACCATATTTATCCTTTACTGAGGATCTGTACTTCTTAGTCAGGATGTCAGATCTCTAGCTGTAACCACAAGGTAAGTAGTTTCTACTGCAATGCTCATTGACTTATTTTCCTCTGTCCTTGTTTAGAATAAAGGTAATTAGACTGAACACACACCACTTACCTTTGGTAGTTGAACAACGTGGCTTTATATTTTGTTCAAGGATTGTAGGCCATCAGTTTCTTCAGATTTGACTGAATAGCAAACTTATATTTTTGTGTTATATCAAGATTAAATGAAAGAGAGGAGGAAATAGGGCAAATCCTCAATTTGTCACTACATTTGAAATTCCACTAGCACTACAGAAGATCCTCCTGATAATTTACCTTATTTAAACCAGATGGAAAAAAAAAATCAACTACTCTCTCTTACCTTCTTGATTATGCATATAATTGTACACAGTAAACAGCACTTCAGACAGGAATGATAAGGACGACAGGGTTTTATGATCAAATACAGAACATTCAACATTTATAAAGAACCGGGTGAAAGAAAAATTTACTTTGCTTTTTCAGGCACTTCTCTTTTAAGTATGTCTTCTGTATGTGCCTCTGTCAAAACAATTGCAACTGAGTCAAGCCAAAATAACTTATTTGATTTAAAATAAAATGTTTTGTTTCATTTTTTTTTTGATTCTTTAACTCCTTTATTTAACTTCTATTTTCATTTGTAAAATATATTTCAGGAAAGCCTAAAAGATCCGTTTTGAAAATGAAAAGATAGCACATTTGAAGATATATTTTGAAGTATATTTTGCAGTTTGTGACTGACATTTAAAACTTCCAGTTTTAATGAGTAAAGGAGAAAAAATGCAAGAGTTTTCACAGTGAGATTGACTGCTCATTGCTACACCAGGACGAAGAAGGTATTAATAGATAAGGCTTTTTAAAAGTAACTAACAAACACCATCACTCTGAGTGTTCCCTCCTTTCTTCTCCTTCCCCCAGCTTTATAGACTGAGCATGATGTCATACAGTATAGAACATCCCTTTGGTCAGTTTGGTTGTGCTGTTCTGGCTGTGTCCTGACCCAGCTTCTTGTGCACCTGGCATGACATGAGAAGACGAAAAGTCCTTGACTACTTTGCAACAGCCAAATCATCAGAGTGTTATCAACATTATTCTCATTCTAAATCCAAAACACAGCACTGTACCCGATACTATGAAGAATATTAACTCTATCCCAGCTGAAACCAGGACAAATGGGTAAGAGAGTTGCAAAGAGAGGAAGAAAGATTCTGTGGATTTACAGTCCAGAGAACCAAATTTCCATTCCTAGAAAAATAGAAACATTATCTGCTTCTGTAAATGGCTGTTAAATAGCAAGGAGATTAGTCAAAGTTGATATGGATATCAAATTGAATCAAGTCAGACCAATCTACTTTATTTTTACAGTTATTGTAGTTTGATCACAGGGAGACAATCAAAAATCGCGGCAGATATATTTTCCTTAATGCTCTTCCCCCTTCCCCCTTTTTCCCCCCGCCTCTCCTCCCCCTTTTCACTAAGCACAGGCGATTTTGAGAGGAAAGGAAAAGGACAGAGAGAAGAGAGTTGGAAAATTTGAAAACATTTTACCAATGCTACTAAATAAACATAGAGAAAAATAACGCAGAACAAATATTATAGAACCAGTCTTGCAATTCCCAGCAGCTAGTCCGGCAGGACCCTGCAGCCAACCGGAACTAGATTCAGTCTGTCACGAGGCCTCAGCTTGCAGGGATGGCAGAAAAGAAGCAGAGATGAAGAAGGAGTGAAGCAGCAGAAGACCCAGCAGAAGAGAGAGAGCGTCCTTCTGGTCTCCACCTTTTGTATCCAGGATGTCATGAATGGGATGGAATATTCCAATTGGTCAATTTGTGGTCACCTGACTCAGACCACTTCCTCTCGTTGCTTCCCGCAATGACACAGGACAACAACACTATAACATGAGCAGCCTTGTAGACATGAAAGATGACATATATCTTGACTTCAATCTTGACACTGTGTCAGAGACATTCTCACAAACAATCACTGGATGTTTTAAGAACAAGTTGACAAACATCAATCAGCAGTGACACAGGTACAGCTCATTTCAGTTTGGACATAGGCTAATCTTCTGAAGCCACTTCAATTTCAGTGATTTTAAGTAAAATTGGCTTCCCACAATATTTTATTCTTATTACTACTCCATGAGACTCTTGCAGCATTTATTCAGTAATTGTGTATTTGAAAATTATGACTTCAGCTCCCAAAATGCTGAGATTTGAAGTCCAATAGATGAAAAAAAAAAAAGTTTTAAATTTCTTTTTAGTTGTTTAGCCAGATAGACATATGTGCCACAGCAATCAGAAGAGGTTTTTTTCTTTAAATTGAAATTAAAATGCCATGATTCTTTGAAAAGGAACTATTAAAACAAAACCAGAAACAAACCCAAGAAACCAAACCAAACCAAACCAAAAAAACACAAAAACCCCTCCAACCAAGCAAATACCAACAAAAAACAAACAAACAAACAAAACCAAAACCAACCAAACAAAAAAACCCCACTATATCAAAGTGGTACGTGAAAATTAGTTTGAGATGGAAATATTCTTACACACTCATGAAACATCAAGGAAGCATGCTGTATCAATAACATTGAAGTTTCACATCCTTAAAAAAAAAGGGACAGGACTTCAAAAACTCAGCCATATGTTTAAAACAGAAATCTAACATTATGAGGGAAAGGAAAATGAGAAATCAGACAGCTGGCTTGTCAATTAACATTCATGTCAGAGAAACAATTCTCACTAAGTTATTTTTCATAGAAAATGTTAGTTAATTGAAATGACTTGTGGAAAGGGTTTATCTCTTTTTGGGAGGGTGATATATTTATTGGTTTTCAGAACACGGGAAAGAAGACTTAGAAACTATTAAAATATCTCATTTTGACCTTTACTTGAAGTAAGAATTTGAGTTTGGAGAGATGAAATTCCTCTACTTTAATATGTATGTTGCTCCCAAGGAGAGGAAGGTAGTTAAAAGGCATATGTGACCCTTACAAAAAATTTACTTTTCAACCTGATTTACTTTTCCAATCTCAAGCACTGTTGCTGTATTGAAAACCAGTTTGTTATTTACATCTGCTGCACGCAACAGCTATCATTGCTACAGATTATCAGAAGTGAGTTCTGCATGTCCTGCATACACGTGCTGATACAAAGTCCTGCCTTTCTTCAAGGAATATTTGAAGTACAGGCCTTTACAACCTTTCAAGAATGCTAAGCACTCTTGTCAGATTGACACTCATTGTTTAATTACGACAGAAAAATGGGAAATACATCTGCTTTCTTGTTATATTATAATTAAAACAATATCTGCAAGGACCATCACTTTAAACAGGATAAAAATATAGGAAGCTACTCTGTTTTAAATTTATTGGGATTGACAAACTGAATGTTATTACAAGTTGAATACAGGATTGCACAGATTACTGTGAGAAAAAGCTATGCACAATTGTCTTATCGTGCTAAAATGAAAAGGACATTCTTGAAGTACATTTTGAAATAAACATTTATAAGACAGTTCAGTTGTATTAGTGTTGCCAAACTTGTGTTTCAACTGAGATTGATCTTAAATGTAAGGCTATTCAAAGAGAAAAATCTCCTGGCTTTCACTTGAACCCCTTTCACCAGATATGAAAACCTTTTAAGAGAAATGTATCAAAGATGACGCAGGGAAATCTGATATTACTTCTACATCCACACTGGAGGGTGAGCCATAAAGAAACTCTGGCACCTAACAGTTCACTTGAGGTGTTTGGTTGCTACTTCCCAAGTACCAAGAGACAAACTCTGTGAGTACTTCCTGTAAATGTGGTTGAAGCATAAAATTAAGTAGGCTATCTTGAGCTCATTTTTATATCAAAACAATAGATGGGAAGAACTCACAGAACAAAACACAACACTCATCTACTAAGTAGATCCAAAAGCATCCCTTGAAACCATGGCAGGGGCTAGCTGAACGAATTAACTTATTCCATTCTCATTGTCCAACCAGTGACTGAACATAATCTAGTTGCACGGGTAATGAACACTACACCAGAGGTGGGGCCTGACCTCAGGCAGAGACTAGTGGCAAGCCTCAAATGTGAAGTGGTAGCTTGGATGAGGGCTTGATTATGTGACAGTACCCCACACTGTACCCAAAAGTACCATCTGCACATTGGCAGGGTAGCTCAGACAAGAAGCACACACCCTGCCAGGCTGTTTTGGGAGACAAGTGAAGGGCACCAGCAACCGGTGCTTTCTGGATGGAATGCATTGCTTGCCAGCGGGGACATATGTTTGTGGTGATTTGTTACAATCTCAACTGAAGAGTGACAGGCACCAGTGTATCAGCAGGCAGTGTTGTGAGTTGCCTTTGTGACTAACAGCAAATGTGTGCCTGCTGTTCTCTGAGTACAGGAAGAGTAGTGGTTCAAGATGCTTACTGAACCAAGAGTCAAGACTCAGATCTGGGCCAACAAGCAAGGTGAACATGACTTATTTTTATTCTTCACATTAGCCCGAGCCATGGATCATCATGTCATCTTCCACAAAAAAAGAGTGTTTGTCTTAAGGTTTTTTTTATTTCTATTTTATTTTTCTAAGATTAGTTTTGAAATATGTGAATACCAAACCTAGCTGAACCTTTACATTTATGAACCCAGTGCAGATTGTTGCTTTTTCATTAGGCATTTATCCATCTTCCTCACTACACAATTTTGTCACTGCAGAGATATTTCAAAGTGTCAGTTCTTTTCTCTTGCAAAGTTGGACCGTTCTGAGCTGAAGCTTCCGTATAAATAGGAGCTTATAACAGAACTTGAACTAATGAGCACTGAACTTGCATGTCACTTCTGGAATGTGGAGAAACACAAAGAAGCTAAAAATGCTTTCACTGGAAGCTAAAAATTACTATTCTTCCAGGTCGGTTCCTAAGTAGAGTTGCCGAGGCACACAAAAAATCAACCCAGGTAGATGGCAACATCAGGGGGAAATTCATTTTTCCTATTCCAACCAAAATAATTTAACCAGTGATAAATCAAGAATCAAATGTGTTCTTAATCAAAATTACTTTGTGCTCTGACAAACATTTAGTAAACCACAGGTTTGAGATGCCAAGGGGAATCCAATTACTACAATTACCCCAAACTTTGAAATGATGACTCAAAATGCACAATCACTCACCTATAAGATGAGGGCTCTCAACCTTGAGAAGTTCCCTTAGGTGTCACTCTGACCCAAGGGGAGAATTTCCAACTGCAGATTTGCTGCTCTGAGGAGGACCAGCTCTGGCAGGGCTCCATTTATACCCTAGTTGAATATGATCTGTGGTCATGTATGGTCAGTGGTCTAGAAAAGCCTCAACTGAGGCGTTTCGTTGGCTAAGGGCCCGGTATGTTGATAGGGGCATGTACATGACCATAGACACCACATAGAATTTTCTGGTGTAGTCAGGATGGGGTTGTGGGGGTACACTTGCACAAGTATTATAGCTAGTAACTGACTAAGTAGAAAAAGCTGGTGTACTGAATGAAGGACAAGACAGATTCTGAAGAGCTGTCACTTTTTTGTCTTTTTTACCAAAGTGAGAATTATTTAAGCTACATCTGAAAAAAAAAGTTTTGAAAACAAACAAACAAAACAACAACAACAGCCACAAAACAAAACCAAAACACAACACCACTAAACTCAAAACACCAAAAGCAAAACAAAAAGCCTGGGATCTACTTAGATTTAAAGTTGCTTGACTTGGAAACTGTGGTGCACTCTCTGCATACAAATTAAATTTTAAGAAATTTAAAGAAACAACCTTTTTTATAATGCAGGACATTCACAAAATTCATTCCTGAACAAATCAAACTAAAGAAATAAATCTGATCATTTAGCAGATCTGGATGGATTTCTTTTTTTTTTTTTTTTTTTTAGAGAGAGAGAGATTTTAAACATTACAGAGCATGATTCAGAAAGTTAATTCAGTTGTTATCTGTTGGATTCTATTTGTTTCTTCCACAACATTTTTTGAGTTGTTGCTTTCAAGTGCAGTAATAATAGAAGGCTTACAAACACATGTGGGTATGATCACTCACGCTAATATTTGCAATGGAAATAAATGGCCTGGCCATTTAAAAAAAGCTTCTTGTGGATTAAATGACAGAATTAAAAAAATGTCCTTTGTGAAGAGAAAGGATAAAAAAATACAAAAATAATTTTGTAATCCATTTTTGGCAGGTATTTGGAATGTGGTTGAATAAGAAATAGGACCCTATGCAGTAGTAAAATAGTTTTTTCGTAAAATAGTTTTTTCTTAAAATCTTAGGTCAAAGATTTGGCAGGCACTAAATATATTCAACATTATTTGATAGCTGAGCAAATGTGATTGAACTTAGCAAATATCATCAGCATTGAGAATGCCTTTTGTGATGGAGTAGCAGGTCAATAAAAACATAAACCAGAATGGAAGACAATGAATTTTAATCCAGACATTTTGCAGATGTGTTACTGGAAATCCCATGGAGGACTACAAAGATGCTGGAAACGCTGTAGATGAATATACAGAAGTTTTCCGAAATTATATTAATACAAAGCTCTGGCAGTAAAACAACAAAGAATGTCAAATTATTCTCAAGGTTTTACAAAGCAACCACATCCATTTGCATGTTTGAAATCAATACATCTGGAGGCAATACAAATATATATTTTCATAGATAACATTTGCTGCACAAACAGTTTCTAAATGTCCCAATAAGATCTAAATTTCCTGTCTCTCTCTTTGAATTTTAACTATTTCTGACTGTGATGAAGCCCCAGAAATACTGTTTTTCATGCTTCCTACATGTGTTAAACTGAAATATCCAAACAAGGAAACAGGGTGGATCCCAAATCACATGTGATTGAGTTACCAGTTGCAAGCTTTTTAATTTTTCCATGTAACTACAGAAAGGAAAATTTGTAGCAGTTCTCTGCAAGCTAGGGAAGTGTTTACTGATGGCTGAAAAACATCAAGGAGTTTCTAGAAAAGATAACTTTACTAGAAGGCATTTTTCAAACAAGCTGTATGTAGATTGTGCTCAACTGATCCATAAAATCACTGTTCAAGTCCAGGCATCCAGGGCAGTGTGAATCAGGTCCCAGTCTATTGTCTCCTTACTCTGGATATGCATAAGCTTATCCATATAGGCCTGCAGGCACATATTCTATTTCTGTAGGGTGTATTTTAGGATTCTTTCTCTGCCACGTGCATCAAAGAAAGAACAACTTATCCACCACCTTGTATGTCCTTTTGAAAAGGCACTGAAAGACTGTCAACAGTTAAGTGACCAAGTCTGCTGACTGTTAATTAGACCACTGCCCAAATCAGCTTATTAGAAACTTTCAGTGATCTTAAAAATTGCCTCTAACTCCAGATAAAGTTTTGGCTCTTTGTACAAGAGAAGAACAAGGAATAGAAGTTGGTAAAAGAAGTGCAGAGAGACATAAAATCAGCAAAGAAAACTGTTTGCATTATATCCATAAGTATGTGCAGAATACACATGATGTAGTTCTGTTTTAACCCCTGCCAGCAACTAGGACCAGCCAGCTGCTCACTCAGTCCCCATCCCCCCCAGGTGGGATGGGGAAGACAATTGGAAAGAAAAAATAAATCATGAGTTGAGGTAAGAACAGTTCAATAGTACAGTAAAGGAAGAGATAGTAATATTATTAATAATAATAGAATATACAAAATAAGTGATTCACAATGCGGGTGCTCACTGCTTGCAACACCGATAGCACATTTGTTCGGGAGCACTGGTATTTGCCCTGTGGCCAACTCTAGTTTTTATGCTGAGCATGATATCACATGGTAAGGAATGCCCCTCTGGCCAGTTTGGGTGAGCTGTCCTGGCTTATCTCCCTCTCAGGTTCTTGTGCACCTGGTAGAGCATGGGAAGTCAAAAAATCCTTGACCACCCTGCAACAACCAAAATATCAGTGTGTTATCAACATTTTTATGATACTAAACTCAAAACACAGCTACCAGAAGTAAAATTTACTCTATCCCAGCTGAAACCAGGACATATGTACACATAAATACTCTCTCGGAAGTTGACTTGGTATGTTTCCTTCTAAAATTTGTCTCGTGTCTCTTGCCTTGATGAGGGGAACCTCAAACACTTGTGGTTTTTTTCTTGTTTCTATCCCTGCTAAGGCAAATTTGGAGAAAATAAAACTCACTGGAGTCCCATGGGTGCTAATCAGACCTTCACAGGCCTTCTAGTACTCTGTTGTAAATCAGTTGAGTTCAGCTCTGATTTCATACACTACTTAAATGAAAAGCTACCCAACAACAAAATCATCACCAGACTTCTTAAAGCATGAGAGAAAATATAGTTAGCCTGTCAGGAAAATAATCCTTAGAATATTTAATAGAAGACTCAAAGCTTTGTGAGCCATTGTATAAAATATTTAAAAGGAACTGTTTAAATTAAACATGGAGATTAAAAAAAAAATGTATTCTCTATGTAATCATTATGCAAAGCTTTCTTTTTTTCCTAGCACCTCCAGGACCATGCAAAATTTTGTGGGCTTGTGCTTAGAATGAGAAACACCTGAATTTGCTGTGCAGTTAAGGAGTGTTTCACACATTATTTATATTCAAAGCTCAGATTTCTTCTTCCAAAACAAGACGCACCTGCATCAGAAGAGGGTCTGTTGTCCACGTAAACATTCCTTTTACAGTACTGCCTAACAGCAGAAGTGGACCATGACTTAAGTGCAGTTGAGACTATCATCTCTTTGAAATACTGCCATTTCTTAAACTACACAAAGGTTGATGTATTTATTGTGGTAGTGATAACACATCTTTTATTTCAAATTCAGTGATTATGAAAAGAAATTTCAAAAACATTTATCAGCTATTAAAAGAAATATCTGGCATAACAGAAAAGGACTGACACTCCCTGAAGTTAAACATTATTATAAGTATATATTTATTCACATATGTAATAAAATACTAATTTTAACAACTTTTTCCAAGGATGTCTTTATTTCTGCCTAGCAACTGTCTTTATTGCTGTTTTTTACAGAGCTAAAATAAGCGTGATTTTAAAATCCGATGTAGAACGCCTGCTTTTAAGCAACATAGCAATAAAACCAGTTTAACAATCACATAAGGGCTTCAACCTTTCAAAGCTCCAGTCAGATATATCACACCCACAACTTCCTGATTTCTTTTTAGAAATAGACAAAACACTTAACTGAGCCTGAAGAGACCTACCAGTAAATATTAACTATACGGGGAACCTATGCAGTAATTTTGCCATTTTGGGCTTCTTTCTCTATAAAACTATGAAAAGGCTATGATGATGTCCTTCATAATCTCTTTTAAGATCTCTTAGGAAATTAGCATAACTAAGATAAAGAATGCCATCCGACTGATCTTGTTGCTTTCTTTTCTGATTGCAATGAAAATAAGCAAGAATAAAATTTTCTAACTATTAGAAAAATTATAAAACAGCATTAATTTATTACTGGGCTATCCAGTGATTCAAAGAAAATACTTATCGTTTATATAATTCAGGTAGTAGCTTGCTAAAGTTAGAACAAGGATTGTCCAGGCAAAGGTTGTCTCTCCCTTTTCTGTTCTTGGATGCAGAGAAGGTAATTTTGGCTTGTCACCTCAGTTAAATGAAGGCTGACATAGTGGTATACTCCGAAGAGAATTTTTAGGAACAACTGGAAGGAAACTTCTAAAAGCAATGCAAAAGAAGTAAATGCAAGTTTATGAAAGTGAATTATACTTCTGCAGTTGTTCATGGTTGATATTACAAACCACCAGAGTGAGCAGAACAAAATTGAAGAAAAGATTGTTAAAATATGTAGATTTTTACAATATCTCATTTCTCTGTGCAACTCAAGTGCTGGAATCAGAACCTGTATTGACTCTAAACTGGTCAAGATCTTATAAAATTCAGTGAGGCAGGAAAAAAAAAGCATATGTTTGCTGTAATATTGCAAAACATTCAAACAATTGCCATAAATTTGTTTATTAAACTACAGAGTTCTAATTTGTCGACCATTTATGTGTAACTATAAAATGACCCTCCAGTTTAATCAAAATTTATAGAAATATAAATCATAAGACGACAGAAAGGTAGTTCACTGCTCAAAGAGTATGTAAGAGCAATACAGATGTATTTTTCCCTTGCTCTACATCTGGACAATCACTATTGTCAAATTTACACTACCTTCAAATTAATGTAGAAGGATATAAATTCAAAATCATTGCATTTTGCACCTTCTTGTAAGGGCAATTATTATAATATGTGAAACTGCATTTTTATTAGAATTATAAGCTCCAAATCTTTGTTGTAGGTTCTCACAAAATATAAATATGAATATGTTCCATCCTGAGAAAAACTTATACTGAACAAGTAAGCAGTCTGAGGCACAAATTGTGTTTGCCATGTTACTCGGACAGCTTGATCACAACAGAAAATACAGGAGGATTAGAGTCCTGGGGGAATCTCTTTCCTCACTTATGGGACGTTGAAATAGTAATGTGTGTTCTCTGTGTAGTGTAATCTTGACAGGAAACTCAGAGGAAACAAGTGTTTTTTCTCCTGCTGAGGTTCTCAACAAAACAAATAGTGCAGGCACTTTCTTCCTATTTAAACAATAGACCAGGTGCCCTGCAGCTCTGCTAAAAACAAAGAAACAAAAAACCTCAAACCCTGCCTGTTTCCTGTTTATTTCTTCAAACTCACTTCAGATAGAGATTCCAGCACATAATCTAGGTTGGTTTTTTTTTCAACCCTACTCTGGATCTATATATCATACAGAAACTAAAACAGACACTGAAAGACTGAGTTATTTACTTCAGTGAGAATAGTTTTTCTGAAGATGTGAAGTCCTATTGAAAGTCCTCCTAGGAACTGTTCCCCATTTTTAACTTCTATATAACTGCTTCAATTATTAAATCATAGATTAAATTGGTGAATCATTAAAATTCACACTTTTCTTTATCCCCCATTGACATGCATATAAGCTACTGTTAACAATGTATTTCTTGAATTATATTAGTATCTTTGGTATATCAATTCAAAACACATTTACCTTTCGTGTGATGATAGACACGTGTAATTTCCTCACTGGTGCAAATCTCTGGTTTTTCAGACTGAAATCTGCAGAAACATAAGTGATTTGGATAACACTTCAAAAATAACAGAATATCTACAGTCTAGTTAGATGGTTCAGATTTGGTCTTCACTTAATCTGAAATGGACCTTTGTTCTTTTAAAAGAAACCAAAAGAATGAATGACAGAAAGACTTTGGATCCATAATTTGGAATCAGTCTGGACAATTTGCATGGGACCAAAAAGTGAGGGAGTTAATACTTTTAGTCTGTATTCGTGATTAATTTCCACAGAGCAAAAACACTGACTATAAATATGTGAGAAAGATAGCATGGAAGATAATTTTCTTTAATTGGTATAATCAGTGACGCACTCACAAACCTAATTATTCAAGCTCCTTTCTAAGAAAGAAGTTGAACTTAACTCCAGAAAGCAAAGACTACTAAAGCATAGTTCATATTAGATTTTAATATCACAGAATCACAGAATCACAAAATGTTAGGGATTGGAAGGGACCTCAATAGATCATCTAGTCCAATGCCCCTGCCAGAGCAGAACACCTAGGTGAGGTTACGCAGGAAGGTGTCCAGGCGGGTTTTGAATGTCTCCAGAGAAGGAGACTCCACACCCACTCTGGGCAGCCTGTTCCAGTGTTCTGTTACCTTCACTGAGAAGTTTCTTCTCAAATTTAAGTGGAACCTCTTGTGTTCCAGTTTGCACTCATTACCCCTTGTCTTACCATTGGTTGTCACCGAGAAGAGCCTGGCTCCATCCTCGTGACATCCACCCTTTATATATTTATAAACATTAATGAGGTCACCCCTCAGTCTCCTCTTCTCCAAACTAAAGAGACCCAGCTCCCTCAGCCTTTCCTCATAAGGGAGGTGCTCCACTCCCTTCATCATCTTTGTTGCTCTGCACTGGACTCTCTCCAGCAGTTCCCTGTCCTTCTTGAACTGAGGGGCCCAGAACTGGACACAATGTTCCAGATGAGGTCTCACGAGGGCAGAGTAGAGGGGAAGCAGAACCTCTCTTGACCTACTAACCACCCCCCCTCTAATACACCCCAGGATGCCCTTGGCCTTCTTGGCCACAAGGGCACAGTGCTGGCTCATGGTCATCCTGCTGTCCACCAGGACCCCCAGGTGCCTTTCCCCTACACTGCTTTCTAATAGGTCATTCCCCAACCTATACTGGAACCTGGGGCTGTTCCTGCCCAGATGTAAGACTCTACATTTTCCCTTGTTATATTTCATTAAATTTTTCCCTGCCCAACTCTCTAGCTTGTCCAGATCTCGCTGGATGGCAGCACAGCCTTCTGGCATGTCAGCCACTCCTCCCAGCTTGGTGTCATCAGCGAACTTGCTGATAGTACACTCAATTCCCTCATCCAAGTCATTGATGAATATATTGAATAATACTGGCCCCAGTACTGACCCTTGAGGCTCCACTAGATACAGGCCTCCAACTAGACTCCACCCCATTGACCACGACTCTCTGGCTTCTTTCCTTCAGCCAGTTCACAGTCCACCTCACTACCCGATCGTCCAGACCACACTTCCTCAGTTTAGCAGCAAGGATGCTGTAGGAGATTGTGTCAAACGCTTTACTGAAGTCAAGGTAGACCACATCCACTGCTCTGCCATCATCTATCCATCTTGTTATGTCCTCATAAAATGCTATGAGGGTATATGAATATATTCAAATAAACCACTACTTAAACAAAGTGCAAATTTATTTCAAAAGCTTACTTACGTATCATTTTAATGAGTGGATTTAAAATGATCTTAAAATATTGAGAAGTCCCAAGTTCATAATCAAATTTACTTTTCTGACAGGAAAACTTTTGCACAACTGATGATGGTGACCTATTCTGTAGCTACACCTGAGACATCCTGTCCCCTCTAAATGGCCAGAATACTACACTACATATGTCCTTTTGCTCTGAATTCTGGTCTGAATTTTCATTTATACTAGCACATGTAATAGGATATTGTCCTGGGTCATTGCAGGGGGCAATGAGAGAAAGTGGTCTGAGTCAGGTGACCATGAACTGACCAATTGGAGTATTCCATCCCATTCACAACACCCTGGATATAAACAGTGGAGACCAGAAGGACACTCTCTCTCTCTCTCTTCTGCTGGGTCTTCTGCTACTTCGCTTCACTTCTGCTTCTTTGCTGCTGTTCCTGCAAGCTGAGGCCTCATAGCCATCCCTGCAAGCTGAGGTCTCGTGACAGACTGAATCTAGTTCGAGGTGGCTGCAGGATCCTGCCGGACTAGCTGCTGGGAATTGCAAGACTGGTTCTATAATATTTGTTCTGTGTTATTTTTCTCTATGTTTATTTAGTAGCATTAGTAAAAGGTTTTCAAATTTTCCAACTCTCTTCTCTCTGTCCTTCTTTTCCTTTCCTCTCAAAATCGCCTGTCCTTAGTGAAAAGCGGGAGGAGGCGGGGGGGGAAGAGGGAAGTGGGAAGAGGGTTAAGAAAAAGACATCTTCCGCGGTTTTTGATTGTCTCCCCGCGATCAAACCATGACAGATATTTGCACTATTATTCTTCAAAAACATATGACACAGTCTAAGGAGACAAAAGAATAGCATGCAGCAGCCTCTGAAATATTGATAGAAAAGATGCAAACTCTATTGTATTTCTTTCTTTCTTAATTAAGTGGTATTTTTCATGCTAGTGAAGAATATGCCCCTAAAAGTGATGTTGTATGGTTGAAATTACGTTGTATGAAAAACAATCTAAGCAAAACAGAATGCTCATGAAAATATAGCCTCATATATGATATAAAATATGTTATTAGATGCTGTGTGTTCCAAGACTTGTATAATAATAAATTCTCCTAATTCAGTTTATTCAGTGACAAATTATAAAATGGGACAAATCTTAAACTCTTAAAAATTAAATGTTTCATTGAGGTTTTTGAATCAATGTTAGTAACACAGAACAATTTGCCAATACACTTTCAGTGAAAAGTGAAAAGCTTTACATTGAAAGAATCTAACAGTAGAGAGAAAGGGCTTTACATGCATTAGGTGGAAGAAGGAAACTAACTGATAAAGAACAAATGCTACCAGAATTAAACCCACATGGCATAGACAAACCTCCATTAGTTCAGCTAGGATGAGTTAGATATCATCCAGAAAACACCTTAATGTTTTTTTCAAGGATAGAAGTAGGAAAAATATGTCCTCTAGAGGAAAAAAAGAAAAAAAAAGAAAAAAAAAAGAGACTACTTTGGACAGATATGTATGGTTCTTTGCAGTTCAATATGCATACTCACAACTAAATTCAAATTAAAAAACAATTCAAGAAATGAGATGAATGTCAACATATTCACTAGTATTTGTATCCATAAAAAAGTCTCAATGACTATTCAACAGATGGTTTATGAACACCTAAGACTGAATAATTATTAGAAAACTATAGTCCTCAAGGCATGTTGCATAAGTAGGGAAAAATTCTGTCTGAGTTCCCTATGAGAGCTTTTTGATCAACTAAGCAGTTTCTGGGAGATGTTATCTTTAAGATATTGTCCTCCTTGTGTTGTACATTGCCGACTCTTGCAATATTATCAGAAGTCCCACAGTAATGTAATATTTATTTTTAATACCAGCATCTAGACTCAAAGGATACATGGGAATATTAAGCTACAGTTATTGCAGGGGGGGAGGCAGAAAGTGAGATAGGAAAGTATTTTTTTTTTACTTGCAGAATTATGCAGAAGAATCTCCAAAATATCATCAACATCAGAAAATATATGTCAGTCAAAAAAAGGAACACAGATGCTGAATGTAAAAGGATAACAAAACTGGCAACCTTGCAGTTTTGTGTGGATAAATACTTGATTCTTGTTAGCAGTCTTGATAGAGGATGTGACGGTGGATTTACTGAGAGAGATCCACTCTTAGTCGATCACCTGAGACATCTATGAGTTTGGAAATGGAATCTTGTTTTATTCAGGAGAAGTGATGAAACGCAATTTCTCTGCAAGCATGACTGGGTAAGACTCAGGTGGCCTCTTGCTTTGCTGGAATGTGGATACTTCTACACCTGGGTACGTGGGGCATTCTCATCCTGCTCTGCAGCAGTAAAGGTCCCTGTGGCAAAGAGGTACTGTGTCCCCTCTGTGCCACTGTTGAACAAGATAACTGTAAGGGCCCAAGGTGCCAATGGCCACTGGAGTGCCTACTATAATGGCTGCAGAGCCTCCAACCAGGGGGCAGCAGCAGGGGCTCGCTAGGCCCCACCATCTCAGGGAAGAGGATAACAGAGAGGAGGCAGAGGCAACACAGCTGAGGGAGGAGGTCAGGTCACTTGAGGAAAACATAAAGCAGATGGATGCAGTCTCCAGTGGGACAGTGGCCTGGGACAGCCACCTCAGCCACTGTCTTGAGGAAAAGGATTCCTGCGGCAGCTGGCTGGCTCCCACCCCTGCCCGCTCCAGTATTTCTTCTGTTTTTCTCAGAGGTCATGCACAACTACTTTGACTTGAAACTAGTCATGACTGGCTTTCATTAGAATCTCAGTTTGCTAAGTATTTACAGAACTTCGGTGGTCAGTAAAATCTGAAACAAGGTTTTGTATCAAAATTTTCACATAAACGAAGAATCTTAACAGAAATTTTGAATCCTTAGATGCTATGGGCCAAGTTCTTCCTTCATTCTCATTCATGCCATTTCAAAAAAGCATCAGTTCATGATTTAGTTTTGAATTTTACTCTGAGGTGACCAAATTACATGCTAAAGATGATAGTTTCTTAACCATTCTTCCAATTAATTTCCAGAAGGGAATCAGACACTGTCCTTCTATCCTTTCATAAGCACTTAGACACATAAAATCCATATGTCTTTCACTGTCTCTACTGTCATACTTCACAAGCATTTACACTCCTTTTTACAGTTCTTTTTATACTCAGAACAGCCATTTCACCGTGTGTAAAAGCTTGTGGTGTGTGTAATGGTAGGATAAACAATTACAGACTATAGCTGACATATTGTACAAAAGGAGGGAAGAATCACAGCCTGAATGACTATAGAGATTAAAAGGGATAATAGCAGAGGGGCACAGCAGAGATAAACAAGGGAGGCAGAAGCAGGTATTAGATTTTGGCAGTCTATTTTCTAAACAGAGTGAACTGATAGAGTAAATTGACAACATGATCTTCCTTATTGCTTAAACTCTTCTTAAAGATAGAGGGGATAGTTTGTTAGGAACTGGCTTAAATTAGAAACGTAAACCCAGCATTTCAAAAGTGTTCATACACCTAATTCCCTGTGAAATAAATTAGTTAGGTTTAAGTCTCCTTATGCCTGAGTTCAGCATCTGTGAAACAAGGAGGAAATACGAGGCACAAAAAAATTCAGTGGTCAACACTGTATTGCAGTGGTAGGCAAACTAAAAAATTATGCTAATAGTTAGCATAGAGGGAGGTCTGTATAGGTCCTGAAAGGTGCAACTGGTACCAAGATCAAATGAAACTGGCAGGGCTGAACAAAAGGCAGGCACGGGGAGAAAACAATATGTCTATCACACTATATTCCCTCTAGCTCCATGGGTTTCAGAATCGGCTTTTTGGCAGGACAGGATTTGAAGAAGCTCATTGTTGTGGTTTGATCGCAGGGAGACAATCAAAAACTGTGGCAGACGTATTTTTCTTAACCCTCTTCCCCCTTCCCTGCCTTTCACTAAGGACAGACAATTTTGAGAGGAAAGGAAAAGAAGGACAGAGAGAAGAGAGTTGGAAAATTTGAAAACCTTTTACTAATGCTACTAAATAAACATAGAGAAAAATAACACAGAACAAATATTATAGAACCAGTCTTGCAATTCCCAGCAGCTAGTCTGGCAGGACCCTGCAGCCAACCTGAACTAGATTCAGCCTGTCATGAGGCCTCAGCTTGCAGGGATGACAGAAAAGAAGCAGAGATGAAGAAGGAGTGAAGCAGCAGAAGATCCAGCAGAAGAGAGAGAGACTCCTTCTGGTCTCCACCTTTTATCTCCAGGATGTCGTGAATGGGATGGAATCCTCCAATTGGTCAATTTGTGGTCACCTGACTCAGACCACTTCCTCTCGTTGCTTCCCCCAATGACCCAGGACACTCATGATAGGAAATCCTGTTACCAAAAGGACAGGCTTGCTTTGTTTCGAAATTGTTTGCCTCTTGTTTACCCTTCATGTCCCAGGCTTGGCTACTATCCAGTCAAGTGGAATCTAGATGAATATTGTCTTTTCTTACTTAAAGATATTTTATTTTCCTGGTGACAAGGAGAAAAACAAACACTACATCTCTGCTTTGTGAGCATAGGAGGCAGGATAATCTTTGTATTATTATTATCCTATGTCTGTAGCCTGGTTTCCCAAAAAAATAACATTTATTTCTGTCAGTGTTTTCCTTAAACCCTTGGAACTTTATGACCTTATCCCTCTCTACAACCATCTGAAAGGAGGTTGTAGCATGGAGGGTGTTGGTCTCTCCTCCCAAGTAACAGGTGATGGGATGAGAGGAAATGGCTTCAAGTTGCACCAGGGAAGGTTCAGATGGGATACTAGGAAACATTTCCTCATGGAAAGGGTTGTAAAGCACTGGAACAGGCTGCCCAGGGAAGTGGTGGAGTCAACATCCCTGAAGGTGTTTAAAAGACATATAGATGAGGCTCTTAGGGACACAGTTTAGTGCTAGATTTAGGTTATGGTTGGACTTGATGATCTTAAGGGTTTCTTCCAACCAAAATGACTAACATTGATCATGTCTAATAGAGGTCTCAGCAATGCGAAGATCAGGTAAGCATCACAAAAATAGCAAGTTGAATAGGAAGAGTCTTTATTAAAGCCTTCACTGAAAGGGAGAAGGATGAGCTCAAGTCTTTTTAAACATGACAGACCAACATCGGAGAAAACTATTGTAAAGACCCAAACCACAGGAAAATTTGAATAGAAGTTCACTATATTATACACAACAGTGAATCTTGCCACAGGACATCGATATTTAAGGAATCAGGTTTCATTACTTCTGCTCAGGATAGAATTACTTGCTTGGTTGTATTTCACTGGTATTTGGTAGTCCTTATCATGCACTAGGCTTTGTACATGACATTATATAAATACAGAACAAAAATGTGCTCCTTTGTCAGAAAACTTGCATAATTACCTGGCATCATATGAAGGAAAGAAGGAGGGCAGCAAGAGGAAGAAAGGAAGAGAGGAAGTGTAGAGCACTCACTACTGTGTTTTTTGCAATTCTAGATGTGATTTTTTTTAATGTTCTCTTCTTTTAACTGTTTAAGATGAGGAATATATTTCTTTACATTCTTTACATTTACAACTAGTTGTACTGTGACAACTGTGATCAGTTCTTGACAGTTCTTTCAAGGACTCGGCAGGGAAACTAAAACAGAGCTAGGGAAATCCCAGCCAGTGTGAAGCCTCCAGCTGGTGCCAGTGGAGGCAGGATTTAGCCTGGGTGAGAGCAGTGTCCCTCGGGTGGGACTGTGTTGGCAGGACTTGTGCCTGTCTGCCCATGACTTAGGTGGGGAGGAGTAGTTACAAGAATGTCCTGAAGGATTTAACAGAAACATGGGATTTTTGATTAAAAGCAGACACAGTTTCATTTCGCAGAGTTTGAAAAGATGCTAATGGTGAAAGATAGAAAAACTCCCACTTTTAATAAACAGGCAACATTTTGCTGGTGCCTTTGTACAAGAGATAGGCAGGAATACCCGATGAACAGATAAGCCAGTATCGAATGCTTGGAGAAAGGCATGCAGAGAGGCCATGTCCAAACCTGAATTTATTGGTGTAAGGACTCCCCCTCCCCAGTAGCTCTGTCAGGTAGCTCTCTAGATTGTCTTACTGGTATTTCCAGGCTGGAAGGATCTTACCAATAAACCCCAGGGTGGAGGTTAAGCACTGGCTGCAATAAATCAGAAATAGTGGAAGACCACTTGGGAGTTTGCCTAATAAGCATGGCAGGCTCTGGATTTCCAGTTTGATAGACCTACAAAATTCAGAATATTGACTAATTCATCCCTGGCAGAATGACATGAACTTCAGCCAAGCACCCAAATGATATTTACATGAATAGGTATTTTTGAGTAGTTAAAAAAAATAAATAAATCATACACTCCAATCTTAAAAATGAAAAACAAGATTTGGTTCCTCCTTGTGGAAAAGAAATCTGTATAGATTCAAACATTAACATTTTAAAATAATGTCTAAAAGTATACAGTTTATTTTAGAAGGGTACTTGTTCCTCTAAACAAAACTGAATAAACTACCAAGAGTTATTGGCTTTTATGCATGTACACACAATCATTCCACTGATTTTGAGAACAACACCAGAGTCATGAACAGGATTTACTCACAGTGGAAGACATTCGTTTTCATACATGTAAGGGGAAAGTTTAATTTTCTGATTAAATAATTGGAATTATTTGATTTGTCTAAGTTTTCAGCCTCAAAGCTAAAGTCATTGTGACTTTTTTCTATCCAGGTATTTTTTGCAGTGCCCTAAAGAGATTTCAGTTAATGGTTCAAGCTCTAGCTACATTAGAGATAACACAGAAGTCTTTGAACCAACAAGACAGCTGTAGTCCTTTAGGACAATAAAGATTATAAAACTCAGGAAGAAGAACTTCACAACTGGGAAAATAAATCCCAGTGGGCAGGAAGAGTTCTAGCTATGCAGTGCCTTTCTAGAGCTTATTAAACAAATCCAGCCTGATCATTTTAGAAAACACCAAAGACCTGTGTGATTCCAATGGACTTTTCCAGCACTACAGGAATGACGTTCAAAGCACTCATCCACTTGTATTTGTATTACCCATGTTCTTTCTTCCCTTAAATCAGGTAAGAAGCAAAAACAAATAGAACAAAGCCAGCAACAAATGAAGCAAAATATTTCATCCTGCCCCTTGCCCTGGCCTCTGGTAGGAGGCTATCCTAGCAGGAGAAAATTCAGGTCTGTATGTTTCACCAGTACCCTAGTTATACGCAAATTATTTTTTATGTAAATTTTTAAATACTGTGGTGTTTAAATAGATAGACAGGCAAACTGGTGGTCCACCTGTAAGTTCTGTCAAAAAACCATTAAATTACTCTTCCTAAAAAATAAAATGGATTACTTCAAATATTGCTTATGAGTATTTTGGATAGTGTCAGGGCTTTTCTTAATATGTTCAAATAAACAAAATTTATTTCAAAGCAAGAACTTGGAATGGAAGTTTTTCCCTTTATAAAACATACTCCTAGAGAGTTACGCTGATTTTTATTAGTAAGTAAAAAACTCAGAAAAATGTTGACAGGTGACTGAACATGGTATTTTTAAAAGCTGTTTCATTAAATCTGTGTCAATAAAAATCACAAATTTTTCACGGAAGATGATTGAATCCCAAATTCTATACTACTAATTCTGCGCTAATGGAAGAGCGTCACTTGAAAAAATAAGTAGCAGTGAAATTTCAATAAGTTTAGAGAAGCAATTAATTCAAGATGACTGAATGCTTCAAACCAAGTCCTATGATACTGGAACTGCTTTTCATTGTAAGAAAATTAATAAGCTGCTATGAAAACGTTCAGGTGAAACTTACTGTAGAACAGTACTTTTCTCTGTGTAAGCCTGTCATGCACTGTTTTGAAAATACTCCTGCTGAAAAAATTAAATGGAGAGTTTGACTTAAAACTAAACCCTGAAACATGGACCAGAAGTGTTGTAATTTAAAGGATGTAAATTTTCCACTTAACTCCATGAATTCTACATCAAGACTGATCCAGCACCAGTGTGTACTGCTGAGGGACAAAACCCAATGGTATCTTAAAAGACATTTATATTTAAATTAATGATTTGAGAAGTATAATTTTTACAAATTGCTATGTTTGGGAGATTTTAGTAGAATTCATCTTTTGCATCTAATCCTTCTCATTTAACGTTCAGAAAAATAGGATTTTAGCCAGATACAAGTAAGCAAGGGATGGATAATACTTTATAACAAGTACACACTGAAGAAATGAAATTTATTCCCAGGAAAACAGTGAGGTCTTAAATTTTATTTTCATATGAATGAAAGCCCAATTTAAGAGTTTTTGTGTTACACAAAATATATTGAACACATTCTGTTTCAAGGTAATGGAAATATTTTACTTTTTATGGTTATAATTTTGAGTGGTATCGTACAAATTTTGTCCCAGTAATTTTACAGAAGTGTACTGATGGAACTGGTTCTTACAAAATTTTAGTCAAACTGGTAGTTTCAAAGGGACTTTTTAAAAACACATATTTCAAGCATCCATAGTTCTATATAAAAAAACTTCAAAAACATTTGGTACCCTATTTTTCATGCAGTAAGACCATTAAAATACATAGGATATGCAGCTATATTTAGTTCACAAATATGTCTGTTACATTAAGTAGATCCACAGATTTCTATATAGCTGCATCACTTTGCATCAGACAGCTCCTTCCTTCACAGTCGTTGCAAGCCTATGCACAAATATCCATGTAGGTACAAGTCTGCCTCATAGGAGATATATATCTAATCCATGGATTCTGGTGAAAGTGGCACATATACAGTATCAATTTAATCTTAAATTTTAGTCTGAGGGAATTTAAGGCCTGCGTCTTACATGGAAACTGGCAGAAGGGTGCTTTCTCTAGAGTAATGGGCCCACATGTGAGCTAGCAGGTATAGGTGCAAATAGCAACAAGACATTAGTTCTGAGTCTTTCTGTTCCTCGTATGGTCACAGATTATTTACTCTGATCACTCTGCTTTTTTGTATGATTCAGTTTCCTGTAGGGATTTTGAGATGCAGGTCAAAGTGAGAAAAATCTTTGAAGTGTTCAATTTATATGGATGAACCATAGCCAACCAAAATGATTCTTTGACAAGCTGTGTGTGGAATTCATCCTGAAGTGGCAGTAAATCATTCAAGAGGGGAAGGATGGATAAACTATTCTGTTCCCTTCTTGGTAAAAAAATGCAGAAGTAAAGAGAAATCACATTTTAATATAACATACTATATTCATATTGTCTATACAAACAGCGTATCAACAACAAAACCCTGTAATGGCTCTCATAGAATCTACTTGCCTGTGAAAACCATAGTTCATTTTTGCAATAAAACCACCTGAGATCAGCATGGAAGTGAAAGCAAATAACTCAAGGTAAAAAGGTAAATATAAAATACACTCTTAAGATTTTTCATCTTCAGCATCATTGTTACTTTAACCTAAGCAAAAACACCTAGAAACTGACTTATGGTCACACACATACTGAGAATATTCTTGTTTGATTTTTTTTCCTTCTCAAACTTTTTTTTTTTTTTTTTTTCTGTTTTAATGCCACAATAGCACCTGGACATTTACCTTATGACCAATCCTGAGCACTGAGGACCACAGAACACTGAGGAACTGAAAACACAGATTGGCCAGGAGTGTAGAGATTATTTATGACAGATTTTTGAGATACTATTTCTGGTAATCCAGTTTCATGAAAGAAAAAACATATAGATATACCGTCAGGAGGATAAGTGCTTCTTCTGTGGTATTGAAAACCAGCAGAATGCTTGAATCAATATATTTTATTAATTTAATCATGGAAGTATCAGGAAATAGTATATTTTAATTTCTATATTAAGAATTGTTTCTATAATTACAGGTTTTCGAATCAAGAAATGAGTTTAAAGGGAAAAGCAGTTGATAGGAAATGGAGAAATGGGAGTTCAGAGATCAAAAATGGACTTGAGAGATCATCATTCAGACATGCCATTCAGACCAGATATTTTTATATGCACTGCTTCAATAAACTTGGTGACTCATTGACACTAGATAGTGACTGATTACAATTAGATGCCTTTTTTTTTGCAAGAGTCACCTTTAGAAATTGTTATTTTGCAGACTGATTCTAACATGTCAGCGAATTGTTGTCTCCCAGAGCTATATTTTGTAAGCAAGAGACATTGCTCTCTGGAGATGGAAATGGTTATGTGAAGCTGAAGCTGCTGCAGGGAGGGAAGAATCTCTCTCTAGTGCAACAGAGAAATAAACTTTATTTTTATGCAGTTAACCAAGCCTTTGCTTAGCACAGCTAGAATATTGAGTTCTGGGTGGGGTGTTTTCTTTGTTTTGGTGTGGGGTTTGTTTGTTTGTTTTAAGACTTGGTGACTGATGCTGAAGTGCTTCTAATTTCTGCAGTTTTATTCCAATGGAATTCACTAAGTAATGCCAGTTTTTTTTTCTGAGCTCAGACAGCAGGCTGTTGTGGCTGTAATCTCTGAGGCAGATTTTAGAGTTCCTTGTCATCAGGAATGCAAGGAATGAAAAACGTACAATAGGATTTAGACATCAGAACCTGACTATCAATTAAATCTACCTTTGAAAATAGAGTTCATTAATGCATATTCATGTATTTAGATTTTAGATTTTTAAGATGCCTCAACTGAATACAGATTATTCATAAAATATAGTTTTCATGTGGTGTTAGTTTCCAAAATCCAATTTCTATTTGGTAGCTTGTTAGTTATTTATATTCAATAAATTGATCTCACCTTCACATTAAAAACATAGCTGTAAAAATATCAAAGTCATCACAGGTATTGGTATCGATCAATTGCCACTGCTAGCAATGAACAGCGAGAATCTCGTGCTAAGTAACCGTTCCCTTATAAACTAGTGAGAATAAGTGAGCAGGCAAGGGAGAGTGGAACAGGCTGCTGGGATGTTAAAGAGACTATTTGAAATGTCCTTGTTAGGATTAAACTTGACTCTATCCTTTGACTTCTATGAAAAAAGCCCTATAGATATATCAGAAAATGTAATAAAAAATGTTAGGGAGACTGGACTTGGGTGAAAGTCTGTTGCCCCTGGATAGCACCTATTTCATTTCAAGTAATACTAATAATTTTAAAGTATGCAAATATTCCTCACTACCTACAACAAAAGAATGTCCATGACAAAAATTAAAAATCGACAGCAGTTAAATACAGTTCCCCAATGGATTCAGGTTCTCAGAACTATTATTCTTTTCAATAAAAAAAAGGATTCTTCTGGTAATTTCCTATTTTATGAATTCAGCTGCATTCTTGAAGAAAACATTTTTTATGTTTGATGGTCATGGTGTAAATCTATGGTAACAATCCACTGAATTATTGATCCAGAACTGGTATTCTCTGCTATTTTGTTAAGATTAATAATAAAGACTATTATCAACAATCTTAAAAAGAAGAGTCCCTCCCTAGTTTTCTTATGAAGAAAGTGAGGACTTTTGCTAACAATGTAAAGCCTGAATGTAGATTGGGGCTTTTCTGTTTGTCTGAAATAATATCTCCTGTCAGAAAATATTAATCCATTAATCCATTGAAATAAGAAGTCAGTTAAATCCTCTGTCTAAACTATTTTTTTAAAAAAGCTTAAATAGATCAATAAAGTAAAAAAATGTTGTTTTGAACCCTCCATATTAAAAATGTATTAAATTTTAAGTTATTTGTATTCATACCTCAGTATGAACCAGTAATCGAAATAAAATATTCTATTTTTTTTTCTTAACTCATATTTCAGATAAAATCATAACAAATTTCAATATTTTGATGTATATGCCCATTAAGGGCCCAGGATGGATAAACTTTTTTTAACCTACTTCTATTTGTAAAATCAAAATTCTGATGCACTCAATTATGAAAGTTAAAATTCTAAACACTTTTGTTTGTCATTGGTCAGATTGTTAGCATCCATAAAGATTCACAAATTCAGTTTGTGCCAAAGCTATGCTTCACATCCCCATACTTTAAAATTTTGCTTCTGAGAATCACAGAAACACAGAATCGTTGGGGTTGGAAGGGACCTCTGGAGACCATCTAGTCTAACCCACATGCTACAGCAGATTCACCTAGAGCAGATTGCACAGGAATTAATCCAGGCAGGTTTTGGATGTCTCCAGAGAAGGACACTCCACAACCTCTCTGGGTAGCCTGTTCCAGTGCTCTGGCACCCTCAAAGTAAACAAGTTTCTCCTCACATTCAGATGGAACCTCATATGAAACTGGACAGAATGCTCCAGATGTGGCCTCACCAGGGCAGAACAGAAAGGGAAGATAACCTCCCTCTACCTGCTGGTCACACCCTTCTTAATGAACCCCAGGATACCATTGGCCTTCTTGGCACATTGCTTGGCTCCGAGTCAACCTGTTGTCAACCAGGGCTTCCAGATCCTTCTTCACAGAGCTGCTTTCCAGCAGGTCCGCCCTTAACCTGTACTGGTGCCTGGGATTATCCCTACCCAGGTGCAGGACCTTACACTCATCCTTGTTAAACTTCATTAGGTTCTTCTCTGCCTAGTCCTCCAGCCTGCCCAGGTCTCACTGAATAGCAGCACAGCCTTCTGGTGTGTCAACCACTCCCCTCAGTTTAGTATCATCAGCAAACTTGCTAAGGGTACACTTAGTCTCTTCATCCAGGTCATTGATTAATAAGTTAAACTGGACTGGACCTGGTACTGAACCCCTGGGAACACCCTAGCTACAGGCCTCCAACTAGACTGAGATGTATACACACTTCTGAACACAACAGAAAAAAAAATAATTCAAATTTAGTTCTATGTGAAATACACCTGATGAAATAGAGCTACCTCTATAATTCCATTTATTTTTCACTGCATTGCGCAGTGCTAGCAAATGAGAGGAATAAAGGCAGAAATGTGGAAAAAAAGTATGAGCTAAAAAGTATTTCCCTCTCTTGTAGTCCACATTTTTCCTTGTGAGAACGTTGGAATACTGAACAGTTCCTATGTTTTGTAAGTTCACAGCAAGAGTAAAATGTGTAGGCCACAATAAAATATTAATTTTTAAAAATACTGCTTATTCAAATAATTAATGGTGCTGAACATTTAACTACTCAAGAAAGCCTACTTACAAGCCACTTCTTGGTAGTTTATACATAAAATAGACCATTAGTAATTATGGAAGCCATTAAACTGTGTTAATTACATCTACTAGCAACAAGGTCACCTTCAAATCTTTCCTCATTCACAAATCACAGAATGGTTGAGGTTGGAAATCACATCTGGAGATCATCTGGTCCAACCCCTGTGCCACCTAAAGCCAGTTGCCCAGGGCCATGTCCAGATGGCTTTTGAGGTCCAGAGGGAAATTAGAACATTTCTAGTGTCCGAGGTAGCAGAAGAATCCATGAAACGTGGATGTTGTCAATGCTGTGAAGAAATCACAGAATAATGTGATGATTTTTGTGGCATACTTTACATTCTCACATAAAGATTAAATAATTAAAGTGCTATAGAAGTAGATAAGGAGGGGAAAATCTGATCCTGATAGAATTAAATCTCTCTGCAAATTGAAGATTTCAAGAAAGCCATCAAAAATATTTTAAATTGTTCTTGTCTGCTATGTTAACAAAAGAATATTCAAACCATAAAAATACTTCCTAGATCGATCTAATAACCTGAAATCACACACACCAAACTTCGTACTAACTGTACTACAAAGCAGACCTTCATGTAAAGATCTCCACATAAATCATCAAATCTTCTTATTGATTGCAGATAAAAAGAGGCTTCTTGCCTTCAGTTGCTATGCATATAGATATAAACTGGCTGAAAAATCAAACTGAAATCTATGGTGTAACATTGAGAAATTGATGAATAGTTTGGAGTTGTAATTCACAACACTTTTATAGATAAGTCACTCTTGGGAGACTGGCCATTTTCTGCTCTTCACAGAGCTTATTTCCATATCTCATCAACTATGGGGTGCTCATCCCCTCCTTGTTGCCATCACTTTTACTGCATCAAAAAAAGTTCTGAGACCAGTTATGTAATATTCAAAATAAGATTTGACTCAAAGTCGTATAAAAATTATATACAGCTAAAATAAGCTATACCTGTGCCTGTTTAATTCAAAATATTGGAATTTGAAATTGCTAATTAAAGACATTAGTGAATGTCAATACAGCATTATTTTAATGACTCCAAGATAATCCCAGAGCAATCAATTTAGATCAGAACGAGTTTATTGTAAAGTGCCAAAGGTGGGGGAAAAATGCTTCCTTAGCACTACAAAGTAAAGATTTCTCAAATGAATAATGCCTATTAAAATTTAACTAGATAATTACTTCATTTGCATTTGATAAGGTGAAAAGAGGAATGAAAAAGCCAGCTCAGTGGGAAATTATGTAAGTGTTAAAAGGTGACATGCACAAAACAGTGTTCCTAAAAGTTCTGGCTTACTAACAGAGCCCAATTTAAAAGGAACACATTTATTAACTGAGGCATCCTGGTGGGAAAGAGACAAAGCAGAACAAGCATATAACAGAAAAATACATTACATCACACAAATGTCTGACATGAAGTTCAGAATGGCTGGAAGTGGGTACAATCAGATATATTTCGGTTCTTGTTTGTATATAATGAATTTGAGGAATGACTAGAAGCCAGAACACAAAACTGCTGAGGTCTATTTCCAGTCTTGCAGAAAGAAATTTGCAAGTCTTGGTCACTCCTGAAGAAATAATATTAATTCAAAGCAACAAAAATAATTTCAGTCCTTTGTAGCTGCCCTGGAATTACCTTATGCTTTATGACAGGTGAAGAGTTCCTCTGTTGTTTTCAGCTCCAGGCTATCACATTCAGTTTTTGTAAAAATGATTAAGCACCTGCTTGTCTTTAAGTGTATGACAAACAACTAGACTTTGACACACTTAAAATTATATATGTGCTGTGATCATTTTCACCTCTAAAGCCTTCTACTTGGTGGGAAATATGCACAAGCATGTATAGTATATTTCTGCTGGTGGTATATACTTTGTGCAGGTATGTTGTGGAGCTGGGCTCAGTGCTAGCATGTGTGAGGGAAATAAGGTTCAGGTTTCAGATTTCTCTGAAGATTAGAGAGTTCTAGTGAATGTGGACCCATATATGTTTAAATATGCAAACACCACAAAATACGGATAAGAACTTTGTAGGTTTTAGTTCATTGTCCACTTGTTATGCAGTGGTCTGGCATATTTCATGTTTTCAAACTGGGTAGATTTTTATACTTCAGGATACATGTAAATATCATTGCAAAGTATTTCTCCTTTTCAACTGAATTAATTTGCCATTCATATTGGGTTCAGCAGCTTTGGTAGTAGCTAAGGTTCTGACTCCTTTCTAAAAAAGAGGTCAGGCATATCTAAATGAAGCATTGTTAGAACTGGTGGGAAAACAAAACAAACCACCCAAACAAACCAACCAAACAACAACAAACTCTTGAGGCTTTGAGAGTCCTCTTTTCAGAACAAAAAGTTGCTCCAGGTTGCTCCAGAAATTCCCTCTGCTTCTCTCTCTCTTCCCACCCTCAGCCTTGCCCCGATGTCTATCATTTTGATCAGTTAAGTAATATCACAGTGCTGAAGAGGGTTTTTTTGCTTTTATGCCTCTTCTCGTTCTTCTCTTCCCCAAGCTTATATGATGTTAATGTTTCCTTTCTTTAAATCAAAGGTCCCACTCCTTCATATACATTAGTCAAATCATAAGCATTGTTTACCATTGTCATTGTCATTATTATTGTCTCAAAAAAAGACCCCAGTTCTGAAATGTTAAAAATCCATTGATGGACTCATTAAGGAAAACTTGTGGGGTTTGGGTTTTTTTGGTTTTTTTTTTCTTTTTTCAGAGAGAGGATAGGATAAGGGAAATAAAAACCACACATATTTAAGTAACATACTAATATTATTTCTTTCAGTAAATTTCTGAAAACAGCAGTGATAGGGATATATTTCTAAATTCCTCCAAATTGTGACTAAAATCTATTTCTTTTCATGTATGTCCCTCAGACGTTAACAGAGCTTTTGAGTTTCATTCACTGTGTAAAAAATTCTGAATATGTACCCTTCATTTCCATTTAGATGCTAAAGAGATACATCATGGAGTATATTAGTTAAAATGACATTTTTGTAAAGCAAGAACTTTATTCTTAACATGATGAGAAAGTTCTCTGTTATTCACATGATGCGTCTACTAGTTTTAATGAGACAAGATTATAAGTCCTGAATGAATAACAACTTGGAAGGCTGCTAAGGTAATTTCTGCCTAACTTCTGAGTTGTTTTCACATTATTACAGCAGTGTTCAAAATAAACATTCTGTGTAGATAGTCAAAGAGGCACAAGAACCATTTTTTGAGGGGGAGGGGGTAAAAACACTTTACATTTTTATACCAAAGTGGAAGAAAACACTCAATAAAGCACTCAAAGTCAGAAAGCATATATATAAAATAAAGGAAAAAAAAAGAAAACAAAAAAAGGAAAACCCATCTAAGACTAATTACAGTCAATGATGAATTTAAAAGGCATGAAAAAATTCAAGCAGCAAGAAATAATAATGTGAATGATGAAAAGATGACTAACTCAGTTGAAAGCCAGCCTGGTGGAGAGAGAGACTAATGTTGGTCATCACTGATCAGAGAAGGGAAGCCAAAAGCATGGCATGTCATATCAGAAAGTGACATCGTCTGCACTTAAAAAGATTATTTCACAATATTATATCTGCATTACTCTCTTCTACAGTAACGGTCCAAATGTGGTGTAACAGTGTAATCACATGTATGAATTTGCAACATTTTTAAAAATGTTGCAGTAAGAGTATGTTATAGCATAGAGAAGGCAAAAAAGCAACCTGGTTTATAGTACACATCTGTCTGTTTGCTCAAAAGTACTTGTCTGATTATGATGGCTTTTTTTTTTTTTAATACTGTATGAGATCTGAAATATATGCAGGTATTGTGCTGGTAACTGCTGTGTATAATTTGTGATCTTCCCAGATGTTGACAACTGGAAAATCAAAAGCTGGATTGGTTTCTGTTTTGTAAGGCTCTTCACTGGGGAAGTGCCATGTTGATTTTTCTTCCTCAGTCTAGGTTTCTCTTGAGATAATTTATATACATTTACTAGCAAGCTGTACACCTAGCTCTTTCTTCATTGGTATGTAGTTCCACTGTAGATCCCAGTTCATTCTCTAACGTGTGAGTTACTTATATTGGATACTTGGTTTTGTACTTTTTGGTATTCCCCAAGGCTGTTTTTCCCAGCTCACAAGGAGGAACACCTTGATAGCCTGTTATTGACCACTGGCAAGTTATTTGTAGCTCTGGGCTTTTCATTATTACCCTGTATCTATGCTTTCAAGGTCTCTGCAGTCATCCTGTGCTTTTACTCCTCCACACTGTATTTTATTCTGTAATCAAAGATACTTCATTCTACACAAAATAGCTACTTGTTGTATATTTTTACCCATAGAAATGCTTCTGTGTGTATGCTTATGACTGTGTGCGTTTACATGTGTGTGCATGTGTGTGTGTGCGTGGATGTATAAAACCAAGAAAATGTTTTTATAGTAAACAGATGTCAAGATTAGCCTCTGGCAGTGGCAATACTTTTTTTCAGGCTGACATTGTACAAGCAGGTTCCATAATAGATAGGAGAGAAATCAGAGTACATAGTTCCCTGATTCAAGAGCAAGTACTCAGCCACACCAAGAGCAAAACAGGTGAGATAAGTGAAACAACTTTTGCAGTTCCAGCACCACAACTTTGATCAAAAGTGTTCAGCCACAAATCACCTCTCATAGATGTTCTCTCTATTAACATAAGCGAAATAGTATTTGATCTATTAACTGCCTATATGCAGGCCCAAACCAGGATTCTACCCAAACTTTAATTGTGCATTTTTCAGCTGTAAGTTATGTGCATTGTTCTGCTTTTCTAGCACGCTTTATTCGGTCCTTAATTAGAAGGGATCCAGCACTTCCCAGGAAATTTCAAGGCACGTTACAACACGTGTGCTGTAAACCTAACCTTGATGTTTTCTCTATTTCTGTATAATGAGAAATTATATTAGGAAAATAATAGAAAAAATGATGTATCACAGAAAAATTTAGGTTTGAAGTGACCTCTGAAGATCATCTAGTTCTACCCGTCAGCTCAAAGCAGGTCTAATCTTGGAAGTTGAATCAGGCAGCTTAGGACCTTGTTAAGTTTTGAATATCTTTGAGGATGGAGATACTGATCTCTCTGGGAAATTTGCTCTAACACTTAACCATCCTCACTGCAATTTTCTTTTTCTCTGTGTCCAGACAGATTTATCCCTGTTGCAACTTGTGACTATTATTTGTTCTTTTGCTAAGCATGTCTAAGAATAGCCAAGCCCAATTTTCTTTATATTAATGCCCCCCCTCCTTTAAATAGCTAAAGAAAGTAATTAATGTCCATTCTACTATTAGCATTCTCTTCACTAGTCTTAAAAAACCAGTTCCTTCAGTCTCTCCTTGTATGTCATATGCTATAGAGAACAAACCATTTTAGTACTCATTTGCTGCACTCTCTCCAGTTTGTCAATGTGTCTTGTGCTGTTGAAGATCATGGGGACTGAAAAGGGGGCTATCCTTAAAAATTGGCCTGCTCTCCTGGGATCTTCTGTCTCCAGGGCAGGCACTCAGGGGACCCTACCTACCCATTCCCTGAACACTGTGAAGTATTCTCTTGAAGTTCAGGATGTTTGTTCTACTACATGTCTTTTTCTTGTCCTTTAATATCTTCAACTCCACTATCTTGTGGTCACTGATGTCAAACCTACTCTCGACTTCCAAAAAAACAACCAGGTCTTCCTTATTTATGAGTAACAGATCCAGTAAGGCACCTCCTTTAGTATGCCCATATGGCAATAAATGCCTACCAAATTTCCACGCCTTGCTGAAACTTGTAATGTTGCCCTTCTAGGCAACATTAGGCAGGTTTAAAGGGCTCCATCCTACGAGCATGAAGCTTCCTTCAAAGGTGGTGGTTTTTTGGATTTTTTGGTTGGTTGGTTGGTTGGTTTTTTTAGTTACTCTTCTCTTGGAACTCTAAGAAAACCTTGTCTCTTTTACAAATACAAAAGAATATTTGACAAACTTGCTAAGTCAACTCAATTTCAATTTTTTCTTCTTCAGTAATTAGGTTTAAGTAAAGCATGCAATATTCATTCTGTGACCCATCAGACAGAGGAGACAGTCAACCTGCCCCACTGCTGAATTGTTTTTCAAAACTCCATCTCCCATTTGGTTGAATAATCACCTTGAACAGTCATTTGTACAAGACATGGTTTCTGTTTCTAGATGTGGTAATTTAAATTATAATAAAAGAATCAGATGTTATAAACTGGATCTTTTGTGATCAGGTGGAGGTACAACAGGCTGTGTTAGGGTCAATGTTTAGTGTTATTGTTCATATTACGTCTTATTGGCTATAGGCTGCTGTAAATTTATTATCTGTGCATAAACCAAATTCTACTAATGTGGCAGCAGCTGCTGCTTCAATTGTTTGGCTAGGAGCTGGGAGGAGAGCTTCCAACAGTAGACAACTGACCTTTCCCAACAGGTTGCACTGAGCTCTGTATCACACAATGAAGAAGAATACTAGTTTAAATAAAAATACTGATAAAAAAGCAGAGGAAAAATAGCCTGGTCTGAGACTCAATCTGATAAAAGCTAAGTTTCACTATGTTGATCATCTATTTGAATCAGTATACAACAAATTCACAGTACTGAGACACTTTACTCATATAGAGAAAACACAACTACATGGGGAGGAACAACAGATACATCTTTTCTAAAAACCAGATTGAACAACTGGAGAGCCAATTCTACCACCTCTGCTATTTCCAGAATAAGTCTGAGTAAATATGTCTTTCAGCATGGTCTAAATGTCAATAGAGTCTGATATCCTGGACAAAGGAGATGGTAGTTTGCAAAGTGTGAAGTTTGCAATGGACTCATGGGGAAAACCATTGATATTTTTTTTTTTCTTCCTCTTTATCAAAAGATATTATAATAGCAGAAGAACTGTTGTATTTTGACAAGTTCATCTGGCTCTATGGCATCAGAGACTGCTTGTCTCAGTGTATATCACCAAGATAAATCACTTGTGTAAACATAACAATAAAAACCAATAGAAGTGGAAGACTGCACAGCTGTTCGTGAGCATGCCTTTGTGGACTTTTTGCCAGTGGACTGTACAAAGAATAGGTGAAAGATGAGTTAATAAAGGGCAGTGGTCTGGACCTCATAAACTTCAATCATTCATTGTTTTTATCTGCAATTTTGGGCATATTATTTTAATCTATACTTCACTTCAGCCTTGCAAATATAGTATCAGAGTAAGACAGATGTGTCCTTAGCATGCACTTGCCTTTTACACAAGTATTGTGAAACAACAATTCTTTACTGATTGTGTGGTGATCAGGTAATTATAGTGACATCTGACAGAAAGAATAAATCCTATTTGAACTGTCAGATCATAAAAATAAGTTTACACACCAGGCAGTTAGGGAAAAAAAAAATAGTATGTTTTTTGTTATTTGTTTCTGTTGTCTGGTTTTCGTTTTAATTTTATTTTGGGGGGCGAGGGGACTGGTGTGAAATCATCATCTCTGTTCAAAATCAACAGTATCTAAATGCACTTCACTAAGTTTTTCTATAGGAGTTTTCTTCAAAATAATTACAGCGAAGGACCTGTTTATTTCAGACCATAAAATTGGTTTGATAGGGAAGTATGTGCCATAAATGAGAGTGAAGATGATGTGGGCAAAATTTGCCACAGCTGACCGATAAGTAATTACCTGAGAGAGAAAGAGCACAATATGACTGACCCTCATCATGCATTTTAATTATGGGTTTTAATTGCCTTTTAAATCCTATAAAAATCAGTGGTCTACAACTCTTTAGTTGATTTTTTTCCTTAGCTGTACAACTGTGCCAGCATTTGTCTAATGACTGTGAAACAGCAGAGGACACAATGTCTTTTAGCAGTGGATGAAAAACTTCAGAAATTTATATTAGCATATCCTCTTGAATTTTGTCTTATTAAAAAACTCAGCTTGGCAATAAAATTCCTTAGATTTATCACATGAGAGAAACAACAGAATGAAGATCAGCTAAAAACAGAGAAAAAAAAGAAATATAAAAGAATATATATTAAAAAAATGCAGCTCTCCTTGCAATATTTATTTGTCTGTGATTAAAAAAAACCAATAAAAACAAACCAAACAAACAATAATATACCTCACAACCCTTAATAGCTGTAAAAAAAAGCTATTGAAGAGAAGACTTCTTGTTTTATAGGCCATTCAGTACCACAAGCACGATGGCCCCTAAAATTATTTCTAGTTATTTAAGAGAGCTTTGATTTCTGAAAGCTCTAGCGAGTTAATTTTGTGATGTCAAAGATACAAGTTAAACTGTGACAATCCAACGATCCTCCAGGGTCCCATAGATTCACCATGGAACTAATTTGTTATGTGAATGAAATGGAGTAAGAATTTATTGGATTCCATAAAAAATGCATATATGTGCTTATATTTATCCTTATATAAATGCATCAGTATAGCTCAGAATAACTCCTGCAAAAGATGATGATTGGAGGGGTTGTCAACAAGTTGTGAACAATTAATTCAATAATTTAGAGTTCAATTTATTAATTATCCCATAAAAAGTTCCCATTCAGATCAGAAGCTTGATCGCTCCTCTTTTGCAGCTTGGTCTTTTTAAACAGACCTTCAGTTCTGACCCTCAACATTCTTCCCTTCCTCTGAAGTTACCAACTGTTCTTCTTACCTACATGTGTCAAATATTCGGCCTGCATTACTGGACAAGATGTTACTTATAGTGTTGCTAAGTATGTTGATGAGGTTAAACGATCTTGAAGAGGTCCTCGACACTGGAAGAAAGGAATAAATCAAATAACTGAAGGATGTATACGATTAAGGTAAACCATTTTGCATATGTGTTTTGTGTGGGGTTTTTTATGGATTTTTTTTAAAGATTTGCTTATGCAATTAAGATATGCAAAGATTTTCTCAGAGCTTACACAGGAAGTGTAGGAATCCCAGTAGACTCTAATGAGATACAAAAAAAATTACAACATAGCATTTAAATAGTGTTTTTCATCTTCAAAATATTGACACGTCTTAATTAACTAAACTGAAACACACCCAATGATATGTCATCATTTTGGTTTATCCCCATCATTTTTGACAACTGAAAAAATACATAGGAAAACAATTTTTATGTAGAGTTGTAGAGCATGTCCATGCCAGAGATGAGTTTAGAAAACTGATACTGTTTTATTTATTCAGGAGTTTTGATGTCATTAGACATTATCTGATGTTAATAAATACAGTTGAAAATGTTCCAGAAAAACAATCTGTAGATCATTTTACTCTTAGAATGTGTCATCTGTCTTCTATACAAGGAATTTTGCTCTCCTAAATGTGTATTTCCTGGAGCATTAAGTAGTTTGATATTTGCAAGTAATTTCCTATTCCTCTGTTCCAGGGAGTGGCACAGATATACCAGATAAAAAGTAACTGTTTCATTTTGCATGTTTCATAATTTTATCTCTGTGCATTTTTCCCCACTACACATCTTGTTCAGCTCATCCCACAACTACCAAATCACAAGAGATGTTTTTTTCATTAGATTACTTGTTTGTTTAGTAATTATTTATTCTCACTAAGAGTGTGCCTTCATATCATGCACCAGCTAGAGCCGATTTTATTTTTTATGCATATCTGTATGCTGTCCTTCTACTTGGTATTATTCCGCTGAAAGATCAAAAGTAAAAATTTATATGCAAGCAATATGATGCAGAAACGTGCTTATCACATCTGAAGATCATGTCTGCCTACTAAAATAAAAAGAGACTTGTATAGGCTGGATTCAAATCTAATACTTTAGCCTGTTGTCACATCACCTTTCAGAGAACAAGAACGAACTATTTTCCTTTCTTAATTCTGAAAACTCACTGTTGTTTTCCTACTGTTCATGAGCAATGAACTGACATTTTAGCAGAACAATCTATCGTAAACCCAAAATATCAGTCCTGAGTGCTAACAGGCAGTGTAGCCCATCCAAGTATATTGAAATTAAGATTGCATATTTTGATATGCATGGTTTATGTTTGCCCATACTAAACTTCATCTGTGGTTCTATCACCCAGACTGTGCAATTGGCCGTCACCTTCACTAATCCGTAGTGTTAGTAAGAATGAGCTTTGTTATCTGAGTATTTTTTTGATATCGAGCAAACAGCCACCAGGGCATGCTCTTGCAATTGTCACCTAAATATTTTTTTTTTTTTAAAAAAAAAGGAAGGCAAAGAAAAAATGTGATCACTTATTTCAGTGCTTTGTTTCTTATCTTTTAATAAGTTATTTATCCATGTGGAGACTTGCTCTCTTATCTCATGGCAGCTTAGTTTCTTTAAAAGCCTTTGCTGAGGGATAGTGCTGATTGCCTTTGGAAATCAAAGAATGTCATATTAACCTCTGTGCACAGGTTCATTGCTTCCTTCAAAGAACTCCCATAGATTTATGAGTTCTGACTCTAAAGAAGGCATTAGTTCTATTCTTTACACTAATTCTTACCTGTCTTCCCAGAAGAAAAGAAGGTGAACATCACCGGCCTGTGTTGCAGGTGGAATCTGCTGGGATCTGTCCTGGAATGCTTTTGAAAATTGGTGGCATATTTGCTGTCTTCAAGAGGTTGGACATCACAATCAGTAACTTGCCTGTCATGAATTTGAGTTCCTTTAGGTCTGCTAGATGGATATGTGCTGATCTTCATTTGCTAGTATTTAAAAAGACAGGTAGTCAAGAGTCAATTACCTTTACATATTTCTTAGGCCAATTCACAGACAGACTTATAGGAGGTGCAACTAATGAAGATTTAGAGGATAATAACATGCCATTCACCAGGGTTTCTGGAAATATTTGGAAAATAAAGCTTATATTAGCTTTAATTCTTTTTGTAGGATTGATTTATAAAGGTAACTTTTTGGTATAATAGGCTTCTCAGAGGCATTTAACTTAATCCTGTATAACAGTCTGAATGAAATTAGCATGATACTTTATCAGTGGAAATTTTATTAATCATTTTAAAAGCAGTTTAATGTTAGATCTCAATGGTAATTTTAATGAGAAACAAAGAATATGTTAATAAAGTTCCACAGGAACCTATTCTTGGCCTTGTGTTATTTTTATCTACAGTTTAAGTAAAAATTTGTAGAATAATACTAAATTTTTAATACTGCCAAAAGTGAGCTGAAACACCTATGAAGAAAATCTAACTCTTATAGGTAAATGTCTAACACATCATCACACTGTATCAACAAAAAACTTCCAAAAATAATTGTTGTCTCATGGTATTACACTTGAGATGAAAGGTGAATGCAATATATATATGCTCAAGCAGAGTAGTGTCAAATAAGAAAGCCAGGTGATTTTCTGTGGAAAAATCTGTAACGAAACCAGCATTGATTAAATTATTTCATGTTTGACATTAACCATATAAAAAGGAGCCTGAATAACTGGAATTTAGAAAAAATGGCAGCAGAGTAATTTGAGAAAGAGAAATTTTGTCTTCTAGGGAAAAAAGTTGGAGAATTCCATTTGTTTAGTTTACCCGTGAGAAGATTAAGAGGTGTTTTTATCTTACCCTTGAAGTACCAACTCAGGGAACATGTTTCTGAAAGTAGGTGACTCTTTAATTTGGATGTCAGAAAAAAATGTAACAAGGCACAATAGCTGGAGGCTGAAGACGGACTAGAAAAGTAAAAGTACATATTTTTAACAATACAAATAATTAACTGGTAAAAAATTGCCTACAAAAATGATTAGATTTTTCATGATTTGAAGTTACTGGATCAAGATCAAATGTGTTTTTATAACTCAGAAGCTAAGAATTTCAGATGATTTCTTCTGTCTTATGCAGAGGTTTATATGGTCCATTTTGCCTTTAAAATGTATACATTTCCAGATACCTTGTGTACATGAAATAGAAACTGTAGCATATGGAAACAGAAGTCTCTAAAGTCACAAATTATACCATTTTAACAACTCTTTTTTTTCCTGTTTCATAACAGAAAAAATGTTTAAATGAAATTGGCATTGTTTCACTGGAATATAATAAGGAAATAAGTAATATATATATACTGAATAAGTACAACAATGTGTGTTAAAGTTCTGATAAAATGTTTAACATTAGAAAAACCTCCTTCTGTTTTCATTGTTTGTCTTGTTTATAATTATTTCTGTTCGTATTATGCTATTGCCAAAGGATCCAAACAGGAGCAAAGTCACATTGTTCTAGGTCCCAGAAGAGCTTACAATTAACAATATAACCCATGAATAATATTAAACAAAAACTCTGTGACTGCTTTTTTGTTTGTCTACATTCTTAGCAGTAGTTAAAGTTTCTTAGGAGCCTTGATTCAGAAAAAGAGAGTATCAAATGTAAGGATCTTTAAGGAAGTTGCAGCTGATAAAGAATGTTGTTAATAGCAGGCATTTTAACAGAAAAAAATATGAGGTCAGTACTATTATACTGCTGATCACCTTATCCATGCATAAACAGTTCAAGAAACGTTTTTTTGCCATACCATGATTTTTTATGCACATTATAAATCTCCCTGTTACACAGAATACAATAAATTTCAGGAATAGAGAAAAACAGTAAATATTTGTAATAAAGCTGTGGTTGTTCTTGCCAACACAAGTATAAAAGTTATTGCTAAATGCAAGCTGCACCTGCTCTGTCTGTATTGTGTGCATATAGATGTTCAATGGGCAAGAGCAGACTTCTGTCTGGAAGAACTGACAAAACTATATAGGACAAAGAGAAGATTTAATGATGTTAACTGATACTATGACATCTCAAACTCTAGAACTGTTGTTACACCTTTTATGAAACAGGCTCTGACAGTGTCATTCATGCTAAGGAAATGCTACAGCAGCTGTTCAGCATAAGCACCAGGTAAACTAACATCATAATAATACAGACCAATAAATAGCACTTTCTCAGTTAGTGTTTTTTACTGAAAAACTTTCATCTTCTCGCTTTCTATAGTCTAAAGAAAGTGGCCTTTCTTATCCATAACCAGCTGCTTTACTGGTGAACAGATTTGACACACCAGAATACTCAGTGTTTTACATTCTGGAGCAAACACTCGAAGCACAAAATCTGACAAGACATGTCAACTCTGAAAGTAGGAAAGGGGTGGTTGACTACAACTCTACCCCTAAAGAACAGAAAACATTGGGAAAAATAGAGCTAGTAACATCATTAGTATGCACAAATCAAAATTTTTGTCCCTTGTTGAAGTGTTAATTTTAGGAAGTTAAGACTTTCCATAGATTTGTGCATATATTTGAGCATTTCCACATGTGCAGATATTGAAGGTAATTATTCAAATGGATGCAAAGAAAATTGGGGCAGGGAAGGAAGTGACATCAGCACTGAAAAAGACAAATAAAATATGGGGAACTATGAAGCAAAAGTAAGAAACATTAAAGATCAGTAAGAGTTTGTTGTGAAATAAAAGTATGAAGAATTTTTATATAGATCATTTATGATATGAATGTGCTGCTCACCAGCACAGAAATGACAGATGTTTTATGTTTGTGATCTGATAATTTTTAAGTTATGATATCCTTTGGAGTTGAAACAAAAACAAGAGCTTGTGGAAAACAAGCTCTCTTGAACTAAAAGAGATCCTTCAGAAAGGCATAAATTAAAAGCATTATGACATCTCACTCATATCAGTCTGTGCTACAGTTTCTGTTTTCATATGCTGCTTTTTCTAGTTTTATTACTTAAAAAGTTGATAACGAAACAGCTGTAAGGTTTATACTCAAAATGATAACTATGGGCTTATATATTTTTCTCTTTAACCTGATATTCTTCTTTCTGTCACTCATTCTGCTGAATCTTTTTCTAAGTACAGTACAAATACAATTTTGGGTTTTCACCAGGAGTCATGGCCTCTAACTGCTTTTAGACATTACAATTCTTGCAGTGTAGTTTAGTGCAGAGAAAATGGAGATCTTGTAAAGCTCACTTCATTTGATGCCACACAGCATCCTTCATATGTTATTTTCTAGCATAAGATGTTACTCAACCAACAGATGTACTTAACCAATTATAGGCAAGTTTCTGAATGGCAGCTATTTAATTCAGTATTAGTGATAAAGTATTGTATTTGCAGCTCTGTTTACACTGACACATTTTATTCTACAGTATTCTTAAACAAGTATTTAGATTCTATTGAAGCTAAGCACTCAGATAAATAGCAAACATGACGGTTAAGTTTGATCTGCCGTATTCTAAATTCAACAGAAGTTAAATTAAAAGACAGGACAACTTGGGTGTTCAAGGTCTGTGGGACAGAGGAAGAACTGATGGAAAAATGCAGATGAATCGGCAACACAAAAGGATTCAGTCTTTTTTTTTTTTTCCTTGAAATGAAGAAACAAAATTACCACTGATGTCTGAAGAGGCTGTGTTGTCTTACAGTAGCTTTTTTTGTCATCAAGTAAGAAAGTGGGAACAGATTGCAGAAAAGTGTCTAATACTTTTACTCATCTTTCTGGTTTCTGCTGAGATATAATTAATTTTCTTCATAGCGGGACATACAGTGCTATATTTTGGATTTGTGACCAAAACAGTGTTGTTAACACAGGTATGTTTGGCTATCAGTTTCTCAGGGAAGCATTAATATCCTCTAAATTTGGATATGTAAATTTACTTGTATTGCTGTAGCTAGTCATTAAAACTCCCTCAGTAAGAAGTGAAGAATTTTAAGATTAATTCAATAGCCTACCTGATTTAAAATTCTATTGTACATCATAGATGGGATAAGTCACTCCAGAAATGCTAGACTATCTGCATTACCTTTGGACACATCCCATAGATCTGTTCTAAATTAAACACTTTTGCATAATACAATATGGGCAAGAGAAATCCTGAAGTATATGCATTTTTTAAATATAATAATACTTCTCTATATTGCAGGCTCAAAACAGTAAAAGTAATGAAGATATGGGTACTCAAATATTATGCAAACTGAAGCTAGATAAGTATTTAAATATTAATTTGCAGATGCAAAAAAAATCTTTTGTCCACATAGGCAATTTTCAGAAAGAAATATCTCTGTCAGCTTTCTTGGCCAGATCCAAAACAAGACTTCAATATTAAATGGCAGCTGTATTTAGCATAACTTTCAAGATTTGGACTCCTGTTTCTGCATTTTTCTAAACAAAATCTAGCTTTGCTAAAATTCAGCTCAGGCATGCCTTTGCACATAAAGTGTACAAAAGTAAATAGGTATAAAAATGTGTCTTCTAGTTGTTTTCTCACCGTGCAGGGTCAAGACTAGATAGTGAAAATTCCTTTGCAATATGAGGTACAGCAAGTGTAAGCAACACAAATTATAGAAATAATAATTTAAACAACGTCTGCAGTACTCTGAACAACTAGGGAGTGAACACATTAACAACAGCCTCAGAGTGAGAGAATCTTTGAGTGCTAAATGTACTGAGAGACTCGCACTATACATTATGTCTGAAAAATACTAAGGGAAAGTTTAGAAGTTAACAAATGAACCCATTTTAAGGGAAATTGGAGCCTATCTATTTCCTTTCAAATATGGTAATTCCATGGGTTTATAATGTGCTTGCATATATGTGATAAAGAGGAGGAAAATGTGATCTTTTCAGCAAAGTAGGACTTGAAAGACAACACAGACGTTTATACACTAGCGGCCGTTTACCCTCCAAACAACTTTACATAACTGTAAACAGTTCCACTTCTCTAATTAGGAATAAACAAATGCTTGTAACAATATCTTAATTAGTAAATGCAATATAATTTTGTTTTGATTAAAAATCTAGCATCTAAATCAACATTTGTATGCTGGTAGGAGCTCCACATCTTTCATTTCTGGATAATAACATCCATTTTATGCAGAAGAAGGGTCTCTTTTATGGGTGCAACTTACTATTTTTTGTTTTTCTGACTGCTCGTTTGCATTTCTTAGGGAAAAAAGTAGAAAATGCAGTCAATGTAAATTTAGATATTTTATTTTGAAAATTAATATATATTATGCAAATTATTAGAAAATATTTAAGTAGGAATTTAATTTCTTTTTTCACATAGCGAAAATGTGCCTAATTCATGAGAAACCTTCCAAGAAATTATTAGCTTTTATACCCACTCAGTGATTATTTTCTTATCTGACTGACATTGCAGAATTAGCCAAAAGCATTATTCAACTGAAATGGTAGCAGTAGGAGTCTGTGTACAGTTCCAGGGAAGAAGAAAAAAACTACAACAGCCTATCCTTTGCTCACTACAAACTTACACCAAGCCCTCTGAAATCAGATAAGCTTTTGTGTGAATAAGGATTTAGCTATACTTAAGAGGAGATTGTTCTAGCTTTCTGAAAACATCATGCAATGTATTCTCTAAAATACTGATTGGATATGTAAGGATTAGATTAGTTGTTTTGTTATTTTTTCCATTTCCCATGTAGAATAGAGGAGATTCGGATGTCTGGAAAAGCTTCCAAACCTATGCAATGGGAAATTATGTACTGCTTTCATGTATACATCTCTGCAAAGACACTGATGATGGGGCTGTGCTGTTACATCTGTAATGCCCAGAACTAGGGTAGCAGCTATAGTAATTTTCTGGGAACAACCCCTTGCAAAACACAGTGTTAAAAATGTAGAGCCCATAGATTTTATTTTTCTCTACTGACTATGTTTGTCAGGAGAGAATAGCAAGCATCCAGGCTACAGCAATATAAAGCAGTCCTCCTTTGGAAATCTGTACTCATAACTACATGAATAGTAGTATTCTGTGGCAGTTTAAAACATACATAAGTAAAAAAAAAAAGAAAAGGAAAATTTGGTTTTCATCTGAGTGGTCTTTAAAATTATATAGCTCCAAAAGAAGACTTTAAGTCTGAATCTAAACAGTTGTCTCTCTAAGAATATACCATCTTATATCAGAGTACTTTCAACATTAAGATCTGGTATAAAACCTGACATCTTTAAGATGTGCTCACGTATGGTAGTGCAACTACATTGAGTTATATTGTAGTAGAGATGTAATATTGCAGTCACCTCACAGAAATTAATTTTCTATGACAGTTTTTGTTGCATATTCTGATCCCTAAGGATACCTAATATGTTTTCTCTAACATTGTTATAACACATTATGGTGTATAAATATTCAAACAGCACAGCTCCAAGATCTCGATTAATAAAACCACATACCTTCACTATGTAAGAAAATAAGTCTTCTTGCAGTGAGGAAGAAATGAAGAATTGAGCGGTTTGCCCCGTGAAGCAACAGGTATTAAAAAACAAAACAAAAGAAAACAAAACAAAAAACAAGTGTGGACACATTAAGATAGTGTTTGATACTATGCATGCTTAGGCTCTGTACTGGGATAGAGTTTTGGCTGGGATAGAGTTAATTTTCTTCACAGCAGCCCATAGTGTACTAAGTTTTAGGTTTGTGATGAAAATAGTGTTGATAACATGCTGACATTTTAGCTATTGCTGGGCAGTGCTTACATAGCATCAAGGCTTTCTTCATTTCGCCCTCTGGTCCCCACAGTGAGCAAATGATGGGCAGACAAGAGGCTGAAGGAGAATACAGCCAGAAAAACTGATCCAGATTGAACAAAGGGGTAGTCCATCCTCATCAATAAGACCAGGGTGGGGAGTACATTAGGTGTTGCCATTGCCCAGTGACTGGCTGGGCATCCATCACATGCTTGTGAGTGATTGCTTTCACATCACTTGGTTTTCTTTCTTTTGTCTTTTTGTCTTTTGTTTATTAACTGTCTTCATCTTGACTCATGAGTTTTCTTGTTTTTGCACTTCCATTCTATTTTGCTGTTAAGTGTACAGTTAATAAACCACATATATATCATTACACTTATTGGCTGGAGAGGATTTTTATTATTATTATTTTGAGAAATACTGGTCTATAACAGTGCAAGTACTTTTTCAAAGATCACGAAATAAGACAGGAAGGGAACATCGAAAGGATACTGGATTCATAAAACCTTCTGTCTTACTCCCTTTGTGGAGAACGTGCATATGCACAGTACTACAAGAGGAAGCTGATCCTGGTTTAACTCTGAACACTTCTAGAACACTGCTACTGTTCTTGTAAAAACGAGGAAAAAGTTGCTGAATTTAGATACAACTGCTAGTAAATAATCAAAGTGTCATAACTACAGACATCAGAGCAGTTACTTTATCTCAGTTGCAGCATGTGCAATTTAAATATGTATCTGGTAGAACTAGGAAATAGGAAAGTTTAATAATGACTGATAACTGTAGCTGTTAGAGAGACTAGGGCTGAATGGAGCATTTTCCTCTGTGACCTAGCTTCTTTGTAACCATTCACTGTAATTATCTTATGTACATTCAGAAAGACTTGATATTGAGTCTGAAATAATTTCAGGGAAAATGTATATCAACAGCAGTTTCACAGTGTCCTGACTAGTGACCCCCTACATGATCTAGCAGTAGAACACGCCAAATTTCTGTTGTGCGTAAACCTGACAGCTCTAGAAAGGAAATTTGCCAAGCATATCAGGTTAGCAAGTGATTGCTTACAAGTGATTAAATGGCAGATTATTTTCATTTAGCTAGAGGAAGAATAATGAGTCAAAAGTGTTTCAGAGGGCTGAGAGCAGTGCAAACTGACACATTGTGCCCGATGCAAGATGAAGTCAGAGAAGCATGATTTAAAGGCAGAATGGACTGGAATAATTACTCCCTGTTTAGAAAAAATAGTTAGCTGCTGAGGATTTAAAGAAGATCTCAGCTGCATGCTTCCTAGTTTCAAAACACAGATATTCACTATTCATGCCCTCAAATGAAGTCTTGTCAGTGTTACATTGAAAATAAGACAAAAACTTAAGTTATTACACAAAGGAAAAAGTTTTCCCTTTGTCTTTGTAATGAGAAATGAGGTGAGGCTGAAGAAGTTTATAAAAGGAATATGTAGAGCTTGATAAAAATGTTGATCAAATAAGATTATCTAATGAAAATTATTTTTTATTTCATTACTCTTTTTTTAGTTAATATGTTTAGATAGGAATGCTTGATGAATAAATGAATTCTCACCTGGGATTTTTATGAAACATGATTAAAAATGCCAGAAAACATAACTCGTCATGAATGAACAACAAAGGTCAATTCAGTACAAATCAGTAAAAATCAATCACTTGTTTTTTTTTAATGAGAATGCCCCGATGATGTCAGTGATGTGCATGCAAGATATTCAGAGAATGAATGAGACTCCATTTCACAGCACCTTTCCAGTCTCTCTGCACAAACCTCTCAGTCTTGGTAGTTACTTACTGCTTATGACCTAGATTCCTATTATGTAAAGATCTGTGAGGCTGAGCATATTTTTCCCATCTCAAAGTTCTTTTGAGAAACCACACAGTGCCTTGTAACTAAGCAGGTGTCCCATAATCACAACAGAACTGCTCATGTACATCAGCTGACTACTATTTTTAACTAACTTCAAATAGGAAAAAAGTATTTGAAATAAAATAAAGAGTTGGAATGACCTCTAGTTTCCAGTGCAAATTTTACAAAAAAAATTTGAGAAAAGAAGTCCATTATTTGCAACCTTGCCTGGGTTCCAAAGCATTAGGGAGTATAAGAAGTATTGTAATAAATCACATGCAGTGAATTATTTAGGAGTTTGTAGAAATATATCTGTACTGAATATAGACTGGAAATATTTGAATATTCTACATAGCATACATAGAATGAACCTGCAGTCTCTCTCTTCTTCCTAGAAGGAATTTGACTTGTATTCATTTATGACAATCTGAAGTACATTCAGTGAATTTAATTGTTTTCCAATGGCAACTGTACTGCAAGTAACACATGCAATTATTTGACTGGCAGGAGAAACATCCAAACTATTTTACTCCTACTCTATCTCTGTAGTCAGTAACACCATATACTGCATACAAGAAAGTACACAATGCCTTTGTGGACATATTAGTTTCCAAATAAAGACATAATTTGTAATTCAGCTAAAGGACTTAGGGGAATTTGAGTAGAATCAAATATGACAGGACAAATGTAAAACTGAATGTGTTGGCAACAATCCATGTTAGTGGACGTGCAACTGACTACAAGACTGACTTTCAATTCAAAGCACCTCCTTACTCATTCCTGGATTGCTTATAGTATTTTAATTATGTGGAATTAAGCTATTTTATATTTTCTCTCAAAACTATTGGTGGTGGTCTACATATAAGTCAGTCTTTCTTTTACCAATTGTTTGCAGATGCTGCATTGTACGGGAATAATCCAAAGGCTTCAGTGAGTCTTTCTGCAACTTCATGTTGAGCTGGTTAGCTATACTGCTTATTTTTTTCTTTCCTTTTGACACATAAACACTTGCACTTGTTGGGGTAGAAACACAATGTGTTAAAGGAATGGTGCAACTGTATGAGATGATGCTGTTATTACCATTACCTTAAATGACACTTGATAATCCAGCAGACATGATCAAGATATAACATCTTTCTTTCCTGACACTTTTGTGCCTTATTTTATTCCATGTTGTTTTCTAGCAATGGTTTTTGGAACATTACACCTATTCAAATATTTCTTCTACTTCTTTAAGCACTCATTGAAAGAAAGTTACTCTGCCTTCTTAACTATGGCATATCTTTAATATCTCTTAGGAAGCCATGTTCAAACTTGAAAGATTTGGAAACCAACTAGTTATGGCAAAACTCTCTCGTTTTATATCAAGGATGTGAAACCAGGAGAGAAAATTCAAACTGAGAATTAGTACTGGCAAATGATCAGACTTTTCACGCACTGATATCCCTTCTTTTCCAGAGAAAGTGTTCTAGTGTGCATTTTCCCATGGAATAAGCATTTTAGAAAACAAATCTAACCAAACCAACCAACCAAACAAAAAGAAACAGCTCACCAAACCACACAATATTCTATTAGGGCTGAAATGTTTAGTTTTCTCAAAATGAAATGCACTCTGCTGTATGCAGCTACAGAGAAGCACATGGAGTGTTTCAAGTATCCAGTGGAGTACTCAGCTGCCATGCTCACAGAAAAATCCATTAAGATGAAATACGTGTTCAGAAATGTATATAGGTTCTGATGGGTAAAAGGGACAAAAAATTCACTATGTACACAATCCAGCAGTGGAACAGGCTGCCTGGAGAGACTGTGCAGTCTCCATCCTTGGAGGTTTCTAAGATCCAACTGAGTAAAGCCCTGAGCAATTTGGGCTGAATTCAGTGTTGACCCAATATTGAGCAGTGATAACCTCACAAAATCCCTTCTCAATCTGAATAAAACTATGATTATCTGACATAGAAATCAAAACCAAAAAATGGACACGCAAAACTCCCAACAGTATATACAGGCTTGCATTTCTTTCACTTAGGAATGGAGCTTGTAATTTAAGTATTCAGTCTCTGTTATGGGATGTTGTTTTCTAAAATCAAAAAGTCAATGATCCAGAGAAAAAACTAAGAGTTTTTCTCCTTCTAAAATAATTTTACCTGAAATGTTCGTAAAACATAAATTTAAATCTATGAAGTCCATATATTGTCTTATTGTCCTTACTAAATATGTTATCTTGTTGCATAAACTATAATGTGTGCTAGTTAAACTTAATGTACACCTAATAATACTTTAGAAATGCACTATACTAAGTAGATGTTTGATAACATTTCATTTTATATACCCAGATTATTCTCTCTTACTGTTCAAGTAAACCATTTTAGAAAAAATACTGTAACTCTTACACTAGATGTGATCTTACAGCAATGCCAGCTTTCCAGCATTCCGTCCAAGTCTTTCCTATGTCAGCACCAGCAAAATACACACACACAAACTTGGGCTTGATATCTATTATCCTTCCTGCACAGTGCTAGAAGAAACATTATAGTCACTCATGTTCTGAAAAATATAAAAGGATTGATACAAGTGGAGATCAAGCTCATACAGCTAAGATAAAGCATGAATAATAAAGTATATTCTGTTTGAACAACTGCAAAAGACCTTATTAGTTTGACTTGAGCTTAATGTTTTGGAGATAGTTAACTATGTCAGGAGCAAGATCCAACATGAGACTTGATCCTTTATATATCATTACAAAGAACTTCGGAGGGGCAAGGGAGCCTGTGAGTGAGAACACCTACTGAGCATGTAGGTTTTCCACCTATAATTGTGTTTCAGCTCAAATATTCAATTCTACTATTACCTATCCAGAAAGCTGACAGACATTTTCAATATATAAGTTTAATTCTAGTCTGAAGAACCGCAGACACAGATAGACTGTCTGCTCCATAAATAGTTAGTTACATAGGTTGTTTTCTTTTTTTTCTTTTTTAAAAATTTTCTTCATTTTGCAGTGTAAACCACACTCACATCTGTATGTTTTGTCTCACAGCAGGCCCTCACAGAAGGTTTCAATAGAATCAACTAACCATGATTCTGCAGATAAATGGCAATGAAAGGTATATGAGCCTTGTTTCTTTAAAAAGGTGATTAAGATTGACAGAGTTGGTGCTCACATATGAAGACCACCAAAATGGAAATTAATGTGGCTGATTACAGAATGAGTGAACAGTATAATGCAGTTGTGAGAATGATAAGGCTTTCTTGTATTTTAAGTGACATTACAGATATAGTCCTACCAGTGAGTAAGAAACTAGCAAAATGGTTGAAGCCCTCTTCACATGTTTGGTTATCTATTAAAAACAAAACAAAACAGAACAAAACAAACGGTAATAAGAATGAATAGTTACAAGGTTGAAGAGCCAAATAGAGAGCCTTTCTTAAAAGAGGAAAAATTTTGTCCCAATACCTGTTGATATCTGGATAAATGATGTAGAACATCTATGCCATATATAGATCTGTAGTAAATAATGCTAAGAACAAAGTAGTCCTGCAAAGCTTGTAGAGAATATTCCTTACTTGGCAACAGAGTTTCAATAGGAATGAAAGTTACACTCACGAGCTAGGTTGTCCTGTATTTTGGAAAGCAGGAAGTCTGAAAAGGGTTTTGGGAAAATGATATGTAACTGACCCAAGAGGAACTCCTGGTGCAATATTATGCTAAGGTAGCAAAGAGGGCTGTGAAAACACAGAGACGTATAAAGGAGGAAATAATAAAAATGAGGACCAGGCTTTTCACAAAGGCCACAGAGGAGGAATATATAGGACACATTTTGTGGAGTGCTTTAGTACATGTGTGTGACAAAGCTCCTTTCCTGCCCCTGCGGCTACTCCAAGAAATGGTATCTTAGAGTTCCCTTGTTGACAAACTGTACTAAACCAGCAGAACCCACTGTGTCTGCCACGTAGGCACCCTTGTATCACAAGCATCTCCGAAAGTGACTGATTTAAGTGATGCAGAAACTTCATATTGGATACTAGCTTTGAATTCTCAAAGGCTACACAGCACACTGCATAGTGTATATGCAGCACACTACTAGAGTCTCAGCTGCATGTTTTCATACCTTTATTTAACTCAGCTATGGTTAAGTTTCCCTCTCTCCACGTAGGGAGTGAGACTAATGGCTGTAGATCGTGGATCTCCTGCTCCGTCAGTGCTTTACTCACAGTGTGCTGACAACGTCAACTTTCCCAACCAACCTTTTTAGCATTGAAGATTGAAGTCCTCTTTGATTGTAGAGTCTGAGCTTTGGAAACAATTAGGTGAATGTAAAATATACCAAGCTGTATATAACTACTTTCCATGCTATAGGCATAGCTACTCTTATCTTGAGTAGTTTGCAAATTCTTACTCCATATATCATGTCTTTGCTATTGTTTGCGTCTTACCTCTAATAGCCACCTTTGGTTTAACTCCTGGCAGCCAGATTAACATCAAATAGATACATTCAGAGACTATTATATTTATAGAAAAATTACGTTGCTTACTTTCTCTTTTTTTTTTCTGTATCCTGTTGTTAAAGATCATCTTCTAGAATGATACATCTTTTTTGATGTCTACACCTTGAAAATACTACAGACAAACAGAAAACTTCATAAAAAAATGCTATTTGAATAACCAGAGGTTTGAAAAAGGTGGTTTGCAGAGTTTCTAGTATATAGAGGGAAATCGTGAGAGGTGACTTGATTACAGCCTACTATTACTTACAATGAGAAGATTTCTGATTGCAAATAGCCCTTTAATTTAACAAATGAAGCATAACGAGATCCAATATTGGAAGGTAGAAGCTAGATGATTGATATTAGACTAGGTGCATATTTTTATCAGTGAATCTAATCAACTATTTGGACTATTTACCTAGGGAAATAGTTGGTTCTTCATCACTGAAAACTTTAAATGAAAATTGTGTGTTCCAGAAAGATATGTAATAGCTCAAGCAGAAATTATAGACCTCATGTAGGAAACACTTGAAGGAATTCTGTCTTGTATTATGCTGTAGTTCTGACTAGATTATTATTATGGCCCCTTCCAGCCCTAAAAGTTGAGTGAAATTTAGTTCCATTAAAATCAATGTGTATCTTGTCACTGACTGAAATCAGGATTTTACCATCTGAGTTGACACTAGACCACTTTACAGCCTCACAGACACTGGAAAGATACCTTAAAGTATGCAGAAAAGTAATCATATTCAGTTCCCCTCAGCACTTCTAGGTGTTAGCCTTAAATGTAATGCAAATTGAGCATTCCTAAAAACTAGAAATCAGTACTTTTAGCAACTGGGACTGAAAGATTGTGCTTTAACTGGTCTATCAGGAAGTTTGAAGAAGCACATACTTAAATTTGTCAGTTGCAGTGTTTTGCTGATTACAAGTTAGGGCTGATACAGCTGTAAATCAATAGGAGGAAAGCAACTGCCCTCTCTCATTCTTCAATTCACACTGTCTTTGAGGACAATTGCCTTGGACAATATAGAGGAGCATTTACATAGCAGAAAATGGTTCTTTCCTCATCTGTAATAAAGTAGTAAGCCACTGTGTCGGAAGGCTGAAATAAAAAGTTTATGTGGTATAGTGACATTAAGAACTAGATGTATTGAGAAATTTCAATATAAGTAAATATTAGATTTAGATTTAGATTTAGAATTTTGATTGCTGGAAGCAAGACATGATGCAATCATAAAAAATAATCAGGGATACAGACAAGCCAATCTGAGTTATACTACTTACCTTCTCTCTTAGTATGAAAATAAAAGGATATACAGTGGTGTGAAGAGGTAAACCACAGATAATTTCATTTCTTAAAATTATTAAAAATAAAAAAGACAAATAACTTTATCACCACTCATAGATATCAAAGAGACTACAGTGCTTAAAAGCATTAGATACTGTATCCATTTTGTGTATCTAGATTTTCAGTAAGGGAGGGTCTAAATTTTTTAAAGTTCTACACTACTAAGTTTACATGGGCTAAATATGTCACCATTGCTGTGGAACTGGAACTACACAACACCTCATGAGGTATGGTAGAGCTGTTATCTCCCATTCTGCAGGTGGGCCCTCAGGTGCAAAGAGCCACAAAACTAGATACCTCAAGGATTTCAGCACCTGACTGTGGCCTTTGTCAAGGGACACCCAGAAGCATCAGTCAAAATGTCAATAGTGTTATGCACCCAACAACTGAGCAGGCAATTCAGCCACAGGGACTGGGAAACAAAACACTGTAATCATTCAGCACCAGTGCTGGCTGAATATGACTCTGCTTAGAAAACAGTAAAAGTGTCTCATCTCAGCTACAACCATCCCACAGCCAGCAATGTTGGCACATAGACTGTAGGATAAAGAACATGTTGTGCTTTAGCACCCGCTTTCTTCTGTGGTCTGGAAGACAGTAGAGATACAGACATGGTGGTAGTGAATCCACCTCTTGCTATAGGCAGGTAGTGCAGGAATTCATTCATCAGATGGGTTAATTATATCATGCAGCTCCCTTACGCACCTCAAATGCCATTAAAAGCTCAGCTATTACACAGATGCATAGTGCAGAAGGAAGAGGCATATTTTGTGAGAAAAGCAGTGTGTGGGTGCCCATATTTGAAGCAGTTCAGGAATAGGCATCCTGTGTGGGATGAGGCCCACAAAGTCGAAGAAAGGTACAATGAGTAAGAACACATCAGTATGGCATTTCCAGCTGCCTATGTACCATATCATACACATCACATCACCTTCCTGCAACCTCTTCTGTAGTTGCATCCACTTAACCAAAGAGGAAATGATGCCATATGGTCGGACCTTTTTTATCTGTTTTGTTTGGTTGGTTTTTGTGGTGGTTGTTTTGGTTTGGTTCGGTTTGGTTTTTTGGTGCAAAGCCCATAAATCGCTGTCATAGCAGGAATGTAAGCACAGGCTTCCTAAATCTAAGGCTGGCACTCTAGCATTTCAATTTAGGAAATGTAAATCTTCTTTATGGGTAAAAATAACAACTGTCACATCACGTTGTTTAGAATCAAATTACATGCTAACAGTCCACCATGAGATTTCTTGTACTGAATCATCTAATACAGGAAGTATTTTGGTCAAGAAGACAGCAGACTAGAGTCTTTTGTATCTTTGTGAAGATAAGTTTATTTTTAAAATACAAATAACTCATAGACATTTGTATGTATAAACTGTGTATCACTCCAAATGCTACATTATTTAAAACCCCTCAGGTAGGAGAGATTAAAAAGTTCTACTGAACTGCTGTGATGCATATGACTTTCATTTATTATTAAATGAATATTAATGGACTAAAGAGTTGGTAAATATATTTTACATAAAAATCATTTAGTTCTAATATGGCAAATGGAAAAATGACGTGCTAATTTCTAACTTGAAAAATTCTTCCTTTCACATCTTAGCTGCTTCACTTCCTTTTATATTGATTTTGGATTTCCAGACAGTAAGATTACATTCCGAAGCATTCACACAGCAGAGCATGAGGACAAAGCTATAACAAAACAATTAGATTCATACAAATTGGTCTCTAAAGACTTGAGTAAAGCATTATTCTTTGCCCAGAAAGTTATCAAATCTCTCCTTTCACCCATCCATCAAAGCAGGTGGTGAAGAAGGGTTTTAAGAAAACAGGTTAAGTTTTAGTCCATCAGAGAAAATGTAATTTAGACTTCTGATGACCCTATGCTGAAACACCCTGTTAAAAAGTGAAAAAAATGTTTCAGTTATGCTGTCAAACAACCCTTAGACAACTCTGTCATTGGGTTTCACCTGCTATTAACAAAAGATAAAAGAAGTATCATTAAATATAACAGTAACCTCTATATTGATTACAAGACCAAGTACCCATGGCAAACATTTGTGTCAGTATTTTCTGTAATTTAGCACTCATGCACTTGAGCAATAAGAAACACAGCAGGAATATAAACTTTACAGAAGAACTCATTTAGATAAAAATGAAATCTTGAGTGCTTAGATTCAAAACTGGACCATGTGCAGACTGCACTTTCTAAAATCTAATTACGTCATTGAAAGCAGAAAAGTTTCTTGTTTCCTTACTAGACACATCAAGAAACAAAGTAGAGGGCACAGGAAGGGAAGAGGGAAACAGTAAAGCTGTGACAAAGGTTATTTCCCTGTAAAAAAGCCTTGCCTGTGTGAAATGTCTGCTTCAAAACAGAAACATTTTAGACAGACAGGGTGGACAGAGCCCAAGCTGAATGTATGGACAAGTGGAGCCTGCACTACACGATTTCATATACTGGAAAAATGTTAAGGGCAGTCCTGAGGGAGGTGCATCAGTCCAGTTTTTTTGTCTGTTTGTTTAGTTGGGTTTTTTAAAATAAATTTACAGCCATAGGTGTCTATACAAGCAAAAAAGGTCAAATGATCATTTCAAAATTGTTGTCATTTCTCCATCAAAGTATTTTATTCTAGTCAAATTATTGTGTTGTTTATTAGAATAATAGTAAAATATATTGATTTTTAAGTATACCATAGAAACAGTAAGAAAGGTCACAGAAAACATTCCCATTACCTGCTTTTGCTTATGTCTTGTCTCAGGTGAGTGGTTACAGGGGCACTGAGGAAGCAAAACATTAAAAAAAAAATCATAGCACATCTCAACAAGGGCCAGAACTATAGCATCTATTTGGACTCCTAAAAGGTAGGCACTGTAAAAGCTGAAAAGTGGGCATGTATTTCTAGCAGGACTATTCACTGAAACATAGTCATGCTTCTCAGCTCCCTGTAAAAATAGTGCTACCTGAAAAGCCCACATCTAAATGAAAGGAAGAAAGAGCTGACCAAGAGTCTGAAACTCTGTCCTGCACAAGTACTTAGGACAAGTACACAGACATGCATATCAGATGCCTTTGTATGTTTTGAAAGTACCAAATAAAATGCTTCAAGGAAGATAGATTAAAGAATACATTGTTTCCAGGCTTTGTTATTGTCTAGAAATAAAATAGGTAGGAAGCTATATAATACTGTCAAGATTGAGGCAACCCAGGACGTATGTAGGAGCAGAAATGCTGATGTTGGAGGTTATTTGATGTAATAAAACCAAGAGGTATTCATTGTTTTCACACATCTATAGGACAGCTGAATGGGGATTTGAGAAACTGGAGAAGGGTGTCAGAATTCTGTATGTAGGCATTACATGATATTTTCATCCCAGTTTACTAATTTCTTTTTTTAGATCTCCACTTGCATAACTGCAAAAGTAGGAGGAGGGTCACGAATTGAACTCCGTGGCCAAAGAAACTTTATGTGAGAAGGCCTCATTTATTATAACTACATCTACATAACCCTGCCATTTGGTTTTCTACCTAGGGAAATATTGACTACTTAGCATCAATTTTTGTTTCAGCTTTCTGCTGTATCTCAGTACCAACCCTACACCATGCAACAACTAGCTTTGATGTGTAAGCCAACATATGGCCATTAAACTATTGGCTTCAATTATGAACATAACGACTTAGAATTTTGACTTATTAGCATGAAATGCTTTAGTTCCTCCTAGAAATGTGGCCTCATCTTTTCAGTCAAACAAAAATACACACAGAATTAGTCTTACAAGACGCAATTATCTCAGATGATTCCATTTTTATTTCTTTTATTGCCATATTATGGGCACGATTTAAAACCCTTCCTTTAATAAAAGTTTTGTCTAATTCAGATCATTTGAACTTCCCCACATTTCTGTGCCTCTCTTTTGATCTTTTGACAGGTGCTACACCTTGGGGGTTTTTGTTAAAAAAAAAAAAAAAAAGCTTATAAAAGGCAGGTTCTGAATCTTCATATGTATGCAAAGTGAGGTTTCATGTCTACTTTCCCCAAAAATATTGACATAGGAAGCCCGGACTATTTACCTCTAAACATAATTCTCGGGAAAAGAAATTTGGAAGTACTTTGACCTCCTGTTGTGGTGAAAACTCACACAAAGTTTTTTAATTGCTTGTTTAACAGTGATAACCCAAGAATATTGTTTTCTGTAAGCTCTCGTCTTGCTTTCTCTATTCTGTATAATGAATCTTTCCTGTCAAGTTTACAATTTCCCTTTGGTATTCTCATTAACATTAGTCATTAAAACAAGATTGGGCAAAGCACTGGAAAATATACTCTAGGGAAAGATATTGGTTGTGCTTTATATCACTTTATTTAGAGAACATACAGTATTCTATCAGAGTTGTTTAAAATGCTGCAGTTATTTCCCTGCAAGCTTCAGTGTTTTGGACAATTAGATTATTGCAGCATTTTTATCACCTGCTATAACTTTTCCTGTCTATTCTCTGTCTTTATAAAGACAAGGACACATAGGTATCACCTACTTAGTTACACAAAACTCAGAAGGGCAAATAATGGAGAAAGTGCCACAATGCTCCAGACAGCCCTTGAAGCTTGATTCCACATTCCTAAAATAATGGAGAAATAGGGTGGGAGGAACTAAACAAAGTCACCTAGCTTCTCTGTGTCCCCAAAACAGGGTTAACTGCTTTTACATATTTTTGATGGATGTTGTCTAGTCCTCATGTAAGTTTCAAAGTATTTGTTATCTTCTTCCTAACAAATAAAAATATTACAAACCATAAATTAAACACTTTTCTCCTTGTGAAATATTATCTTTTATTTTCACTTGTAGCTAGTTCTAACCTCTTCTTAAGTTAATGTATCTTGGAAAATAACTGCCTGCTGCCTTTTTACGGAACTCAATATTTTCATATAGTGGAGAGCATGCTAGTCAAGATAGTTTGGTGGGAGAGCTAGAAGTTAAGAAAACCTATTTTGGTGCTCTGAAAAGGAAAAGAGAAAGATGAAAATCTTATGTGCTCTACTTTTCCATTTTTCTCAGTTTCTACATAGACTGTGATTGAATAAACATTAAAACAAAATGGAGTTTGGCATAAGCTTCTATTTATGATAAGTTGATACAATATTATTCTAAGCAGAAAATCAATTGTTTTGATACTAGTAACTTCCAAATGTTTCACAGACATTTCTGTCCCATAGCTAGGCTGCTTCTTCTGTTTAAAAAACACCTCCCTGAATTAATAATTTTCAATAATGTATCACTTAGAATAGAGGGTTGGTCATACATGAATGGAAGATGGTTTGTATCAGAAAGGAAATTAAGTGCTGCTTACTTTACCAGAAATAACTGCCTCTGCCTCTGCCTCTCCTCCTCTGAAACAGATTTATTATCACCATTATTCATTCCTGTACGTTGTCTTAGGGAACACTTCTATGTGGAAATGTCACTTATTTCAGATGCTTACAACTTAAATTGCTTTACAGTTTCATTAAAAGCCACCATTGCTGCTGGCTGCTCAGTAGACATCACAGACAGTAAGGTTTGATGTGCTCTTTCTTTAAAGCCAAGTTGAGAGGCAGTTAACATATGCTTTCCAGTTTCCCTATAAATAAAACATTTTTAATAGCTAAATGGTCCTATCTGCTCTTTTTCATTACTGGGCTATGAGCACCTGTCATTTCCAGAACGCTGCAGGACTCAGGACCTTTCCAGTCTCTTACACTTGCAAACCTCAGCACAACAGCCCATGGCTGTGAGGATGCAACATGCTCACACCAGGCCTGCTGCTGATGGGGCTAATGTCTGCTCAGGCCCTTAGACCAGCCAGACTACTAGGGGACACTGAGTACTTTTCCAATCTGTTATACCAACGTAAAACATTTTTTGTCTGTGTTTCAGAGAACAGGGATGACCAGACATAATTTGGACAGTCAGCTTTTTAATTTACTTGGCTTTTATGCTAAAATTCATGCTAAAATAGACAACATACCCATTTGGGTTTCAATTACAATGAAGGTTTTCTTACTGGTTTATAATTGCCATTCTGGAAACAAAATAAGTCATTTACCTGTTTCCAAATGTAACCCAATCTTACACATTCAAGAGTTAGGTTAGACTTAGCTCTAACCCCAAGTTTCACTTTAAAAATTATTTTAGGTTATAATTAATGTTCTATTGATTTATGAAAAAGAATATTGACCAAGAGAGAATAAGCCTTCAGGATTATCCAGCAGTAATTCCTGTCAGAAATTAAATTGTATTCTTGATGGATTGATGTCTGGTCTAATAGACAAATCATACTTATCTATTTCTAGCTGACGAGGGATGCGGGCAATAAGTCCTGTCAAGAAAATTACCTGAGTAAATGGCAGACTCCCTAAACTTCATCAGTAGATTCTTGATTTGATTCTTAAAAGCATGAGAATACACACATATAGGGAAAAGTTGGGGAAGTGTGTTTCATTTGCTTCTTTGTTTATTTTTTAATTTTCTCCCAGTGTCTTTCGACAATCGTATTACCATGGTTTAAGATGGGTGGAGAGCTTTGAGTTTCTTTTTTTCTCCTGATACTGTTCTGTGAAAATCATAAGATGTCAGCAATTCTATTTTTAAAACAAACAAATCCTATATACAGAAAAAAAAAATACTACTTCCAGATAAGGTGTTGCAAGACTGAAAATTTCTGCAATAAAAACATTTCATTTGTTTTTGCACCTGACTGAGATGAAATCAATTGAGCCTGTGAATCAACAAACTCTTTATATGCAGAGGCATTGGATGACTCGGTTTGTTCTCTCTCCATCTGCTGGCTGGTTAAAACTCTACTAAGCATATTGGGTAGAGCAAATAAAGAGGGAATTCAGAGTGTTTGCAAAAAACTTTATTGATGGCACACAGCTTGTATTCAGTGTACGTAAGGAATAAATAAAACTGTTGTATATTTTCAATATACCATAAATTAAATATACTTGCTTTGTTGTCTTATGAAGAGTATGATGGCAGATACTGAGCAACGGAAGCAGTAAAGTAATATTGGCCATCATTTATTTGCCATTAAATCTTATGGCACGCTGGGTGATCCTGGTTTTCCAAAGTGTATATTGGATGGGATACAGTGAGTAAAAAAAAAAAAAGCAACAGCGAGGAGGACAGCGTTATAGGAATATGGTCACATTTCATATTACATGATCTGGTGCCTTACGGAAAACAATAATAGTAACCTGTTCTTACATACGTTTCATAGTATCACTATCATTTTTCCTATTTTATAAGTGGGTAACCTGAGCCACAAAGCACTGAAGTGACAACAGATCAACAACACTTCATTAGGCTGTGCATCCAACAGGAGTTTAGTAACTAACCCCATTTTAGCTGACATAAGGTTATACTGTACGATATTCTAAAACTAAGAAGAGAACATTATTGGAGCATACTTGTTGACAACATGGAATTAGTTAAACCTGAGGAGGAGTTTAATTACAAGCTCAAATTCCAGAGTTTGGTGACTTTTTGTCCAGGCAAATCAATGTAACAGCAAGATACGTCTTTTCAAAACATGCAAAATGGATACTGAATGTGACATCACTGAAGACTGGGAGAGGCAAGACCTGCACAAGTTATGGCAATGTTATCTACCTTCATGTCATTTTTTTGCTTACAAAGAGCTACTGGCTTAATTCTGCCAGATAAACCAGTAGGTGCTGAAAACTCATAAGAAATCTGCAAAACAAGAAGATACTCTGTTGAGATCTTAAATTTCCTCTACTGTTATTTAAATTGACATGGCTATAGTCAATATGTCTGATCTGCTGATGACTATAACAGTGATAGCAGAAGCACTAAGACAATAAATAGGCATCTTAACTGTATCACACTGCCTTGTGGAAAACTTGTGTCTTTATTACTTCCCAGAAAATTTACTGGAATTATTTAGGACTGAAAATGCTGAGAACAAGTGGCATAAACATCTCTCTGAATCGGATTTTATTTTATTCATCAGATGCTGTACATTAGCTTTCAGGGAAATTTTAAGCTTCAATGAAACCATGTGTTTTGTGTCTTTAGGACATCTATCTGCCACTATGTTTTTAATACAAACACATCATTTCAGTAGGTTCCTTGACATGTTTTTGTGAGAATGCCTTTGACATCCCTTCTTAAGTTGAACTGTAGATATATTTTATTAATGCTGGCTTCTTCCTACAAATGCATTTTAAAAGCAACTGGCCTCTTTCCTGACCTTTTAGTGCACCTGCTGTTTTTATAGTGTTGTACAAGTGAAGGATTTTTGTTCATTTGTGATTTTATAGCACAGACTAAGATCACATTACAGTCAGAAAAAAAAAATAAGCATGACTGTCCTAGGCTTATCCAATACCTCTTTTAAGTAAACAAAAACATGCATGAAACAATTGATCCATTTTTCTTCAAGCATATTGGGGCAGACCAGGAGTAGCTCCATAGAGATTTGTGGAAAGATGTTAACATAAAAGGCTAATGAAGATGGATACAGTGCAAATCTGGATTTTGAAGCTATTCCACGATGGTTAATAGTAGACAAAACAATCCCTGAGGTCCCCTTTGGATGCTTCTCCAAAGCCAGTACACTTAGTAGATATCACTAAATTGAAGTGACTTTTTATGAGACAGAAACCTGACAATGGTGCTTTCTGGTGAGTGCAGCTTGAGACTATATTTCAAATAATATATTGTATCTTCTATAAAATCTAGCCATAAAACAGTAAGAATGTTTGTCTATAGAGAAACTAAACAACTTCATCAGCCACAACTTTTTTTTTTATTTTAAAAAGTAGATATAGGATATTTGCTAAAATATTAACAGCATAATGTACTGTAATTTGAGTGTTCACATCCATAATACTAAAATATGAAAATTAACATTTTAGCATTGGTACTTCTCTGTCAATATTACATCTACCATTCATGATATGCTGTCATTATAAAATTCTAGTCATAGCCTCCTATATTGTATATGTCCTCCTTATCCCTGAAGAAAAGAAAAAAAAAAAAAAAGACTGCCATAAATCATGAGTAAAATAAGGTACTTGGGCAAAGCTTGGACTACTACGACTACTACGACTACTACTACTACTACTACTACTACTACTACTACTACTACTACTGTTGCTATGGCTACTACTACTATTACTAGACTCCAATGGCTGCTGCTGCTGCCAGCACCTGGACACTTGCACCTGTTACAGATACAAAAGCAAGAAATAAGGACACATTTATTATTCTGCTTTGCAGAAGGCAAGTATCTTGGGAGATAAGGAGAGGAAGACTCTGGTATCCAGATTCTCAGAAGAAGCAATGTTTTAGACATATCGATAAAATCTGTTAACAAACTTGCTGCATTCAGAATTACAAAGCTCTAGTCATTCCTTCTTTGTTTTATAGTTAATAAGTTTTATTATTTATTATTATTATTTCATTATATTACAGTATTTTCACTGTAAAATAACAAAGGCAATGAAAAGACCACATGAAAGAGGAGATCAATAAAACAGGTTCATCATAAAATTTGTAAATAAAACAACATTGTGGTAAATATATCCCTGCTTAAAAAATAAACTGATACAGCCATCAACAAAAATAATAGATATATTAGGAACAACAGTATTACCTCCTGCAATCAATATGTAAATGCAATTTCTGGGCCCAATCAGAAATAATGTGTTGAACGGAATACTTATGAACCCACATGATTAGGCACAGCATGCATAAACCTGACCACTTCCATCTCAGTGGCATTATAAAACGATGACAGGGTACATGCGGGATCCACGTTTGTGTCTTAAATCCCGAACCAAAATTGCAAGAAGTCAGGCTCTGATATTCAAACATCATTAGTGGCAGTTGCCTCAAAAATTGTTTTATCATCTTACAAGCCCTGTGATTCTAACATAGTAATATAGTTTGGGATTTTCTTTTGCCTTTTTTTTTTCTTTTCCCTGATGATTTCTCATTCTCATCATTCAGTGCACACAGAGGTCAAACTTTGCTCCGTAGCCATGAGGACTAAAAGCTTTAATTAAGAATTAAGGAAAAAACAAAGTAAAAAAAGGTTAAGATTTTCCCCATCACAATACTGGGGAAATTAAGGAAACATATAACATCAGGAAACCTCTAGAAAAATTGAGAGAGCTGAAGACACTGAAGCTTAGTATTGCTTTGAACTGTCTCAAATAATACACTTACTAAAGGAGGAAAAGAAAAACAAGAGGCTTTGAATTTCCTTCTGAGCAGGTATTTCCTTTCCATCAGTTTTAGCATAAGATCCAAAACATGATGTCATATCTGTGACACCCGCCTCACCTTCTGTTTTCACAAAGCTTTTCTCTCAGGCTTCAGCTGGTGTTATATCTGAGACCAAAAAAAAATATTTTTTATCTGCCTGGCAGTGACAAGAAAGCATTCAATATTAAGATGTCCAGAGCAGAAATTACAGGGTAGAAAACAGAGGCTTTAGAAGATTGTGTTTTCTGTGGGAACTAAAGAAAACCTGCCTAAAACTGAAGGTTACCTGCACACTTCTGTAAACTCACTTCACTCAGACAATTTAATCACCCGATGAACACTTGCCAAGCAAATAAAACATATTTGATATTCATTTCCTGATGTCTTTGACAGTACAATCTCATTTTCCCTTACACTGAGACAATCTGTTGCCCTCTGGGATATTGGAGTGTCCTTCAGTTCTTCATTCATTCCACTCTGGTTTCTGATGTGTTTGCAATTTTACTGTTGTGCAAAGGTTATCTTGAAATTCTCTCGAGCAGAAGGTGCAGCACATGAAGCCTATAACAACACCATGGCACTGTAACCTCACAATTCCTATACCCATACCTAAGTAGTTCCCTCAGTCAAAGTAAAGGATTGTAAAGCAACAGAACCACAAGAAGGATTTCTTCATTAAAAGTCCTATATAAATTTTTTATTGAGAGTTTAAGAAAAAGAGGAATATAAGCTTCTGCTTTCAAAGAAAAAAAAAACAGCTTTGTTTCTCATTCCAAAGGGTTTCATTAAATTAAAGCTACAAATTTTTGATAATGGTATTAATTACAGCAGAGCTTAAATGCTCTACTAACATCGGACTGGGAACTTAGTATTTATAATATATAAATATAATTAACAGGCACAAAGTTTATATACATAACACAGTTACAAATATAAAAAAATAATTCATACAACAATTTCTTTCTTGGAGAGTCGTCTGGACACCTGCTCAACAAATACTTTTTACATAACATATATAGGAAACAAATAGGACCATCTAGTGTAATTTTCACACCTTTTTCGAACAGATTCTATATTATGCCTGGGTTTTGGCTAAAGCAGAACACAATATTTAACATAAACATATAGAAATACTAAAGAAATACTTTTGGGGAAAATGGGAGAAAACAGGTGTGTTTTGGAGAGCATCTTCATTGCCAGCTGTCACAGGCCAATTAATGTGTTTGTATGTAAATTAATGTTCTTGTATCCATTAGGTCACAGCTGTTCAACAGATATCCAAATCACAATGTTTTGCTTTGGAAAACAAGAAGATTTAGGCTGTGAAACCAATGGACTACATCCAATAAAATTCAAATTCTCTATCCGTGATTATTTCTAGTTTTAGCCTTAAATTTCTGAACTCTGATAAATAGTAATTTTAGCTGCTATGTCACAACAACGTAAAAGAACAGACCTACATGTTCAGCCTATCAAGGCTGCAGAATTTCAGTGTAGCGCAAAGAAGTGGGGAGGGCTGTCTTACAATTAGAGCTAGAGGAGTTCTCACTTTTTAAGATAGAGTGCCTCTACTGAATATAGAACCCCACACAGTCAACCTGATAGCCTCTGAATGTATTCAGGATACGTTCACTATGCTGCCTGGCTTGGAGGCAGAGTTCAGCCGTGACCCTGTCTTCCCTCATGTCCTGCTACTGACAACAAGAGGCTGAAGACTCTCTGTGATGTTGACTTGGCAGCTCTGCTCTTCAGACATACAAGATGCTCACATGATCGGGACACACTTCTAGAAGTAGAGTCTTAGTTACAGCTGTTCCAGTTTTAAAAATCATACACATACTTCAAACTTTGCATTTTACTTCCATCAGGTGGTTAGAAATGTAGATCACCTACACTGGACTGTAACCCAAGATATTTTTTAAATCTATAGTGGGTTTGGGTATTGGTTATTTTTACCGTGGTTAATCTTATAATATGAGTAAAGGATCAAGGCCCTACTGCACTAAGCACTATGAAGAAGAAAAAAATTGTTTCCTTTATTTCTTTATTTCCCTGCTTTTTTGTCAATGACTATACTATGTGATCAAAAATTGTGCAGCAGCACCCTGAGAGAAAAGAGGTTTAAAATATTTAGAACACTTTAACTCATTCAGAAAGTAAAAACATAAAATCAGAGCTGCCTTGATGAATGACAAAGTAAACGCATTTGCCTGTGTATAACGAACAGGAAAACTCTGACTACAAATGCTCCTGAATTACATCACTGATGAAAACAATTACAGAAGCATAGACAGATTTGTGCTGTCTCATGCTGGCATTACTACCATCCCTTTTGTGGCAATTTTCCTCCTTCAATCACAGGAGCCACTAGAAACTAATGTATATGGACCTGTGCTACCTCTAACACTGCATTACTCTTTATTGTCATCTGCAACGTTGGTCTGTGCTAGTCCAAGAAAGAAATTCTTCCTTTTAACCCAGAAATTTGCAATACTTGCTCCTTTTCAGGCATTGCCATGCTGCATGCATTATTACTTCTTGTTCCAGTATAAGGAACTCTAAATTTCATTCATTTTTCCACTTTTTCTAAGAACAGAACTAAACAATGCTATAAGAATCAAGAAGTTACACATCATATTTATTTATATTTGTATTATGGCCATGCATGTTTCATGATCTCAGCCAGGTGGCTGTTTTCTACAATACCTGAATTTCCACAGGACAAAGAAAGGGCAAGGCACTATTGTTACTTTGCTCTTCTGTGGGGGCAAGGAAGAGTAGCTCTTCTACCAGCCAACTTGGCTTCCAGGTAAAATCCCTCTGGGAAAGAGATCAGCACGTGACATCTCCTATTGCCACAGGAGACATACACTTAGTTCAGTGGCAGCATTCATCCACTGAGAATAGGCACAAGGGGGTAGGGAAAAAACCAAGGTCTAGTGAACTTGCAACTCCCTTGGACAAGCAAGTCAGAGAGCTTTTCACCTCCCTTTGATCCTTTTCATATAGAACACCCCATGTTTATATTTGAGTTCATTTCCTAGGATCTAAATCAAATAGTTACTTTTATCTATTCCTACCTTGTAAAGTTTACTGCCATTAGTATTATACTACCATATGTTGCAATTCACATTACTACCAACTGTGTAAACTACCTGATAACTTCAAAAAATGAATGGGGTGCTACAGTAAAAGAAGCACTTTTCCAAAGGTAGAAAATAATGGCAGTAGTTCTCCCACTTCTAGTTACTCACTAAAGGGTCCAAATGTGATTAAATTTACTTGCATATATCAAGACTTCTGTAGCATTTATTTCAGCTAACTTAAACATCCCGAAATTTCTGAAATAAGCTTTCTATCTTTTAGTGGTTTTAGTGTTTTAGTATCATTTTGTTGTCAGAATAAAGAATATTATGGACAAAATTAAGACAGTAATTAGGTACAAAAGAATCTAGGTCCTTGAGCAGTGTGAATTTCCATCGACTTTGGGAACACAATGTAGATAATTTTGAAAATATTGACCAAAATTATTTTTCCAAAGTCACACAGGATGTCAGTTGCAGAACCAGGGTCTCTAGAGTGTCGGCACAGTCTCTCAACAACAAGACCATCACTACTGGAACAATCATAATTGCAAGTAGATTACATTACAATTAATTGTAAAAAAAAACCAACCCAAAACAAAACAGCAAAACCAAAACCAACCAACCACCCAAAACAAAAAAACCCAAACAAACACAATAAAACCAAAACCAAAACATTTTGCAAAGAAGCTGAATTGTGTAGAAGTCTACAACAGTTTTCTCCTACGAACAGTCAGTCAAGGAAAATGTCACATGTTTGAATAGAATTAGGAGAATCTTCCCTTTGAACAGAACACATTATCATTACCAGCTATGTACTTTGACTAAAACTGTTGAAAGATTTACATAAAGCGAATAAATAAATAAATAAATAAATAAATAAAATTCTCTACTTCAGCAGAATACTACTTGTTTTTTTGTTTGTTTGTTTGGTTTTTTTTCAGGTGTATTAAAGCATTCATACACTCATGCTAAAGGAGGCATTCTACCTTTTTATAACATTTTTCACTGTTCTTATCTCCTCAGATGGGTTTCTAAACAGCAATCCAGATTACAGATGCAGAGAAAACACTGAGTTAAACAAGTGTGGTGCAACATTTGGAAGGATCAGTAGAAGAACAAAAAACATAATGTTTCTTTGTAAATTAACTTACTCTGTAGAATAGCAAGACAGTAATAATTACCAGTTATCCACACATATATACTTTTCTGTAGGTTTAGGAGAAGACATATTGAAGCATAAGCAGATACACACAAATAGATGTAGTTTATCTGTTATTAAGATATCAAGCAAAAGCTTTTAAATTGTGTCTAGTTGTCTCTTCAATGTCATTAAAAGATACCTGCCAGCCTGTGGGTTTATGAATTCATTCTGAACCCTTGTCTTTAAGGGTATGCAGAGGAAGGAATTCCTCTGTTTTTTGGAGTGTGACTCATGTAAAGAAAAAATTCCTAAACCACTGATGTGTTCAAATCAGACTTTTTTCTGCAGGCTTGAGTACTTCCACAGTTGCAATGACAGGAGTGATGGCTTCTACCCTTGACCTTCTGCCTTCTAAAAATCATCCTCTCTGCTTTTGATGAACTGCCATTCTCAGTTTGTCAACAGAATTCACACAACTATTTCCCAGCTAAATGAAATTGTAATTGCTGTGTGAAGATTTTTGCTCAAGAACTGCCGACATATTTCATTCTGATTCCGTCAAACTTAACCCTAGAGAAAGCTCCATTTCCTCTTTCTCTTTTGCCATATAGTCCACTTCCCAAAGACCTCGGATTTTCCAGTAAACGCATTATCTCCTTTTCCATACAAACCTGCCTTTTAAGTCCATAGAGAGACAGTACTGGCATTATCATAAGCCAGCCAGCATGATTAAAGCACCACTGCGCAGATTGGGCCTTCACTATTTACTACTTGGGATAATTAGTAACATCGTAAAATATCTAGCTACCTCAAGATACTAATGTAGTAAGCGATCTGTGTGGCCTCTATTGTCCAAATTCATCAGTTTCTTCATCTACCTTGAGCTCAGTAAGTAAAGCAAAATCCTTCTTTCCTTTTGTTCAGACTTATGTTGTTTCATGCCAAAAATGTGAATGTGGTTATTATTACACAACAATAAAATTTTTCCGTCTGTGTCCTGCCTGTGTGCCTGTGTGTCCTGTCCTGTGTAAAAGCCTCTTCAAATTAAGTGAACCTCATCTGTAATCTGTGGCTTAGGTAGCTTTTTGTTTGCTTGTTTCTTTAAAAGTTCACAAATGATATTTTTCCGTTCGCACCTTTAATGATAAAAACCTAATTGCATCCTAATTATATGCAGCTACTTTATGGATTATGACATACTCTTTATTATTGTAGCAAATTAAAATTAACTTTTCTTGAAAATTTACTTTCTATTAAGAAAATTATTATTAACTATAACAATTAACTATAGCCCCAGGCACCGGTACAGGTTAGTAGTTGAGCTGCTGGGATTTCTGGTTGACAACAGGTTGACCATGAGTCAGCAATGTACCCTTGTGGCCAAGAAGGCCAATGGTGTCCTGGGGTTTATTAGGAAAAGGTTATCCTCTCCATCCACTCTGCCCTGATGAAGCCACATCTGGAGTACTGTGTCCAGTTCTGGGCTCCCCAGTTCAAGAAGGACAAGGAATTACTGAAGAGAGTCCAATGGCAGGCTACAAAGATGATTAGGGGTATGGAGAATCTTTCTTGTGAGGAAAGACTGAGAGAGCTATGTCTGTTCAGCCTGAAGAAGAGAAGGCTGAGAGGGGATCTTACCAATGCTTTAAATATCTCAAGGGTGGGTGTCAGGAGGATGAGACCAGACTCTTTTCAGTGGTGCCCAATGAGAGGATGAGGGGCAACAGGCATGGACCGAAGCATAGGAGGTTCCATCTAAACATGAGGAGAAACTTCTTTCCTTTGAGGGTGAAAGAGCACTGGAACAGGCTGCGCAGAGAGGTTGTGGAGTCTCCTTCTCTGGAGACATTCAAAACCCTCATGGACGCGCTCCTGTGCGATCTTCTCTACATGAACCTGCTTTATCAGGGGGGTTGGACTAGATGGTCTCTAGAGGTCTCTTCCAACCCCAATGATTCTGTGATTCTGTGATTCTGTGATTCTATCTTTAGTCTCCAGAGTATTGTCTCCAGGCCAGTGACATGTCATGAATCACTAAGTGTAAAGTGTACCAACCAAATAAATCTATTAAATACATACTGAGCAATGAAAAAAAGCAGTGTTAACAATGAGGAGTGGAAAGTACAGCCATGGATTTTGTCCATAATAATTTCCTGGAGACATCCAACATGCACTGGAACATTATTTTTTTAAGCAGTCCTCTACACTGCAGCTCCTGAAAAAAAGAGGATATTTCCCAAGGCTCCATAAATAAAAGCTGTAGTAATGAAATGATTCTACATGCCATGTTCTACCACCTTAAATACCACAGAAGTAACCACTGTAATTTTCCAGGGCAAAACTGACAACGTCAGAGCTACATATAAAATATTGTCAACAAATACTCTTTGTTGACAAGAATGATTCATACACACAAGAAACAGGTTTATAAGCAGAACTTTCTCACTAGACAAACGTTTGTGGTGATGCAGATCAACCATAATGTTGTTTACTTTTGAAAGTCTTTTTTTTTTTTTTGAATACACATGTACACACATACGGAGTTACTTGTCTGGCTCAGAGAGCCTTTCAAAGTAATAATGTTTTGGCAAGTTTCTTGACTGATGTGTCTTCAAAATTCTCCAGCACAGAAAGAAGTGTTGTCTTAAAGATAAAATATGCTTCAGTGGGATTTCACCTGCCCAGAGAAATGAGCGTGTGATTCTTTGTTTCTTGTGGACACACAGTAAAGTTTAGTAATATAGATGTTCAGCTGGAGGCTCACTGAGTAAATGTTAAAGCAGGGAACTGTAAAATACCCTTAGACCTAACAACAAATATCAGTGCTGTTTGATGGCAGAATTCAGTCGTGGCCCTGATGAACTTTACTAGTGATGTATTTTAGAGCCTAGACAAGTGTCTCAAACTTTTAAAGGCTGAGCCCAACCACCGGAGGGGAGTTACATCAATCATGTCATCATTCTATCTCTGTAAAGACCTATCCTACTGCATTTATGCCTCATGCATTCCTGCTTTTACATTCATCCTCTCTCAACACCACCGTTGTTGCTGCCAATGCCTGTATAGGATACTACCTTCTTTCATACTTCAATGAATAGGTGAATATTAACAGTGTCATTTTAAGTATTAATATTACCCGTCACATTCAAATTTGTGCCTGTTAACTAGGCTGGGGGGTTCATACTGCAGCCTCTTATACAAGGAAATTAGGTAAGATGGTGCTTTCTGGCCTCAAAAAAATCAGTATTGTCATACATATTAGTCCAGTTATTTATATCATATTCACATTCCAGCAGCTTTGTTTTGTTGAGGGAAACAGGAGTCTAATTAAGAGCTGAGAAAAAACATTTGTTGAACTCATAATTTTCATATAAACATTTTTAGAGGATTTGTGCTAAATTGAAAAGCCAAACTATGTTAGAGAGCGAAGCAAATCAGCAGTTTTGAATTGTAGTGCTTTGCAAAACTACCAGGGATGACTTGTAGGGGCAACCAAATTAAAAACTCCTGCGATGGAACACCAGGCCCACCCAGCTGGCATCACCCATCACTGGATGCCTCTGGCCTTGTGTCGTGGTTTGATCGCGGGGAGACAATCAAAAACCGCGGCAGATGTATTTTCCTTAAACCTCTTCCCCCCTCCCATTTTCCGCCTCCCCTCTCCTCCCCCTTTTTCACTAAGGACAAGCGATTTTGAGAGGAAAGGAAAACAAAAATAGAGAGAAGAAAGCTGGAAAATTTGAAAATGTTTTACTAACGCTACTAAATAAACATAGAGAAAAATAAAGCAGAACAAATATTATAGCACCAGTCTTGCAATTCCCAGCAGTTTGTCCGGCAGGATCTTTCAGCCAACCAGAACTACATTCAGTTTGTCACGAGGCCTCAGCTTGCAGAGACGAAGCAAACAGCAGGAGACCCAGCAGAAGAGGGAGAGAGAGTCCTTCGGGTCCACCTTTTAAATCCAGGAAGTCGTGAATGGGATGGAATACTCCAATTGGCCAATTCGTGGTCACCTGACTCAGACCGCCTCCTCTCGTTGCTTCCCCCAATGACCCAGGACACCTTGGAAACTTAAGACCTCCTCACTACTGTGGATTTTTCATGTTTATTCCTAATAGATTTTTGTGATGTTTATATTAAACAATTTTTTTTCCCAATCTGCTTTCAGTCTGTTAAAAATGGAAAAAGAATGTTCTATCAGTCTTGTTTTTACTATGGAACAAACACCAAAAACATTTATTAAGTTTTTGCCCAACCTGCATTCTTCCTCAACTCACACAAACTGTAATAAATCAGCTTTGTAAAAGCATGAATGCATATTTCAGAATTTGGCTTCCAGTGTAAGATTATTTTGCCGAAGTTACTTCAAACTGATGTGGGTAAACAAATAATTGTACTAAATGTGAAAAAAGTCCATCTCCTTTTAAGAAAGTCACCTTTAAAGTGGTAAAATACTAAGTCCAGACATTGCTCTGAAACAGCCATGTTTACATCATTGTACAAAAATTTTCTCTCACTACCTCTGAAAAAAATGGTTATCATTGAGTTCCTCAGTGATACTTTGCCTTGGAATTTTACTGTTTGTAGAATATTGCTTTATATAATCACCTACAAGTATTTATTAACTTGTACAGAATAAATTATCTGTGGAAAGTTACTTCTTGCTCATAACAGATGTATTTCTTTTGTGCATGTGGAGGTATGGTCATTTTTTTTCAAGTAAATGTATTTTATTTCTCACCACTGCACACTGAAAACAATTCACTTCCAACCTGAGGTTATATTTTATTCAGTAGGCGATAGAAATTATTGCTGGATTCACCAGTCCTATAAGATAGTTTCAGAAACAGTACAGTAGAAGATGAGAGTTTTAAACACATGGTTAAGAACAAAGTTGGATTCACAACTAACACTGTAAGGTGGTGGCATATAAAACAAAAAAAGCCACAGCCAGTTGAAAAATAATTTAACATTTTAAAACAATATTAGCTTCCAAGATCATTCTAAGCTAGGTCCATCAAAACTTTCCAGTATTGGCCTGTAACTGCAGGGGAGTTTTTAAAATTCTTTTATATTTCCACTTCAAACTAAAAAACCAAGCTGAAACAAACCCCCTTAAAATATCCTAAACAATTTTTTCCTCACTCTGTGAAAAAGAAGTTTTATTTGAACTGATCCATTCCTAGAAATATTTTCAGTGACCTGATAACCTCCTTCTGACATTCTTAGATTGTAAATGCAGGGCTACAGATATTTAAACTAACGTCTTCTGAATGGGAAACTGTACGCATGGATAGAATAAACAGAGAAACTGAAAAACGTGACACACTTCCTGCTCAGAGCAAATTTTACTTTATCATCTTGCATTGAAGTATGCGGAAAGAATACAGAATTGGAACTGAAGGGAAAAGTGTCAGTCAAATTAAGATACAACAAAAAATATATATATGCTTATTAATTCTAAATTATATACAGACCAAAAATAAAATCTGTATCTGTGAGTTCATGAAAACTTTTCAGTCTTCATCAAAGACAGGAGCAAAATCCCTTTCTTGCTTTCAAGGTAACCAACCAAGATATGGTATCAACCAACATGTAGTTTGGATTAAATACTTACTCAAGCACACAGGCACGAGCTTTAGGTGGATTGCCTGGAGCAGGGTTTACAAACATAAGTAAAACTTATTGAACCAAGTGACAAGACAGCTATGGTCCTGCTGTGTGGTTTGTATATATCAGAGGTCTATAGGTCCAGGCTTACCTTTACCACACAGACAGAAACCAGGAAGCATGTGGAAAAAATATAGAAAAAACTTTTTGTTAGAGGAAGGAGGATAATTTGGGATCGGCCAGAAGCAGCAGATAGGTTAAGACAAATCTGTTTCTTCAAAATTCTCCCTGATGAGCCTTAACCACTTTTGTTTCTCCATCTTTCTGGTATGAGGACAAATCAATTTGCATCCTTCACATTAGTGCTAGTGACAATTCAATTTTGCTTTTAGTACAGAGACATCTTGAGCCAGATCTGGCTACATACTGGCTTAACCCACTCTTTGGAATAGGTGAGCAGCAAAAGGTAAGACTGAACTTGGCTCTTTTGTGTCCAGAAAAATTGATTCAGCTGGGAGAAAGAAATAGATCATATACACTTGGCTATGGAAATTAGTAATAATCTCACTCCTATTCACTGAAATTTAAAAAGTTTTCATTTATTTCAGTGGGCACTGGATTAGCCCCTAACTGTACTTACCTAAAAAGATTATTTGTCTCTAAGTTGCATGCCTTGCCTTGACTTATGCATAGTATAAAATAGCCCGTGCACCATCTGCTTTTGAAGACTCCAGGTAGAGATCCAATGTAGTTTTATGGGTTTATGTTTGTGCAATCTCTTTTTAATGAGGACCCTTCCGTCCACACAGAGAATGAAAAAGAGTCTAACTTTAAAAAGAGGAAGGCAGAAAGTGACAGAAACTTCCGCATTGCAAAACAATGAATTTATCAGTGACTCGAATCTACTTCCAGTGAACTTTTATTTTTGTTATTTTTCCTCAGTCACCAGGAGCCTCACATCCTTTTCCACATACAAAATGTCAATGTCTGTTTCTTTGACTGTCCATTGAGTATTTGGATGACAACCATTCATCTATCTCTCTGCATGCATTCACAGCTAGGATTGTAATGCAGCAATCATCTGAGTGGAGCCAATTACTGTAATATGCTACTCAAGAAAGCTCATAATGGAACCTTATTTATTTATTTATTTCGAGCAGGACATTTTAGTTTAAGTATCAAAAGAAAGATGCCATCATTAATATTAACCAGGGGCATTTTTAGTTTATTAAATTTTTTGGATGATATTTGCTAGTTCTAATTAACCAACTGTTTTTATCATTATAATTTTTAAGGATTTCTATTAGTTCAGGGGAGGAATTTAATTACGATCTGACATTATTTGATACTGCAGGGAGAATTTGATTCGGTAGGTAAAATTAAATAATGTAGCCTTAGCCTTTGAAATGTTTTTCAAATTATTTAATTAGCCAATTATAGCTTATTTAAGCTGTACATGTTATTTACCTTGAGATACAATTCCCAGTACGGATTGCTTCAGCTGATGGCTTTCAGATTCGCTCAGGCGGTTTTTGGACTTGGTGACTTCGGCAATCTTTATTGTTAAAAAGGCTTGCTTGAATAATAGATTCTACAATGCCATCAGTTTTGTATATATCCCTGTACTCAAGCTTAAATCCAAAGTTTCACATGGTTCTCATGAGTATTTTTACTACACTGCAGTAAAACATATCTGTTGTCTATCTAACCTTTTTCTTTCAGTCTAACCATTAAGATAAATTTCCAAGATGCCATATATACTATCACAGAGAAAATAAAAATATGATTTGAGATATAAAGTTCTACTTCATTGAGTAATTTAGTACACCATAAAGAGATTTCATTAACTCTCTGTCATTCCTAAAAAAACCCCCTTAAACACAAAAACACATCTATATATTTCCTAAAGCATTCAAATATAGCTTGGCTTAAGTATCCAAAGCCAGGTGAAGAGTTAGGATCATACAGAGAGGCAAAAGCCTTTCCTTGCTTTATAGAGATAATAAGAGGCCATGCTCTTTTACCCTTTGAATGCTCTAGAGAATGCACAGGAGAGCAAGAGTTCTTATTATGATACTCTGTCCTTTAAGGTGTATGAATGTGCTGCACTCTTGTATGGGGAATGCTGTGTTGCTTTCCACTTTCCTTGGGAGTCACACTTAACTCAAGCTGCATTATAGTATTTCTGCAATTCAAAATATGATGTTTGTTGAGCAATGAAAGCAAAACCATGCCCTTCCGTAGTAGGCCGAGACCTTGTTCTATGGTTAAATGAGCAACAAAACAGGGCACTGCTAGAGAAAGCAAGTAGTTTGCTCGCTGCTCAGAAATTACTTTCTTGCTAAAAGAGTGAGTTAAAGCTGCAGTTCATCAAGGCTGCTGCTGACGCTGAGCAGTGGGAGAACACAGCCCTAATTCCCCTCAACCCATAGCAAGGAACTGCATCCCAAGTGTGTCATTTCATGTTCTATATAGCTTGGCCTAACTCGCAGTTTGGTGAAAACTAAAAAGAGTGATCCAACAGCCACCTCTGGCTTAAAATTAACAAGGCTAATTGTTCTTTCCTCTACTTGACTAGCTGCTCCTCATCCCAATGAAGGGCGAAGCTTTTCTTCTCCTTTCAGGGAGCCATTGGGTTGTCTCTGTGTGACATGCTCTGAAGCCCAGACAATGTCTGAACTCACCCACAGGCCAGTGTCCCAGCCTGGCCTTGGCCCATCCCAGAGAAGTGCTTGATGCCCATGACTGGGGCTGCCTTGGTGCCCCCAGCTGTCCTGCTGCTGGCTGTTGTAGTGGGACGCGCCCTGGCTAGCGAGGCCTATTACGTACTTAGAAAAGTCTATTTACTAAGAAGAGATTTCAAGAGGCTATAAGCCTTCATTCCAAAGTTTCAACCAGTGAAGATAAAAGAGGGGCAGAGGGAAATAATGAAAATAGGAACTAGCTTCAGCGGATCTGAAAAGAGCATATGAGAACTCACAGAATGAGAGAAAAAACTAGGTGTTGTTTATCAGTATTGTAACTGAGAAAGAAAACAAGGAATTCCTAAGATTTGTGTTTCAGTCAGTGCCCTAAAGAACTTTAAATCCAAATTCATTAATAAGAAGTAGGCTATAACTATAATTTGCCTTTCATTGAAGAAAGAAAAAAACACGAGGGGGGGGGATATAGATCCAAGGTGTTTGAAGTTGTAAAGAAAACTCCAGGTCAGAGCTCATATCAAGCCAAGGTTTCTCATTGTTTAGAGGTATGATGTAATAATTAGATCATTCTCATTTTTTTTGTCCTTTGAACAAAATGAGTCTTTTTTGTTTTACTTTCTCAAGCATCTCCATTTTGGTGAAAGAGATGAATTATTAAAACCTTGCTGCACGCAGCACACAACACAACAGCTTCTCATCCTCCTCCTTTATAGAAACATGCTATAAAAATTATAGGGTGCAAAACATTGAAAATAACAATGCAAATTCTAGATTTTCACTAGCCGACTTCTTAAAGCACTCCAGTTCTGTGAACATTTCATATTGTTAATTATCTAGGTAAAATAGAAAAAAAATTGTCTTGCATACATTACAGTCACAATATGCTATTATATTAATCTGTAGTGATATTTGCATTGACCTATAATGGCATCCTGTATACAATACAGCCATCTCAGTCTCCCTGTACATGCTAACAGCTTGGAAAAGTCATGACATATAGCTGGAGCTGTACTTCTGGTACTTCACTGATGTGAATGGCAGGACTATGGGTATGACGTTCCCCAGGACCACAGCAGGATTCCTAAATAAGTGGTGGGGTTTTTTTGTTTGTTTGTTTTTGTTGTTGAGGATAATTTCTAATGTTCTTTATCACAAAGATCTGAAGCAAAGCAGTAGCAGGCCTTTCCTAGCTCGAGTGTTATAATGTTCTTTATCCTTGGCATTGTGCTTAAGGCTGCAATCATGCTAACTACAAAGCCTTTGCCCTTACGACTTCCTCAAAATTAGGGTATGCCTTTCTCATAAGGGGAGGTGCAGGAGATGTTTGTTGAAGGGTTGTGGAATCAATACATTGGTTTGCAACAGCAGAGCATACTAGCTATGTTTCTGTGAGGAGAGAGGATATAGGACTGAATTAGGTGATTCCTTTTCTTAAGAAAAAAAAGATTAAGGTTCTTCTATAATTAAAAAAAAATAGATTAACATGGCTTGTCATATGACAAATACCAACTACATGTATACACATGCACAAAATATGCAGTATGTCATCTCCCATTTCAACCCTGTACTGATAATGCTTCACAGCTGGTGGCAATAACACAAAGTAAAGCAGCCTTTCAGGTAAAATCCAAGTTTGAGTTTCTCTTTAATAAAGTAAGTTGTGTACATAGGAAAATACCTGAGCTGCCTGCAGGTTGGCTTATGCTCTGCAAAAAGGCATTGATTGATTTACAGATGGCAATTGAGAATTTCCTTATTTCGTTCAGTTTACATTCAAAGAACTCTGAAAAACACCATTGTAAGAGGTAGTAACACTAAGAGACAAGTTTCCCTGCATATGTAAATGCATGAGCTGAGGTTTTGTGTGTACTAATGACTTCTGTTTTATTTTACTGGATTTTTTAAAAGTGAAATGAACATTTATGAACCTACTATGAAAGGGAAATGTAGAGGAAGCTGCATTATACATTATGAATAACTGCAATTTGGAGGGGTTAATGGTTTAGAACTAGCTCTAATAGTCTGTATAAATGTCTAGATAGAAAAGGAATTTTTCATGATTTGTAAGAAATTAGATATATGGTAAAATGAATTGTACATTAATTTAAACATCTGCCTTTGACATACTTCTGAGATCGATGTTCTGCCTTTTGGCCTTTACATACAATAGTCTTTGCCAAGCAAGAACTCAGGTAAAATCATTTCAAGCAAAAATAATTTGTCACTGGAGCTCAGTAAAACATCTTAACAACATAACTTGTTTTATGAAAATTCTGCATTAAAAAAAATACAACATTTTGGGATAGTAGGATTATGCAGGAAATAACTTCATGAACTTGCCTCTTATTAATGGCCACATGGACTTTGCTTCTTATTTGGAACTCTGTAGCATCATTATGGCAATGACATCAGTTGCAAATGTAGAACAGCAATTTCAGGATAGTAGTGCTACAGAATGTCAAGTTACTTCATATTTCTCATATGGGTTGTTCAATGCTCTTCTCTCCAGAAGTCAAAGACATACACATCTCAAATTTTGATCCAAGAACTTTGGTACAGGGAGGTAAGAGCAGAATCCTCCCACCTACAGCACAGGTAGCATCCAGCAGCACAGGCCATTCCCACTCTTTTCTCCATGCTTGCCATGAGAAAACTAACTTCTTCTCAACCTTTCTCCTATCTCTTGAAAGAAGAGTTTTGCTTTCACTTTGTGCATGCTTTAGTAGGCTACTTTACCTAGTATGCAGGAAAGCAGAGCAGACAGAAAGCTTTCAGTGCAAGACTGGATTTTGTGTTACAGTTGTAACTACAGGAATTATCATTTTCTCTAGCATTGATGATTACTAATATAAACCTATTACAACATTGAGGACTCAAAGAAATATTCATATTACTAAAATGCTAGGAAATCCTTAATGACTTCATTTTCCTTGAGAGTTCAAGCATATTTAAACTATGCTAGGCCAAATACTGGCCTGTAGTGTCTTTTGAAATAAAACTATGAAATCTCTGAGTTATTTCAGTAGATTTTTATGGGATACAAGTAAAGAGAGAATTTATGATATTTATAGTCATCCCCAAAGTCACGCTGTTATCTCAAAGTTTAACTTCAGTTGCTGAATTTAGCAGAAATTATCTGGAAGTGCGAGAATATGCGTATGCTTGCCAAGACACCGGAGAGACCAGAAACTAAGATGAAAGGAATACATTATATGAAAGACTTATTTTCCTGAATTTTCTACTTTGTGAGAATGAATGCATTCTGTGGGGTCACATATTTTTTATAAGCACTCTACTGGAAAACAGACCCTGATAGAAAGGGTTGCAAGGGACACCAGTGCGTGTCTGTCAGTGTGCCTGTGGCAGGTCCTGCACTGCTGGTTCTGCTGTGAACTACTCAAGAGGCCAATTGTCCTGAAAACCTGAAGCCTCGGTTGTGTCCTTCCCTTCCTTGCCTTGCAGTTTTTCAGCTGTCTGACTTTCCAGAGATTACGAGAAACCCTGGCTCCTGAGAGAAAAAGCGATACAGCATGATTAATTGTCCCTCACAAAGAATTACAGCATTTGGAAGTTCTGTTGCAAAGTGGAGTAGAATCAATTTGTTATAATTTTGTACACTCTAATAAATATTTCACCTTTTTAATCTGGAACAGAAACACACGCTGTAAAAATACACAGCCACAAATGAAATATGTTTTGATGTGAATGTATACAAGTCCTTAAGACTGAATTTTTTCTATTACTTACTATGCACAAAAACCCTGCTAAAGTTAACCAGTACAAATGTATTTTATTATACCTGCAGTTTTGGTTTTGTTATGGAACAAGTCAAGGCAAAGATTGGTGATGGACTCCATCTTCTGATTTGGAGTTGGAGATACCTGAACAATTTCTAATTTATTATCTACAATTTTCTTTATAGTCAAACACCAGGCATGCATGCATGATACACAAATGGCAAAAAAGAACTACATTTGTCACTTTACAATGTGTATATATATATGACACACATCCCCACACACATTGGATTTGTATTCTAATTCCTTCCTTTTATGAGAATTTAAAAAATCTTCAATTTTGAAAGGAAAAATAAATCAAATATAGCTTTGGGTAGAACATATATCTGTCCTACTCCAGTCTAGTCAAATAACCCCAACAGCCTACCATGCCATCAAGTTCATAACTGAATTTAAAGTTATCTCTATTTCCAGAATGAGAAGACGGGAAAAAAACCTGCTCATACAACAGCCACGTAATGGTTGTTTGCTATTTCTGTTCTGGTTCAGCTACTGTTACAGCACTAATACGCTGGTTCTGCTTCCGGAAGGAGCTGCACTTCACATTAAGAATTTTATTATTTTACACATAATTTCAATAGCACTGTGGCCAGTAATGTCAGAGAAATGTACCCTTTTACGTGATTTCAATACTTTGACCCTAAAAAAAGAATGATTCTAAGATCAGGTTTCAATTTAGGCTCTATTTTTCCACCAACAGTAAAATGGAGACCAAACCCACTTCAGGCTGAGAATAAGCTCTCTATTTAGGAAGAAGAACTTGTTTCAGCACAATGTTAGCTCTCCACATTAATTTATTTAATTACCATGATTTATAGTTGATATTGCTTTTGTCTCACCTTGACGGTCAGGAAGACATTATTCACTATCAGACACTGTGCCTTTTGTCCAATTTTCTAAGTGTTGCTACTAAGAAAAACTATGCAAGACATTTTAATTAACACTGAACACAATCAAAGTGAAGAGAAAAATGTTCACTGTGCTGCTTCAGAAAAAAAAAAAAAGAGTTATAATATATGAACCCCTTCATGTTCCTATTTGTAGTATATCAGTGAACTATACAGGTCATTTGAAAAGTGTGATTTCCATTTTTATCATATGAAAATATCTGATTTTATAACACTTTATTTTTTTTTTTGTTTTTATGATCTAAGTGTAGAACTTACGCTTATTTAGTTCTGTAAATTCCATACTTCCAGAAGAAAAGGTGAAGGGAAACTAGAGAGGAGCATGAGATAAAATATTGAAAGTTAGTCATGCTATGAATTTTCTAATTATGGTACTAATAAAGGATTATTCAAATGATGACATTCTGACAGAGAGATCTTCTGACCTTCCTTATCAGAATTTTCAGTTCACCTACTATAACTTTCACATAAAGTTTCTGCCAGCACTGTTTATTTTGGTCAGATTATTTTATCTAAGCATTTGTTTCCTGGATTTTGCTAGTAATTTATCTGACAGATCTGGCATTTATGACTCTATACCTGGGGAAGAACTTCAACAGAAGTTTCCCTCTATACCAGTGCCACATTACCTTTGTGATATGTCTTTTTACGTTAGTTCTTTTATCCAAATCTGTGCTTCTTACTAGAAATTTTTCAGAGAATCAACTTGAAATGACCCAAATTTATTAGATAAATACCCTGAGAAGAAAAAGCTTGAACTCGAAGTGCTGCAGCCAGCAATCAGAAGATTTTTCTTCAGAGTGTCAAGAGTTCTCATTTTTATTATCTTCCTGTTCTTTGAGTGGAGTTGTAAAGAATATTGCTATCTTGGAGGTTTCTCAAAAACCTTTACATGGAATTTCAAAATCTGCAGATGTAATAATGATTGTTATTGTTTGTTACACCTATGAGAAGACATATCTAAACCTAGTGTATCAACCCTGCAAATTACTGCACAAGCTAAAGGTATGTTTTCTTCCTCTCTCTCTGTTTTAGTCTTTTCCCAACTCCATCTTAGCAACAAAGCTCAATGAAGGGACTATTTTAAAAGGATATTCGTAATTCAAGTCAGATTTCTTAAAATCACATTTAAAATTTTCAGAGAAATTTGAAACTATTTTAGAAGAGGACAGAGGGGCAAGACCAAGTGAAGATTCACCCTGGATGAACTTGTGAACATTGTGCATTCACAGTTTTTCACTGAATGCTATTAAATTGACTGGAACTGAGAAACTGAATAAATTTTACCCTTATCTATACCTTCTGCAGTTCACGGTAGTAGATATTTTAGAGATATGAAACTGGTCTATTTAAGCAGAACCAAAAAATGCCCTGAGGCTAACTTTAAAGGTTAAGTAGTCTTTCCTCCTTCTTCTTTGTTTTTTCCTTCAATATTGCCATCTTTTTAATTTATTCATTTCAAGTTCTAAGGTTTTCAGCTGGTGGATGGAGTCTCTTAGTGGAGTAATGACATGTCTTCATACCTTCTTGTAAATATAATAGATTGTCCCTGCATAACTGAAAAAAAATTATCTCTCTGCTGCCATGTCAGTCTTCTAATACTTCTCTTCTGGACCTCTTTGACAGTACTGTCAAAGTTACATTCCTGAAAAAGCTTCATAATTCCTGTTTGGAAATTACACAGTTTCTCTACAACGCAGGTCAGTCCTTCTCTGTCCCAGAGTAAATTACCTCTGTATACAGGGGAAATCTGCATATCCACTCACTTCTTACTCATGATAAATTTTCTCTATGGAGGAAGATCAAGTCTCCAGCACAATCTGGACTTCTAATATCTGTTTCTATATGTTTAAGTACTACAACAGGTATATAAAACTACTTAGAGGAAAAAAAAAATCCTCTTGCCACTGAGAGACTGTAAATTCCCTTAGATTTAAATTTAATACAGAAAAAATGGTTAAGATAGTAAGGGTGAACTGAATCAGGGCAGACAATGGGACTTAAACAGAGAAATGGAGCTTGGAGTTATTAATTGAGGAGGATGCAGTATCTCAGCACACAGAAAGAAGGCTATTACCTATCTAACTGAAATGACAAAGAAAGGATACTGGTAAAAAAGCATCCCCCAGCACAGAGTTTTCCCTTTTACCAAAGATGAGCTGCATGTGCAAATCAGTTGTACAACAAGCCACAAAGAGGTAAAGCTGTGATCATGAAACTGTTTTCCTCACATTGACCTCAATAAACAACTGACGCTCATAGGAGGATGAGTTTATACCTGCAGAACAGCAGTCGCAATGTGAAAGGGAAAATATTGCCGAGCTGTAAACACCGGACAACTTAATGAAAAGTCTGAGTTTACCTGGTGCAGAGATAGGCAATGGAAATGAAGGGTGGCCACAGCTAAGTATTTTACAAGAATCCTACTGAACTGCTGACAGTTTTCTTTTGTTGAGAACGAACTTAGCAAGACTAACACAGGGCTGTTGGTAAGTCATATAAAGTTTCACTTGCACAGTTTTAGATGCTTTAGTCCAGGTACTCTGAAATATATTCTAGTCCTCATATTAAAGCATATACTAAACAGAAAAACAGTCAATCGTCTTTATCCTAATGATTTGCTAGATAGGATCAGGAATAGCCAGTGAGAGATACGATATTCACAGGTATAAGGGTCTGTGTATTCACTGTGAATTGAAACACATCAAGGCAGGTCAACATTGTGGCTTTCATTTACCTAATTTGAAAATGGAAAATATAATACACTTCAGACTAACTGTTAAAGAATGAACTTAGTATTTTAAAAAAGACTCAAATTTAAAAAAAAAAAATTAAAATAGTACATAATACTACATAATGTAGTAAAAAAACCCCAGAGTTCGTTTATTTTAAATATTCTAAAACATCAGTAAAAGAAGATTTTTATTAAATACATATTACAGGACTGTTTAATAAAAAAAATACACCTTTTCTCCTTTTGAGTTAAAATGCAGCCAGTGGTGTTCATTATTTATATTTCAGGCAAGAAACATCTGCATATTATTTTGGGCTACAAAGTAGGATTAAGTAATGCAAAAATGAATGAAAGTTCAACATATTATATAGTTTCACAGATATAGGATTTTGTATGCATAAATAAAACACTCACTTGGTGAGAAAATGAAGTACATGCTACTATATTTTGGAAAAAAATATTTGAACTTGACTTCTCAGTGCAATAATTCATGCCACAAAAAGCCTCTATATTATATTGTTGTATGGCTTTTTCAGAGAGTAAGGGGGGGAATAGACAAGGCAAGGCACAAATAGTTGAGAACAGCAACACGACAATCACATTTGGGAGGGTTTATGGTGGTGTCTGGCTTTAGGCACTTACTGCAGTGGAGACAAACACAACTTATACCTTTAGGGTGTCAATTGCAATACAGTTGGCCAATATGTTCCCAGATACCTGATTTAATAAGAACCAGGTAAAGATAAAAACAAAGAGGGGAATGAGAATGAAATTCAAAGACTAGAGGCATAGAACATACCTGAAACACCACTCAATGTTTGCTCAATATTTGTTCAATTGCTATGACAAACGAGATTAAAACTGATGCTTTGCTGGCTATTGACTGGTTATTCTGGTAGCTTCCCACAGAAGCCACCCCTGCAATCCCCCTGCTACCAAAACCTTGCCATGGAAACCAAATACAACCTCTAATATTTTCATAAGCAAATTCTCCAGAATGATAGAAAGATATTTAAAAAGGGCTATAGACAAAGTAGAGAATACACTAAATTAGGATGTTTTGGAGATGCAGTCTCCTCACAACTTTATAATAAAGCAGTATTCTTGAAATGAAATAAATCACAACTTCATAATCTAGAATCTGTTATTATTCTATTCACTAATTCAACAAGTACATTCAAGAGAAGTATTTTAAGCATGTTTTCAGGCAAATATGTTTCTAGATAACCTGACTGAACACAACGATCTATTGGAGACTATAGGTCTTCCTTTGGTGGAAACCTTAACTTGCCAAAAAACACAGCAAATGGTCACTAAATTCCTTGCTGGAAAACTGCATCTTGGATTGTCTTGATGGCAGGGAGAGGAAAGATGCTACACTGCTGGTTTCAGATCTAGCATTATAATGTACGCCCAAGGAAATCCGAAAGTGCGCTAACCAGAAATCAAGTTACATCCCCGACACAAAGAATTTATATGGGTCCATTCACTACCTGAGTTTGAAGCCTTGCTAAATTAAATGCTCAAATCACATAAATTAATGTAAATCACTTGTTTATATGCAAAGTAGAAACTACCTAAATCTCATTTTTCAGCAGCAGGAGGAAAGAAAGTCACAAAATGGTGGAGTGGTAGAAAGGTGACCTAGAGGCTGATCACTGTAAAACAAGCTTTTGACAACAGAAAAAAAAAAAAAAAAAGGAAAAAAAAATCTATAATCTTGTCTTTTATCCAGAATAACAGCAAAAAACAATGAAAAAACAACTGCGCTAATCCATAGAAAAAGATTTACTATGGAAGGTGTTAGATACTTCCTAAATTCAGCTTGTTGATACTAGGTTCTGAATACACTGTGTCTAAAATCCCTTACTTCTCTACTTAGTTGATTGAATTAATTATACTGGGGAAAAAAAAAGGAAAACAATGGTGATTTTTTTTTTTGCTTTCATATTCAATTTAGTTTACTTGCCTGCGTTAAAAAAAATCCAAATTATGATTCCAGAAAAAGTTTGGCAAATGCAAAATATTCTATTAATAGGACAGAAGAACTATAAATTTGTGCATGAATATACCGCTTACTTGTAGGTGTGAAAGAAGACTTCTCCTACCATGAAATACTAAAATATGTATGAAACTGTGTTTTCATTGTTTTCTTTATTGAAACAAAAAGTATTGTAATGTACTTCCTACATTATTATTTAATTGGATTGCTCCTAAAGTTTCAAAAATGGAGTTTCTTTGATTGTTTTCTTCTTTCTTTAATAAGATCTTACTTTGGACATGGACGCAGTTAATAAATAGTTGGTCATTGCCCAAGCACACATAAAGAGTAACACATTGGCAAAACATAGCATCATCGTTTAAGTTACAAAACCATTAATGCTAAATAGTAGTTGACACTATTTTAATGATCAGAGTTATTTGTCAGCCACATTTTTGAAGAAGGAGGAGAATGGAAAGGTTGTTGAACTGTTGAATTAAGTTAGATCTGTTCATAAAATCGGCCAGCATTCCAGTATGGGATCAGCAGCTTGCAAGGAGTTAACATGTTCTTAGTGCTTTGTAGTCTAAATTACATTTAGAAAGTAATATCCATATTGTACCTTGAAGGAAGGCCTAAGCAGTAAACTTTAACGGCTGCCTGAGTTGGCAATCATTTCATAGAGACAAGACACTGCACGAGAAATTGCTCTATAAATAAGATCCCTTACAGAAGAATTAAAATGAAATTCATATTATTGATGTTCACTAGGAGCCATAAAAACACAAGATGACCAGGAAATGGCACTTGTTTCAAATCACTGTCACAAGCACTCGAAGGACACCCTCAAAGTCAGTTTGATCAATGATGATGAATATGTTGGTCAAGCTTTCTGTGCAACTGTAATGCACTTGGAAACCTTGAGGAAATACATCTGGCAAAAGGAAATAGGACAGATATGAGATATCCCTGCTGCAAAGCCTTTCCTATGACCATTAATCAAGAAATGTGCCCTACTTTACCGAGCAAAGTCTCTCTAAATTCTTCCCCATCTCCACCTCAACTCTGTTTATGGGGCTTGGGAGCTCCCCTACCCTCATCTGTTTGATACAAGCTCTCTGAAGAGTGACCATCTTCCCGTGGTTTGAAGGGACATCAGCAATCATGTTGACTGAATGAGACTTATGATCCCCACTGACAAAGCACCCATGTTGCTAGCATTGTCAAGAAAGAAACTGTTGTGGAACAGTTTCGTTGGATCTCTGACTGCTATGACTGGATGCTAATATGCTGTGAGAATCTACACAAAGCTGTCACTACTGGAAAAATGTCACATGAAAGTTTAAAGGTTTAACCTGTAAATCTGATGGGGACGATGGCTGCAGGTAGGTAGAGATGGGAGGGAAAGAGATTGAAAAGGTATACCACCCATTTGAAAAAAGGCTTCTAGAGATCATAGAAGAGACAGAGATAAATAGAAATCAAATTTCTGGAACCAATGTCAGAAACTTAAAGAATCCAAACCAGAAAGCAAGAAATGATATACCACTACCTAAACTGAACTGGGTTACTGGAGTCCTTCCATAAAAGTCATGATTTGTTCTCCTTCAGAATTTAGTCTTTTCTTCAGACACCACAAACTACGAGTAAATATTCTGAACTACTACAGCATATGGCACTTTGTGAGGGTGGGTGATTAATATTCTGCAGCTAACAGTGACATTGATGGCACTTCATAGCAACAGGAATCTTCAAATATTTTAATTTTCTTTCAAATAAAACATTTTTATTTGCTGTTTTTTGAAAAGATTTTCAGACAGCTTCACATCTATGAAAAGTGACAGATTAATGTCAACGGGGCTATCAATCTGCTATTATTGTGCACAACAGATATGGCCCTGTCAGCTGCCACAGCTGTGAACTTTAACCACATTCCTTAGGGGTGATAGGATATCATCCAAATTGCTTAAGTACTTTGATACCTGAAGAGTGTGTTGAGAAGTGTATTCAGAATCTCATATCTGATAAAACAGACTACAACAATTTGATTAGAAGTAATTTCTATATTTTCTTCTATTTGCTGATTATTAGAGAAAATAACAGCTAGTCAGAATAGCTAAAAAAATTTAAATATGTGTACAAAAAATGGCTCACTAAAATGTTTAATTAAAAATTATGTTTTCACTTGATGTTTTCCAATAGCTAAAAATGTACCATACGCATATTTATTTAAGATTTATATATGATTTATATTGATATATGTTTTGGGTTTTTTTTAAGAACCATGTGCAATTCTGGGAAATGAAAAAAAATTTTTTGTAGAAGACATTGTACATTTTTGACCATTCTAATAACTTAGGTTACTGAGCATATTTCTGGATACTGGATTCTTTTAGTTCTTTCCCCTTCCAGTGTTTCATTTGAATTCAGGCTCCCTGTCACGATTTAACTCCAGCCAGCAACGAAGCACCACACAGCCGGTCACTCAACTGCCCCCCGAGTGGGACTGGGAGGAGAATGGGAAAAAAAAAGTAAAACTCATGGGCTGAGATAAAGACACTTTAATAGGGCAATAAAGGAAAATAACAATAATAATGATAAAAGAATATAAAAAATAAGTGATGTACAATGCAATTGCTTACCACCTGCTACTGCTGTCCATCCCGTCCCCAAACAGCAATCACAGCCCCACCAGCTAACTCGCCCCAGTGTATATACTGAGCATGATGTCATATCACATGGATTATCCCGTTGGCCAGTTTGAGTCAGCTGTCCTGGCTGTGCTCCCTCCCAGCTTTTTGTGCAGTGGCAGAGCACGGGAAGCTGAAAAGTCCTTGAAGCACTATCTGCGCTTCTTAACAGTAACTAAAACATCAGTGTGTTATCAACATTATTTTCATACTAAATCCAAAACACAGCACTACACTAGCTACTAGGAAGAAAAATAACTAGAAAAAAAAACAGAACAGTATTCACCCCTCATTCTATACCATCTATGTCATGTCTGGGACCTATAATTTCCAATACATTCCAATTTATGGACATCACTTTTCCTGTCTTTTGATATATACATACAGATATCATTCTCTTAGACTATGGGCCATCCCTCTAAAATGTCCATCGACTTCACTTAGTCCATGACTTTGGGCTCCATCTGTCATAACAGTCCTCCAGGGCATTAGAGATGGTATGTAGCACTGGACTGTTGCATGCTGATGCCAGCTCTCGTTCCATCACCACTGCCCTTTTCTCAGTTTCATCAAAGTTCATTCTTCATAAATCTGAGTGATTCTTACCATAATACCATTGATATGGCATGTAGCAACTATAGTAGTGATGACATACAGTGGCAGGGTTATGTAGCAATTAACATCATACAATATATTTCATTGGTTATTTTCACCCAAAATGAAATCCCCCTGAGGTATATATGGGATTTCCCACCCTGCCATATCACCCACCAAGTGCATCCAGGTCCTTCAGCAAAAGCAACCCCACGGATGGGTTTGCCCCTGCCTGAGGCAGGAATAACCCAGACTGTTTTTTTATGTGCATTACAGGGACTTTATCTCCTTCTACAGTACGTAAAAGTTTTGACTGGGTAGGGCCAGCTCAATTGGCAGATCCCCTGGTGTTGATTAACCAGGTGGCTTCTCCTAAATGTGTATCCCAATGATTGAATGTTGCACCATACATTGCTCTCAACGTAGTCTTTAACAGTCCATTGTATCATTTGATTTTCCTGGAAGCTGGTACATGACCAGGGATGTGATATACCCACTCAATGCAATGCTCTTTGGCTCAGGTGTATATGAGCTTGTTTCAGAAATGAGTCCTGTTGTCTGATTTAATTCTTTCTGTGGTGCTATGTCACCATAAGACTTGGTTTTCAAGGATAGTGTTCCGGGTGGTAGCATGGGGCATGGGATACATTTCCAGCCATCTGGTTGTTGCTTCCATTATTGGCACATGGCATTTGCCTTGGTGGGTTTGTGGAAGTGCGATATAATCAGTCTGCCAGGCCTCCCCATACTTATATTTCAGTCATTGCTTTCCATACCAGAGAGGATTTAGCCACTTGGCTTGTTTGATCACAGTGCATGTTTTGTATGCATGGATAACCTGTGTAATAGTGTCAAGTGGTCAAGTCCATGGTCCATGGTCAAGTCCATGGTCAAATCCAGCCCTTGATCATGAGCCCATCTCTGTGTTGCATCCCTTCTTGATGGTCTGAGGTCAGATCTCCTGTACAGGTCCCTTGACCTAACTTCATTTTATGGCAAAACTGGCTTTCAGAAGGATTTGGATTATTTTCTTCCCTTTCTCAAAAACTTCTGCTGTGTTGCCCCATTCAGTGACATCATCAATATTGCAGGTGCTCCAGAGTTTCACCCTATTCCAATGTAGTCTGGATCAGTCCATGGCAAATGGTAGGGTTGTATTTCTACCCTTGGGGCAGTCGATTACAAGTGTAACAGACATGCCTCCAAGTGAAAATAAACTGTGGCTTACACTCTGCTGCCAAAGAGATTGAGAAAAATCCATTAGCGATATCAATTGTGGCATACCACTTGGCTGCCTTTAACTCCAGTTTGCAAAAACCTGCACAGGAACTTCTGCTCACAGAGCACAAAGAGTGTGGATTTCAGTATCATATGTCTTCCCTTTACTGCAAGTGCTATTCATGAATTTAGCAGGTACAAAGAAAAGCAGTGAGTAGCCAACTAAATTATAATATCTTACTAAATTATAAATTGTCTTAGATTGAACTTAAGCATATCTTCTAAAGTTTTGCTAAATTAGGAACTAAAAGAACTTAGTCTTACTAATAAGGCTGGTAATAAAAGCATCAATTAGCGTTAATTTCAGCAATGTAGTCCTTGAAAACTGTTTCTTAGTTCACACACTTGTAGGATGCCAGACAGAAAGCAGGAAGCAATAACTTTCAGTTTCTTTTGCCCTGTAGCCTGATTCTGCACTCTCATATATACTACCAGCCATGTGCTTACTGTTGTCATTAAACAGTCTCAAATCAACAGGTTGGATTTGAACTGACAGGTATGCTATATATTTCTCCATTAGCTGAGGCTGATTTTAACAGATAGGTATACAAGCAAAGGAAACTAAAATACTTGAACTCTGTGATTTTATGCACCATTGAAACACAAAGAATTATTATTTACCTTAGGCTTTCTAATGTTGGAATTAAATGTCATTCTGCAACTACATTTCCCTCACTGCTGACACATTGGGAAATGATAGTATTTAAGACTTGAACAAATAACTTAATGATTCAGGGCAAAATCAGTGGTCTGTATTGAAAGAGTCAAGCTCATTCATGTTCCGAACATTCTTGCAAAAGCATTTGATTTCTTGAAAATAAAACTTTGACATGAATGACAGAGAGTAGTTAAAATCAAGTATAGATATCATCATCATGCTTCATTACTTTAAGGATAGTAAGTACTGTATCAGGTTTCAGTTTATTTTGCGCATTAGTCACAACCATGCCATTTTGGTAGGACAATTAAACAGACCATTAGTCATTTTATAGGATATTTATTCACTAGCCAAGAGGAAATTGTTATTCTGCTCTGAGATGAGCTGGGTAATTCCTGACAGATAAAATCAGAAACCTTCTTTGGAGATGTGTGTATATCCAGATGCCCACCTTCAATTAATTCCAGCAGCAAGGTTTATTACCCTGTACTTATAGAGTGCTTAAGTACCTACACAATAAAGCTCCTTTCAGCTCTGTAGCAAATTAGTTGCTGGATTGCAGAACTTACCTCTCAAGAAAGACAGTACAAAATTTAAGGTCAGTTAAGTTTGATTTGTCTTAGCTTACAAATTCACCTTTAGATTGGCTAAAATGACACCAATTCACAAATCCAATTCTGATTTCTTTAAAGTAAGGTTTGAACAATGCCTAGCATCTTTGTAGAGAGGTAAAATATTCAAGGCCCTTGAATTTATGTCTTCTTTGTCCAAGGCAAGCCCAGCTGTCTCTCAGCAAGGTCACGGCTAGCATATTGCAACAACTTTAAGCAACAGACTCTATAGGAATTATCCATACATACAGATAGATTCTACATCTAATTGAAGAAGACCATGTTCCAGCCTGACACTCAGTACACAAAAACAAGTGCAGTACCTCCTATAGCTACCTCTTTTTCATGGAGAAACTGTACCTTACTGCATGATATAACATCAAACACACATTTGGAAGCTTTCAATTGTGTCTGTTATACCTCAGTTTAGATGGTGCTAATCTGAGAGAAGGGAAAGAGGGAAAAGGAGACTGCTGTAGAAAAATGTATCATCTAGTTTATGAACACCAATAAAAAGTTTTCCATCAATCTGTACCTTATGTAATGCAACAAGACCTGATAAAATAACTTCCTGTGGTGAGCTGACCTTGGCTGGCTGCCAGATGTCCACCGAGCCCCTCTCACTCCCCCTCCTAAAAAGACAAGGGGGCAAAATAAGATGCAAAAAGATCATGGATTATGATAAAGACAAGGACACTTGCTGTTTACTGTCAGAGGTATAACAGACTCAGTGTGGGAAAAATTATTTGCTCTATTAATCTACTGCCAAGTAAAATAGACTCGGATGGTGAGGAAAATAAAAAAAGGCAAAAACTAAAATACCTTTCTCCCCATGCCCTCTTGTTTTTTTCTGGTTCAATTTCACTCCTCGATGCCTGATTTCCTGTACTTCTTCCCGTTGTGTGAGCACAGGGGAACAGGGAATGGGGGCTGCAGACATCCCCTACCAGCTGCTCTCTGCCGCTCCTCCCTCCTCCCACGTTTCCCTGCTCCAGCCTGGGCCCTTCCCAGGGGCTGCGGGGAAACAGCTGCCCCAGCGGGGCCTGTCCCGGGGCCGCAGGGGAACCTCTGCGGGGAGGGAGCAGCTCCTGCCCTCCTCCTGCTCTCCCCTCGGGGCTGGCAGGGCTGTTTCTCACTCGGTTTCCCTCAGCCCTGGCTGCCGGGCAGCGTTTTGCCCTTTCTTCCCCCGGCTTTCCCCGAGGCGCCCGCCCGTGGCTGAGGGGCTCAGCTGTGCCCTGCGCTGGGGCCGCTGGGGCCGCTGGAACCGGCTGCGTCCGGCACGGGGCGGAACCGGCCGCTCCTCACGGGGGACAACGCGGCAGCCCCGGGGCTGCTGCTGCCGGGACCCGGGCACCTGCACTCGCTACATCCTACTCTTTCTAAAGGGAACAGGAGGCCTGATTTTTCAGTACGGGCAAAATGAAAACAAGCATTGCTTTAGAAAAATCAAAGGAGGTATGTTGCAATGGAGACAGTTAAAAAGCAAGGGAAGGCTATTTTACTCGGAGATGAGTTGTTTGTATTTTCTTGACCTAGGAAAATTATTTATGTAAAGTTCAGAGAAATACTGAAAGAATTCTCCACACTGCAAATGCTTTTGTTCAGTTTTAAAAGCAGAAAAATATATCTCAGGCAAGATTCATAGACATTTCTGGATATTTCAAACAGGTGATGTCCTTGACAGTCTTTAATTGGCAGAGCTCCTGACAAATGAACATCAGGATGTGTTTGATAACAGGAACCAGCAACTGCTTGTCTCAGCCCAGAATACAGGTGTCATACATTTGCACCTGTGATGGCTGTACATCCTCATTGAGACCCTTCTTACTTTCAGGACTGAACCAGACACAGAACCCTTGTCACTTTAACTCTTTCTTTCCCTGCTTAGCTATAGCCCAAGACACACCACCGCTACCTATGACGGAAGTGATGTTAATCTGATTTAGACATGCTGGCTGGCTGTATTTCTACTGAGTCACTAATTAGTTCAACAAGTAACCAAGTCAGATACCACTCCTGGGACTGGTTCCTTTACCTGAAATGTGTGAAAAATCCTGTGCTACAGGGGAAATTCAAAAAGACCTGATCACCCCTTCCCCTTGAAGTGTGCTGAAAATGGGAGAAACAACACCTGGGGCAAGAACTATAGTAAAGAAGCAGCCTGGCAGCCTCTTCTGATAACTTGAGATGCTGGCTTCAGCACTCAGTCAAAACTAAGATTGCAGGTGGTTTGAAACAACACACTGTGCCAGACAGATGCATTAGTCCTGAGGACCTACAATCTATGCCCAGGTCCACTAGTACAGTTATATTAGTGAAACCCAGAAGAATAAATCACACCATTAAAACAAATTTACAAATACATGATTTGTACTTAATGTTAATTTAGTAAATTAGGCCCTTTTAAACATGCATATTTCCTTTGTCTGAGTCATTAACCCTAAATTAATATTTCAAAATATAATGTTTTAATAAGTTTGATTATCAGGCATGCCTTATTAGAAGGATGCTCTGTTACTGAACTAACAACCATCTCTTCTTCAAAGTACTAGCAACATTTAGCTCAACTTGTACTTTGAAATGATCAACAGTAGCTCATATGCATGTCGTGAGAAGATTGGCACATGCTTCCACTAACAGTCACATTAATCCTCAAAATTTAATCTCACTGACATGAAATTCTACACTTATGAGTCCGCTATATTCCTTGCAGCATTTCATAGATAATTATTCTTAATCTACTTTTCTACTTTCATGACCTACTGAGTTCCTTTCCATTAACTTTTTTTTCCTTAGACTGTATGAGCCTCTCCCTATGTTTGCTGCTCCTTGTGTCCTTCTGTCAATCTGTATTTCATATTTTGTATGAGCTGTATCTGAGGGAACTGGGGCTATTTAGCCTGAAGAAAAAGAGACTGTGGGGAGACTTTTTCACTTTTTACAACTACCTGAAAGGAGATTGTAGCATGGAAGGTATTGATCTCTTCTCCCAAGTAGCAAGTGATAGGACGAGAGGAAATGGCCTCAAGTTGCACAAGGGGAAGTTTAGATTGGGTATTAGGAAAAATTTCTCAATGGAAAGAGTTGTAAAGCACTGAGACAGGCTGCCCAGTGAAGTGGTAGAGTCACCATCCCTGGAGCTGTTTAAAAGATGTATAGCCGAGACTCTTAGGGACATGGTTTAGTGCCAGACTTAGGTTATGGTTGGACTCAATGATCTTGAGGGTCTCTTCCAACCAAAATGATTCTGTGATTCTACAATAGAGTTTAGAGAAACTTAAAAATACATTTAGGAGCACTGAACATTAATGCTTTATTCTTGTGGATTAAAGGGTAAGATCTGAGAACAGGAGCTGTAATCAAAGCCGTGAGGGTGGTCTACTAAATTGATTGTGATGTTTTAATAGTGATGCCTTCGCCCAAATCCTTTGACAAAGAGTCAACAGTAACTTGTTTATTTTCGTCAGTGCACTGATGAAATCATTAAGGAATCCACCCATTTCAGCTTGTCCTACAGCCAAGTCTATTTCTTTGAATAAGACGAAGAGGCAAGGTTCCCTGAACTCTAGTGATGGCCATGTTGTGGAACGACCATGTTAGTTTCAGCTTCATCCCTTACAGACCATCAGAGTAACCATTATATTAAACAGCACTTCATTCTTGGGCTAGTCTTTTTAATTATATTAACTGATTATAATGTGAGTAAAAATGGCAGAACTGATGACAAATGGATTTTCCAGCATGGTTCATTAAAATGCAGTTCATACAAATATCTTGCTTAGAATGTCAAGTAAGTGAAAATATGTGAGATAGGTAAATCAAGACTGATTATAAAAGCTGCCAAAGAAATAAGAGTAAGATAAAAGTTGACATGAAAGGTTAATTTAAGCAGCGAGAATGTTTTAAGACCATTGGTCTTAAATCGTCGTGTAAGACTACTGTGCTGAGCTAATCTAATAATTGGGTTTTTAACTTGCTTCACTCTGACCTCTAGTTCATGCAGATATTGTGAAAATTGCCTTTAGATAGCTTGGATACCAATGAAAATATCTCTGTATCTCAGCTCAGGATGGACCACAACGCCTTTGAAGCAACTGACTAAAAACTGCGTAGCTAAGCTACAATGATATCAAGTGCATGCAGCCACACTGCACAGGGCCAGAGAGATTGAAGTTTGGGACATGAGGATGAATTAATTAAGCAATGTCTCCCTCTTTCCAGGTACCTGAGCCTGAGTGACAGGAGGCATAGTCACTTCATGAGGTAAGCAGAGAGGGCATAGCTCCTGACACCAATACAGCACTATTTGGAAGCATATCTTACTTGAGATGCTGCTTGATGAACTAGATCTACCAAACCTGACCAAACCGCTTCCACTGCTATCAGGGTACTGACCTGGGCAAACTAATCAATATATAATCTAGCTAGCATAAATGTTGTTTAGATATTTCCATATAGATTAAACCTTTGACTGTACTGTGGACACATCCTAATTTATTTTTTTGTGATTCATTCCTACATTAAAGACGAAGGCTGCAGGAAAATTCATATTATTCCTGAAATACATACACTAGAACAAGTACTTTCTTAACTATAAATGCCATAAACGTTAATTACAAAGCCTTTATCCCTTTGAATTACATAGCAAAGCTCCTCTAGATTTTAGTGGGTCCAGAACCGACACTATTTTTCCATCAGTTTTGGAAAATATCAATTCCAGAAGTCCTTCTGCACTTTCTAAAATTCAAAGTTTATATTTGTTCTCTCTTCACTCTCTTCTATAGTATCACCATCTAAGTATCACTATGTGGTACAGAATGAATGTCAAGTGCTCCCCATTTATACGGGATATAGATTTGAAGTGCTAATATGCCAGCTATTGACATTTCTAAAGAATATTGGTGATTGATATTGCAGCCCAGAAGCATCTTTTAAACACTAGAGCAAAGGGGATACATCAACAGTAGCAGTACTCAAACATAAAATTTTGACAGTATGGGACAACAGAGATTATTCCTCCTTCAAGTCACAGAAAATTCAGTTTGGAACCTAAGGGTAAATTAGACCTCTGAAGAGTTACTGTTTTAATTTTAATGTCTCTCAGACTTTATCATTTTTTCAACCTGCAGGCAAACATCATCAGCACCTTACTGTTTCTGCTTCAGTTATATTGACCCCTCAGTTCTCTGTATTTACTAATCTATTGATATTTTTTAAATACTCTCCAAATAACTGCTTTGTCAACTTTGTCCTTAAAGGCAGACAAAATCCAAACAAATCATCAAATCAAATCAGTAGAGCTATGGATATTAACAAAGGGAATGAAGCTGACTAGAGCTGATTTCTTCTTGCCGCTCGACTGAGCAGACTGTTTCATTGCTCCACACCTCCTAACCATAGGACACATATCTGAGAAGTGCAGATAAGATTATTGCAATAATTTCTTCCTAATCCTGTTTCCTTTCTTCCTGTGATGAACTGCCTGGATACAGCACCTGCCATCACAGACAACCATGTCATATAATCCCTTTCATAAATTTATCAAGCACCATTTTTAAAGTATTTAGGCCTTTTGATCCTGCTATTGCTATTTTGCTCAAAACTATCACAGCTCTTTTTGTTAGAAATTGTCTTTTATTTCTCATCCTTATTTAATTCACAGCTGGTTTTTACTTGTTTGATCTCTTGTCCAACATCGTATGCTGACAAATAAGGTGAAATGATAAGCATGAAGTAGGAAAATGAACTGTTTTAATTAAGAACAATCAGAACCATTCTGTTCAGATTGTGTTAGAGTAAAGCCTACTCATTGAAAGCCTGCAGGGTGGCATGTCTATTCTGTTTGGGGGGTACTAGGAAAAGCCTATGCAGATCAGTGTGTCCCACACTGATTTTTCAAGTGTAACCTGTGGAAACGTGCATATGACAAATATCACACACATTACAGAACAAATCAGCTTAGTGACTTCTAAAGTAGAACTATTTCTTCTTATTTTAAAGGAACAACTAAACGTAGATTTTCTTGAATCATGTCTTGTTCATGGCATTTTCATATAACCATCCTATGGTCAATTAATATATCCAGTTCCTGCTCTTTACATTAACTGAGAATAGCTATCTTTTAATAGAAACATTTTTCCTTAGTAGTTAAGTACATGATGTTGTGCTTGTACAGTTGAATTTAATCTCTTTTCTATTACTTACCTCTTCAAGATTGCTCCATTAAAAATTTCACTGTGAGCTGATGCTTATATTCAGTAAAACTTGTTGCAATCTTCCTTTTTTGTCCGTCTACTTAAAAAAACTTCTCACCCTCTTCTTGTTTAAATTTTCATATTGAATACTTTATGGAAGCTCCAACAGATGACTGAAACAGTCTATTTTCTCTAAGAAAGCTGTAAGGTCAATCTAATACTATTCTGTTAAAGCGTATCACACACACGTCAAGGCTTTTTCATTTGATTCAATTCCTATAATAATTATTTCCTTTAAGATTTATTCTAATTGCATAGCCAAGGTCATTCTGGAAGTCTAGTAGCTGCCTCAGTCATTTTCTTTCCATTTAACCACTACAACTACTGAATATTTGTTCCATAATGTTTTAAGTCATAATAACATAAAAAAATCTCACTATTCCCTAAAAGATAGATTAGAATAGGATAGAATAAAACAGAATAGAATAGAATCATTTAGGTTGGAAAAGACTTTTAAATCGAGTACAACTGTTAACCTAATGTTGCCAAGTCCACCACTAAATCATGTTCCTAAGTGTCACATCTACACTTTTTAAAAAAACCTCCAGGGCTGGTGACTCAACCGCTTCCCTGGGCAGCCTGTTCCAAATGCCTGACAACTGTTTCCATGAATAAGTTTTTCCTAATATCCAATCTAAACTTCTCCTCACACAACTTGAGGCCATTTCCTGTCATCCTATCACTTGCTACTTGGGAGAAGAGACCGACACCCTCCATGCTACAACCTCCTTTCAGGTACCTCTAGAGAGCAATAAAATATCCCCTCAGCCTCCTTTTCTCCAGATTAAACCACCCCAGTTCCCTCAGACGCTTCTGATAAGACTTGTTCTCCAGACCCCTCAGCAGCTTCACTGCCCTTCTCTGAACTCTCTCCAGGACCTCAATGTCTTTCTTGTAGTGAGGTGCCCAAAACTGGACTCAGCGTTCACAGTGCAGTCTCACCAGTGCCAAGTGCAGGGGGACGATTACTTCCCTAGTCTTGCTGGCCACACTATTTCTGATACAAGCCAGGATGCTGTTGGCCTTCTTGGCCACCTGGGCACACTGCTGGCTCATGTTCATGTGGCTATCGATCCACACCCCCAGGTCCTTTTCTGCCAGGCAGCTTTCCAGCCACTCTTCCCTAAGCCTGTAGCGTTGCATGGGGTTGTTGTGACGCAAGTGCAAGTCCCAGCACTTGGCCTTCTTGAACCTCATATGAATGACCTCAACCCATCGATCTAGTCTGTTCATCTAAAGAGCCTTTCCACACTCAAGTGGATCAACGCTCCCACCCAACTTGGCATCCTCTGCAAACCTACTGAGAGTACACTTGATCCCCTCATCCAGGTTGTTGATCACAAAGAATCACAGAACAGCTGGGGTTGGAAGGGACCTCTGGAGACCATCTAGTCCAACCCACCTGCTAAAGCAGATTCACCTAGAGCAGATTGTACAAGTATTCATCCAGGCAGGTTTTGAATGTCTCCAGAGAAGGAGACTCCACAACATCTCTGGGCAGCCTGTTCCAGTGCTCTTTCACCCTCAAAGTAAAGAAGTTTCTCCTCATATTCTGATGGAACCTTCTGTGCTTTGGTCTGTGCATGTTGCCCCTCGTCCTCTTGTTGGGCATCACTGAAAAGAGTCTGGTCTCATCCTCTTGACATCCACCTTCGAGATATTTATAATCCTAAATAAAATCCCCTCTCAGCCTTCTCTTCTTCAGGCTGAACAGACCCAGCTGTCTCAGTCTTTCTTCATAAGAAAAATGCTCCAGACCCATAATCATCTTTGTAGGTCTCTGCTGGACTCTCTCCAGTAATTTCTTGTCTTTGTTAAACTGGGGAGCCCAGAACTGGACACAAGACTCCAGATGAGGCCTCACCAGGGCAGAGCAGAAGGGAAGGATAAACTCCCTCAACCTGCTAATCACACTCTTCCTATCAGGAAGATAAAGATATTAAATATCTTAACAAAGATATGAAAGAGAACTGTTCCCAGTACTAAGGCCTGAGGAACACAACTTGTAACCAAGCACCAACTGGATTTCACTCCATTCACCGCAACTCTTTGGACCCAGCCATCCAGCCAGTTTTTAACCCAGTGAAGAGTATGACAAGCTGTGAGCAGCCAGTTTCTCCAGAAGAATGCTGTGGGAAACAGTGTCAAAGGCTTTACTAAAGTCCAGGTAAGCAATATCCACAGCCTTTTCCTCATCCACTAAGTGTATCACCTTTTTGTAGAAGGAGATCAGGTTAGTCATGCAGGACCTGCCTTTTATAAACCCATTCTGACTTGGACTGATCACCTTGTTATCCTGCACACATCGTCTGATGGCATTCAGAATGAGCTGCTCCATAACCTTCCCTGCACCAAGGTCAGATTCGCAGGCCTCTAGTTCCTTGGATCTTCCTTCCAGTCCTTCTTGTAATGGACTCCATATTTTCTAACTTCCAGTCAACTGGGACCTCTCCGTTTAGCCAGGACTGCTGATAAGTAATTGAAAGTGGCTGCCAGCTCCCTCAGAATCCTTGAGTGGACCCCATCTGGCATCATAGACTTGTGTGTGTCTACATGGTGTAGCAGGTCACTAAGCATTACCCCTTGGTAATGCTCCACATCCCTGTCTTTCGGCTCAGGTGGCTGGGTGCCCTGAGAACAACTGGTCTAAGTATTGAAGACTGAGGCAAAGTAGGCATCAGGTACCTCAAATTTTTCCTCATCCTTTGTCACTATGTTTCCCCTGTATCCAATAAAGGATGGAGATTCTCCTTAGCCCTCCTTTTGTTGCTAAGTGTGACAGAGGCACTTGACCCCCCTCCCCAGCCAAACCAGCAGCAGTTTGGTACAGACTCCAAAGGAGGTAAAAGCCTGAGCTGCAGCTGGGCCAAGAACTCCTTTTAGGAAACCCAAAAAGGAGCAGAATGGCACACTGAACACTGATGAGTTGTGGGTGCAAGAAGTCTTGTGCAGACATTTCCCACTGTATGCAATTTGACTATCAAGCAACCACTTTATTCCATAAATACAACAGCCTGGGTGAGCCTACTGTGAGCTCTCTCTGCTAAACAAGCTGGCTGTAGGGCAGTGATCTTTTACTAATCACAGGTCACTGGGTGAGCCAAATTTAATTTTTACATCAATCATTTAGCTTAAGTAAATGTGTATTAAATAGGATAAATCACTTAGAATTATAAGGTTGTGTGATTTTTAATATGTCTGCTTCATACTACTTAGTAATCTGAATTTGCTGAAATCTTAAACTGTATGTTGTAAAATTCTGCTTATATTTACCAAACTATGACCTACTTAGTGGAAACAAAAGTGTCTACAGACTGCTATGGACATCTGCAAGATAAGACCTGTTTTAAACTTTGCTGGGAAGAACAGAACTGACTGGGGAAAAATAACATCTTCAAGGCCAGCACGAAGCGACTGTGGACACCTGTGAGCGAAGGCCTGTTTTGCAATTCGCTGGGAAGAAATAAGATTCATTCAGAAAAAACAACACCTTTAAGGCTGGCACAAAGCAGGTATGGACTGTAAACAGTATCTACAGAGAAACAAAGGCCCATGTGAGGTCAGTGAAAAGGATCCAATGAGAAGCAAGAAGACTCAGGTATTGCTGTAGGACTGAATCATGGTATAAGGGATGGGTAAATAGTCTAAGGATATAAAAACCCAAGGACTTCTATGTTTGGCTAGCACCTCTGCAAAGGCACCCAGCTTGAGCCAACCCTGCTGTTGTACCACTCCATTAAATTATTTATTTCTATGAACTTTGATGCCTAAGAGTTTGCTTTGAGAGACCTCAGATCCAGACTCACTGTCAATGAACTTTGATGCCTGAGAGCTTTCTCCAAGAGACCCACCATCCAGACTTGCAAGTGACCTGACTGCAGGCTCCTACAGGGCGGGTAAGCAGGTTGAGATATAGAAGGATGAAACTTTGAAATCCAAGCCAAGCAATATAAAGAATCAGGTGTGCACATATAATCTTTTGCCCATAAATACATATTAAAAATTGGGCTATAAATACATACTAATAATTGGGCTTGGGCTCTTCCAATTTTCTCCCTGCATAACCTCACAACATCCTTGTGGTCCTCCTGAGTTACCTGCCCCTTCTTACAAAGACCATAAACTCTTTTTCTATTCCTGAGTTCCAGTCAAAGCTCCTCTGTTTAGTGAGGCTGGTCTTCTTGCCCACCATCTCATCTTTTGGCACATGGCAACAGCCTGCTTCTGTGTCTTTAAGATTTCCTTCTTGAGGAATGTCCAGCCTTCCTGGACTCCTTTGCCCTTCAGGACTGCCTCCCAAGGGACTCTGTTAACCAGGCTCCTAAACAGGCCAAAGTCTGCCCTCTGGACGTCCAAGGTGGCAGTTCCACTAACGCCACTCCTGACTTCTCAGAGAATTGAAAACTCTATCATTTCATTTCACTATGTCCGAGATGGCTTTCATCCATCACCTCACCCACAAGTCCTTCTCTATTTGCAAACAATAGGTCCAGTGGAGTGTCTTCCCTAGCTGACTCATTCACCAACTGAGTCAGATGTTTCCCTCCCTTCCTTGAAATACAAATTCCTCTAAGTTTTAGCAGTTCTGATTTGGAGAATTTAGACATCTTTTACAGATAAGTTAATATCTCAGTCAAGCTGATTTCACAATAGCTATACACACATAATGTTATCAGGATAAACTTTAATCTGTAGGATAGGGTATTTATAGGCATACCATAAACTGTTATCTTACTGTATGAAAATATAGCTTTTTAAAATCAAGAATTTGAGTTACAACCCACTTTTTTTTTTAAACTCTTCTATGTGATTTGCTTGTAAAGCTGTTTTATAACTTTCCATGTCTGATACATTACCACCACTCATTTTTTATTAAAGTTATCACAAATAACTTAATTAGTTATGACAACCAAGCATATCCAGACACCACTATTTCTAGTACTTTTTTGTCGCCAATGTATAGTGGGGAAATAATTACCAGTAATGTTGCAATTTCTAATAGCATTAATGTCTCTAGTCTTACATTTAAGGAATGAAGGATTGCAAGAAATAATTCAGGAAATACAAGATAACTTAGTCTTATGATAGTTTTTCCATTTGCTGTTTAGCTTAGAGAACAGACTTGCACTTTGGTCAAAACATATTTGTCTTTGGGTTAAATTGGAAGGTATGTATTTATCTAGCTGGCTTGAGGGATCAGTACTAGAACGGGAGATGAAAATGCTTTTCTTTCACTTTGCCTTTTGGAGGAAACTATATACTTTTGTTATTATTCACATTAATTTTTATGTTATTTTTACAGAGAGCTTCAAGATGATGGTGGATTATTTTTGTTTCAGCTGTTAACACTGATCATTTAAATAGATGGTATTATCTAAGTTACAGCAATCTCGTGTGCCTTGTGACACTATTCTCACATATGGAAAAAAATATAGCTGAACATTTCTATTAGCATTGGAAAGACACTTCAAGAAAGAGTATACAATGAGTCTTCAAATACTTATGATTGACACCATTTAGTGGACACTTAGAGCCATGTATTCTTCTAATGCTTCATCATTCTGCAAAGTTAATGACATTTTCAAAGACAATTGCAGACCCTTTTTATTGTTTAAACATTAAATGGTGCCAAAAGTACCTTTCGCTTGTTCATGCCATACACTTCTGAGTATGATACTTGAGTCATGCTTAAATCCATGCTGTAACTATAAAAGATAAAGAAAAGTGTGTTAGTTTTGTCAAGACTGTCACTCCTTCAGCTGCCTCTGATTCTGCTCTTGTCAGTCTTTCTTTCTCTCTCTCATACTTGTTCTTTGTCACAAGGTAAATTGATATTTATGACGTTTAGTCAGTAAACTGAGAGCCCACATGAAAAACATTATGTTTCCATCAAGAAACAGCCAACAATCATGAACCGGTGCTTGTTCAGTAAAAGCATAACAAAATAAAGCCTTATTTTATTTTATTTTATTTTATTTTATTTGTAATTTTTTTGTATTTTTTTTTGTAATTTTATTTTTAATTTTTATTTTCTTTTTCTTTTATTTTATTTTTTGCCTGCATTATAACCAAACCATAACCTTCTGCTTTAAGCCCCACATTATGTGGGCTGAATACTTTGAAGTTCCTAAATAAGGCATTTATGTGTCACGAGAACTTTGATGTCCTGATAGATTATCTTTCTGCCCTTCATTTCAAAGGATAGTTCTACAAATACCACCACAGCTTCCCTCCCCTCTCCTGTCTTCTCCTCTTGAAACTGAAACTATATGTCTCCTTGTTTCATTTATCCAACTTCCAGTTATTCAGCAGTGCTGAAGTTTTAATTTCTGTTTTGAAGCAAAGCATGCTGATTTTACTTCACTGCTCATGTCCTTGGTGTTACTAACACTAGAAGTCTAGCCTGCTCAAGTTGCCACTGTCACAGCTGGCTTGAAGAATAACTATTCTGTGCAGATAATGGAGTGACAAGAGAACACAGTGTTTCAAGGTGTTTTCTTTCATCTGTTCTCATTTACCACAAAGGCAACAGTTGCGTAGTCCAGGAGTGCAGCACAGGATGGGATATACCCATCTGGGGAGCAGCTCTGTGAAAAGGGACCTGGGGGTCCTGATGGACAACAAGCTCAATATGAGCGAACAGTGTGCTGCTGCGGCAAAGAAAGCCAACAAGATGCTGGGCTGCATTAGCAAGGGCAACACCAGCAGAGATGAAGAAGTCATTATCCTGCTCTACTAAGCACTTGTCAGGCCACACCTGGAATAGTGCATTCAGGTTTGGTCCCTGCTATACACATCTAAAAAAGATGTGGACAGGCTGGAGAGGGTCCAAAGAAGAGCCATAAAGATGATCAAAGGACTGGAAGCCTGACATATGAGGAAAGGCTGAGAGAACTCGGCTTGTTCAGCCTTGAGAAAAGAAGGCTTAGATCTCATCACCATATTCCAGTATTTAAAGGGTGGTTTCAAAGAAAATGGAGATTCCCTTTTTACAAGGAGTCACATGGAAAAGATGAGAGGTAATGGATACAAGTTACTCCTGGAGAGATTCTGCTTGGATACAAGTTACTCCTGGGGAGATTCTGCTTGGACACAAGATGGAAATTTTTCCTTATAAGAACAATCAGTCATTGGAATAATCTCACCGGGTAGGGGGGGTGGATTCCCCAACACTGAACAATTTTAAGCTTCAACTGGACAGGGTGCTGGGCCATCTTGTCTAGACTGTGTTTTTGACAAGAAAGGTTGGAAGATATAATCTTTAAGGTCCCTTCCTACGTGGTATTCTATGATTCTGCGAAATATAAATGGACTCAAGGCTCATTCCAGATGCATTTAAATATTTGTCATGAATTTGCTATAGCAAACTAATTTATTTTTAACATTATAGTAAGTTTTCATTTACATTCTGCAAGAAGCTGAGATAGTTTCAGTCTACAATAACAATCATTTTAATATTTCCTTTATATTTAAAATAAGAACAATAAATATTTTATGCCAATCTTCTAATATTTGACCAAAGAGTATCAGAAGGGCAAAAGCAAAAAAACCTTGTGGGTTGAGATAAAAGCAGATTAACAAGTGAGGCAAAGCTGCACATGCATGCAAAGCAAAACAAGGAATTGATTCACTACGTCCCATTGGCAGGCAGATGTCCAGTTACTTCCTAGTTGGGAAGACCAACATCATAACCATCAATGGCCCACCTTCCTTTTCTGTTCCCTGAGCTTTTATTGCTGAGCATGACATCATATTGTATGGAATTTTCTCTTTGGTCAGTTCAGGTCACTTGCCCCAGCTGTGTCCCCTCCCAAATTGTTGTGCATCCCCAACCTACTCACTGGTTGGCAGTGTGGGAAAAAGAAAAGCTCTTGGCACTGTACAAATGCTGTTCAGCAACAGCTGAAGCATTGGCATGTTATTAACACTGCTTTACTCACAAATCCAAAGCACAGCCTGTAATACCAGACAGATTTTGATGTGCAGGATGCACCCCTTCCTATTTGAGACTTTCCTTCCAGGATCAAGGAGAACAAAACCTGGACTTCAATGTCTTTCATTGTGGCACATCCCTCCCCAAGCCTTTGATCCAGTCAAGATCTTCTTTGGCATTGGTGCCCATATGAACGAGCAAAAAATCGTTATTTATCATTATTACATCATATTGATATAATGTCTACGAACTCCAGTTGTGGATATTGTGCTAGTCAGTGCGTATAAAAAATTCAAAGCTGAAAGACTAATCTAAGAGAAGACAGTATGAATATAGATAAATGGGAAAATATAAAGATACAACAGAGACTAATTCTTCACTGTAATACATGTGGATTGCAGCACACAGAGCAGCCTGAAACATTACACATTTTGTTTGTTTGTATGATGATGAAAGAGTTTTGGGAAAGAATTTGAAGAAGAATAATTAAAAAAAAAGTATGGATAGGGAGTCCTATTCAAAAGTGGAGGGTGGCATGCATGGTAAAAGGCAGGAATTTGCTTGGTTGAAAAGGTAGGAATATTGGAAAAAGAATCCCCCTCTATGAATAAAAGGAGGCTGAGAGACAGGCAAAAAGATGACACTAAGCTAGGAAAAATAAAGCTGAAGTTTTATTGACTCTGGAAGAGAAATCAGTGGATGGTTCCAGAGGAAGTTTTAACATGCCCAAATTAACAGCTCAAGAAAAAAATCTTTGTGGCAGCATTCTGAGTGAATGTGCATAGACAAAGTTTTATTTGCTAGGACTGTAGAAAGTATTTTGTAAAAAAGCAAGATACAATCAGAAGGAGCAGTAGGAACAATGTTTAGTTATGTGGATGAAGACAAAATGCTTCAGTGAAGTAATATAACCTTTCTCATCCTTATCCAACTCACTAAAACTGCAAATCAATGTCCAAGGTGAAACAACTGCAGGCTGGAGTGACATAGCAATTTTTTCTAAGAGGTTGTTTATGTGCAGGTATTATGATACAACTAGGTAAATCGCTGGTTGTAGGATGGAGAGGTAATAACTGATGCACACGGGCAAAGTTGTTTTAATCATTGTGTCAATTATATAGAATTTTATTGATGTCTGACAATCATCTAATTTGTAGCGTTTTAAGTATATAGTAAGACATAAAAGAACCCATGGACTAATAACATAAAATAGCCTTTTTATTGTGTAATTAATGCCTTTCCACAATTTTCTGGTTTAATCACTTGCAATAAATATTTCATCAAAACAACTATAATCAAGTATATTTTAAGTATTTTAAGGTATTTTTAAGTTTTAACATCAAAGGTGTATTTTTAGACAAAACATTCTATAGCAGCCTGCAAACTAGCACATTTTTACTGCTTTATTGAAAATCAGCCCAACTGCCCTTCAGATGAAGGAGATACACAGCCCCATGTTCTTCCCAGAAAATCAGAGTTTTACTGGTATAATTCAAGAATAGGCAATATGATTTTCATTATAATGAAACTTCGGATATGCTAATTTCTTAAAAGCTTGGGCACAAAAATAGCTAATTACCTGTCAGAGATAGTTGCAAGGGATTACTCCTTTCTGTACATTATGATCAAGTTCAAGTGGTATGCACGGTAGAGATTTTATTCTTGTGGTGATGATCACTGCTATAATAGGGATAGCAGAAGTTCCAGTGTGATTTCTACTTATTGCATATATATGCTACTGAGGAAGTCTATTCATCAGTTGTCAGGACTTTTGACTTTTCCACCTCAGCAATCAGGAAACTCTGAATAAGAGGTAACAAAACCCTACAGACTACTATACAGAATAGAAAGACTTAACAACATCTCTGTAGACTCCTAAAACCATGGATGTGTGAGGTGTGATTTAGAATCAACCTATCTAAAGAAAACAGAAAATATCTGAGGGAAGTCCAAACTATCAACTTCCCACAAGTCAGTGAGCCAGTAAGTATTATACCTTTGTGGGAAGGGACCTACACTTATCTGCAAATATGTAATTTGAAATACTTGTTTTGGTGTATTTTATCATATTGATAGCATTTTCAGTAACATTACCTTGTTTATGATCCCTCATGTGAGAAGACGCAGCATAGCAGATGAGGTCTCGGCAACCTAAATCAGCATGTTTGGAGAGCAGGAAAAGAACATAAAGCCTCTATTCTAAAGATGACGATTACTATTTCTGTATTCACAGATGTGATTTTGAATGTAGCTAGCTAGGTAAGTTCTGTGCAGATTTTATATTTTGTGTTTGTACTTTAATTTGGGCAGCATTTAAGGGTTGTTACATGTAAAGGAAACCTATAAAATATGTTTATGAATACACCAATTTTGCAGGGGCTGATAAAAAACAGACTTCAGAATTAAAAATTGAGAAATGCCACAGATGCCACCAGGAAACTGCAAGACGGGCAATTATTTTATTTTTACAAGCAAGAATTTATCATTCTATTTCCACAACCATGTTTTTACCTTTGCAGCTTGGTTTCACTGGAGAAGTTGAGCATGGAAGATATTCACGACATATGGGTACCACAATAAGGCTGTAGCTGGACAACTGGTGATGCTACTGCTTGAAGGGATGTAAGCAACTCTAACTCTCATCCAGCCTTGACTCTCTCAATTCTCTCTCTGTTTTGGCTGTTACACATCTATGGGGCTGTATAGTAAACTGACTGGGAAAGGTTATATTGCTACAAATATGTAGATAACTCAGAAAACTATGTTCTTAAAATACCTTGGTAATATAATTTACTATGCTAATTCTAGGAGTACTGTAGACAACATTAAAAAAAAATAGATATCAGCAGATGCTGAGCCAGTGTAAGCTTTGCAACCACAGTCTCTTCTGTCAGACCTCCACTACTTTGTATTAGAGATTCAGCACATGGCATTTTATGGAGTAGCACTTCACTCTGTCCAGCAGTGACTATAACAAGTTCCTCTGCTCCTAACAGTATTTGTAATAGATTTTATTGCAGGAGTCTCCCTTCTCACATGCCTGAATAACAGTCAAATAACCAGAAAAGGCCATGTAGACCTGGCCTCAGCTACCAGCATTGGGATTTTATAAAAAGAACACCATTTGGTTAGTGTAATGGTTTGCAAAGTTACACTGAAGGTTTACATATAGCTTTGTGAAACACCATTAAAAAGCAGAAGCTCTATTCCACGGAATTTAGACAGAAACTTAACACCTCTTCCCCTTCGCCCCCCCCCAAATATTAAACCATTAGGTTATATGAGAGAAGGAAAGAGAAGGAATGAGTATAGGACAGAACAATTATCAGCCTTAAAATTACCCCATAGTGTCACAAAACCAAGAAATACTCTTCATGGTATAGGAAACTGTGTTAGTCTGGTCTATAAGCGATTTCAAAACTTTTTTTTTTTGCTTATTCAGTAGTAAGGATGTAGGTGTTACTTTTCACTGAGCCCAGTATTGGACTCTGATGCACTAGAATAAGATTTTTAGGGATGATCTGAAAAACTTTGTCACAAATGCACAACTTTCTTATGGTGGAAGATATACCCTTGCCCTTTCAGTCAGAAGTTAACTTACTCCTGCATATAGTACTTGCAATTGAATAACATCCTCAACTATGTAAAATATTCAGCAGCTTGTTGTATAAGGATCTAATATTTTTGCTACTAGTAGCTACAAGTTGATTGTCATAGTTGTTCTTTCAACATCTACTCAAATGTGACTGTTGTAACATGAAATTTACATTGAAATGAAGAGGAGCCCAAAGAAATGAGATTACTGACTCACGTATTTATCTCCAAGAAATCAAGAAGGTCAAAGTCAGATTAGTATTTAATATTCAAATTAAATGTCATGAGCATAAATATGTAAACACTGTTAATAAATCTGTGCCTTTCATTTCAAGCTGTGGTGTAAGTATTGCTTAAGTTTAACATACTTGATAATTATTTTTAAAAATATCACTGACAATATTATTACTACTGTATGGAAAAAAACTCAGATTGGGTTTCTTTGTTTGATTTAAGTAGCAGTTTTAAAAATCTCAGCCAACATATACGAATGGGTATTTTAGTATATGCTGGACTAGTTAAGATCTGCCAAGCACCTTGAACTTATGAAGGTTTTTTAAGAAATACATTCCTCAAAAGAAATATGCTGAAAAATAACTGGTGTACCAAGAAAAGTAAGTAGCACAGTAGATGTGTATTGGTATATAATAGCTGAACTTGTGTCAAAAACTTATGCTCTGCACCTGGTAACACTACTGGTGCTATAATATTTAAACAGGCATAAAACAGAGCTCTATGGAGTGAAAATTGTTTGTGATTATTTAAATGGTTGATTTAATCTCTGCACTATTTTATTACATTGAGAAGGCAGAACACTTTCTTGGCCAGGATAAAATCTTCACACTTCAGATATGATCATGTCCTGCATGGGGGTATGTAACCAAAGGGATCATTATGAGTAGATAGGGTAGGTAAAACTATTGTTGGATAGGAACAAGCACAACTGAGACAATCTAACATGATTTATCCAAATTAAAGACACCTAAAACACCTTTATATTCTTAATACAAACTAAATCAAATGCAAATGATTGCTCGCTACTAGAATATTTATCCAAAAGCCCTTTTTGTGAAAATATTTCAGGTCTTAGCAGAGAAATATAATAAAATTTGAAAGTAAAGGATAATAGCACAGCTGTGCAAATAATACACAATGTTTTCAATTAACAATCAAATTAAAAATAAAAACTGAATATATGACCATCCAAAACTTTGCTAGTCCCACTATTGTAAAATACTGTGATTCCAATTGAGTTATTCTTATCTTTGACCTGAAATTATTTAGACATAGTGAATGACAGATGGAGGACATACCTGGAATACTGCCCTCAGAAACAGGAAAAAAAATCCAGCCATGCCATACTGATATCAAAGTCATTATTAGAAATGAAATGTTAACTCCTCATCACTCGAACAAACTGGCATGAATCTTTTGAATCCTTTCCTTGTTCAAAGTTATTTTCACATTCAAAATTATTTTAGCATTTATGCTACAGAATATATTCAGGAGACAAAAATGATAATGTTCCTTGGCCAGAGAGGTTCAAGCAGTCAGGAAACATCAACTGGACAGTGGGAGATTTCTACATTATTTTTTTAAAATCTTGTGACTTACTTATCTGTTTAATATGGCTTAATTAATTGTTTCCTTTTGTTTCAAAAAGATCTCTCTTCAGTGTGGAACAGGCAAGCAATGGATACTAGTGCATGTGTTATACTGGCATATTTGTGTTGGCACAGTAGGAAATAAAAATCAGTGATAACTACCTAGCCTTTTCTAGCCAAGACATCAAATAAGTGTATAGTTCTACCTAATTTTCTCTAACAATAACAAGTTGAAATCAATTTTGAAATCCTCCACCCTACTACATTGTATATAAAAAAGTGCAGTTTCACTGTCCAACTTTACTGTGCAACAAATAGTTCAGTTATCAATAAGGAGTGCACTGCAACAGGGGTGATTAAAAGAAAAAAGTTATCAGAGTGAAGATGAATGACCCAGGATGGCAGGGATATCTTAAGCCAGATTTTAGTACCAGAAAAAAATGTTCCTGAAATGACATTTTATGTATGGCTCAAGGAAAGAAAATTCCTTCTAGGAGTGCTTTTAGGAGGTAGGCAATAGTGCACCTGGTGACTGGTTCCACTCCTCCAAGTGACGAATCATAGGATAAAACCCAACAGAAGTTTTACAGTAAGCAAAAGGCTTTTTGCTAAATGCTCAGGGGGCACTGGTGCAGAAGAGTAGAGGAAGCTGTTTGCAGAGGTATAAGAAGGAGACCTCCCAGCAAAGCTTCCCTGCTTGGAGACCAAGGGCCCTAGGCTCCTGGGGAAATCCACCTGAGCCAAGAGGACTCTGCTGAGCAGGAAGAGCAGTGAAGCAAGAAAATATACATGACGTTTACTACTATATCTGTCTGAGTTATACCAAAGGTGACACTTTGAGTGTACATGGACTTTAAGAGAGCATGGTTATTTGCTTTCTTTGTGGTATATTTCCAGAGCGACCAGCTTCCTAGTGTAAGAGAAGCAAGGCAGGGATAAAACTGAAGCAAGGAGGAGATAAAACTAAGGCAAGGCCACTAGACTCCTTAGGTCACAAGGTCTGTTTTTTCTTGACAGGCTAGCAAAGACATATTCTCTTTGTGGGATATATCTTTGGCCACACAGGCCAAAACCAGTCCAGAGGTACATGCAGAGTCTTCCCATATGAGAATCAAACTAATGGACATCCACAGTGGGAACTTTGTCACAACAAATGGGTCATTGAGGATGCTATCATGGATATCCATGCTGACATGAATATTTGGAGATATGTGATGGCAGTGAACTAGAAGCAATATATTATCATTACATCTATATTCAGTGAAAGACAAGTCTAGATGAATTTCATATTCAGAATTAAAAAACATCTTTAAAATGAAAATGTTCAAAGAGGAGCCAAAATGGATTCAGAGAGGTAAAAGAGTGTGCTACCATAAGAAGATGGAGAATTTTAGTTTACACAGTTCTTCAAACAGAAAGTTAAGAAATATTAGATTGCATCCTATAGGTACCTGGTTTATGAGGAAAACTGTCTGCTTTCCATAGCCTCACTTTAATTGAGCCAGAAGGTAAATTAGGCTACCAAGCAAAGAGTGTGAACATCATATATGAAACAAAAATATTCACAATACTATTATTGCTAGTCTGTTCAAATGTTTCTGTTTTTTCTAGGTAAGGAATTTGGGTTCTGCTAATACCAGGAGCAGTCGCATTCAAAGATTACATTGTAGTTTTACTTCCTGGTAGAACAAAGTTTTCAACATCTGAGAGATCAACCCAGTGAGATGACAAAATGTTACCATGGGTTCAGAAAATTTTTGTACCTTTTATATTTGAGGACAGTGCAGAAAATTGAATTCAAAATAAGTTGAAGAAAACAGTGTAATGAATCAGTCAGTTGTTTTACATTCTGATTAAGTGCAAGAAATTCTACACCTTGGATCATGTGAGAAAAGGGATTCGCAGGTCAGACTGCATGATATGGAGGTTTCCACCAGTCACTGCACATGGTAAGAAACATGAATCATGACATGGTATGAGTGCAGGTTCTCTCTGGAGATTACATTCTCTCCTGGATGCTACACACTGCTCCTCCTCCGTGCATTAGATTAAATTTCTCGGTAGGTCAATGTAGTATGTCTGGAGAGGGAGAGAAATTGTAACTGAACTGGAAAAGCATTACCTGCAAACCCTGAAGTTAAGCAGTATGAGAGAAACACAGATGTGTAAATTGTGCATAATGCTGAAATTTGACAGAACTAAAAATAGATTTCTGTATGCGTAGGTAAAAAACTAGGATTCTTGTTGTATCTTCTGTTTTCCAAGTATATAGTACCAATCACAGAATCACAGAATCACAGAAAGTTAGGGATTGGAAGGGACCTCAAAAGATCATCTAGTCCAATCCCCCTGCCAGCGCAGGAACACCTAGGTAAGGTTACACAGGAAGGCGTCCAGGCGGGTTTTGAATGTCTCCAGAGAAGGAGAATCCACAACCTCCCTGGGCAGCCTGTTCCAGTGTTCCATCACCCTCACTGAGAAGAAGTTTCTTCTCAAATTTAAGTGGAACCTCTTGTGTTCCAGCTTGAACCCATTATCCCTTGTCTTACTGTTGGTTGTCACCGAGAAGAGCCTGGCTCCATCCTCGTGACACCCACCCTTTATACATTTATAAACAGTAATGAGGTCACCCCTCAGTCTTCTCTTCTCCAAGCTAAAGGGACCCAGCTCCCTCAGCCTTTCCTCATAAGGGAGATGCTCCACTCCCTTAATCATCTCTGTGGCTCTGCGCTGGACTCTCTCCAGCAGTTCCCTGTCCTTCTTGAACTGAGGGGCCCAGAACTGGACACAATATTCCAGATGAGGTCTCACCAGGGCAGAGTAGAGGGGAAGCAGAACCTCTCTCGACCTACTAACCACCTCCCTTCTAATACACCCCAGGATGCCTTTGGCCTTCTTGGCCACAAGGGCACAGGGCTGGCTCATGGTCATCCTGCTGTCCACCAGGACCCCCAGCTCCCTTTTCCCTACACTGCTCTCTAATAGGTCATTCCCCAACCTATACTGGAACCTGGGGTTGTTCCTGCCCAGATGTAAGACTCTGCATTTTCCCTTATTATATTTCATTAAATTTTTCCCTGCCCAACTATCTAGCCTGTCCAGATCTCGCTGGATGGCAGCACAGCCCTCTGGCGTGTCAGCCACTCCTCCCAGCTTGGTGTCATCAGCAAACTTGCTGATAGTACACCCAATTCCCTCATCCATGTCGTTGATGAATATATTGAATATACTGGTCCCAGTACTGACCTCTGAGGGACTCCACTAGATACAGGCCTCAATATGTGGTGATCCTCAGGGCGCAATATTGAGGCTAGTTCTAGTCAATATCTTTATCAATGATCTGGACAAGTGGATCAAGTGCACCCTCAGTAAGTTTACAGATGACACCAAGTTGGGTGGGAGTGTTGATCTGCTCAGAGTAGAGAGTGCAGAGGGACCTTGGCAGGCTGGATCAATGAGCTGAGACCAATTGCATGAGGTTCAAGAAGGCCAAGTGCTGGGACCTGCACTTGGGTCGCAACCCCAGGCAATGCTACAGGCTCAGAGAAGAGTGGCTGAAAAGCTGCTGGGTGGAAAAAGATCTGGGGATGTTCATCAGGAGTGAGCTGAATATGAGCCAGCAGTGTGCCCAGGTGGCCAAAAAGGCCAACAGCATCCTGGCTTGTATCAGAAATAGTGTGGCCAGCAGGACTAGGGAAGTAATTGTCCCCCTGCACTTGGCACTGGTGAGACTGCACTGTGAATGCTGAGTTCAGTTTTGCACGCCTCACTACAAGAAAGACATTGAGGTCCTGGAGAGAGTTCAGAGAAGGGCAGTGAAGCTAGTGAGGAGTCTGGAGAACGAGTCTTTTCAGGAGCATCTGAGGGAACTGGGGTGTTTTAATCTGGAGAAAAGGAGGCTGAGGGGAGACTATTGCTCTCTAGAGGTACCTGAAAGGAGGTTGTAGCATGGAGGGTGTCGGTCTCTTCTCCCAAGTAGCAAGTGATAGGATGACAGGAAATGGCCTCAAGTTGTGTGAGGGGAAGTTTAGATTGGATATTAGAAAAAACTTATTCATGGAAACAGTTGTCAGACATTGGAACAGGCTGTCCAGGGAAGCGGCTGCGTCACCATCCCTGGTGTTTAAAAGACATGTATCCCTTCCCACTCAGTGGGGTGAGGGCCGAGTTAATTTTTGAGTACTTTGTGCGGTAACCAGGAATAACAACAATTACTTTAGGGGTTCAATTAAATAACAAATTTACTTAAAACTCAGTGGAATTACAGCAAATAGTGGCTTGACAAAAGTTTGTAACTATATCATAAAACTTAACAAGACTTCAACAACAAAACTCAAAATGATATTATCCTTATGTGTCCAGAATAAAGTTAGAAGGAGAGAAAGAGAGAGAGAAAAGAGAGATAGATTAAGATAGGTAAGATTTCACCACTTCATTGATCCAGTGACGACATCTGTAGCAGTCTTGGTGGTGGGTGCGATGAAACTTCACTAATGGCACACACGCACTTGGTGTCCTGGGTGAGGAGTTTCTACAATTTACTCCATTTGCATGTGACATAGGATAGGGTGGCTCATCTCCTCCCTCTGCTCGTTCTTCATGCTAATTAAGGAGGTTGTTTCAGAAATAGATCGGTGGTCTAGGAAAATATGTCTGTGGTCCCAAAAGTGCCTAAAAGTAAGTCGTTTTGTCATCCAGGGATGGCTGGTGATTCATTATTTCTCAGTGATTGCTGAATGACCCTGACTTGGTTCCAGCCCAATTAATCAGGAATGAGGACTGAGGCCTTGGTGGGCTTCAAGGAAGCCTGTTAATGCTTTTATCTCAAAAATATATGCCTTCCTTTTGCAAAGACCTTGAGAAACAGATAGAAGTTCTGTTTCCACAGCACTTATTTATTCCTGTGAGAAGCTGCAAAAAAACTAGCTGTTTAATGCATAACATATACCATTAATGAGGCCTTTGTTTTGCAAAGAATAGGGAGGCCTCAAGGCCATTGCAACACGTAGATGAGTATCTTAGGGACATGGTTTAGTGGTCGACTATGCAGTGCCAGGTTAACAGCTGGACTTGATGATCTTAAAGGTCTTTTCCAATCTAAATGATTCTGTGATTCTGAATAGGCTTGGAATTACATTCTGGATCAGCCACCTTTCATGCAGGAAACTGCCCCTTTGTTGCTTATTAACAATGTTACAGGTCAGAGAAAATCTACCAAAAAATGTAAAAGTATACATTGTAGAGGTAAGCAGAGACTTAGACTTCTTTAATTTAAATTATCTTAAATCTTGCTCCAACCAGAGTTTTTATTCTGAGGAAGTTTTCACGCACTGAGACTCGTGGTTCTGTTTGGAGCGTTACTTCCAAGAAACCATGGCCAGACTGCTGGATTTCATGTTTCTATAGATGTGACCAAACCCCTCTGCTATTTTGCAGAATGCTGGATCATGAAGTATTTTTAACAGACACTCAGTTTCAGACCTGTGCAGCAGTAATTCAAACTCTGAAGAATAATTATCACCAGTTCAAGCAAAGCTTAAAATACATTTTTAGCCTTTACATACCCCTGAAACTTTATAGCTCATAGCTGCTGGATTGTGGCAACCTTTCTATACAGAAAAAGATTTTTTCTTTAATGGGAAGCTTGTAGCTTAAATGAAAAATGACCATGAGGAATTATTAACATTTTCTTCTCTCAGCCTCTGCTGGGAAAAAGAAAAGTCATTACCTTGCAGTAGTAATTGAAATAGAAGGTAAAATATTTTTATAAAAGAGTTTTTCTCTACTTGAAACAAAAATGACTTGTAAAGAAAGTGATACAAAATTGTCCTTTTCCATATTTAGTCAAATATCAAAATTTCTTCTAGGGGATTTTGAGAAGAAAACCATCTAAATCAATTGAGAATGTTTTTGTAGATGTAGCTTGAAAAACTCTCTATTATGATTAGGTATTGTAAGAGATGACTAATGATTGTTGAATACTGATGGTTTTATCTTAAAAAAATGTTGAAGAAAATTGTTACAAAATGAAGGAACATAACTGCTATTTTGTTCCAGTTCAATCTACCTGAAAGTAGGTGTCTGTTTTGAGGTGGATGTTTAAGTCAATGGAGATAAAACCAATGTAGTTGATGAGTCTAGAAAACAAGGCAGCTGGCCGAATGTAGATGACTATTTTGGGACGAGGTGAATATCTCCTCTAATTGCCCTGGTGCTATTGACTAGATCTCCAGTGACCGTCATGGGTATTTAGTTTCCTACACCTAAGTGTGTTATTGCGGAACTAAATACCACCTGATAAGTGTACTCAATGTTTGTGTACAGGGTCAACTGCAGATTGACACAATGTCCTCCAGGTTTCTGCCTGGATCAGTCAAGCTCCAGTGTAGAAACGTAGTTGTGTTCGCAGACACAGCACCCAGATAAAGAGCAGGAAATGTTAGCTCATACACAGTGGCACTGACTTGTGTCAAGCTGCCTTTGAATGTGGACAGAAAAGCAGGCATCTGCCTGCACCCCATTGAAACATACTCATAATGAGCTACTCTAGTTTTGCTGTTCAGCATACACACAAGATTTTATTGCCAGAGGCTACATTACAGGTTCAGTGTGCTTACCTCACTGCTTCTTCTGAAGATATAATCTTGCAGTGGAGGTCACAGTAAATTAGGACTTTCAGCTGCTTATTGAATCCTCTGGCTCATAAAAAAGTTCATTTTCTCTCTGCTATTCCTTTGTTCTGGTATAAACCTGCTGCTCAGCTGATGCTGAAGCAGAGAAAAAGATATCTGTTATCTAACTACAGGTCTTGATATTTGTACCACTATCAGACAACAAGATCTTGGCTGATGTGGTGGCTAGATATGGAAGAGGTCATCAGCTCAAGATCAAAGTTCAAGAAGGGAGAATTCAAGGAAAAGCAGTATTGTCACTTCACTCCTCTTCCTCTATTTTATAAGATCTATATAAACTGAGCAGAAATTGCAAATGTCTGAAAGGTGTTTATAAAATATTCTCTGTTACTCATCTCTCATTTAAATTGCACAGTAGACATACACACACACACACATACCCACACGGTCTTTAGACCTGTCCTGGACTTTTGGGTACCCTTTGGTGATATGATTGGTCATCATATGAGACAATGTATGTTGTGCCTGTGTACATGCACAGCATGCTTAGTCATTAATACCTTGGGTGACTGACTGAACTTCCAGCAGCCATCACCCAGAATGCTGTAGAAAAGCATTTGAAAAACTTTTAGAGGAGCTCTCCAGGTGGGAATTTCAAACAGTCCCAGAGATTCCTCCAGGCAGCTCCTGCTCTGTCTAAACAGTAAGGCATAAACTGTGTATTTCAACGTATGCTTCAACTACCAGCCTGGGTAGGAAATCGGCCCATCCTCTACGTGCAGAGTTTACCCAACTGTGTATAGGTAAAGTACTTGTAAGGAGTCCAAAGAAACACTACCTACAGGTGCAGAAAGACTCAGGTAGTAGCGAGTCTTTTGTACGTAGATAAAAGCAAACAAATCATATACATGCTGAAGTGGTCACGTAAGAGCACGGGTCATCTGATTTATGAAAAAATACTAGAATGGTAGTTCAGGGTATCTCACCAGATCCAGCTGAAGATGTTTTTTGAAGGACTCTTGCAAGGGAGACTCCCAGCATCATGTGGACAGCGACAGAGCATCCTGTTCAGGAGATCTGATCTCCCATGTAAATGGCAAAGTTCCCAATAAATTAATCTTTTGTAGCGACAGCAACAACGACAAAAGACCGTGGGTATCCACACAAAAAAACCCCAAACAAATAGAAAAAAAACACCACCACCACCACAACAAACAAAAAACTCCACTAATTTTGCCAACACCAAGGAAAAAAAAAAAAGCTTTTTCTACTACAAAAAAAGTATATAAGACATATATAACAAAAACTAGAGATTCACCTGTGTAGACAAGGCTTTGCTGAAGGCTGACTACTACTGCCTTTCCTTCTGAAGGATTTAAATTATTTGGCTGCCTTGTACTGGCTTACTGTGGAAACCTTAATTTGCTCCTGAAATAAGTGTTTGCTTTAGAATTATTTTGTTTTGACTGAAGTTAACAAAGGCCATTTGTAAACTTATACATCTTGAAGTGTTTAATTTTTGTTATGTCTTCTCACGAACCTTCTGCTATGAAATAATTAGGAAGAACAGAGGAAAAAAGTGACACAACTAGTTGTATTTCTAGTTAAAACATGACGTTTCTCATTCTGAGATTTGCCATTTATACATTTTAAGAGTCAATAGTTATGTGGAAAAACAGTAGCTTCTGTGTCAATTTTTACTTGAATGAATTGAGATATGTGCCAGAAGATAGGACACTTCATGAATGTATCTTTTTATATTCTACAGTACGTGTCTTGGAAATTTTAGAAAAATTATGCCATCTGGTTATCCATTTGCTCATTATCAGCCATACAGTGAGGGAAAAATATGTAGTTTATTCAGCCTCACTAGAGTCAAACTAAATCAAAAGCGCAATTCATTTGATCTAGTATAGCAAGATATGTCTGCCAGGATTGATTAAAATAAAAATACCGAGTGCCACAATCCTAGAGTATATTTCACCATCAAAGATGTTTCATTTAGTTCTTTGAAAATAATATGAAGATAACAGATAAAGCCACTGTGTCATGCTAAATCCTTCAGAACAATATTTATAAAAACTGATATCAGTGAAACAAATTAAACATACATAATAAATCAAATACACTGGAGTGTCTAGCATGGTCTGACAGATTTCAGAATTTTTATTTTAAGTCATTACTAAAAGACTGTTCATGATGTCAAAGTTACAGAAAGTTTTCAGCATGTTTTATATTAATAACATAGAGCAATTACACCACCTAATATCCATAACTGAGAGTATTTGTTGGAAAAATGTTAGATTAATTACCCAGCAGATATAGATATCTATTGTGCCACTGAAAATGAAGTAGCTACACTATAACTACTGAATATCTGAACCATGTGTATCTTTGACGTATCATATTGTTTTGTGTTAAATGTCAAAATCTTCAAATTGAAATCCTTTCTTCATACGAACAGCTTTTCAGAACTGGGAGTTTCTCAAGTAGACTTTTAAAAACCAAAGGAAGTGACTCTCAAATTTACCTTTGGCAAATACAGGATATTTCAAAAAGATGGACCCAATTTGAAATCACTGTATCTCTGCAAACATGAACTGCTCATGACTGAAACTCTTTGACTTGAAGGGGAAGGGCATAGAGTTTCAAATTATTTCAAACTTGATAACTCATTCAACCACTTATAAATTTTTGTGTAATTGTAACATGTTACCATTGTGAAATATACTGCTTTGAAATTGGGTTCATCTCTTTGAAACACTCTGTATATGTTAGTTAGGATGGTATTTGCCTCACAAACATTTAGCCACCTGAAGGCTGATGTTGCAACTCAGATAGTTAAATTTATAAAACAAGGAAGCAAACAAACAAAACCCCCACAGAATAAAGATGAGAATGATTGTTTTGGTTCACTTGAAAAGCTTGACTTACAAATAATGTTTTGGTGTCTCTTGATTAGAATCAAATGCATAAACCGTGGTTGTGGTAATGTTATTTACTCCTTCTACTTTTAACATTGCAGAGAATATATCCATCTGGAATATTGAAGGCTAAGTGTAAAATTTCTCTTCTGCTTAATTTAGAGGGCAGGTAATAAATCCCTGGTAGAGCTTCTTTCATCCATCTACAAAATCAGTTTCTATAGGTTGGACTCTAGGTTATAATTCAGAAGTACCTTTGCATGTTTTATGCCACTGCTTACGAAACTGCATCGGAGGAAAAAAAATGAAAATAAATGTTTCAATTTTTGGACAAGAAGTACTTACTGATTTTGCCAGTGATCTAGCACAGGGAAGTTCAGAAACAGATGCTCTTTGATTATATTAATTTCCCATTTTCTATGGAAAAGCATAAGATTTTATTTTCATATCATGCCATGAATGTTAGTCGTTAGCCATATTCACCATTATTTTAAAATATGAAAACACTGAAAATTAATTTGAGGCATGTGACCTTAAAAGAATACGAGAAATATGTTAATTATGCCTGGCATTGATTACATTTGAATTTAGTGAAACTCTGACCTACTACAAATATCTTGTCTCACGGTTTATAAAGATTCCAGTTTGTTTCCTGCCAATATCTGCTTAACAGTGACCTAACACAGATGGTATGTTTGTACCAACCATACTTATAATTTGATTTACATGAAGTTTTTGTTAAATCCTACTCTCAGATTAGTCGTTGCTCTTCATGGTATTCTGTCATTTCAGTAAGACAATATTATCTTTGAATTCATTGGTCTTCAGAGATCCAGCCTTTCTCTCCACACCCCTTCTCTAAATGAAAATAAATTCAAGAGATAGTGGTTTGTCTTTATGTCAGTGGCTGAGGAGGGGAATGAAGAATCAACTTGCTGCCACTTTAATTTATTAAAGACACAGAATAAATATCCTTACATACTATTAGCAACATATCTCCATAAGAATAATTCAGCTGAACAGTTTCTCATGTAGAGGTATGTTGTCACATTGTGCAGAGGAGATAATAAAATGATACATATTTTCTTTTTCACAGTGCCTCCCAAAACTTGTAAAAATAATTTAATCTAAAATGAACTAACCAACTCCAAAAAAACAAGTAAAGAAAATTGTTCACAAGAGAAGAAACTGTTCAAAGTTATTGTAAAATATGTAATTCTTTATTTAACTTGCCATTCATACATGCAGAGCGTTGATCCTGGTTTTGTCAGGTTGACTTGCCATAATATCTGTCAGACACTGCTTTACATTTGCTATTCAAGTACTGCCTGCTGAATGGTAGGCTAGTTAGTTCTGTTGTCTGACATGAAATGTTTTGTATTTTGGTTTTCATTATGTAGCTTGGATGCTTTGTGAGAAACAGTCTAGAAAGGGATAAACCAAACACTGCTGCTTTATAGATCAGTGTGTTGTGTTGTAACTACTTGCTAATGCTGTACAATGGTAGGTGTATCATGTTCCAAAGGGAAACAGAGGTGAAAGCTACCATTTGAAAGACAAAGCAATGCCAGATGTTGAAGAGAGATGATAAGGGCATCCTGGTTAATGCAGAACTGACCTTGAAAACTGTTCAGTTACCTGTATTATCATATGTTGGTGTTAAATAACCTGAAGATGTCATCCAGGAGACAAATCCCTCCATAAACTGGACAGCAGCAGTCCTATACGTATAGATGCTGGCAGTGCTGTTGGAGGCCCTACTTTCTTCTGGCACGTGGTACTTCTTAGCTAACAGCAGCAACTACTATGATACCTGTGCTGAACTGCCCTTTTAAAGGGACTCCCTCCCTTTCTCCTAACTTCACATGGCTGTACAGCTCCCACTAAATGATTGTCCCTGACATACTGCAGAAAAATCACGTGTGAGTGGGGCTGCTGTTATTTCTGCTTACTTCTGGCAGCTCAACAGTGAGGCTTTTCTGGGCTCTTCTTGCGCCAGAGGGGTCTCACTGACTTTAGTATCGATACAGAGGTTTTCCTTTGCCTCTGATTCATGTAAGAGAAGGAAAAGATTTAGCCCACTGAGAAAAGCCATGAGTAAGTTATCCCACCATGTCTTCACAATTTCCTATGACTGGAGAAAAAAGTTTCACAGAATTCTCTGTAGTCTGAATTACAAAATTTTCCTTCCCATCAAAGGATATTCCCTGAAAAAGAGAGTCACTAAGTTTATCTAAAATTTATCTTAAGACAATTTACGTAACCTTTTAGCAAGACAAAATCCATACATGTGATAAACAACTAAAATGTTACATATTTGAATACTGTTTCTGTTTTACTACGTATGTGTCAACTCCCTTTAACCAAACGGTTTTCTGCCAGCACCATGACAGTTAGGATCTGAGAATGTCGTGGTAAAGCACAAATACATAAATAACAGAGGCTAAACTGCTTTGTCTTAAACTCTGAGACATTTTAGAACTGCAATCGGAAAAAATAGGGTGCGTATCTGGCTATGCAACTCCTCTTCTCGATTCTCAAATGGAATCATATTAGGTACCCTGTATAACATGGCAGGCATCTCATCATCCCTTAACGATAGTAACTGCCTACCATTTCCCTAGGCAGATTTTCAGGATGAAGATTTTTACATCACTCACTGTAATGCACTTGATGTCAAGTAAAAAACAATCAAAAATGAAAAGGAAATAATGATTTTACAAATAGCTCTTCAAGAAAAATTTCCCCCCTCTTCTTTCAGTACTCAGTTCCAAATATTGCTGTAGCACAATAAAATAAACTGCATTGGATTATTTTTAAAATCCACATCTTAAATTTCATTCGCACAATTCTGGTTTTGCTCCTCACTCAGTTATATTAAGTTTATCAAGAAATCAGTCTGTACAAAGTTGAATCCTGAAATCATAAGAGATAGAATCATAGAACCTGACTTCTGTGGGATCATAATCTTGATAGAACAAAGCCTCACTGGAACTCCATTAATTAAACTAACATCCGTATCTAAGTTGAAATCGGAGGAAAGCTGACTGCTTGGATGAAAAAAATGTGGGGAAACCAGCCAAGTGGATCTTTCTCTCCATCTCTGTCCAGTCTTCTCAGGACTACCATATGCTCAGATCTTAATGGCACACTTCCCTGTTCTGGGCACCATTAAACACTCATTTTATATAGCAGAGGATGAACCAGGTGCAAATGCTCCATTAATATAACTAGACACAGACTTTGGACTGTGTCATACTTCGGTCAGAATTGCCAGTAAGATCTATTGCTAAATAGCTATATAATAGCTAAATGGCTTCCTTATACATAATATGTGAGATTCTTTAAGATCCATGTCCCGGGAAGATGATAGCTTGTCCAAAGGTTAAACAAAACAAGAAAAAAACCCATACAAAAGGGAGTTTTTTAAAATGAAGAAGTGAATGAAAAGACTGGGACTGCTAAAATTTGGCCATTATGTTGGTGCAACAGCATAAATTCTAAGCAGATATTATGCAGCTTAAAGTAAGAAAATTGTCAATGACAGTAAAAAGCAGACTTCCATGCATATGTAACAGGAAGCTGCCTTTCACTAAGATTTATAATAGAGTCACAACAATGATCCACATTAGTCATAAATATCTCATAATGCTCCTCATTAACAAAACCTCTTTGTCCACAATTAAAAAGAGTAAGAAAAATGAGTATACCACTATTCTGCTATTCCAACATCACAGCTGATAAAGCAGCCTAATACAGAAAAAAAAAAAAAAAAAAAAAAAGAAGAAGAAAGTAAGCTGTCAAAGTACTATTTCTGCCTTTTACCAGATGGTGCACACTTTGCATGTTTAGTGAATTGAATTTTAATAAAGACTTAGGAAAGAATATCTTTCTAACTACCTGTAGGCTGAAGAATTCTTAAACACATTTGATTCAATATTAATATAGTATGTTTTACCAGATAATTTATTTGATGTAGGAAGTGATTTATTTGATCCAGTATCTCCCACATAACACATGACATACCTGCTGTGACAGACAATATATCTAATTCAGTAAGGCAAAAGTTTAATTCTATAGCTTCTTCAGTCTCCTGAATCTCTTGAATAAAGTTCTATTTTGTTAGATTACTGTGTATTAATTTCAATTTAAAGTATCTCAAGTCCAGTATTATACATATTAAGAAAAAGTAAACCTAGCTCAAGAGCGAAAAGAAAAAAATAGAACATTACAGCTTTGCAAACATGCTTGCATACAAACCACTGGACTTCAATATGCTACTTTTGATAAGTGATATTTGTAATTAGGAATATTTCAACAGCTGCTAGTATTCATGAAAATATCAGTAATTCTTAAAGTGTCATGAATTCATACTAGGATTCTAATATTACTTGTTATTTAAAAATAATGTAATGTAGCTGAGGAACAGAAACATTATCATGTATCTATTCACATGCACTGAATTGTCAAAGATATTTGCAATTCACCTATAATATGAAAATTGACATCCAGACTGTTTGATGCATAATTAAGACATAAGTGATACATTTGTAGACACCAGGAATGATGTCAAAAGACAGACATAAAATGTTATGGCTGATAATGATGTTCAATGAGATTTTGTCAATATGTGCTAGTTCTTTGGTGCATTACTTTAAGTGATACAACACATGGAAAGCTAAGTTGAATGGAATGGCAAATTTTGGATGATTTCCTAATATTTCAATTGTATTTCCTTCTGAATCACAAAGAAAATGAAAAGATCTGCTGAACAGAATTTTTGAAAAATTTGAGATAGAAAAGTCCTTGTCAAATAACATGAATTTAGAGCACCAAAAGAATGAAGAAACTCTAAGTGGAATTGGAAAGTTCAGCTTTGATAAATCAAATTTTTCATTAATGGGGTAGCAAAATATTTTTTAACGATCTCTACTTCAGACTTTGTGATTTGGTCTGTAATATGCTGATAATTCCTGCATGTGTAATTAAGAAAATTGCAGCTCAGATTTTTCCCAATTGCAATTTCTTCATCAGTAACAACAGTATAGTGGTTCAAATGTGCAGCACCAAATCCTCTCTCTGTATAACTCTAAAAAGCATTGCCCTATAAATTTGGAATTAAATGGAATGCAGGCCTTCAGATCAATAAACTCATTCTGCAATCACAATTGGATACATGGCATTTACTGGATTTTACTTGAGGAACCAGCACATTCAAACTCTCCAGTGTCTGTGAGTTTATTCCTTCAACTTGATCCCATTAAAAGAGAGGTACATGGAAGTCCTAAGCTTCAGTCTTCATTGATCGGGGCTTACAGCTGAACCACACTAAGAAGAGAGGTCTATTGAGAAGGAGTTGTTATGCTGTCATAGTTATATTAATACCTGCAGCTGCTACACCTAGTTATTACACCTAGAGTCACCACTGAATTATATACATGCAAAAGCAAAAGACTCAAATCCCCCAGATACATTCTCTCAGATGAAAACAGAATGAGATTTTATTCACAATAAAACAGGTGTAACTTATAAGTGAGAGAAACTTTATTAATCTTATAAGTAAAAAATGTTAGTGATCTACTCAAAAGTTAGGATCTCTCCTGCTGAAGTTGTGCCAAATTAAAAATAATAAATGGACAAAAAGATAAATAAATAAATAAAATATAGTGCCCAAAGGGGCTCTGAATCCTTGTCATGCTGGTTAGGAAACTTTCCTTAAAGTCGTGAGTCTTCAGTGTCAGTCATACTCCTCATTCCAGTTCACATATTGTACATATTCTACAATTACTAGACCTAATCCTCTCAGGGGAGAAAGGAAACTGAGTCAGATTTTCCTAATAGCTGAGTGAATTATTAAATCACTAAATAGAAGAGGGTAAGGGAAATCACAAATGTATCATTGCCATCTTTCTGTACGTGTTTGCAGGAATATTTAAACAGTGACTTTTTTAGGCATGAGGTAATACTTGGGCTACTCAATACAAGAATAATTCTGGAAGTTAACAGGAATCTAAAAGATCGTAGAAGCCTGGGAAACTTTGGTGATAAAAAGGAATTAAAATGTAGATATTTCTCAATGGTTGTTGGGCAAGGTCTTTAAATTCTAATTTTGTACACAAGCAACTGAATTTTAAAAATCCTCTTTAGGCTTCTCTGTTCTCCTCTATTATTTTTTTTTGAGCCTTCTCTATTCCTCTCTATTCTTTTTTTTTTTTTTTGGGCCACACCATTAGATCTTGAAAGTGATGTAATCAGGCAACAGCATCTTCTGTTTCATTTAAATGTAACTGTAGGAGTGAGTCTTTAAAACCACTTACAGGCTAGAAAGCCTCACTTATAAAGTCTTTTGGAAAATGGTTCTATCTACAGGTCAGTGGGTTAGCCTGTCAACTTGCAGTTTCCATCTCATTTAGTAATACATATTCTTCATGCAACCCCTAAGCACAGTTAAATCTACCCAGGCACAGAATCCAGCTAGTACTTGAAAAGCACACCAGCAGCTCTATCACATCCTACTAAATAGGCATATGAATACTTGCCTTCTTTGTAATGATTATTTATTCATTAAAAATCATAAAAAATGCCTCCAAATGTACTTTTCATTAAACTGCAGGAATTGTGTAGAAGAGTCTGCATTTATAGTGAAAAGTAACTTCAATATTCTCTTGTGACTCCTGTTGTCAAAAGGTCTGTTGTAAAAAAGCTACTTTTTCTTTACTAGGGAGACTGATCGACTATTAATGGTTTCTGGATTCAGGAAAGCTTTTTATAAGATTTATGGGAAATTCAAGAGAAATTGATATTACTATGCCTGCTTGATGCAGACTGATGATGAAACTAAATACTTGAGGAACCTAGAGAGAGTGAGCAACAGCTTTATACTACTTTAGAAAAAATTAATTTTTGGATTCCTAGACCACATATTTTTTTTCTTAACTTCAACAAAACCAAAGAAACAATCTAAAAATATCCTCCGATTGTGCTGACAGTATTAACCTCACTCACAAGTATACAAATGCACGTGACATATTCTTTGAGTACTAAAGCTTGACAAATTAATAGCTAATAATCTGAGATTGTATTCGAAGTTAAGCTGCTAGCATTCCTCATTAAGGCAAGAGGAAAGCTGAAATTCTTCAGCTCTCATACAAGATCTCCAGATGATACTCTTTAAACATCAGGCTTTTTAATAATACTTTTCAAGATTTGGGAATACTAATGAATGCTTTAAATGTTTGAGCAATGCCTGGCTAAGAATTTATGTTACTGAACTTCCCATTGAGTAAGTGAATGATATTTATATTTGCTTATATTACTTACAACAAAATAATTAAAATCCCTTAATTATTTGGGACATGAAGAAAACAAATACACACATATTCTCCTGTGCTTTATTCCAAAAAAATGACATTCAATTTTTCCTCCTTTCAACTAAAAAGGACTTTCTGCATTCAAGAATCTCTTCACTAACTATTTACAAATTGGATGTTCCTATGGACTAGTGTCAATGAAATAATCCATTTTACTGTGTAATTGTATTTGATAAATTATACTTCACACAGATTTTTCTGTCCCTCAAGCAGCAACTTACACTGTAGAGTTGTTTTGCTGAAATCAATGACTATATTTCTAACACAAAATAATACTTAGTACTAAGAAAGCTTGCAAAAGCTAGTACGCAATGACTAATATATTTATTTCTATGTCAATGTCTGTCTAGAATTCATACATTAAAAATTAACCTTTTTAATAATAGATATTCCAATTTGAAAATGAGTGTGCTCTACATGCTTACTGCTCTTGAAAAAAGACACTCCTCATTTCTTTGTATTTTAAGTGCTGCAGTCTTCTGATGTGGTCTACGAATTACTTTTTCTCTACTGAGAGGCAGAGACTGCAGCCTCTAGCTATATAAACTTTTACATTAGTGATGTTAATATCCTGCTACCAATGCAACTAAGAAAGGATATGCTTTCATTGGCATTTTCCTTTGAAGTGAAATCCTAAAGATTTAATTTTTATTAATGCAAATCCCTGCTAAAGAAACCCTTATCCTTGGTCACATATGTGGCAATATAAGATCTAAAGGAATCTTTGCTTTCAGACTTCAGTATAAAACAGCTGCTGCCTGCAATCACGTAACCTTAGTCTCTGATAATGTCAACTTTTTACAATGCAGAGTAGGCAGGGACAAATTGCAGCTTGAAAAGCAGACTTCCAAATAAAATCCTAAACTTCTGGAAGATGGTGGAAGAATGATGGAGTGCTTTACAGAATATGAATCTGTCCTCCCGTACAACATGTATGAGGCTCTGGACGTGGAAGGCCAGTCAATGGAGGAGGAAAATTAAGGTCCATCTACACCAGAGGTGTTGACAGGATCAGAAAGGCCTATCCCCTCCCCCCATATTATGACCACCTCCACGAGGAAGAAGAGACATGTTATAGTTCTAGATGACTCCCTTCTGAGGGGAACAGAAGGTCCAATATGCCAGACAGACCCTTCTCTTAGGGAAGTCTGCTGCCTTCCTGGGGTCCAGGTTAAGGACATCACCAGGACACTTCCTAGCCTGGTATGGCCCTTGGGATACTATCTATTACATATCTTCCATGTGGGTGGTGATAAAGCTGTGACCCGTAGTCCAACAGCGAACAAAAGAGACTTCTGGGCCTTGGGACACTTGGAAGGGGAGCCAAGAGCACAGGTGATTTTCTCCTCTCTCCTTCCAGTTGCAGGCAGTGACATTAGAAGAAACAGACAGGCCCAGTCTATTAATACATGGCTCCGTGGTTAGTGTCACCACCACAATTTTGGGTTTTTTGGTAATGGGGTGGCCTACTGGCAGCCTGTTTGCTGGCATCGGATGGAGTTCACCTTTCTCAAAGAGGGAAGAGTGTCTTCGCACATCAGCTAGCGGGGCTCATCAACAGAGCTTTACACTAGACATGATGGGGGAGGGGGATGACATCAGGCTTGCCCATGACAAGCTGTAGGATAAGACACCAAGAATAGAGGCGTGAGGTGCTAATGAGGACCCTCAGCTGGTGACCCTGTGATGTGTTGACCTCACTGAGGCACAATTAAAATCTGATGGATATGAGTCAGGGGCTCCTGAGGTAACAGGGGCCAACAGGAAAATATCAGTGAAATATTTCAAAGGGATTCAAGGGTGTTCCTCTAAGAAGGTGACATGGCCAACATCCCAGGTGAAGAGCTCTACACCAATGCACACAGCACGGGCAACAAACAGGAAGAGCTGGAAGCTAGGGTGTTGTTATGCTACGATCTAGTGGCCGTTATTGAAACTTGGTGGGACGAATCCCATGACTGGAGCACGGCGACTGATGGCTACAGGCTGTTCAGAAGGGACAGGCAAGGAAGGAAGAGTGGAGGCATCACCCTCTACATCAAGAGGGAGAATCGTAGAATCTTAGAATTATTTTGGTTGGAAGAGACCCTCAGGATCATCGAGTCCAACCATAACCTAACTCTAGCACTAAACCATGTCCCTAAGAATCTTGTCTAAATGCATTTTAAACACCTGCAGGGATAGCGACTCCACCACTTCCCTGGGCAGTCTGTTCCAATGCCTGACAACCCTTTCCGTGAAGAATTTTTTTCCTGATACCCAATCTAAACCTTCCCTGGTGCAACTTGAGGCCATTTCCTCTCATCCTATCACTTGTTACTTGGGAGAAGAGATCAACACCCTCCATACTACAATCTCCTTTCAGATAGTTGTAGACAGCAATAAGGCCTCCCCTCAGCCTCCTTTTCTCAAGGCTAAACAGCCTCAGTTCCCTCAACCACTCCTCATAAGACTGGTGCTCCAGACCCCTCACCAGCTTCATCACCCTCCTCTGCACTCTCTCTGGTACTTCAATGTCCTTACGATAAGGAGCCCAAAACTGAACACAGTATTCAAGGTGGGGCCTCATCAGTATCAAGTACAGTGGCACAATCACTTACCTAGTCCTGCTAGCCACACTATTTCTGATACAAGCCAGGATGCTGTTGGCCTTCTTGGCCACCTGGGCACACTGCTGGCTCATGTTCATCTGGCTGTCAATCAACATCCCCAGATCCTTTCTGCCAGGCAGCTTTCCAGCCACTCTTCCCCGAGCCTGTAGCACTGCCTGGGGTTGTTGTGACCCAAGTGCAGGACCTGGCACTTGGCCTTGTTGAACCTCATACAATTGGCCTCAGCCCAGCAATCCAGCCAGTCCAGATCCCTCTGTATGGCCTTTCTACCCTCCAGCAGATCAACACTCCCACCCAATTTGGTGTCATCTGTAAATTTACTAAGCATGCACTCAATCCCCTCATCCAGCTCAGTGACAAAGAGATTAAACAGAACTGGCCCCAGTACTGAGCCTCAGGGAACACCACTAGTGACCAGCTGCCATCTGGATTTGGCTCTGTTCACCACAACTTTTTGGGCCCGGCCATCCAGTTAGTTCTTTATCCACCAAAGAATACACTCATCCAGGCCATGAGCTGCCAGCTTCTCCAGGAGAATGCTGTGGGATACAGCATCAAAGGCTCTGCTGAAGTCTAAGTACACAACATCCACAGCTTTTCCCTCTTCTACTAGGTGGGTCACCTTATCGTAGAGGGATATCAGGTTGGTCAAAAAGGTCTTGCCTTTCATAAACCCATGTTGATTGGGCCTGATCACATGGTTTTCTTGTATGTGCTGTGTGATGTCACTCAGGATGATCTGCTCCATGACCTTCCCCAGCACCGAGGTCAAACTGACAGGTCTGTAGTTCCCCAGATCCTCCTTCCAGCCCTTCTTGTAGATGGGCGTCATGTTAGTCAACTTCCAGATGGATAGAGTGTGAAGAGCTGTCTCTGAAGAATAACCACAAGCAGGTTGAAAGCTTATGGGTAAGAATCAGAGACCGAGGCAACAAAGGAAATCCTGTGGTTGGTGTCTACTACAGGCTGCCTGATCAGTGGGAGACTATTGATGAAGCCTTCTTACTCCAGCTGCAGAAGGCATTGTGCTTGCAGGCTCTTGTCCTGCTAGGGAACTTCAACCACCCTGACATCTAGTGGAAAAGTAGCAAGGCAAGCTGTAGGCAATCCAGGAGACTCTTGGAGTGCTTTGAGAATAACTTCTTAACCCAGGTAACAGACATCCCTGCCAGAGGGGATGCAATACTGGGCCTGATGGTCAGCAATGCAAGTGAGCTTATCGGTGACATCAAGATTGGAGGCAGCCTGGGCTGCAGTGATCACATGCTCGTGGAGTTAGCAGTCTTGAGGGATGTTGGACAGGTGAAGAGTAAAGTCAGGATGCTGAATTTTAGGAAAGCCAACTTGAAGCTCTTCAAGGAGTTAATTAACAGGGCCCCCTAGGAAACTGCTCTCAGGGACATGGGAGCAGGACAGAGCTGGCAGATCTTTAAGGATGCTTTCCATAGAGCACGAAAGATCTCGATCCCCAGGTGTAAGATATCAAGTAAGGAAGGCATGTCTGAGTCAAAACCTGCTGGTCAGACTAAAGGGCAAGAAGGAAATGCACAGGCAGTGGAAGCAGGGACAGGTATTCTGGGAGGAGTATACAGACACTGCCTGGTTGTGCAGAGATGGGGTCAGGAAGGCCAAACCACAGCTGGAGCTGAACTTGGCAAGGGATGCAAAGAATAACAAGAAGGGCTTCTACAGGTACGTCAACCAGAAAAGGAAAGTAACAAAGAAAGCCCCTGATGAGCAAGACTGGCAAACTGGTAACAAGGGACGAGGAGAAGGCTGAGGTACTCAACAACTTCTTTGCCTCAGTCTTCACTGGCAAGCTGTCTTCCCGCACATCTCGAGTAGATGAGCAGAGAGACAGAATCTGGGGGAGAAAAGTCCCCCCCACTGCAAGTGAAGATCAGGTTCATGACCACTTGAGGAACCTGAATATATGTAAATCCATGGGGCCTGATGAGATGCATCCCAAAGTCCTGAAGGAATTGGCTGGTGTAGTTGCCAAGCCATTCTCCATGATATTTGAGAAGTCATGTCAGGTAGGGGAAGTCCCTGGTGACTGGCAAAAGGGAAACATTGCACCGATTTTTAAAAAGGGTAGAAAGGAGGACCCCAGGAACTACTGACCTGTCAGCCTCATCTCTGTGCCTGGGAAGATCATGGAAGAGATCCTCCTAGAAGCTATGCTAAAGCACATGGAGGACAAGGAGGTGATTCAGGACAGCCAGGGCTGAATTTGTCTCTAACAGAATAACTGCATCGTATTGTCAACCATTGCACACATATGCATGTGAATTGTTCGGCTGAGCTACACAGTTATTCCACATGAAGAAGAGGGCAACGTGATTTTTATTCTCTCACTTGTGCTTAGAAGGACACTTTCTGGTAACTTATAGCTTTCCGACAGATGTTACAGCATTTAATTCCTTTGTGGTATACTTGTATACAATATTTCACAAATGGGAACCTGCCTGTTACAGTCTCTGACAGAAGCAAGCTGTTTTGGGGTACTTGCTAATGATCTAGTGGCTTGAAACACACAGTCAATATTTTTTTCTTTTTTTGTAGGACGTACAACGCACACTAAAATTATCATTGAAGGAATTGTAATAAATTCAGAATTTTGACAGTAGCAAAAACTCTTAAGTGACAGTACGTACTATTTTGTATGTTACTGTTATCTTCTCCTTTTTTTTACATATGAATGAAACATGACTTTTGAATAGTATGGGCTTGATTTTTTTCTTCTTAAAATATGAGGAGCTTTTACTTTGATTTTAGTTAATGTTGGATCAGGAAGGATGGATAAAATCCTAAAGTTTTCTTCAAGAAAAAAAAATCAACAACAACTTAATTTACCTTCTTGACAGACACAGACATGACATTTAACAAAAAAACCAGAGATGTAGCAAAGGGTGGTCAGTAGATATTTCCTGGATAAGAGAGACATTATATGCAACAAAAAGACACCATCACCAACCACAAGTGCCCAAGCATTTCTATAAGTGAAGAGATTCAGACATTGGTGATGACCACTGACTTGGATGTTTCTGCGTTTGCATGTTGTCACAGACATTTATGAGACTAGCTTTCTGCAGTGCCAGCTACAGCAATATGCCATAATGGTCCTATCTGCAAATTAATCTGCTTCCAGTAAAACCAGAAAGAATGATTAACAATAGTACCCCGCATCTCTTCATCAATTAAAAAAAAAAAAGTCACACACTTAAATGCCAAGAGATTTAGTCAAACTCATTCAAAGCACAAATATGAATGTCACACCTGATTTATACTAAACACAGTGAAAAGACTTTCTGTTCTTGTTTTAACAGCTATTTTATGCTGTAGCACTTATCTTGCCACTTCAGTTCCTGTCTTGCTAACATGCTGCCTAGCTGTAAGTGCACATATGTGTAGTTATGCCTGGAAGACCTGTATCATCACAAACATTTTCAAATACAGTTTTAAGAAAGGCATTTGACCTTAACACACTTTGCTGATATCATCCATAGTGCAGAGGCTGAAGTTGAAGAGCAGCTAACCTTCTAGTAACACATGCTGTTCTCACTGCTGGCAATGTGTTACAGCACCAGCTGGATGAACAGTAAATTTCAGAAGAATGTCCTGTTGAAGAGCTGGGTATATTTAGCATGCTACTGGAAGCTCTGTCCAAATGATACATTGAGCCATTCGAACAAGCATTGCAGAAGCCGATTTAGTGGTAAATACAACTCAAAGGCACAAATATTCCCTAGAAAGATAAGTAATTATTTTCTACATTTTTTTTCTAAGATGATGTTGCAATTCTTGCCTGTCACCCAGAGCCCTAATCATCTTTCCATGACATTCATGTTTCATACATCAAAAACTTTAGCCAGGAAAATACTTGTTGAAATGGCTGCAGGATCTGCAGTGGAGAGCGATCTATTCCCTGATAAAATAAGTGCCACTCACATATATGCAGAAAAGCTTTAAGAGAGCAGGAACTTCATTAAAGTCAACTCAATTTAAACATAGACTGTGCTGATGTCTGAAGTTTGAAATTCACAAAGATGCTAATTGTTTTGTTACCAATTAATATGAAGTGAAAATAACTTCGGTGGGAACAGCCACCACCACCAGAGAAACGCATGAGTTTTAATTTAAATTCCAGACTCAGAATACAAGTCTGTAAAGGAATTGGGACAGACTTTCAAAGATATTTAGGTAACTACTGATGCAAGTTAGATATCAGGTAGGATATTAAATGTACCTAACCAATACAGAAACTTTCAGAAATCCCTTTGCATGCCAGTCTGTTTCATTTGGCAATGTAAATATCTTTGAAAATATTACCGATGGGGTTATAAGTGTTGAGAAAGCTGTGTATTTTCTATGCAAAAGGGAATTTCACCATTCAGAGTTTATATTATTATTATTATTATAACTTCTGTAATCCTAGAAATGTGGAAACAGGACAGGGGATGGCAAGTGCGATTTGTCTTTACATGTGAGGAAGACAGGATTGACTATCCATTCCCAAGACCCAGTTAAAAAGAAAGGCAATATTATACCTTTAACAGGTTGATATTATTGAATTATTGAATAAAAATTATTGAATAAAAAAATTATTTAAATCTTCTTTCCAGCTCTAGCATTACAATATATATATTAAAAACAAACAAAACCTCAAATGAATACAGACATAAATTACCTATCAAATTTAAATTAATTGATCTCAGCAAAGATCATTTTGATCACATCTCTGCCTTCCTGAATGCTTGTGGAGACACCTATTAAAGATAAACAGAAAAACAGAATGTTAATAAACCTTTTTGTAACCCAAGTTGATTTGCTGCCACAAAGAAGGGCAAACGTATGTTTTCACTTGTGTTCAAGTATGCAAGAAGTTGTCTGCATACTTCAGGAAAACAGGGCTATAGAATTGACATTTTTTTACACCTTTATGAGTCAGTGCTTGGTGGCATTGTGGAATTGTAAGCAGAAATTTAAGAATATGATAGTGAATTGGTAAGCCTACATTACTTCTGTGATATATATTAGATTACTCCCACTTATTTTGTCTGTTCTATAAGAATAAGAAAATGTTTGGGGAGTTTTTATTTAATTTTAACAGAATTAGTTTATTTTCCTTTTCAAAACATTATCTCATGATTACATATCAGACATTATTTGTGAAGAGAAAATCAGTTCAAATTATGTATTTCACCTTCCCTCTATATTAAAATTCTTACTAAATATTTTGACTATTCAAATTCTGCTTCCTGAAAAACTGCATGAATTTGAATAATTATAAATTCATGTACTTTTTTTTTGTTCAGAGATTTTCTTAGTGAAAAAGCCATCATGACCAATCTACCACCACTACGACAGATTGACTTCATAGTGTTAAGTACTATCTTTTCATCTCTGTCTCGGTCTGTATGTATTTGGTTTTCATTTGAATATGTGTCCCAAGCATTTTCTGCTAGTTTTCTAAACTCATTTTTTAGTATAGAAATACTCCTTCAGCTAGGATATCCACAGCTTTAAAGGCAAGTTTAAATGCAAAATTAAAGTTTATTTAAAGACGTTACTGAAAATTGCCAGGCCAACTTCATTCTTCAACCATAATAAGTGCATAACAAAACAAAACAAACAATAAGAAAAAAACACAAACAAAAAACCCCAAACCCACAAACCTGAAGAAGTTTGCGAAGAAATAAGGTTTGTTGTTAAGATCACAATTACAATTACAGCTGACTTAAGTAAAACTTTTGGATCAAATTAGTAGTTTCCTGGGACTTTCATTAAAAGGAAAGAACTTGAGTGCTTTGACATCTAATCATTGCTTTCCTAAACATCCTTGAATCAGGAAGAGGAATCCAGATTCCTGTCCTCTCAGGCAAGCATCCAACAAGCCAGGTTTCTCTGAAGTCATCCCTCTCATTCAGGAACATCTATTTTACATTAAATTAAGCTGCTTTGGATATGCTTTGATTAAACAAAATTTGCATTCTTCAGTAAAGATTTTTCCTATAAAATGCCATCCATCTCACTCAAAGTATCTTTCAGCACATTATGGAGTTGTAGCTAGTTGATGGCATCAGCTCCCTACAAGAGCCACATCATCAAAGGCAAAGGCATATTTTCTTGCATTACTGAGGATTTTGTTTTGAGTTGATTTGCATTTGATATTTTTTTTCCTGTTCCATGTTCACATTTACTCTCCAGATCTTACATTTTGTGATGCTACACTATCACAGAACACTTCCCATTTTACTCTTTAAAATTATGATTTATATCTATTTATGAAGTGCGAGATGAAGTTTTATTTTGTTCTAATTTGGTATCAGTCTCTAACTTTATTAATATCATGGAAGACTAACAGCAGTTGTAACAAATATGTGTTTGAACTTCTGTAAAATGTCAATTGCCTAGTCAAATGAAAGTTTTGGGTTTTTATTGTTTTACCATCAATAATGTAATGTCAGAATCCAGTCCAAAGGCTTCCTGATAGCTCACAGAACTCAATGTTATATAAAATTCAGTAAAGAACATTCCCATCACATATTCTTTTCTACGGCAACATTTAAAATGTTCCTTCAAAATTAAAGTTTTCTGAGGTTAAATAAATACAATGTTGTCAATGTTATTAGAAATGAAAAAATTTTTAACATTTCAGCTGTGACTAATATGACATATAAGTAAGCATTACATCCAAGAAGATACTTCTAATTTCTTCAATCAGCCAATAGAGTTTTGTTTGCATTGTATTCTAATACACAGGGGTTCACAAATGAAGGCTGGTGTTAAGTTTTATTCAAACCTCTTAGTACATAACCAAGGCTGGTTAACATCAGGAGCAGTGAGAGGCTAAACAAGAAAAGAATATTTTGGATAGAAAATCTTCGATTACAATTTTAATTCTTGGTCAGGTGAGAACTCAGAAGGGCATATCTTTAAACAAGTCAATGTCTATAATTTTGTCATAGTTCATTGACAGTAATGGAGCTTATAGACATTAAATATTAGCTCAAATCCTCCTTTTATGTTTGGTCACACTGATTTCAGAGGTGCGCTCAAATATTCGCATAGCTAGAAACTTGCACTTTTTTGGTAGGATATTAAAGATAAATGGTCTTTAAGTGGTCTAGATGAATCATACAGAAACTCTATAGATTTTTCTATCTTTTGTAATTGTAAATATTACTTTGAGACAACCTTGAAACTGATAGAATCCTCCTGTAATCACTTACTTACTGCTGGCATTTAAACAGGCACAAAACACTTCACAAAGCTTCCAACGTTCTGTTTATTTCCTTTCTGAGGTGCAATGGGAAAAGTGAAATACTTTTGTGATTTACATTGTACTTAAACTCTGTCCTCACCACTAAATGCAAATACACTTTATAACACATATTCCATTTGGATATTTAAGGGATTTTAAAAATTCATTCCCTTGGGGATGAAAGTTACAGCCAGAACTAGACTTAGGTGAAAATATTTAACAAATGCAGGCAAACACACCATGTATAGTGTTTTCAAACCATTATAGATTGTATAAATTTCTTTACATCCCATGATTTGCTAATATTGATATCTCAGTCAAATAAAAATTATCCTCAAAACCAAAATCGCTCAATTCAATATACTCGGATTAATTTTTCATTTGTTTAGTCAGAGAGTCACTGTATTGATACTTCTTTTAATTAAAATGCAGCAACCAAACTATTTCATATTAAATAAAACTATTTCAACTTTAAAAGACAAACGCTGTAAATGTTTGATGCATTTTGTTTGCCTACAACCTGAAACAATTTTTAAATAATCACTTCCCTATCTTAAATGCTAACAAATCAGAAAGCCTATTTCTTGCCCGGTTTTCAGTTTGGAGAAATGACTTGTCTCTAACCTGACTGAAGGCAGTAGAACATGCAATGTCTTCAGGAAGTCAGCAGCTAGCATCTATAATATAATTTTAATACTAATTAAAATAAAATAGAATGCATTTGAGAATTCCTGTTGGTTTTTTGGTTGGTTGGTTGGTTGGGGTTTTTTGTTTTGTTTTGTTTGGTTTTGTCTTTTACTCATGGGGCATATGGTTGGTTACACTCCCTCACAGAAAGTAAGGAATGCTACAGATTTTTTTTTTTTTTCCAAATATCAGTTTCAGATTTTTTAATCTAGCTACTTTAGACCACTTACATGTTCATTTTCATGTTGTAATTTCTGACAAAACCTAAAGAAGCATTCTAAAAGTTTTTCACATTGGAACCAGATGTTGTAAAGCAAAAGAGTTGCATAGAGATAAAAATGAGTAAAATCAATACCAGCAAATGAAGAGCTGTTTCCTGAAATCTAGTGAAAATAATAATGCTGAAATATAGGGAGAAGATAATTTAAAACTGTTGTGCAAATATTTGAAATAGAAATAACAAGGCATTCCTGTCCATGGTTTCATAGCTGGTGCCTTATTTTCATATGTTAATTTCTCATTTTATGATACCCACTTAACAGTGTCTGACTTGGCTATCACAGCCCAGATTATACAGAGAAATGTTGTATTGGCAGAGTTCCATCCATTAAACCCAAAGAAAAATATCTTGATCATAAATATTTTCATGGGACAATCTGAGAATTCTTCACTGACTGATTTTACATGATAGTAATTTACATATAAAAGAAAGGAGATTGCTATTATCTCAATTACCATTTTGTGTATATTCAATTGCTTCTACAGCCTTGGAAAGTAGGAGAATGTACTCAGCTTTAACGCTTTTTAAAAATTAAGTTCATCAGCTGTGATAAGAGCATGACTGGAGATTTGTCACAGACCACTGAAGCATTTAACCAATATTCCACTAACCTTTCTGCTCCATCTGAACCTGAACAGCCTTCTCTCAGTGCAATCAATGAAATGAGCCTTCCCATTCATAATGACTGCTGCAGGTATACAAAGTTCTGAGTCCTGGAAAATTACAAACAGTAAAATGTGCCAAGTTTGACCATATACCTTTGAAGACACTTGTAGTATGCCATCATCAAAGATTTCACATTTCTAGTTGGAAAATTGTCTGCTGCAAAGAAATATGAAAGAATGAGTGCTAAGTATTTTGATGATAATTAAAATCGTGCACCAAATAGATGGATGATGAACTTCATAATTTTTTTTTTTTTTGTTAAAAAACAAACCTAAGAGGACTGTAGAACAAGCGTTCACATTTTTTGGGTAGGAATTAATTAGAACATTTTATTGATAGCATGCTTAAACATTTATAACAAAGATCTCATTAACTTTTTTATTCTATAAATTTTAAAAATAATTTTTATGGCTTCAGTTATGTTTACTTCTCTTCAATTATGTAAGATTTTTCAATGCAAATGATTAGTCATGCTTCCTTGAGCTCAATGACAAAATTTTTCACAGTTCAAAGGGAAAATAACTTGGTCCTGCTATGAAGCACAACATGAATAAAACAGAAAAATGGAAAATATGTTTTCATATAATTTGATAAAGTGATAGATGTGAAATTGTAAATACCACAGGATGAGGATAATCTTTACATACTTCACGAACAACATATTTCACAATCAATAGGATCATCTAACACTGAGACGGATATTTTGTACTGATTCTTCCATACCAGCCTGGGTGATAGGTATTACTTTATAGTAAGATATGCAGTAACAAGAGTAGAAAAGGGTTTACATAAACTTTTTTTCTTGGAGAGCAAAGTGGAAAACTTAGTACAGAAAAACTGAGTTACATCTTTCCAATGGTTTTTTTTTCATATTTCATCAAAAGCCAGACCTCTGAAAATCTGGGACATCTAGGTTTACATCTTTAATAAATATGCTATTGAAATTTTACAGTAAGAACAAAATTGCAAGGTATGCTAAACCCCACAAACATTAAAACATTAAGAAATACAATAAAGCATAAAGAAAAACAATAGTAAATATCAGACATCAAATAATTAGCTAACTTTTGTATATTTTTAAAGAGTACCTACATTGTTTTCTAAGTTTAATTCAAAGTCAGTATGACTTTGTTTCCCAGTGATTAATCACTTTTAAAATTGAAGTTCACATTAGTGAAGAATAATTAAATACATTCTAGAAATGAATCACAAGATCTTAACATGCAAGAGAATAGCAAATCCCTTAGCCCAGTTTTTTCCACACAGCTTGATATCTGACTTACTGCATTAAATTCTTTATGCATCTGTATTTTAGGTTTTTAAATGGTTAGCTCATTTTCCACTGTTTACCACATATCTTCATTTCTGACCCGTGTTATCTTACAGAGTGGTCCTACAGGATCTGTGACCTAGTTCACAGCTTGAAAGAACCCCAACAGACAGGGGCAACTCATCAAAACTGGGACTGTTCTTGCTCACAGCATCACACAAAATGTCTGAATCACTGGACTTGTGGTGCATGCATGGAGAATAGTGATTTGTAAACTGTGAGACCTAACTTATCATCCATGAGGGAAAGCTGTGCTCAGGGTATCCAACAGAAGGTAACTTATGGCGTTTATTTGCACTTCTTAGCTCTGCCCCATTTCTGTTTGCAGAAACAGCAGCCACAGCTGAGCTCCATGACCTGAAAAAAAAAAAAAAAAAAAAAAGCCTCGGAAAGTTTGGCACACGTAAGCCAACATTTCCAAAAGTAACATTTTATCCAGTTCCTGGCCCTCCTTTCAAGCATTTACCATACTTTTAAGTACTGGAAAGACAAATATGGAAACAGTCATATTACGAATGTGTTGGCGTTTTTTCCTGGTTCTTATTGTGCGAGTCACTAAGTTCATAAATACCACCCTGATCTGTTCTCATATACTGTTGAAGCATTTTCAGTGATGTGACTACTTCGCTTGTATATCTTTCCCAAGTTGCATCTAGATAGTTGCTAATAGTGTTCACTCTTGTCCCCTTTGTCTGAAAATCAAAACGAAAGAGATCTTTTATATTTTTAAAAGAAGTTATTTGGGGAGGGGAAGAAAAGGATACAACAATGAGAAGATGTTTGGATGTCTAAAGAATAAGCTATTGGTCATATGTTTGTGTAAGTGTACCAGCTCTGAGAAAGTATATATCTTTGTAATGTGGATACAAGGGATAGGTAGGAAGGGGAGGAAATAGGCTTTATGTCTTCCAAGTGAGAGCAGCTCTGGTGGTGGATGTGGCATTATATGAATCTCTGTCCATGAACAAGCTCAGTGCAAGCCGAAGCATCACAGTGCAGAGCTAACAGCAAGTCCAACATATTTTTACCCTGCATGCCACACACTTCCCCAATAAATTAAACTTCTGTGTTAATATAGTGTGTATCATCTATTTCATCACTATAGCTGAAAGCTGACAGGACAGCTTATTTTATTTTCTGTGCATTTTCTGCTACAAGCCACTTTGTTGATCATGTAAGGGTTTGCAGATTAAGATTGCCTTGGCCTTTTCATTCTTTTTACCACTCCTCTTTTATTCTTGGTTTTCATTTTGCTTTACATTTTCCAAAAGATATTTTAGTTCAAAAACTATAGAAGAACAGTAATCTCAGTCTAGCCCAGCCCCCTACAATTTAACTTCCAATGTTTCCTCTAATTTCAAACTTAAGGAACAAGTTTCACTACTTCTTTTAGAGCAATATTCCTTCTTTATAGATTTTCTTTGAACATTTAGCCTAATTTTACTTCCATCACTTAGATCTTCACTTATATTACTTCTGTTCTAGCACTTAATTATGGTCTTTTTTATGATTCTTAAAACAAATTCATGCTTTGCCATTTACAGTCTCTTAATACATAAACAGTTATGATATTTTAGTCTAAATCACAATTTTCAAAGTTTTAAATGTATTTTGTCTTAGTATTTCTTCAGCACCTTAATTGTCACCACCTTAATTATTTTTGGTGTCATTTAATTTCCCTGTAATTTGCATGAATGGTATCGAATTCCATATATTTTTCTCCATATACTTTGCTGGTCACTCATCTTCATTATTTTAGGATAAGATCTAGAATTCTACAGTATAAAGAGAGTTTTAAAAGGCAAAGCAAGTTTTTATGTACACTGCTGTAAATATTATCTCTACACATCTTACCAGACTTCTCACTTTTTCCTACTAAGCAACAATCCAGCATGTTCGTATTCTGGAATATCAAGCAACAAAGCTTGTTTGTACCTTGGGGACAGTGGGTTTCATCTCCACCATTTACGTTTTGAAAAATCTTTCTTTTTGTTCCATCTTAATAATTACATACAAAGACCTATGCTAGCAACAGAGTGCAGTGCAACGGCTTTAAAGTCATTGAAATTTTTGCAACAAGTAGCAAGTTTCTATGCACATATATTTTTTCGAACACTTAAACAAACTGTAGATTTGTGGTGGTTTTGTGGCCTGCAGAGTAACCTGCAATGGGGTTTTCACTGAATAATCTCAGTCTTGGAGAAAAAAAATAAAGTGTTCTACAATTTAGGATGACGATAGAAAGGGGAAGATAAGAGATAGTTATAAAGTCCTGTATGACATAGTGGCCATTTTATCTGTTTTTCAAAATTTAACACTTAAATAGTCCTCTGTCCATTTATTTGACTAGAATTAGAGAGACAAAGAAAGCCCAGGGCCAAAGCTGGAGCAGAGCTGGAAATTGATTTTCAGGGGAAATCAGGGGGTATAAAAACTCTGCACTGAAGGACTGGGATGCCTTGGCTGTGAGTCCACAAAGAGTTTTGAGTTAAGGCTGAGATTAATAAAATCTTCACAGCTATTGTCATACAGGATCTAGGAAGCATGTTCCCAGGCCAGTCAAGATTTATATGCTGGTCATCCTCTGAGAAATATTTAATCTCTGGAGAGAATGGGGTCCCTGGCCTGTGGCTCAGTCAAGGACTAGGAAGGGGAGGCTGGAGCTACAGTGGGAGGGGACTGGGAAGATTCTTCCAAATTAGTCTAAGGCTTGATTCTCATGTCTTAGCTGAGGGATATTGATTCCAGGTTTGGCTCTGCCTTAGGGATCAAAGATCCCCACCAGAAAATTTATAACCTTGTTGATATCTTCCCTTGTGACTCTCTCCCAAGAGTGATGTGCAGCGACCACACAATGAAATGGCAGTAACTGGTAATGAGGTACATGTTAAAGCTTGGTACATCGTGCAACAGCTTTCCACTTATGTGTTTTTCATGTGTTCATGCACCTGCACGGTACTTCTCAGCCCAGATTTTGCTTGATGTTCTCAAGTTCTCAAATTCAGTCATGTGGCACCTTGGGCTGACCCTGAAAAGGGACCACAAGACAACAGTGAAAAGGCAGTTTGAAAAGCAATAGCAACTTTTCCCCCCGCCCCCTGTTTTTTCAGCATATAGCAATTGGGTAATTTCATCTTGTTAGCAGTATCCTGAAAACAAACCGCTTCTATTCTTCTTGCTGTTTATATACTCTTGTAACGCCTTTATATTATAGGGTCATATATGCACATGAATGTACATGCATCTACTGCCAAAATTTCTGTCAAGATATGCACCATCTAACATGCATTAAAATTACAACTGCCTTGTAGGCATTTAAATTTCCATACTTAAGACCAGATGCTTTCATTGATCTGCAATTAAGAAGCACTTTTTTCTTTTGATGCTGGTAAATATAGCAGGAATTTTAAGAGAATTAAGGGGTGCTCTCTAGTACTAGCAGAGTAGGGCGAAACATCAGAAATAACACTCATAGAATTACAATACAAGTTTGGTAAATTAATCCTCTGTGTAGCATAACTAGAATTGTAATAGGCCTCAAAACACTTAACCTTTGCACTGACTGGAACTTTACCATTCTGCCTCTGTAAAGAAATGCTACATAGTATTGCTTTTTTTGTTTGTTTGAACAAGCTTAGATATGCTGCACTAAAATTGTCAAAATGAAGATTTTACCTCTAAAGCAAGAATTTCTGCATTTTTTACTCCTAAGCAATACTCAAAGGTTAAAGGCCTTTTTAACACAATAGAAAAAAATTAAAAGCAAACATAAATCTATCATTCCTGTTAAATGTTGCAATTTATAGGGGCTAATGGAGTTATTGTTTTTCTCACAACATAAAATGCTTCTTTTCAGATCACAGTTATCATTCCTTTATTAAGAATTCACATCAGTGCCACGTAAATGTACATAATTTATTTACATCATATTGAAGGTCTTGGAATTTTGCCAGTGAATGAAACATTGTATTCCATAGGAAAAATGAAACAACTACTTCTGTGTCTGATATGAGAGATTCATTCCTTAAACTGACATAGCCATAAATCTAAATTAGAGCAAATAGCACATTCAGGGTAATATCCAATCAGTCTTTCAGATCAGGATTTCAGGGCCTTGAAATGGTGATTACTTAATAAGGCGAAGAATATCCAAACCTTTAAAAGGAGACAAGAATGATCTTTGTTGTCAACCTACTTTCCTCTTTAGTAAACAGAAGCTGGTGCTGCCACTAGTCTCTGCTTTTCTACATGTACCGGAATGCAAGTTTAGGGCTTTGACGACTTAAGAGTGTTTTTGTCATATTAGAATTGCCAAGAGCTGACTTAGTGCAGAGCCAGGGAATGAGGAAGACGTACAACCAGATGGTAGAGTAATCTCAGGAGGATTGACCTTATAGGAAAAAGTTTAAAAAAAAAAAAAAAAGTATATGCCTCAATTTCTCTGGCTTCTGGCAGTATGGCCAGAGCATCATGAGCCTGTGCCCTTACGAATAATCTCGTCAAGGTTTCACATAAACTTCAATACCGATAAGTCCATGTCACAGGCTGTATTCATTTCTGCCTGGAGAATGAGAGCATGTCCCTGTTCTTTATTTAATGGTGACAGAAAAAGCAGCCAGAGCATAATCTGGACTGCCAGGTTCTCATACTTATCCCTTCTGTAACAAATTGGCTTTCTGTGCTGTGCCCCAAGTGCCTGAGATAAAGTAGAATAAAACTGAAGAAACTGCATAGGAGACACTGATGCCACAGTCAGAGGCTTATATTTTACAATAATCTTAGTATCTGTAACCTCCCTAATGCTAAAGAAAATCTTGTAGGAACTCTAGAACCCAAGTAGGTAACAGTCAGTATGGAAATCTGGCTTAAAATTGGTGAAGAAAGAAAACATCTCAGAGATCTATTTAAATTCTTCCTGCCCTCTCTAGTCTTAACCAAATACTCCCTCCCCTTGCTGATCTTCCCAGTTTGTGAGAACTTGTTCGCTATCACCCCTCTCTACTGTGTTCATGGGTGTACACTAACAACGTGGTTGGTTTTGTAGGATAAATGAATGCACATATCAAGTCATTGAAACATTCAATGAACTCCACAGACAAAGGTGCATTCTTATTTATGCCTTCTGAGGTTAGAAACATTTTTTTTTAAAGTTAATTCTAAAAAATAGTCACAAAAACTATTTAGGAGTTTTGAATGTCATAAAAAAACCAGGAAAATACGCTAATCCTTGAGATAAAATTGTAAGAATCAGTCATGACAGAGTAAATCATGTATGTCTCCTCTGAAAATGTGAAGTGTAGGTTAATGCACACAGAGTTTGTGTGTTTCTTGTGTAATGAAATGTACTTTTAAGAAGCTGACTTTCTTGCAAAGTCTGAGCAGAGCAGTGCAGCAAGGCCACTAAGTTATATACAGTCAATGAAAAATTGACACTAAATAAAGCAAAGTTTTCCCAAGAACCTCAAGTACTCTGTGATAACTCAACATCATACAGCTGAAACAGGCTGGGATCCTACAAGGAAGTTAATCACCTTGAACCTCTTCTAGTTTTACAGCAGTTTTTGTTGTGCTGTGGAGTCTATTCTCCTTAAAAGCGAATGGCCAGTCAGGTAATTCCCACCAACAGAGTGGTAATTGCAGCAGGGTCTGCACAGAGAGTGCTGTGAATCAATGAAAATGTGCAGAACTGCTCAATTCCTGCTGTACAGCTGTTTGGCCAGGCTGCCAGCATGGGCTGAGAAAGACAAAGAAATCTTCTCATTTTAGATTTCAAGGGCATGTTTCCGTATTCTGGTGTAGATCATCAGTCTACCAAGAGAGGACAGTGGGCTAGGAACGGTCTTCCTTTCCGTAACTGAAAGAAAGAGGAAATATGTGTCGCAGCAGCCCTCCTGTGTGAAGGTGAGGAAATCAAGCAGGGGAGAGACATCTGACAGGAGGTTTAACAAACATGGGAGGGATAAATTTTAATAGTTAGGTCTTCCAACTGAACATAAGAAATTTAGCTTACTATTATCTTGGCACATAGTACAGTCATTCATTTCAAAATCTCTGGTTCACACCGGATCCTTTCCAAGGCAATGCAAAATTTATCATGTCCCACGTTTTACTAGATTACCTTTTGTTCTTTTGGTTCCGGGGTGGATTAAAATCTATGCATTTTTCATGATAAAATGTAATAATGCCAACATCCAGTCATCAGTTGAAAATTTCAGTTCAAACTCCAGTGGATAAGACACCAGGATCTCCTCTATCTAGCCTGGTGATGTTTAAAATTTATTTTGACAGTTACAAAATACTCTAACGAATTGCAGCGTCACCCTCTGTTAAGACACTGCACAGTATTTAACAATAGTTATTTTCCAATGAACTTAAATCTGAAGAAAATGACAGAAGAGATAGAAATAACAGAAACAGAAAGAAATAGAAAGTAGGAAGGATGTGAGAAAGAAGTAAAAAAACCCCAACCAACCAACCAAACATACATGCCCACTTGGTCTTTTTTTGTGTTTCTTCTTTCTTGATATCTGTTTCAAACCACTGATCAAACCCACTTCTTTACTAGTAAGCTGGAGGAAGAATTTAGTTGTTGCACTATATCCTGAATGTCTGCTGATGTCTAGTGGATGAGAACTCAATATGAAATACATTCAGTTACAGTCTGCCTCGCATAACACAAAAGAGTTGCTAACAGCTACAACACAGCCTGACCTGAAGCCTGAGGTTGCTGCTGAAGGAGTCAAGATCCTGCACGAGGTCAGTGTTGAAATCTCACCCACAAATAGGCACATAACCAATGCAGATCCAACGTAGAAGACACTTCCTACAAGGAATTGTTCTTTTAACAAGCCACCAGATGCAATTTGCTGGTGTTTAAAAACCTAGTTCAGCATAGTGCAACAACACAACCTCGATTCAACAAAGCCAGGGGTGTAGGAAACTTCTAATAATATGATAAACTTCCTGCTAACTGAAAATGAATAAAAGCACAACATTGGCAATGGCTGTCACCAAAATAGCAGCAACTTGATGAGGATCTAATCAAACACACAAATCTAGTAATCTAACAGTTCAGGAGAATGATTTTGTACTCTGTGCTCACTGGACCTAGTACAAACTTTCTTTTTGCTGTGAAAGAGGGGAGACACGGCTGTGAGAGTACTCAAATGGTACTCCCTACATGAGCATAATTTTTTTTTTATATCCAGCTTTTCCTCAATGGCTGGCAATTTTGGTCTCATTTGGACATACTTTTAAATCACTTGATTTTTTTAATAGCTTGAACTTCTACCATTTAAAAATACATTATGAAATAGACTGTTTAATCACCTAACCGAAAACCACAGAGGCTTCTGAAAGTTTACAATTAAAAAAATTACTACAGATTGCAAGTAAAAATTACATTATATCTGATGACTTGATATAAGGAAAAAAATATTTATGAAACAAAATGTAAGGATTTACTTAGACTCAATTCATTTCGATAGGAGTGAGCCACACATTCGATTTCCTTTTGACTCTAGTTCAGGTTCATTTCAGATTTTATTTCTAATTCAACAAATAAAACATTTAGAAAGTTAAAATAGAAAGTTACAGCCATTATCAAGCAGCTATAACTATTTATATACGCTCTTCTGACTCCAGCAGATGAACTGAAATCAGTACAATAGAATAGATGTAAATTATTGTAATCTGAGAACATTTAAAAATGAGAAATCCCAGAGTTGCAAAGATGCCACGATATCTGTGTGGTCTCTTTATGCACAAATATTCTGGGTGCTGCAATATTAATATGTCTCAGAGACCCCCTTGTCAAAAATTCAGATATGTGGTACTGTCTGGTGAAAAGCCAGTAGAAAGATTGTTTTTGTTTTCCAATTTAATTGCTTGTAAAACTGAATCAATATTAATCATACTAGCTGGCAAATAGGTAAGTGAAATCAAGGAAGTCTACTGTAAAAACAGCAATATAGCATTAAATTCATACTGCTGCAAGTCTGACAGCAGTCACTGCATATCCGAAAATCCATTTTACTTCCTCTCATATGCATATGGTTACAGCTTGCTTTTCAAATAAATCTGATCAACATTTTGTGTTATTTGAACATTTTCCCATCTGGTGGATTGTTCATAAAACTCATTCTCCCTGATTTAGTGAGGCTAGGAACACACCAGCCTGAATGGTATGAGATTTGTATTTGGAACTTCTGGGTTTTTACAATCCCTCATATATCCCATAATATGTTCCAAATTTTACAACACATTAATTTATGTTTTAAAGCTAATAAGCCAGGTGTCACGGTGCTTGGCTATTCTTTGCTGCGTTACAGGTCATGCTCACTGAGTCTTTGTACATTTTATATCAAAAGATGAAATGGCTTTAATTTTTAGAGGCATTTTACTTCTTTACTGTAATACTCAACCCTCTAAAATGAGTCTGACTGTCCCAAAATGTATTTAGTCCACATGCAGCTCTTACTTCAATTGAATAAAATACTGCTTGCAACCAATTACTCTAATGGTCTAAACTAAGTAATATTTTTTGAATTAAATTAAGGCATTAACATTTCCTGTATTGATTTTTTTTCTTTAGCAGTCTTATTGTTCAATGACCTCCAAATGCTGGCACAGTGGAGCAATAAAGGCAACATGGGAATATCTTAGTAAATATCTTACCACCACAACAGTGATAAGTTATGAACACCACTCTTTCTGATCACTAGAAAGGATAGTAATAAAAAGTGTAGAAACCACATAGTTTATAGGAAACAGAGAAAAAAATACAAACTTATCATCTTGTAATAGACATATTTACATGTTACATGTTTCTGCTTCTGATACTTGAATACAAACCATTTTGCTTAACATGAGACCGGTCAGCCTGAGCCACCAGAATGTATCCCATCATTGCTTTTGTCCTCAGTCACTTCCTTCCAGGAATATGGTATATTTCTGAATTTCCTCTTGTCTTGACATTGCACAAGGCTGACAATACTGCACATGTTGCCATCATCTCATGTGGCAGCCAGTGATTAGAGCAGATTCAAACAGATAAAGAAGTCCCTCATTGGATGGCCCACACAAGGTGCTACCTTCACATTATTAAAACATTAGTCATAGTAGAGCCCTTGGGTGTGCAGGGACCTGCTGAACTAAACAAAGCAAAATGAACCTCTGTCAAACCAGTAAATAACGTGCTAAGCTTATTTCAAGAGTTTCCCTTTGCTTCTTAGATGTTACTCAGTTCTTCAATACAATTTAAAATGTTTTCCTTATTACACTATGTGGAATTTAAAACCATCCTCCCATAATAATGTTGGTAATATCTGCTTTAAATAACCACCACCATCAGACATTTTCAGCTACTATACATCTGTTCTGTTTTAAAAAAATTAACATTTTAATAGGAAGCATCTCCTTTAATTTTTTGGCAAATTGTTCTCTTACTTAATGCCTTGTATCTCTTCAGATGTATGAATTTTGCTGGTTTTCCATATTTTCTCCCAATATGCATTCTAGTTTGCTCATACAACAGGCTCCAGCAGGTTGGATGTAGAGAGCAGAAGCTTCATAAGATAGTAAAGGTTTTAGAATGCAAATCTCTTGCTCGATGGAAAACTGCTGTAATTGTTTAGCGGCTGCTGATAGAAAGCACCCCATATTTTTAAATGAAAGCAATAATGGCAACCATGTCCTCTGTGAATCTAGATGTTGCTAGGTTATATAAAATGTGGCATGAACATATAACAGATTGAGCTTCACAGAAAATGCAGCTGGGAGAGGGGCATAACAAGTAGATCACATACAAGCTGCTGTGTCAGACACTCTGCTTCTCAGATCAGGCAACCTGGACATGTACTCCATAAGAAATACAAACACCTAGAGAATTAAAAAGATTAAAGTATTGATGCATATAGATGCTTTGAAGACTAAGCTGTGGGGCAGATTTTGAGCTAGCCTTATGTGTCACTTGGACACATGCATTTAAGTAATACTTTAGACAGAAACAGCCTTTGTCTCTGTCCTGAAATCTGATTTTTGAGGGAATTTGAGCTCTAGGCAATGTTACTTTGAAAATCCTACTCTATGGTGCAATTCATTTTATTTCATGGCAATTCTGTATTCTATTTAAGCACCATTTTATTTTCCCAAACTTTAAAAGTGTGGTGATTTTAGGGAGTGTTTAGCTGGAGAACAGTTGAAGGACAGCTAGATTTAGACCTTAAATCATGCTTATGAGCTAAGATAAAGCTTTAAAGAAGAGGAATAAATCCAAAAAAAAGCCAATAAAGGGTAATTTAATTAGAGACCTGGCAACAAAAGTATGGTTTTTATAGCATCATCTATTGATAAGTACTGTTTCACCTTTCTCTGCATGGGAGGTTGCCAGTTTTACATCCAAGAATTTCTTGGCATCACTGAGCAAAAACTCACACATTTAATATAGACCAAGGCTGAAGAATGTTTAGCAGGATTAAGTATTAGCACATCAAAACCACTTGGAGTATATTTCTTCCTTTCATAAAGCAAATTAATGCAGGTAGTCATTAAAGAAGCTGGTATATTAAAATAGAATCAAAGTTATATATCAAACCTCACTGCAAATCTTGGGGAACATGTCTTTACAATAATATATGAGTTGACCTTCAGCTCCAAATATCCATCAGACATTTCTATCTGCCATTCATTCCAAATTAGTAAAGTATACAAAGTGATTTACTCCTGTGAATTGATATGGTCTGGATCATCACCAAAAACTTATGCCTACCTTATTAAGTACCTAATCCACTTTCTCTTGATAATGATTCTTTGCACTTGCATTACACTTCATCTTTACAAAGAGATCCACAAAGTAGTATATGGTACTTCCTCTCTAAATAAAGGCAGAAGTTAATTTTCACTAGGGAGATACTGTACATACAAATTGGACAGTTCTAGTACTGGAAGCTAGGTGTTTCTTAAGATATTTTTTAGAAGTTCTTATAGTACTTGACCTAGGGAGTTTGTGTGGGTATTACAAACTATGAAAATCATTCAAAGCAAATGGTGATAGGTAGATGGCTCATGGGGAATTAATGCATCCCCTTCATCACTCTTTGCCTCACTGTATTGTTTAGAAGGAAACAAATATTCATCTCTCACTTCCTTATTTGTGGGAGGGACAGCCTCAAATTCTGAAGTAAATGGAAATATCCAATTTAATTCCTAAGACTATATCAAGACAACCACTATTTGATGTGTTTAATACACAGTCTCCTGGAAAGACTAGCAGAGCAGGTAAACAATATTAGCAATTTATTATCATTAGTTGTGATTTCAGGGTCTTAACTACAACCTCGTTATTGAACAAATGTTACCTACCTCCCATTTTCCCATTTTGTTATGGAAAAAATGTTGCCTACATCCCATTTCCCTGAAAACAGCTAAAAAAAGATTATATCAAGTAAGGTGATATAATTGACTGATCCACCCCTAGCTGAGATTCCTTTTCTGAAGATGCACGACAAGTCTCTCTCTGGCTCCAAACCTTAGATTCCTATGGATTTTTATGATTAGAGCTTGTATTTTGCTGCTGTCTCAGCCTCTTGGCTTCTAGGCCCAAATATGAGGTAGGACAGTCTGTCAAGTATTAGGCCTTGATATTTGGTTTTCTGCTTTGAGTCTCAAAGTAGCTATTTATTGCCTCCTATCTTTCACAAGCCCATTGGGAATTTATCTGAATTTGTGGATACAATGAATTTGTTTGGCACACAGGAGATTTTTGACAGCTAAAAAAGTAATATCCAGTTCTTCTAAATGAATTTTGTTTTCACATATGTTACTTAGAGACGTAGCATACGTTGTGTGTAATAGCTCTGCAGGATAAAAGCAAATACTTAGAGCACACAGCCATGTCTCTGCTTTTCCTCATGATCCAGAAACCCTTTTGATTTAATCAGCACTGCTAGTGATCCTAGACTCTTCCCCTTTCCAGCCCTCCTTGTGACCACACATCCTAACACCTTTCTCTATTATGACCTTTCGTTTGGCATTTTTCCACTTTTCTCTCATCTGAAAAATGTCATTAGCAAATTAATGGTGTTTAGCATGGTCTTACGCTCTTTGGACTTGGTCAACAGCTGAGTATGCCAGTTATTTCATCCAACATCATTTATTTCATCATCAACATTTATTTCAACATCAATTATTTCATCATTAACATCCAATAAATAGGAAAAACCTCCTCAAAGTTCATGTGCACAAATCCTTTGAAAAGACAACATAACATTTTATCAGATCCATATTACACGTCACTCTTATTCTTCAATTAATGATTTTTCAAGGCTTCAGATTTCTGGAAAAACTGGAGTTCTATAACCACTATTTTAATACAACGCAAGAGATACCTCTATGGGTTAGGACTCAACCCATGGGAATATAAACCTCAATTATAATAATGAATTAACAATAAAATGTTCAGAACTGTGGATTTTTAAGAAGCAGAGTCAAACTGACATTCTTCTCTTGCCCCCCACACCCAAAAGATGCATGAATGCAGATTTCGTTATTAACTTCTTGTGTATGTTATTGAGGAAATGTCAGTTCTTGGTATAAGAACACAAAAACGATGGAGCAGTTGTATTGGATGAGACCAGGCCACTCTCACCCAATGTTTTCTCTCCCAGTGTGACTGTGAAGGGGTGCCTAGGCAAGAAGACAAGAACGTGATGACCTTATGTGATACTTGCTCCTAGCATGCTCCCATGCTCCAAGACATCAGCATGGAATGAGATAAGGTATCTTGTAACTCTGAGCAATGACACCACCATGCAGAGTACGTCTGCAGCATAGTTAGATTTTTCTAGTTATTTCTTAAGCTTGCTTTATCTAGCTACTTGGTCTACCAAGAGGCGAAACAATCCCGTTAAGGAATTCATCCATTACATTCTGAGTGTCCCAAATGGATGTGTACAGACAGTACTGGATTTGAGACTGTTGTGAGTTCACTATTGTTAATATACAGGCTAACTGGATTGAATTCAGTCATGCCTCCTGAATGCTTGCACAATAACAACATTCCGAAAAAGAAAACAAAGCCACCACTGGATGGGAATGGGATCTGAGAAACAATACAGAGTTGTAGCTGTCCAGAATTACGCAAAGCACAAACTGTCATTTGTCCATTCTAGCTTTAGACATTATCAAAATATGATTAAAAATTCAGCTCTTGTGGCACATGAGTAATCAACCAGTTTTCTTACAAAATCAATCAGTAAATAAGCAAAACTAATTATTCTGGGAGAGTAGCAAAATCCTGAACCAGCCAAAATAATTTCTCTCACAGAAATGTGAAGGTAACTCTTTTCTCCTTCTTTAATGTCCAACTCATATGTAGACAACACTGTGACTTAACTACAAGTGTTGGAGTTCAGCCTTAGGACATTTTTGTTTAGGATAGTCAGCATTTAATTGTATCTTTCTTAAAGGATACACAAACATTGTTTATACTTTGTATCATTGCTAGCTTTGACTCGTATCCTATATGAGTGATTAAATCTTTTTCAAATGATGTATGTACAGTCTGGTTTTGTACTAGCTTTCTGAAATTACACCTACATATTTTTGCATCTACATATTAAATTCTCACTGTAAATAGTTGTTGTCACAAATTTAGCATAGCATAAAAAAAGAATATATTTTACTAAACCATAAACTCTTGCTGTGTAACCTTTAATTATGCAGAAAAAGTATAAAGCACTAATAAAAGGCAGACAACTCAGTTTCAATGAATCAAATAAGTTGTAATGTTCAGTAAAAACAATTATCTTCACATGAATATCAGTACATTATGTTGGTAAAATATTTAAAATATAAGAAGCAAAACAATTCCCAATGTTTAGAATAAGAAAGCAGCAGATCAAGGTAAATTCCAGTTCTAGATAATCACTACAAAATAAATTTGCTCGAGATGGTTCAGAACACCTGAGCATTTCAGTGACTATAGCAAAAGTGTTATTGCTCTGTTTATGTGATAAAGGTGTCAGTCGTGATCAATAAGGATGGTAACGCTTTGGCAAATACATGTCAATGGATGATTATCTCTGAAGAACAAGTCTCCATAGCACCAGAGCAAAAATGTGTATCTGTGGGAAGGGTAGAGTGAGAGCAGAAGACATTATCATTACTTCTGAACAGCGGTGCAAGTGCTTCAAGGTTGTTTGCTGCCTGCAGACTTCTCAATTTCTTCATGCAGTGCAGCGCAATGGAGGGATTTTTGAAATAATACCAGCATTCAAAAAAAAAAAAATCAATATGATGTATGACTCTTATCTCTGTTTTGCAGAAGTTAATGCCCAGTTTTCAACAGTAAGGAAAAAAAATAGATCAAAACAGCTAAAGAAGTCAAAGCTGCTCAGTTCATAGTGCAAAAGCAATAATATTGGTATTAAAGCGAAACTATTACATAACTTGGGCAGATGGAGTGCTTTGCCCTCCCCCCCTCCAAAAAAAAAAAAAGTTGCAAATCTGAATATTTCCATAAAAAGTCAAATCTTCTGAGGCTTCTGCACACAGTCCAAAGGATTGTGTCATATGTGATACTTGCAAAAGGCTGAATACAATAAAAGTGCTTTCCATAAACTTCTAGATGCAATGCAACATTCTGAGGTAAAAATCTCAGGTTATGCTCATCAGAAGGAAGCTTGCACTAACCGTGTCATGCTTCTGAACTCTGCTTTCATTCTACGGTGTGTTTCTACATGTTGCTTGTTGGATGTTTACTGTCCCATCATCCAACCTGAAGAAGCCTTCAATTAAGGCTTGGAACAAGCTGTACATTGCTACCTTCTGACACCTGTTCTGCCCAGAAACCTCATTTCTGAGGAACCTTTGCTTTAATAAAAAGTAAAGCAGTGGTGTTTCAGGAAACAACGGATGGACTCCAAGACCTGAACTCTTGAACTCCGGCCAAACAGCCTTGGGCGTATCATTTTGCAGCTCTCTCTGCCTATATGAAGTGAGGACGTCTGTGTTCTTGAGTAATTTCACCGTGTTTTCCCTACAGTATTCTCTGTGTAAAAATTATATTTTACTTAATAGATGAATAAATAAAGACTTGTTTGACAATGAAAATCATGTGTGCTTTTTAAGAATAAAAATATCTATCCTCTCTACTTTTGTTAGCCATTTTAAACATATCATGAAAATGTGTATATGTCGACAAGGGCACATGCTGCATTGAGGAGAGACCATTAACGTTTTTAAACATGTTATGAAATGGCAGAACAAAGATTGTTCCTCTGTGTTTAATTGGGTCAAGGACTTTTCAGTTCAAAATACAATAAAATGAAAAGGGTATGATAAACATATAAAAATGACAAAATACTATGATACTAACTTGAAATGGAAAATGACAGAATATTAATGTTCTCACTAAAGGAAAGGGTTGAAGGGACAGTATAACACATTCATTGTGTAAGCAGGCAGAACGACGGAAAGCCTCTGTCCCTTTATTAGATGACTATAAAATTAGAGGTATTTTGGAGTAAGAAGAAACACATAAAATGCTATCTTCGCTCACTATCTTGGACTTTTTTCTTTCTTATACTGCCAGAGATTCAGCTTTTATAGAGTCTGAAATATTTTTGTAGAAATATCAAGTGTGGGCAGTTGTCTGACTTGTTTTTTCACACTGAATGAATCTTCACCATGGGACAACCTTTCCTGCTACTCAGTACAAAGTTAAAAGTGTTACATCATTGAGACAAACATTCACTTTATGATCACATCCCCAAACATGTAAAATGCTGGAACCTGAGTCACTTTTCTTTGCTTTGTACATTTTGGAAGTATTGTACATACCTTAGACCTCTAGCCTAGTGTAATCCTAGAGATGATATACAAAACAAACCACTTCAATGATGAGACTGTGATTAAAAGATAAAACTGCAAGTTAACGCCTGTAGAAATTGGGCTTTGATAATTGTCTACCGATAATGAATCATTGTTCAACAATTGGTATTTTGAATTGTGTAGCTTTTCTGTAAAATGATACTTTCATGTTCTTTAAAATACTGGAGTACACTCCACCTGTGTGACAGACATGTAAGTCTTCCTCTGTCAGAGTGCATACTTGCTAGAGTTGCTTTTAACCTTTAAATTGACAAAGGGTGTATAATCATTGGTAATGTGAAATGGCCCACCTTATGTCACCAGAACTTAGAGAATTACTAGACAGTATTTAGCATGGCCCTTCTTTTACGCTAACTCCTCATCTTTGTCTAGCTGATTGTCTTTATTTCTGCATTTAGCAACATCAAATACAGGGGAAATTAGGATTTTGACAGATTGAATAGTATTGTAAGAGGCCTGTGTGTTATCAGCAGAGCCTGAACAAGGTGGAGAGGGAAGATGGGAAGACATCTACAAGGTATTTACATATTAAATAAACCTTGCTATAACATCATGTGCCTCTCACAATGAACCACATAGTACAGCACCAAAAGATCACAGATCCACACTGCAGGTACAGGTAAAGCCTGACACTCAAAAGCATGAGGGCATTTCTGAATCCTTGACTGCAATAATGTTACTCTGTAACATATTTCCACATTTTGATGTGCAATCCTACTCCTCTTCAAGAGCTGAGAAAAGTTTGTACCTGGAATCAGTTGGCAGCAAACTCTTGGAACACAAAAGACTGCATCCCAGTTGAGCTACCAACTTCCTAAGAGAACTTGTAGAGTAGCGAAGGTCCACATTCAACCCCACAATTCTGGCTTGCTAACTGAGGGATTCTGTAGCTGAAGGCTGCTGTTAGTGTCAGCAAAGAGAAACAGGAGCTCCCAGAGCACAGCCCAAAGCATTGGCTAACGACAGAGATTACAGCAGTTGTGCTATTAATGTAGCTGCCTTATCGAAGATGTATCTATGCCTAAAACCTCAGGCACCACACTGGTAAGCTTGTGGACATTGGGGCACCATATTTTGCTCAAAAGTTTTCAGCAAAATGCAGTGGTTTTGTCAGAGTGTCGCATAGGAATTAGTGGCCTCAGAGTGGGGATTCACAGCATCTTAAATGCTGAGAAAAGAGGTGGATGAAGCAGGGGACAGGAAACACTTCAGACAGGATTGTGATCGGAAAGAAATGAATCCTATACTTTCTTTACTTCAAGCACACTGACCAGAGCTGCAGAGGAATGAATGCCTCCTTCTACTGGTACTGGAAACATCCTGAATCCTCCTGAAAAATTAGACAACTAGGTCTTCAATTATGAGAGTGAGGAAGACCCTTTTTTTTTCTTTTTTTCTTTCAAGATATATCTGAAACAGAATGAAGCAAGAACAGCTGCCCTCCTGTATTTAATAATTCTGTGATTACAATACTCCATAAAGACATGAAGTGCTAGAAGTCACAGTTTCAATTTCCTGGAATGGGGATTTAAATCCTCATTTCCTGCTTTTCAAGGAAGCTCCTGAATCAACAGTATAGACTGTGCTGTTTGGGAAAAAGGATGGCAAGATGTAATTTAACATTTTTAATTGAAGTTGTTCCACATTCTGTGGAATAGTTAGATATTTGGAAGGAAAGAGGGAGACAAAGCTAGAATGAGAAATAGTATGACTATTTAACCTAATGTACATACAACTCTCTTGGGACAGCAGAGCTGTAGATCATGGTCTTTGCTCTTACTTAAACAGTTATTGGAGCATGTCACATTTCAGCCAGCAAAATCACCAAGACAGCAGGACATTTTATTAGGGAGGAGAAAAAAAAAAGTTTAATCTGTCAAAGTGGAACATCTGGTCACTTTTGCTTATATTTTCTGATGCTGGACTAATAACACCATACATTTAACGTGGGTGCATTTAAACTGTAATCTAATTAGATGAAAGCATTCAGGTGCCACATAGCTAAGATGCCAAAATACTGGTTTTGTTTACAGTCAGAAGCTGCTGCAGTTACTGATGCTGTGTTGCCGTACCAAGCTTTGCTTCACCAAGGTCCCATCATCCAACAGTAAGCAGCAGGGGGGTACTAATCTTTTGCACTAACACTTCAGTTTTCTCATTACAAAAATTGTCTTCATCTTTCTGGCCTAGGCAAACCCTGATCAGTGTCACTCAACTTTGGGGGCCACAGATTGGGACGAGCAACAGCAGAAGAAGTGTCAACTGCAACAGCAGATATTTTAGCAACAGCTGTCAGGTTTTGTATGCTCTTTCTGGATATCAGTTTGAATACTCCAGCTTTGCCAGCTTGAGGTGTCTGTCCCCACTATATGTTACAGAGCCAAGTGAGGGTAGGATGTTCTTTAGAATGAAGCAATAAACACGGTTGTAACAGCATTGGTATTGATTGTTAGCATCTTCATACCTTCTCAAAAGAACTGAAAGTGTAATCAGAGTAATGATAAAAGAGTAACGATATAGGTACACAGTTATAAACCCAAATCACCTTAAAATTATGCTTTGCATTTGCACTAAGGCTTGCACACAACGCATTTCACTATTTTTAAGTTTCATGGCATATCTGAGAGGAGAACAAATTTCATGCAGCGTCAATGAGTAAGTAAATGGCACAATGGGAAACAGTAGCTTTAACTCTCAGCTTCATGCTTTAACCACTGGTCTATTCAAGGGAGTGAATGGGTCATTTATTCCTGAAGTACAGTTTCCACTTCAGTGTTCACATGTACCTGCTGTGTACAGAAGCAAATTAAAAACATAGGAATTCAGTTGGAGTGGAATCCTTTGGACGAGCCTCGTTGGACGGAAAGAGTCGGCCAGAGTAACGACAGCGTCCCAATATGGGTTAAATCGTTCTCCATTTTATTTTAATGTGCGCAACAACAGAGTGTATATATATGAAACTTTATCTTAAGCACGTGCTAAACATACAATAACGATTGGTTACAATGCACTGATCACGCACCCCACCCCAATTACTATTGGTGAGCAGCTGCTGTCCACGCGCCGTGACATTCCATGCCCCCTTCTTGTGCCTCCATTTAAATTCTGCTTTTCTGCCGGCAGAGGACAACAAGCAGCAGGCCCAGGCCTAAACTGTGGTTATGTCAAGCCCTGGATTGTTCACCGCATATACATTATGCCCTCTCTCTTCTAAAAAGCCATCCACAATTCCCCCTTTTTCTTTTTGAACAATCCAGGCGTGATGAGCTATGCGTTCTAAACCCCTCTTAATACAGGTTAGTACTATACAAAAGCAAATCGCAATTAAAAGCAAAATAATCAAAAAGCACATACCCTCAACTAACAAACCCTTTAACCATGCTGTGATTCCCCAACTATTCAACCATGTACTTAAACCCCAATCATCATAAGCTAGCTTTTGAGTCAGATTATCTAGTCTCTTAATTTCCTTATGAATCGATTCCGAGTGATCAGATAAGTTCATGCAACACATTCTATCAAAATCTTCACACCCATGACCATGAGCTAGTCATAAAAAATCAACTGTGGCCCTATTTTGCAGTGTAGTATGCCTTATACTATCAACATCAGTGACTAATTCATCTAACATTTCAGATGTAAGATTAAATTGCTGTTCCCCCCAAAAGAGGTTTCAGGGAATATATATAAAAATAAATGCCATTTATGAATGCCTACTTGTTTATCTAATTTGTATTTCAAAGGTTCACAAAATATGCTTTCTCACTTTGGCCAGTGGCTCCCTTTACCTGCTATGTAATTATTACTTATTGGCAATATTCCAAAAATTCCACTTGCTTTTGTTCTTTCTCTAGCTTCATGATGAATTCAGCTGAAGCTGCTTATAACTTGTTACAGTACTCCTTAAGTATCTTTTTGCTCTGTCCACTTTTTCAGGCTGTAATTGGTTAATAGCTACTGTTCACGCGCTGCAAACTAACGAGGGATTGGATCTTAACAGTTAGCACAAGCTCTAACATTCAGCATTACTTCAATACAAAATTGTTGATTTGCTGACTCTTGATTTCTTCACTGGACACACTTTATCTTGTTCTCGCTCAAGGCTGTGGAGGAGTCACGTAAGGCACGTAGGCTGTTTTGCTCTTGTTCACATAGGCCTCGCAGGCCTGTTCAGTTCAGTTCCATATAATGTCCATTCTTTTCAAAAAAGTCCCTCAGATATCCCAGAGAATTCCTATTAAATTCTTCCATTTGTGTATGTCTAGGAAGGTTAGGGATCCCTCCACTCTGAACCATGAGTACTTCTGCGTAATAGTGACACTCCAGGTAATCAGCCAATAGGTTAGATAATTATTTGATTTCCCTCAGTATCTCCTAGATCTGCAAAGTAGGATTGTAATTGCAATGAATAAATGGTATTTCTGCTTTGGAATAAAAACCAAAAAAGAGAAGATACATAAAAATAGTAGTATATATATATATATATCGCTTATGAATAAAGGAAAGAATCACAATAACAATAATAGTTCTACTGTAATGGCTGTTCGTTTTACCTATGCTTTACTGTTCTTAAGGCTCTGGTCTTGTTCAGTAAGAGCAGTGGGAATTCTTACAGGTTTCACATGGCATCAACCCCAAATCTATTAATTTTGGCAGGGCTTAATCTTGAAGTTTCAACTTTCTCCACTAACTTATGTCAAGTGGAACATTGGTATTCATAATAACCAATTTCACCTCTTCAGAAATATGTTGCTTCTTTACAACAAAATCTTTTTTTTTTTCCCAGAGCTCTAGAAATAACTGCCTTTATGTTCTCCATGAACACAATGTAACAGCTAAGTTCTAAAAATTGGAATAATGTAACTAATAAAACTTCCTACAGTTTCTAGAGATGTAAAATGTAATTACCTGACTTGGATTTTGCCCAAGGTCTAATATTAACACTCTCCTTTCATGAAGGCACAAAGAGTAGTGTTTCAGAATTTCAGTTTTATGTCCTCTTTCAAGCATATGAACCCAATAAATTGCAATCATGAACTTAATGTCACTGATTCTTGAAGTTCATCTGTGCAATAGTTTATCTCAAATGGTCACCTGAAGACCTCTTCATCCCTTACTGGGTTCATTTTCCTGGGAATAACCTCTTGAAATAATGTCTTAAAGACAAGCAGTCATATGTAGGATTCAATGTTGAATGTGCTAAACTGTATTCCTTTATGCTACTAGTAAAGTACTCGTCATAATGTCATTACTTTCAGCATGAACTTAGAAGTGTTCCAGCCAGAGATCTTGTCTGGAATTGCTCCTGACACTTTAAAAAAATAGTTACAAATAAAAATGTTGAAGCTACAAGTAGCCATGGCAAAAAATGTCTAGCATTATGAAGGACCATTCTCTTTTATATTCTCGCAGGCAAGTAATGCTTAATGTGACCGTCATGCAATGCCTGCAGACATTTTTGGGTATTTTAATAAAAATGTGCAAGTTTGGTTTTTTTACTTTTTTCCCCTCAAAACCACCAATCACACACATATAGAAAAGAAGAGCAAGCTTTTGAAGACAGCAACCGACTTTCTTCCCCCCTTTTCCATGTTATTTCAACCGTGAAAGAAAAAAACAAAAGATGTATCTCAATCAACTTTTGATCTCCTGAAAGGGTATCTACTGACACTTCCCTGATCAAAATGGGTAGTGATAAAGACACAGCCTCTGAAGAAAGCAAAGGGAGAAAGTTATTTATTACCTGTCTTCTCATTTAGGTTACTGTTAATTGTAAATTTACAGAAATGCTGTGGATCTAGAGGCCACTAGAAAATAATTTCATGAGAAGCATGAATATTTAAACACTTATTTATATTTGTATATTTAAACACTTGTTCAGATAAAATAATTAAAATAATAAAATTAAAAATAATTTAAAAATAAAAAACCACCCTGAAATACATTTAATTTTCAAAAGTATCTTTAAACTCTGTTTCCATTAACAAAAACAATATTTATAGGAATTCTGCTGTCTTTATAGTATTTTCGGAACACATACCAAAGCCCTGTAGGATAATAACTACAGATCTACACGAAGACACACAGCACACTTTCTTATTGACTGTCTTGAATTTTTAGTTTTACTCTTTCCTGTTTAAGAGATATAGTCAAGGAAAGACACAGTACTATATTGTCTTGGTGATGAATCCCAGGTGACTAATTGGAACTTTGAAATCATTCTGAAATCATAATATCATTAGAAAACAGCTTACAGACAACACTTCTGCTGAACTACAGTCATATTAAAAGCTTCTCAAAGTACACTGAGTAACAATTATGGTCTTTTAAAGAGTCTGTCTGATGATAATTCCTTAACTAAAAACATGGTCCAGTGCTGCTTTTGAAGAGTTTTTAATTATAGGATTTTTTTGCAAAACAAAAGCCAGCATTGGATTCACTCAGGAGCACTGACATCAAATTATTTTATCTTCTATATCACTAACGAGATTTTCTTATGCTGCCTCAAGTTCAGCTGAAGGGCTCTTCAAATTCTAAACCAGCCCCATCTTATTAACATGTGTGAAGTCATACCACTGCAGAGATGCTGAGTGGAAACAGAAAATCTTTCTGAATAAAACTCTAAGAGATATGATCTCTCTCTACTGCCTGTCTACTATGGTGGAGTTCTGCACAGGTCATGGTGATAACATAACCTAGTTAAGGTATTGTCCTTTTCTGGAATTTTGACAAATAAAATTAATCCTGCACATACATATCCAGAACCATAAACCCGTGTGTCTTCACAACAATATTATCACCCATTTAGTATCCAAACTACAGCTTCTAAGTGGTCATATTCTAAGCAGATATTTTCAAAACACAACCGTATTTTTCTTATGCTGCACCAGAAAGACTTTCCTGTACACACTGGTAAAACGCCACCTTTGCCATGGTGTACAAGAAAAACAATGACAGAATACAGAATTACTGATATGGGAAAAATAGTCCTTTCCCCTATCCCGTCTTTTACTGTTTTCTACCTGCATTAAAAGCTATCTGAGGTAATAAGCCTCAGATAAGTTTTAGAAGGAGGAAGGCAGAAGTATTCAAATATGCAGATGGCATATGACATAGCATTGAACCTGTAAGATCAGGAGTCAGAGATAGTGTTCCTGTACAAGTAATCAATTACAGTGCGTAGGACATCCCTGGTCTTCTCTGTATACTTGTAGCCTCAAGCCTAGAAAACATTATGTCTCCTCGTATCTTCACTGGATCAATAACCTTATGTCTTCTTCCTGAAATTAAAATATTAATGGCAGAAATATTCAAAAAATATTGGCTAATTTTATGGAATTAGAAAACTTGCTCTTTTGTGTGCCAGGAATGTTTAGAGTTACTTCTCACCTGCCCTCTGTGTTTGGTGTGAGGCTGCTGTCCGGCAGCTGTTGGGGTGCAGTTCACCATCAGGATCAGCTCAGCCAGGGGCACTTGGCCTCTTCTGTGCATCTGACGTGTTGTCACAGAAAAGGCAATGCACCCTGCAGGCAGCCTAAAAGAGCAACACAAGGCTGGCTGGCAAAGAAACCTCACTCAGGAAAGGAAAAGCATTTGGAAATCATGGGACAGCCGTGAAGATGGGAGGCAGGGGTTTATGCAGGATGTTTCTTATGGGTCCGCAGCTGAATACCTGTCAATTTCACATGTACGCACTTAATGGCAAGCAAAACTTAAACAGATTATAGCCAAACTCAGAAGAGTTGGTTAGGATTAGAATATGGGCTGCTAGTAGGAATTGACATGGTTTTCAACTCTGACCAAATGATAACAATGTGTTTCAGAAGTTAATACTATCCCAGGATTACTGATGTCAACCGCATTAATTTCTGTAAATCAACTGAGCTTAGAAATGATAACAGGCAGGCAAAGAAAATTTTAATGGAAAATTTTTCTTATTATTCTTTAGTCCAAATAAGAATAAGGAAATTATTTGACTCTTTTGGTTTCTGTGTGATTATGTTTATTTAAAGCAACAGAACACTATTTAATTATGTATGTGAATACTTGGAACTTACAATTACTACCCAACAGGCAAACTCTGTTTGGGTTTGTTGGAATGCCAATGGGCTTTTATTAGTTAAGCCCATCATTCTGTTGTGAAATGGAAATGAAAAGTGGAAAATATGTTTTCCTTCTCTAGGGATCACTTCAGTTTCTTTTTCTCTTTATTTTATCAGGCTTCTTGTTGCTATGGGGGTCTTGAAGGCCTATTATTAAAACACCCTGCAGTCCTAAGGGAAGAAAAGCAAGCTGGTGCTGCAGATGGGAACAGTGTGAATGGAATAAACATAAGAACCAAAGAACTCAAATAAATGCAATAAATTCTATGTGTTACTCTCTTTCCAAAGTTCAGTTGGAGTTTCCGACTTTTACCTTTCATTATTTGTGAATATGAGGTAACTCATTGCACAGGGGCACCCCAAAAGTCAACTTAGGTAGGGAACAAGCTCCATACAGACTTTATTCTACCCAGAACTGTTTAGCAGAAAACCAGCTACAAATGGGGTTTATCCAACATGATTCAGCACTCCAACAACATTATACAACACAGGTTTGGATACCTGTTAGGGGTTCAGTTGCTATATAACCAACTCAAATTCAAGGGGATCAGATTGCAAAACTCTAGAGTGATAATTCAAAATGTGCATCTTCCCACTCTGTGTCAAAGTGAAGACTCTCAAGGGTACTCACAGGATTTCTTACCAAGTCAGTGTCTCAGTCCCCAGGGAATGTTCCTTAGATGGCCAGTGAAAGAAGGAGAGTCTTCAACTGCAGATCCACTGCTCCAAGGAAAACCAAGTCAATGGAAACCTCCAGCGGGCTCCATTTATACCCTAGTTGAATCTGAGCTGTGGGCCAGAAACTTCTCTCAACCGAAGCATTTCATTGGTCAGGGGCCCTGTCTGTTGACCAAGGGGCGTGTGCATGATCACAGTGGTCCATGAACCTAGAAGCTTCTGTTGCGTTTGGGGGCAGGGAGAGTGCATCTGCCACACTGATACTACCATCCAAATATAAAAACACAAAAGTAAAAAACAAGTTAGTTATGCTGGCTCTTCTTCGGTTTCCTTTCAGACAAAACAAGTTAAATCCAAGTCACTCTATTCTGTATAGACATCCAAACTGAAGCAGAACTAGAATTAATACTAATCATAGAAATGACTTCTTCATAGCTCTTTTAGAAAAATAAAGTAAAATATACAAGAAACACTTACTTGCCAGTTAAGCAAGTAGTTTGTGTCTGTCCAGAATGAATAGCCTGTCAGGACTTCTTTGTGATTTTTTTTTTTTGAGAGAAACACAGGCACTGGTAAAGCCATACCATAGTGACTACACAACTACTAGCTCCCAGGTCCATTCAAAGTAAGGCTAGATATACTGCTACAACATTAGGTACAATAATTCCCATCGCATCCACCACATGTCCATATATACTTCATTCATCATATTCTGATATGGAAATATATTACACATTTTATTACAGAGTACCTTATGCACATTTATAAGTGAGTTTGTTTACCTCTTCCCTGACCCACAGAGGCCTAAATCTTTACATAATGGTTTTTGGTTTTGATTTAGTTGAAGTACATCAGTAGCTGCAAAATGTTGTAATCAAGATACAGCTCAGCTCCTTCCCACAGGCAGTGTCCAGCTCTAAGGCCTTCTGTGGAGGAAATCCCTTTCCTGGCTGACTGACAAACACTCAACACAAAATCGGTTTGTGAGAGTCATAAATGCAGTAATCTTGCCCCAGAGTAACATACATTATGTTCATAGTACATATCTGTCATTTTATGGCACTAAATGTATCATAATGAACTGATTTCATTAACTTCCCTGAGTCTAGATTATAAAGCATACTCTGAAGCCTTTATCATCAAAGAAATGTTCTTAAAAGCTAATATTTGCATTATATGTTCACAGTACCAATGTTTAGTGCAAGACTTGGGAGGTCCTTAACTTTATCATTAGTTTGAATCACAACCAGATTAACACTTGTTGTGATCTAATTCTAGCATAGCCGAAGGGAAAACCTGAATGTGAAGCTGACATTTGTGGTTTAAAAAAATTTTCTTTAATAAAGCAAGGGAGAGGGGGAGGTGAGGATAAGGGTGTTAAAGTGTTGTTAGCACTAAAATTTTTACATAACTCTATCCTAAGCCTGAAGGAAATCCAACGATTTCTACATTTATGCTGAAAGTATTCAAAATATCATTGTAGAACAGTAGGAAGTCTGGACAAGGTATTACACCCTTTATTATCTCACCATTGTGGATACTTTGACAGTAAGAGAGAATAAAAAGGTCAATAACAATACAAGTATAGAATGCTTCATCCAAATCCGAATTGATAATAAAGGTAATCTCTCCCTGAGTAACATGAATCAGTGATTCCACTGAAGTTGTTTCAACTCCTGTCGTAAAATATCCCCTTTTTCAAAACCTGTGTGGATATTGGGCTGAGTATGGATTGCAAGTTGTGCTGAGTCTTTCAGGTCTGTGGCTAACAATATAAACACAAGAATAATAACACTTTTTGATAATGCTTCAGGACCTCTGCTATTGCAGGGATATTGTAGCTGGCAAGCCTATCAGGGGAATTCTCCAACATCCCTACACTTATGGGGTAAAATATATAATATTCAGATGAATGAAGATGAATTTTATGTCTATATGCTAAGCCATTGCTACTTTTTCTTGGCATTAATGAATTAAAATAACAATATAAAAAGTTAAGTAATAAGCCTTATGATATATCAAAATTCAAAACTAACACAAAAATAATGATACAAGTTTAAGGACCAATTTAAAGTGGTAATAACAGATCACAGGTACTTACTTTAGAACTTGAGCTGGGTGAAAAGTCTTTAAATATCCATTTGAAAGAAGTGTGTGTGATTTAAAAAGCTACCCTGCTTGTCTTTTTGTGATGTAACTAACATCTTACAAAGATTTTCAGCAGAAAAGAGAGATATATACCAACAGCTTACACATTGGTGTTTACAGCCCATCTTTGAAGTGACAGATGGCTGAGTTCAGGTTTCTAGAAATTGAACCTACATTTCAAATTAATACACTGTCCAGTATACTAGTGATAATGCTGATATGACAATTCTTTTCTAAGAAACTACCCTGAAGACAGTTTTCTCAGAATCAAGTTTATCTGTCATCACATAACATATTTTGCTGAAAATTCCCCGTGTATACTTCTCAAATAATGTTAAACTTTCCTTGAACTGTCTAATAGAGGTTGACATATTAACAAAAGATATCAGAAACCAGAGTTTCTCAAGGAAATTCCACTATTTCAAAAGTTTCCTCCATTATGATTTCAAATATAAATCTCAAAATTTAAACATTTGCAGTAGCATTATATTAATATGTGTAAGCCAACAATTTAGAGAGACTGCAGTTGAATTTTATTTGTGCTACAAGACTGTAGAATTGAGAAGAAATTAAAACAATAAAGTAAAACTAAAATATTTTTCATTTAAATGGAAAATTTCAGCTATATTGAAACAAGTCAATGCATTTTGAAGATTCATACTATAATTTTAGTTGTAATTAATACTTTTCTGTGACACATTTTTACACAGAAAAAGTAGAAAGGAATGTTAAAGTAATGTTATGTTAAAAAAAAAATAAAAGAAAGATATGCCAACTGGTTTTGAGCAATTATCAAGTTTTTCTTGTGATTCAAAAACATCTAAGGCACCTTACAAATTTTATGGGAGCAATATCCCAACTCAGAGAATTTACAGTCAGTATTTAACATGAGATGCAATGACAGCAAAGTGCAGAGGAGACTTGCTAGATGACTGTGTATTGTAATTAGAGACCTACAGATTATTTTATTTTTCATCAATGCTTTAAAATATTCTTTTCATGTTTGTCTATATTTCACCCTTGGGTTTTTTCTTACAAATACAGATAAGATAGTGATAAGTGTTCTTGGGAGACAGTAATTGCTCTTTGCTGGGTAGATTTGGTGACATCACAAGGAATATGTGCGTAAGAAGTCAAAAGGACTAGCATAATCTGAAGATCACATATTTTAAAGTAGAAAGTCAGAAAGGAAGACAAAGGACTTATAAAGCAAAAGATCAGAAAACAGAGGCAAGAAATTCGCTGTCTTGCATTACACAACTGGTGATCAAACAAAGTGAACAAGCTGAAATGATAAAATTATCAAAGATGTCTACTTTTTGTTTATTAAAAATATTTAAATAAAACTATTTTAAATAGCTGTTATTGTCTTGTAGTATGTATGGGCTTCATTTCATTTGAATTTAATGCTACAGCTATTTTTTTTTAACAGGTAACACAAAGAGGAGAATATTTAGTGTGCCCTCATGCCGATACAGAAGGGTTTTTATTCTGCTTTTCTTCTGCCTAGAACATAAAAACAATTTTATATTTAGGATAATTATTTATGTGGATAATGAGGGGAATCAAATATAAATCGCCTTTATAAGCAACTCAACTACTACTCAAGTTCTGCTACTATGCTTCAGAAGTGGTGCTGTCTCTTTGCCTCATTGTCTGAATCCTACAGGTAAGTACATATAACTTCTAAGAACTGCATGAAGGTCCCTGTAGAGAAATAAAGCTCTTTGTGCTAAAACTTTTGAAATGAACACTTAAAATGTTTCAGGCTGTTGACCTTCTTTATCAATGCCTTAAGTATCAATTTGAATGGGTTTATGTCTATCATTTGAATCATTACTAGTCTCAATAGTACTGTATTTATGAGTTAGTTGCACTGCATCATAAGCATTGCCTAATAAAAAGTAGCACTTATTAACACAGATTTGAAAAAGAAAAATCAACATCGTTCACATTTTTCATTTTTTCTTTTGCCACTTTTTTATGAACAAAAAGGGAGAGGTAACCTGCTTTCTCTCTTTTTTTTTTTAATTTGTTTTTTACATTTCAGTACCTTACAGTGACAGCTGTTGGTTTCACATAACCATTAAAATCTGTGTATTTATTTTTTGTTTCTTCCAACTTTGTTATAACTAAATTTCATTAACACTTTAGGAAATGTGAACATTTTCCTTCCATCTGCTAGGTGGCTTTTAAAACCCTTTTACTTTGATTTAGCAAATCTGGAAACAGCTGGCAAAAAATGTATTTTATTAAGTTACTCAGATTCATATTTACAAGATATGTGACTTTCGTAGTCTTTCTTAAGGTCTGTAATTGGTTTTTATTTCTCAACTGTACAATTTCTTTCTAAATGCTAATCAACCAGGTGGTCAGATGTTTCGTTATCATTCCGCACATTAACCAGTTTAATGCATCTCAGTTTAAATGTCTAGAGCTGATGATTCAAATTATGTACTTAAAAACTACAGGAATGGTTATTCAGTTTTCAGCCATTATCTTATTTTTCTTTTTAATTCCGAAGTTGTGATGATTAAGTAACCTAAAAAGAATGTGAAAAATTGGTTCGTTGCACTGGGTGCCTGTATGCAAAAATGTTGACATTTTGCAGACTCTTATCTACTATTAGAGAAAAAGCCCGGAGGATAGAAACTGGTTTATGCCCTTCTCATTGGCTCTTTCTGCCTAGTTTTGGATGTGAGAGCCTATATATGCTACTCTTATTCACCTGTGACTTGCTCCAGTTCTACAAGAGGAGGCATTCTGAAACGAGCGAAAACCAAGAATTCATTTCTACAGTGACAAGTCCAGGATTTTGGTCTTTCAGAACTGCACAAGATATGTTCCTGCTTTTGAGACATATTTTTTTATTTGCTACATCTGCTTAGGGTTATACTCCACCAGCAGACTTTAACTGTTAAAGAGGGGCTAACCTAGCCAGGGCAAAATGTGATGGCATGAAAGAAGATCCCTGACAGAACAATGCTTTTTTTTTTTTAAAAAAAAAAAAAAGTTTTCATATCACTTGACCACCAAGCTGCATAACAGCTGTAGTAAAACAGCATCACTGAGATGGTTTGTATCAAACTAAGCTTTCTATAAGCTCCAAGAAGATATTTCAAGTTGTTGTTTTGAGAACATGTAATGAGTTCACAGAGCAGTGCCAGGATCTGATATACCAAAGATAAGGCTTGAGTAAGCATTATTAAACAAATTTCATCTATGCTTTTTTTAGATCATTGATATTTGTAAATAAGGGCTCTGTGTTTTATTTATATTATTCCATGACCTGACCTATAAAATACATTTCTGCCACCTTCTTAACAACCTTAATTTGTGATCAGAGTTTCAAGAGATAATTGAATTTCAGGAAAAAATTAATACTATAAGTATTATCATTTGAACAAGTGTACATAAATCAGCAATTTGTCATAATATTGTGGCAGTGGTGTATGCATTATCTTCATTCTCAATCTATTCCCATAGATTGTCTCATTATCTCTGGTAGATACTATTGGCATGAGCAGAGTCAAAGACATCCAACACATTTGGGAATCCAGACAGTACAGATAAATCTTCACTGACTTTCTGCTGATGAGGTTAGCTTCTCTTAAATAGGGGAAATACCTGTGTTCTAAACTAGCCTCTGAAAAATGTCACCAAACACTTTGGCACTGAAGGTTGACTAATTTGAGTGGTTTCCAAATAGAAGATTGAAAGACTGTGTAATATCAGGTTCATATGACATTTTGGGATAGTTTTAAATAGCAAACTGATAAACAAGTACAACTTCAACCGTTGGAAAAGTTCCTCATTGACACTAAAAGCTCTCTTTGCTCTACTGAACTTGCACCCTCAGATTCTAACAGAGTTTTCAGATAACAAGAATAAATTCTGTTGAGACAGTATTTGGGGTTTATGTAACCTATACAGTGGTGTTCTACCATATGTGTGTTCAAATTATGCACACATGATGTGCATATCCCAGCAGAATAAGGCCTTAAGTCATTAAGCAATAAAATTTAGACCATCTGTCAACTCATATCCTTATCTTTTTGTGTAAGTCATTCTGATATTGTTAACCGTAGCAGTTAAACTTTCATTCATGCAAAGCTACATGGTGTCTATTTTAATAGGCTAAGTTAGGAATACTACAGTTTTTATTAATATGGTGAACTAGAATTACATTTGTCATTCTAAGCTTCATGTAGCAGCTTGAGTATATTTAAGTATATCAGTTATTTGTTGACTAAATATTGACCAATGTTTGAAAAAAGGTGATGTGCATTTCACTGTTCTAATATCGGTAAGGCATATAGTTTAGCCCTGTGGGGTATAAAGGAAGCCACAGTGAGAATGAATGTAAAACTGTCTTGGCCAGTAGCAGTTTGAAAGCCTAGTTTTAACTCTACATGTTTTGATACATGCAATCTAGATAACATGGGATATCTCTGTTAATAACAAAGAGGCATAGGAAAGAGATGACTACATGATGGGATATATTTGGAATACTTTAGAAATTGTACTTAATTACACTAATCATTTCCTACTATCGGCTCTCAAGTTTAAGCTGACTTTACATACATGACAGAAGCCGAGCTGGGGATAGTAGAAGAGCATAGGAAACAAAGTTTCTGATATTTCTTAAACCAGAAAAACTTTCTTGTTCACATTTCTAAACACAGGCACTGAGGACAGCAGAGAGAGGGAAATAATCAGAGGCAGTCACACACCTCACAGTTTCTCAGTCAGGCTCCCCTTCCCTACACCAGCTTCTCTTACTCCCCTGAAAAAAGCAGGAGTAGCAGGCAGAAGTTTGTGATCAGACACTACTTCCCTCCACCCCATGCAGACCAGCAATGGTGCTCCTTTCCACTCAGCACTTCAGCATAAGGGGAGGCATACAGCTGAGGCCAAAGGAGCCTCACCAATCTGAGATGTACCCAAGTACATCTATTAGACCCTGAATGTACTCTTGAAACAAAATATACCTGGTGATAGTCCAGGTAAGTGAATGAAAGGTGGGATTATCTGAGTAAGCAGTCCTTAAAAAATATCACACATTCCATTTTCCCCTCCCTTTAAACAACACAAAAGTAATTTATACTCATTGCAAGGATGCAAAACATGGTCCCAAGTATCTTAGCCTCTCTTAGTATATAGGGTGTTATCTCTGGGCAAGCAATACCAAACATACCATTCAGACTTAAGTCTGTTGCTCAGAAACTGAGTGCACATCAACCTCCATCACTCCTGTGTAAGAGATAAGATTCAAGAAATATGATAATTTGGGCTCAGAAATCTAAGTTCATCTTGCTGCTACAAATCTTAGCCAAAATCCTTTTCTATTTCCCATGGAATGCAACTCTTCTCTCTTCCTGCATGCATTTATTAAGCTCCCTAATCTGTTACAAGTTCTTTTCCTTGGCTCCCCTTCTGCACCATTCAGTTGAAAGCTGGGCTCAGGGATGGAACAGGATGACTGGGCAAGGCAGAAGCAAAGAAAACAATACTGAGTTTTTGATTGTTCTGATATCACTGGTATCTCATACTAGATACTCAATCAAGTGTCTTACTTTTTGACAGGCCTCTCTGAGACACAAATACAAAGCAGCAGAAGACATCAGAAAGTAAATAACACTATTGATGTGGTGCAGCAACATTTTCCCAAATTTCACAGATCAAAGAAAAACTTCCTTGGAAAGTAACTAGCACCATAATTCATCACTTTTGTCAGAAGTTGAAGCCTAAACAAAAGCACTGCTCAGATAAGTGAGACCTAAACTAAGTCATAGAATCATTTCAGTTGGAAGAGACCCTCAGGATCATTGAGTCCAACCATAACCTAACTCTAGCACTAACCCATGTCCCTATGAACCTCATCTATATGCCTTTTAAACACCTCCAGGGATGGTGACTCCACCACTTCCCTGGGCAGCCTGTTCCAGTGCTTCTCAACCCTTTCCATGAAGAATTTTTTTCTAATATCCAACCTGAACCTTCCCTGGCACAACCTGAGGGCATTTCCTCTTGTCCTATCATTTGCTGCTTGGTACAAGAGACCAACACTCTCCATGCTACAACCTTTTTTCAGGTACTTGTAGACAGCAATAAGGTCTCCCCTCAGCCTCCTTTTCTCCAAGCTAAACAGCCCCAGTTCCCTCAACTGCTCCGCATAAGACTTTTGCTCCAGGCCCCTCTCCAGCTTCATTACAAGTAATAAGGAGAGAAATCTTGGTGAAACACACATTCATAATGGCCTCCTTCACACTCCCTAATCTCCTAATGGCAACATCTAGGACACCAGATAGATGTTTAAGATCCTAAACCTCAGGACTGGGAAGGATGGGTCATGCTTCTTGACAGAACATTTATGAAAATGTGCCATTTCAAATGTAGATATTTTATGAATGCCCCCTGTTTTTAGTCCTCTACTTCTAATGAAGGGATTTCTACCTTTTATGTTGTAATCTGATATGTTTTACCTCCAAACTAGGCACTCATAACTCTCTTGTATATTATAATAACATCATTTGCCAAAAAGTGGATATAATCTTCTTAATTTAATATTTTTAAGACAACGCTCAGTATGAAAACTTTCAGAGTCATAATTTCAAATGTACCTGACTGATGTATCTGTTTAAAAATGTTCATTTCATTTAAAATACATAAGAACTAATTTATACATTAGTCATGCTCCAAAAGGTCCCTTAGTGCAGAAAACTGGAAGTCTTGGGGGTGAAAGAAAGAGAGAACCCTGAGAAACACATTTATTGTGAGTTGCTAGGTAGAAGCTAAGACAAACTCTCTCAACACTCAGATTATACAGTTTCACAAACATAACAGATGTGTTCACTGAAAGAAGAAAATTATATCCATACTGTGCATTCATTGAAGCAAGTTTGTAAATGGCAATTGGAGTTTAAGAACAGAAAAGGCAGTTTTCATAGGTTCAAACTGAAGGGACAACATTCTCGTAACTAAAATAACTGTATGTCATTGTTTCTTTGCTCCTTTCTCCACGGGTACATAAAAACAGGCAATATTTTAGACAGGACTCTATAAACTTAGCTTTTTTCCTAAACTAGCAAATGCATATGTTAGCAGTGGATGTAAATGAAAGCACTGACTATTTAATTTCCATAAAATGTTTAGATTTCCTCAAGCATTTTGTGTGAAAGGACATGTTTTCTGTATGCAGTTGTTAATAAACAACTTACAACTCTGTTGTTTTATTTTTGCTTTTCCTCCTCTGCTCAGTGGCATAAAATAGCACTGGAAATTTAGAGCCTGGGTGTCTTCTTAAAATTAAATACAGTATTCACTTCCTGTGAATGCTACAATGCAAAAGCTGTTTAACTTACCAAATCATGTGTAATGTTAATTACCATGATCAAATAGAAGAATTTTATGCTAGCCTTCTAAAATTATACTCAGTCATTAAAATTATACTCCAGGCAAAATATATTTTTTTCCCTCACTTCAGTGTCAGGCAGACAACTGTATGCTTGATATTGGGTCAGTGAATTCTTAGGACATCTTTGCAAGGTAGATTAATATTTTAATGCTCTGTCAATCGCTAAAAGCTCTTTACAATAGTGTATAAGAAGCCCTATGAAAATCAAGATCCTAGTATCTTAGGAACTATACAAACAAACATTAAGATAAAAGTATATAGTATAAAAAGGTAAACAAAGAGGAAGAGCCCAGCTGGACTAAGTGATGTCTAGCAGATCAGCAGAGCAGGTTGCTGTCAGAGACATGGATGAACTCAGTGAATTCCAGTTTATGGCCAGACCCACTGGTGTCATGTGAGCTAAACTTCTTATCTAACAAAAACACTGCAACTGCACAGCATCTCAGTGAAAAATCTTAACTAAGCATCAACATCACTGTCCTTTTGTACAGCTTCCAAAGGCACTGCACCTCTGTACTTAACAGCTGAGGGCAGTGCATCAAATAGTTTTCTACATTTGAGACATTCTTGCAGGCAGCTTCAGCATACAATCCAAAATGTAAAGTGTGTGATACTTCAGTGCAATTGGTTTGTTGGACTTTCCATAGGCCATCGAAAGTTTGAGCAATCTTTTTGTGTGAAATGATGTCAGTTCTTGAGAGAATTGAGATAAAATGGATTGAATTTCCAAACTAGTCTTTCTTCTTTCTGTCTGACAGGAAGCGAAATCTGAATTTTCTAATATAACAGATATGCATACCAATGAATAAAATGATCTTTCTTATCAAGAGAAGACAGGAAAGATTATGTTAAATACACTCCTATGGCAAATTATTGACCTAAGCCTACATACACTGCATTTGCAATAATCAGTGCTGTTGCATCTAAAAAACTCTCCCACTAAAACACAGAAAGTGACCACAAACATCTTTTTCTGACCTTCTGCAGTTCAAAGTCAAAGGGATTTGCTTATATTGTCTGGTTTTGATGTCATTTGCAATACAACCTTGTTGGTTATCACATCTTACTTGAGATTAATCCCCTAAAGTAGAAAGGTTGACATTTTAAGTTAAATGCTTCTCACAACACAATATGTTTCACACTATCCATGACCAAACCAAAATAATGTATTGAGACCTCCTACTCAGTCATTATTACATCATATAATTAAAAAGAAAAAAAAAAAACTTCATATTTAGTAAGCCAGGTAGCATACAATATTTTTCAAATAAAAAACAAGTAATGCAAACACTCACAATAAAATGTCTCTAATAAACTGCTCAGATGATGGTATTTGTTCACCATATTCTTGCTACTTCATTTGACAGAGAATTTAATTAAAATATATATACTCCTTACAGAAAAATAAAAGGAAAGAAAGTGTCATTTAAGTTGTTTCAGTGAATAGTTTGGCCATATCCACTTCAGTATAATGAGCAATAAAGCAACATCTTTGTTTATATTTGAAATCTTTATTCAATTACATATCCAAATACAATCCAGATGTCTCTGCACAATATTTTGTGCATATGCTGAATAGCTTGTTTGTTCCTTTTGTTTGCACACTAAATAATGAGGGATGCTTCTGTCCTTTACTTAAGTTTTTCTTTTGGCAATGAGCACTGCATATGCAACCAACATCTGATAGACAGCTTGCTAACCTCTGCAGTATTTCTTGGAGAGGATCTGTTTTTCCTGTCTGGCATTATTGTCAGGAGTTTTACCTCAGACTCTCTATTTTTGTAGTATTATCTACAGCAGATAATGCATTGTATTTTTCTTCTATTCTCCTGAAAAATACAGTGTTGACACAGTCAGTAAGATGGGTGAAATTTAATGGATTGTTCTATGATTTCATTATTTTCTATAGTGTAACATTCAATGGCTGGCTTTAATCGAATACCCAAGGCAATTATAATACGCATTTTAAATTACACTGAAAACAAAGATTAGCCTTTACATGAATAATTTAGATCAAATATTACACATACACACAAATGCACTTTGCCAATAGCTCTGTTGCCTTGCCTCTTTGTAAGTCTCTTCTAGCTCTACAAATCCAGTGTAAATCATTACTACATGCACACAGCTTCTGTTGCTTTGAAATGATTTTTAATATTATTGAAAAATGCAGTAAAAATTCACTTCCTTTAATTAATGTGAGTGGTTGCATAATTTTGTGTCACTGAAAGTTCACATTAATTTTTTCTTAAAGTGTTAAGTGCATTAATTTGTCTAATCTAAGAATCCAGAAATATAAAAAAATCTCCTGTATGTGCTGCCTTACAGGAAAATATGTTAACTTTTTCTCTACTTAAGTATCCAGAAAACACAGCACAGTAAGACCACAACTTAATGTAATTTCTCAGCAAAGAAGATTGGTGCAAAATATACACGTTTTCGTTCATGTTAAAAAACTCCAACACATTATTGAAAAGCTGCCCCTTTTAACAAAGAGGGTCTTACATTTCAGAACTTGAAACATTGAACAGAAAATTCACATTCAGACTCTCATGAAAATTTGTCTAAAGTGTTGAAAAGAAAAGGTTATGAAAAATAATTTTTAAAAATATAGCTGCACACATTCTATGCAGTCTTGCTTTTGGTCATTTGTCTCAAGGTTTCCATCTGGACTGAGTTGGCTTTATATCAGGGCTCACACTACAACTTACACCAGTTGATGCTGATGGTAGAGCAATACTGGTAGAGCACTGAGGGGAAACAGCACATTGCTTACACAACAGAATAAACTCAGTGTAGAAGGGGATGTGGGTATTGGAGTCTAAGTCTGGTAAGAACAGAGTAAAGAAGCAGTTAAAACAGTTCCACAACTCCAAAACATGTCTTAAACTATCTTAAAAACCAAACAAGTGAAAGGAGTTAGCTCTTTGTTCACTTTAATCCAATCGCTAGCCTTTGGTTTTTAAGAATCTTAGTAGTCCATATAATGCTGCTGGGATACAAGGTAGCTCTGACCTGCTTATCAAGCACAAATATTTCTTTACTATCTTCAAGTAAAACAGAAGCTGATTAGCCAAAGAATTGTTGCCATTCTGTTTCTCACTTAAATTCTCTTTTAAACTATTAAATACTTTCATCTTTTCCCTAGTATTTTTTAAAACTGGTTTTACTTCTAAATATTCTGGTATTTCACATTCCTGTGTATTTTTTTTTTTACTGTTACTGCTGCAAAACTGAATTTTCAAGGTTATCCTATTAATCATCACAAATACATTTTTGGCAATTGCACTGATAGCTGAAAAAATCTATCTCTGCAGGGTGCTGAATATACAAACTGTCACATTTTTGTGTGGATGTTTCTGCTCCTTTTTTTCTTTCACAAAAGCTTCTGTTTGAACTCAGCAGAGACATGAAGCTGTACCTCTGAAGCTGCCTTTTGGGATCTGGTTTCTCCTTGATGCACCTCTCCCTTACCGCCTTATGATGACCCCTATTATCCATTCCCCTTATCATGGAACATATGATGCAGGGTTATAGTCCATTTAAATGGAAGTAGATATCCTGAAAGACAACTACTGAAAGAGTCATACTGTAACTTCAGTACCTACAGATTAGAACAACTAGAAACATTTAGCTTGGTGATGGCAGCCTCAAGCTCTCACAAGCTCAAGCCCTAGAATAATGAAAACAACTTCAAGAAAAAGGTCCATGTACTTTTTGCTACTCTTTTGTGATAAACTGTTTCAATAATATTATACACCAAGATATCACAAGCTTTTCCATTCCATTTCAAAAAGCAGCAGAGTCTCAAACTTCCAAACTCACCTTCTCAACATCAATAGCAAACTTAGCAATGTCAAAGTAGAATAAATTCCCAACTGCCTGGAATGTGTGACAGTCAGAGGTGTCAATCTCTTGATGTAAGCATACAAAGTCAGCATTAATATTTTGTATTAGTGTTGAATCTCTACTTGAAAAAAAATCTGTTTCAGTGGTGTTCTCTGCTAAGTTATTAATGGCTTCAAGCAAAAGAAAATAAAAATCTCCATAGAAACTGATGATGGACAAGACCTAAGAGAGGCCAAAAAGAGATTCTCAACTCAATCTCTTACATGAAGATAAATTTTAAAACTCCCATTTGACAGAGTTAAAGAAAAAAAGCCTTAAGCTGTAACTGTGTTCATTGTATTACTAGTAGTTTTACATCTAAAAATAAAGGAGGATTTTCCTAAAAGACTTCTAAAAGAGAAACAGTAAAACAGAATAATCCGGAGTCAAGGGTGACAAATTTAATTCCTAGATTAATATGGTGAAACAGATATGAAATTCTAGGTTAAGTTTCTGGTATAAAAAGGTACAAATCACTTCATACTTTTCAGACATTATTTCATTCTTCATGACTATGTATGAGTAAATGATTACTTGCTAATATTATCTCTAACTATTCTTTACATGATTTTGTCATACATTACTGGTATGTCAGAAGTCTACACAGTATTTTCTCTTTCAGAATTTCTATAAAACCCTGTATCCACAAAAATAAAAATGAAATAAAAATAAAATTTAAAAAAAGCCCAAATCTGCTTATCCTTATTTACTGCTATATAATCTGGTCCTGGTGCCATGATTACTGCTGCTAGATCTTCAGTACAAAATTGATATGGATGGTTTTCCAGCATTTGTGCCATTTGTGTTGGAACAACCTGAAGATTAAATAAAAAGCTTATATGATGCTGCCCTGGTGCTGCAAGAAGACTGACACTACCAGAAAGAGCCTGTCAGTGAAAAAGTAACCCATGAATATTTCTAAACATACTTAAATCAGATAGATCGTTTCATATTCAATCAACATTCAGAGCATGTGGCCTCAGATTTTTTTAACTCAGGACTCTGAGGCTTAGAGATAGATTTAATGTAGTGTTGAATAATAGTTTCAGATACCTGACTTCTGCAGATAGCAGCTGAGGAGTTGTGCCTTTTTTCTTATAAATGTTATGTATTCTCGAATCCTGTATTGTCTTCAGTGGACAACAAAATTAGTAGCATAAAACAAGGAAATAAGCACTAAAATATCCTAATTTCACAGATGGCTAAACTAAAGTCATGTAAGTAAAGAGAGTCAGATCAGGAATCAACCTCACAATTTAAGAAAAGGAAATAGCACTGATGCAGAGACTGCATAAAACCTTGTTCATATGCAGCCACCAACTTATCTCTCTCCTTTTTCAACAGGCCTTTCAGTTGATGATTAGTAACTGCAAAGTTCACAGGATAATTCAGATTGAAAGAGACCTCAGGAGGCCTCTAGACAAAACTCCTACTCAAAGTACTTAATCTGTGAGATCAGATCAGACTAACTTCTGAGGGTTTTAACAAGTCTGGTCTTGAGCATGTTAAGGAATGGAGATTGCACAACCTTTCCATGCAGCCTTCTTCATTGCTGATTGTCCCCAGGGATAAAAAGCTTTTCCTTTTATATCCAGATGAAACATCCTTCTTCAGGTCACAGAATCACTGAGACTGGAAGACACCTCTGAAAATCATCTAATCCAACCCCCCTGCTTAAAGCACGGTCAGCAAGAGCAGTTTGACAAAGATTCTTGTCCAGTCAGATTTTGAACAACTCCAAGAAAGGATGTTCAAATTCCACAACTTCTCTGGGCAATCCATTTCAATGCTTGACCAGTCTCACCATAAAGAAGTTTTTTTCTTATGTTTAAATATAATTTCCTGTATTTCTGTTTGTGGCTACTGACTTATTTCCTGTCACTGGGCACCAATGAGAAGAGTGTTTTTCTGTCTTTTTTACTCTCCCCATCAGGTGTTTATACAGATTGATAAGATCACCCTGACCTTCTTTTCTCCAGGCTGAACAGTCCAAGCTCTCTCAGCCTCTCCTGGTCAGCATCTCCCATTCCTTTTGTCACCTTAGTGTCCTTCATTGCTGAAGATATTAAGCTAGTCAAGTGCCAGCACAGATCCCCATGGTACTCTATTTATTACTGATCACCAGGCTGAGTATGACCCTCTGAGCCGAATTAGGAAATCAGGTTTGTTGCTTGTTTGTTTTTTAAATCTATCTATCTATCTATCTATCTATCTATCTATCTATCTATCTATCTATCTATCTATCTATCTTTTTCTGCCTATCCAGACTGTGACATCCTCAACTGAATACAAAGATGCTTGCTAAATCCATGCTGACTGACCCAATCAAAGTGAAGATGACCTGCAGTTCCTCAGTTCTTTTTTTTTTTTTTTTTTTTTTTTTGAGGGCAGGTGCAAAATTCTCCTTCTGTCACTGAGGATCTTCTTAATCTTCTTGACTGTTCAAAGAGGACTGAAAGCAGCATTGCAACGGTATCAGCCAGATCTTTCAGCACACTCAGACTCAGCTTGTCAGGTCTCAGGAACACATATGGGTGAAGTTCTCAAATGCAGTCTCTGACTTGATCCTCACTCACTGCTGGTATTTCCTCCCTTCCTTCAAAACTCTCACTAAACATAGAAACCTGAAATACAACACCAGTGAAGACTGAAGAAGGTACTGTGTAACTCAGCCTTATCTGTACCCACTGTCCTTAAATCAACCATGCCATTCATCCACATATTTTCTTTATTCAGCCTTTTACCACCAATGCCTGATTAACTAAAGATAGTATTTTGATATGCCTATTTGTCTTCCTCAGTACTGGTACAGACCATTTTTGTGCCTATGGGATGCTACCCGTAAAGCCCTGATAGCTTCCCTCATCTCCCTTTCCTTTTAGAGCTGGTCCCCAAATCATCTCACCTCCCAGATCCCTAAAAAAGCTGCAGTCTGCTTGCCTGTCACCAAGACTCTGGACTCTGTGACTTTCCTTTCTCTCTCAACATCTTCAGACCCACTATTTCATGGTTACTTCAGCCCAGGCTGTCATTAATTGTCACATCTCCAATCAGCACCTATTTCCAATGAACAGTAGATCCAACCATGTGTCACCCCTAGCTGGACCAACCAGTATCTGTATCAAGAAGTTACCCTTGTCACCCTCCAGAAATCACCTTGACTGATCACATCTCATCATGTTGCCCTTCTAACAGATATCAGGGAGGCTCAAGTCCTCCATGAGCACCAGCATCTGTGATCCCAAGACACCCTTGAGTCTTTTCACACTTCTTCATCCTGGCCTAGTAGTCTGTAACAATCTCCTCCCACACTATTGCTTTCAATGGCCTCTTAGATCCTGACCCACAAGCGCTCACCACACCATCATCCATCCATTAAAAGAGCTCTATGCATCTGAGCTGCTCTTTCATACAGACGGCAGGTCTCTCCTCTCCTCTTCTTTCCTGCCTGTTTTCCCTACTGACCTGCTGCCTGTCCATTGCAGCCTGCTGTGATAGACACTCTCCATTGGTCAACAACCAACCGCAATCTCTAGCTGACCCTCCTCTTGCAGTTGGGGGTTCAGTCTCTGTAGGGTCTCTGTGAATACCCGATCAACCTCCTTTTCACTTTCCCTGGAGCTGTTCAATAAGTTCACCTCTTCCTGCAGATCCTTAACCTGGTGATAACCTCTCAGCCCACACCTACCTCCTCCAGGCAAGGGCACTAACCTTATCTCCTATGACTAGGTGACCCACTTAATGGATGAGGGAGATGCTGTGGATGTTGTTTACCTGACTTTAGTAAAGCCTTTGACACTGTTTCCCATAGCGTTCTCCTGGAGAAACTGACTGCCCATGGCTTGGATGGGTATATCCTTCACTGGGTAAAAATCTGGCTGGATGTCCAGGCCCAAAGAGTTGTGGTGAATGGAGTTGAATTCATTTGGTGGACAGTAACAACTGGTGTTCCCTAGGGCTCAGTACTGGGGCCAGTTCTCTTTGATATCTTCATCAATGATCTGGACAAGGGGATCAAGTGCACCCTCAGTAAGTTTGCAGATGACATCAAGTTGGGTAGGAGTGTTGATCCGCTTGGGAGTAAGAAGGCTCTACAGAGGGATCTGGACAGTCTGGATCAATGGGCCAAGGCCAAGTGTAGGAGATTCAACAATGCCAACTGCCAGATCCTGCACTTGGGTCACAACAACCCCATGCAACACTACAGGCTTGGGGAGGAGTGACTGGAAAGCTGGATCTGGGGGTGTTCATCAGGAGTCAGTTGAATATGAGCCAGCAGTGTGTCCAGGTGGCCAAGAAGGCCAACAGCATCCTGGTTTGTATCAGAAATAGCATGGTCAGCAGGACTAGGGAAGTGATCATCCCCCCTACTCAATGCTGGTGAGGCCCCACCTCGAATACCATGTTCAGTTTTGGGTCCCTCACTACAATAAAGACATTGAGATGCTGGAGTGTGTCCAAAGAGCGGTAACAAAGCTGGTGAAGGGTCTGGAGCACAAGTCTTATGAGGAGCAGCTGAGGGAACAGAGGTTGTTTAGTCTGGAGAAAAGGAGGCTCAAGGGAGGGAGACCTTATCACTTTCTATAAAGACCTAGAAGAAGGTTGTAGTGAGATAAGTGTCGGTCTCTTCTCCCAGGTAGTAGTAGCAGGACAAGAGCAAATGGCCTGAAGTTGCAGGAGGGGAGGTTTAGATTGGATATTAGGAAAAATTTCTTCACCTAAGGTTTTGTCAAGCATTGGAACTGACTGCTCAGGGAACTGGTTGAGTCACCATGCCTGGAGATATGTAAAAGACGTAGATGCGGCGCTTAGGGACATGGTTTAGTGGGACTTGATGGCATTATTAGAAAATGCAACTTTGCTAATTGAAGCAAAAGCCTCTAGCAACTAAGTAGCAGCACCAGAAGCTGCACCAGTACATACCAGCAGCACCAGCACACACCTGGAGGCTCCCACAAGTTCCCAGAAGACCTGGAAGCAGAGCCCACAAACTGCTGTGTGAACCTCTGTGTCTGCCAGCGACATCTGTCTGCACTGCTTGTTTACTGAATAAGCCTACAACTAGGGATGACTAAAAGATTATCAAAATGCTAAACTTATCATCAAAACAGACAGTGTTATAAAAATAAAATCTTGGTGGAAACACTGCAATTTTTCAGTGTTTCAAGATCTAAAGGAAATATTTCTTTTACCTTTTTAACTTCATTGAATTTTGACTTCACTTTCACTTCATTTCTGTAAATGAAATAGTTAACATTAATGATTTTATTAAGTAGGTTTATTTGATGTTTTCTCATCTCATTTCTCTGTTTTCAATGTGCAGCAATCTTGTAAAAAATGTACTTTCTCGTGCTGACCCTTTGACATATCTCAATTGAATCTTTCATTATTGTTTCTATTTTGTGAATATTTTACCTTTTTGGCTTGATTCTGAATAAAAGGAAATCTTCAAACACTGAACTTTCCTAGTGATCTATATATTACAGAACATAAGTCATCTTCTCAAATGTGCATAGCTTGAAGTAACAGAAAGAAAATATAAAGAGCATTGTCGGAGCCCAGAAAGTCTCCAGAAAAATAATATCACAAAACAACAAGTTTGTCCATGTATCCAAGTTGATAACTGCATTGCAAAATGAAAAAAAAGTACATACAATGTATGGAACCAGTTAATGGCCCTTTCAGCAGTGGAGTACCATTTTTTTTATTACAAGATGGTATCTTTCATAAATATGGTAAATTATTTTAGTTAACCATTTTGGAATGGATGGTAAGAATGCTGGCTTTTTTTATGCTGCAAAAATTGTGTCCAGGGAATGGATACGGAGGGAAGGAAAACCTGGAACTTGGGGGAAAAAAAAAATTGAAACAAAATACGTTTGTGTGACTTTGTCATTTTAGAAAGATACATTGAATATTCTACCAATGATACTCTCAGACTTATCTCAAAAATTTCTGCTTCACATTCTCTTATATGTCCCCAGTCAGGTTAGCTACTGCAAACTGAAAACCTAAACAACAGCAGGAAGGTTGTTCTTCTCGATTAACAGTACTGAAATTATACTCCTATACCTTAAAAAAATCCCAAATGACAAAAAGTACATTCGTATCAGGCAATTCATATCATAAAGGCTATATTATTTAAGAACTATTATCTTCTCCAAAGGCTTTCAATTCCAAAGCTTTTCGATTCCACCTTCCTAAAATTGTCCTGAAATCACTTTTTTTCCCATAATGTACATGCTGTTCCTTTTCAGATGTTTCACACTGATAGCAAGGGTTTCAGCATTATTTTGCCCTAAGTGTTTCTCACAGTATTGCCAGATTTTTACACAAGGAGTTAGAAACAGATCTGTAAAACTGTCAGCTGTATTTTTCTAAAACAAGTGGATTCCTCTCCTCTCCTCTCCTCTCCTCTCCTCTCCTCTCCTCTCCTCTCCTCTCCTCTCCTCTTCTTCTTTTATTTTTTTTTCTGGTTCTTCTTATAAACTGATATGATGTTCATTTCATACTAGTATACTTAGATCTTAAGTAATGCTTTCCTTTACAAGATTCAGATGAGATATCTCAGCTTTTTAACTTGTGTAGTAATGATACACATATTGCCATATTTTAGCAAATGTAATACATAAGATTGCTTACAACAGGACTGAAGTATTTAATAACAATTGTTTCACTAGATGGCTTTTCATACAACTAAACAGGTGAGTTCAATTTGTTAATTGAAACATCATAAGCAGTATTTTTTCTTCGGTTAATGGAAATATTTACTACATATGGAAGAGTTGTGCTATATTAATGCAATAAAGGCCACAGGAATTGGGCCACTAATGCTCTCTAAAGCATTATAATATTTAACTATTATAAATCATTATTCAAATCCACCAAATTCAGTTGCACTATATGAGTAAACAGGCTTGAAACAGGTTTTTTGATTTACAAGAGATTCTAAGCCCATAATTAAGTAAAAAATTGAGAAATGATTTAACATCCATTATTTTCGTACACACAAACTATACCTTTTTTGTACCCCACAAAGCATGGCATAGATTCGAAAGTCTACAGGGAACACTTTATGCACTCCAGCTCTCACTCCAATATGCTTATATTTTGTAAACTTTTGAAACTGCAGCAGAAGCTTGTCTTAATGTACCATTTTTCTTATTCTTTCATAAACGTAATAAAAGTTCTGTGATTTTCATATACATTACATTCAAGCTCAGAGCTAGGATTGATCTTCCTAGTCAGAGGTACATATAGGACAACTCGAATCTCTGTTTAAGGACATAAATAGCTTATCTTTAGTTCTTCTGAATATACTTGAGAAGGTTATCCTGTACATAAATCCTCTATTTCAACAGTTATTTCCACATACCAATGAGATACATTTCCATTACTGCTAACAAGTTGCAGTCACAGATCCTTTTGTATCATACCATTGTGTACCGAGACAAAAGGCAAGGTCTATGTCCCAGACAATTTGTCATTTAAACATAAGGCAAGAGAAAATGTGAGCTTATGAAATGACAGTAACATATACAGAAACAGTAGAATAATAATTACCAGCAAGACAGGCTAAGTATAACAGCAGTATAAGTAATTTCACAGTTTTTTGTAGACATCAGAGACATTTTTTGAGATGGGCTAGGCTGCTATAACAGACTAGGAATAAGGGACATTTTTATAAGCAATAAGAAGGGTCTTATAGTAATATTCTGCTTAGCTGAGATCTAATCTTCTTCCGTAATTTTGGCAGCTTATTTGGGTTCCTCAAAAACTTTACTGTTTGCAACTTGCACACCTAAGCTTGGGGTAGCAGATGTTGGTGTAGTTTAGAGTCAAATAAATGTGTATGCATTTGTGTTGGGTAGGGTCACTGACACTTGCTTCTCCTGATCATCAACAATTTCACACTCTTTGCCTACCCAAAGGGCACAGGTCTTTTGCAACCTGCTGTTTGAGATGAAGTTGTAATCACTGTAGTTTAGCACTTTTAATTGTCACTTCTCGCCCAGATTGATCCAAGGCTTAAAGATAGCAACTCATATGAGCAGTTACTGGTGATCTTCATTTAGCAAAGTTAGTTGTAGATTTAACTTGTAATGATATCCTTGCTTAGGTCCTGAATTTTGCCTAGCTAATTTTACATGCACTGGTGTAAAGTCAGTCATACTGATAAGGTGATCATGTCTTATCAAACTTAATAGATTTTTTTTTTCCAGAAGGATAATATGACCATTAAAATATAGAGATTAATCCTTTGTTTAAAATTACTTTTTAGCTACCGCTAAAGTATTATTTCATTCGGAGCATTTTATTAATCTCCTTTTAGTAAAAAAAATTACACACAGGTAATTTTGAGTAAAGTTTAATGAAGTTCACTGTAAAAATCCACCTGCATATACAGCTCTTACACAAATCTCTTCTTTATTTGAAGTAAAATCAGGAAAAAGGAAAAATCATACATTTTCATTTTTAATTTACGATGTTAATTGCAGGGAAGGATTGTAATTGTAGGGAGGCAACTAGGAAAGCTAAGGCCTCCTTAGAATTAAACCTGGCGAGAGTGGTCAAGGACAACACAAAGAGCTTTTTCAAATACAGGGCAGATAAAACTAACACCAGAGGCAATATAGGCCCACTGATGAATATGGTGGGTGCCCTGGTGACAGAAGATGCAGAGAAGGCAGAGTTACTGAATGCCTTCTTTGTCTGTCTACTCTGCTGGAGGCTGTCCTGGGGAGTCCTGTACCCCTGAGGCCCCAGAAGAAGTCAGGACAATGGAGGAGTCTGCCTTAGTTGATGAGGTCTGGATTAGGGAGCATTTAAGCAATCTGGACATCCATAAATACATGGATCCAAATGGGATGCACCCGCGGGTGCCACTCTGCATCATCTTTGCCAAGTCTTGGGAAATGGGAGAGGTGTCTGAGGACTGGAGGAAAGCAAATGTCACTCCAGTCTTCAAAAAGGGCAAGAAGGAGGACCCGGCTAACTATAGACCGGTCAGCCTCATGTCTATCCCTGGGAAGGTGGTGGAACACCTTATCCTTGGTGCCATCTTAAGGCATATCAAGGATAAGAGGGTCATTAGGGGCAGTCAACACAGCTTTACCAAGGGGAAATTGTGCTTGACCAACCTCATAGCCTTTTATGAGGACATAATGAGGTGGATAGATGATGACAAAGCAGTGGATGTGGTCTACCTTGACTTCAGTAAAGCATTTGACACAGTCTCCCACAGCATCCTCACAGCTAAACTGAGGAAGTGTGGTCTGGATGATCAGGTAGTGAGGTGGACTGTGAACTGGCTGAAGGAAAGAAACCAGAGAGTCGTGGTCAATGGGGCGGAGTCTGGTTGGAGGCCTGCATCTAGTGGAGTGCCTCAAGGGTCAGTACTGGGACCAATATTATTCAATATATTCATCAACGACTTGGATGAGGGAATTGAGTGTACTATCAGCAAGTTTGCTGATGGCACCAAACTGGGAGGGGTGGTTGACATGCCAGAAGGCTGTGCTGCCATCCAGCGAGACCTGGATGGGCTGAAGAGTTGGGTGGGGAAAAGTTTAATGAAATATAACAAAGGCAAGTGTAGAGTCTTATATCTGGGCAGGAATAACCCCAGGTTCCAGTATAAGTTGGGGAATGACCTATTAGAGAGCAGCATAGGGGAAAGGGACCTGGGGGTCCTGGTGGACAGCAGGATGACCATGAACCAGCACTGTGCACTTGTGGCCAAGAAGGCCAATGGCATCCTGGAATGTATTAGAAGGGGTGTGGTTAGTAGGTCCAGATGCATCTGGAATATTGTGTCCAGTTCTGGGTGCCTCAGTTCAAGAAGGACAGGGAACTGCTGGAGAGAGTCCAGCGCAGAGCAAAGAAGACGATTAAGGGAGTGGAGCATCTCCCTTATGAGGAAAGGCTGAGGGAGCTGGGTCTCTTTAGCTTGGAGAAGAGGAGACTGAGGGGTGACGTCATTAATGTTTATAAATATATAAAGAGTGAGTGTCACAAGGATGGAGCCAGGCTCTTCTCGGTGACAACCAATGACAGGACAAGGGGCAATGGATACAAACTGGAATACAGGAGGTTCCACTTAAACATGAGAAGAAACTTCTTCTCAGTGAGGGTGATGGAACACTGGAACAGGCTGCCCAGGGGGGTTGTGGAGTCTCCTTCTCTGGAGACATTTAAAACCCGCCTGGATGCCTTCCTGTGTAACCTCATCTAGGTGTTCCTGCTCTGGCAGGGGGATTGGACTAGATGATCTTTTGAGGTCCCTTGCAATCCCTAACATTCTATGATTCTGTGATCCAAAAGAATTCAATGTGCATGTTTTCTTAAAGATCCCAGAAAGAAATATTTATTACATAATCTATGCTTGTTTTAGGAAGTCCACAGTGTTCAAGTGTTTAAGTTGACCATAGCATTCAAAAGTTGAAAAGCTGCCACCTGCACACAGCGTAATTCTAGTGTCTGAGCTCCTGCAGCTGGCTGAGAGGCATCTCAATACCTTCAGATGGCCCTGATACCCGAGGGAAGGATGGCGGGCTTAGATGAAGTATTGATACTGGGATATGGCCTTGCAGAAATCAGACCTCTCAGGTCTGTCTACATCTCTTTAGATTTGTTTGTTTATTTGAAGAATTTCTGAAGCTGTAACTTCATCCAGACTGTTGTATTTAAGCCGCATAAGCAGAAATGCTAGGGAGCAAACACAAGTGTTACGAGCAAGAAGATTTCTTGTTACACACATTTATGTCTTGGCTTCAGAGTTAGGTTTTGAAATAAGGAAAGTGGTCTAAAATCTAGCACATTGCAGCTACAAGGAATCCTCCTTTACAAGTTTGTAATTTGCCTTGAATAAGGTATACTCAGAAATGCTAGGTAGGATCTTCAACCTGTTGTTCACCTCAAGAAATGCATAATCAGAATCTTAATGTCTCTTACCCATACAAAACATCCATTATGAGTAGAAAATTCTCAAACATAGAAAAAATATTATTTATTATTTATTTGCATTTTCTGTTTGTGGAGGAGAAAGAGAATCCATTCTCTCTCTTCTCTCCCTTTCCTTCTGCCCTCAAAAAATATCCGTTTTTCATCATAGAGCAAAATCGTCATATGCACAGCTCAGAGTCTACTCAAAATGCACACTGAACCCTTAGCAACCTGCGGTGATTGAGAACTGTATTTTTGTCAGATGTAACTTCCTTAAAAAAGAAAAACAAAAAACACGAGCAGTTTTAAACAAACAAACAAACAAAACAAAACAAACAACAAAACCAACTGTCTCAGGAGTCAAATAGACTGCTGAAATAAAGGTGCAGGCGACACTGCTTTTCCTTAACCCCCCAAATGTTTCTGCCTTTATTTCTAGCTATTCTTTTTTTCATTATATGGACTTTAAATTATATACTTCTAACACCTTTCAAATTTTCTGCTTTTTTTTTCTTTTTCACAGAATCACAGAATCACAGAATGTTAGGGATTGGAAGGGACCTCAAAAGATCATCTAGTCCAATCCCCCTGCCAGAGCAGGAAAACTTAGGTGAGGTTACACAGGAAGGCGTCCAGGCGGGTTTTGAATGTCTCCAGAGAAGGAGAATCCACCCCCTGGGCAGCCTGTTCCAGTGTTCCATCACCCTCACTGAGAAGAAGTTTCTTCTCATGTTTTTTAATTCCTAAAACTAAAACTGTTTTTGATCCTGTCCATCTGGCTTATCTCATTATAATTGTCTGATTGGTATTATCTTCCCCATGGCTTTACTCAGTCCATATATTACTTTGCCTCTGGGAATCTGCGATCTAGTATCGTCACCTTCCTTCTTTCTCAGCTTTTTAAATTAGCTTATGAAATGGATTTAGGAATGATATTTTCTTATCATCTGAGAACTGAAGTTGGCTTTATCATACCTCTCACTGAGTTTACACACAAATAGCATCTTTACAGGCAACAATGAACATAAACACACTTCTTAAGCACTCAGATCTCTTGCATACTAAAGCAAACAGAACACTGTGGGTTTGTTTGTTTTCTAGGTGAAAGAAACACGTATGAAAATGACAGCAAATATGTGGAGCAGTTTTAAGTAATTTTGGTTTGAATGTCAGTTGAATAATGTAATCTATAGTATTTAGGTAAGATTAGCATTAATGCCAATACAATTATCACTCTGTTCCCTTAGGACTTCATTCAGAAGCTGCAGAAGTCAAGGGAAAGAAATTCATTGATGTCAATGAACTTTGAATTAGGTTGAGATTGTTTACTTGTTTTGCCTGTTCTGGTTCCTAAGAAGGTCCTTTTTCTTATTTGAAACAGTAGGATCCTTACTTAGGCTCCAATTCTGCATACTGTGAGCATAAAGAGTAAGCAGCTGACAGCATTTATGAAACCATGATATTATAGTAATTTCTGATGCAACTGAAACTAGACTGCATGAACAGAAGGATTTGTGCTGTAGATCGCCTGGTTATTTGCAAAGTTTTTGTTTTTTTTTTTCTTGACTGACCAGTGTGTTGCATGATGGTTTTCCTGCCAAAGTTGTGTATCATATATAAATACCTCAGATTATCATAAGTAGCAAATTTGAGTAAAGTGTTTGTGACATAAATAACTTGCCTCTTAGAAATTCTAAGTACTCACCTTCTGAAAATCATGGTAGTTTTTAATTTATTTCCAATTTGGTCACCAAAAACCCTCAAACGAAGAAACCAAACAATCAACAAAGCAATAAAATCCAAGAGCTTAGACTGACAAGTCACTATATATTTCTACAAGACACAGAAGGTATGTCAAATATTAATTGCCATTCACCATTTACATATTCCCAGAAATGACAAGCAAAGATCCACCAACTGAACATAAAGAAAGACATGCACATATATTGCCATTAGAAATTGAAACAATCTGTATAGACTCTTGGAAGCGTAACTCATATTTTACGGAGCATATCATTGTATTTGGTTGTTCATGAGATACAGAATGGCATGACAAACGAGGTGTGACACAGCAGGTCAACTTTAAAATAAAACCCTTCTATTTGTGGATCTGCTACTTTGGATTATGTCTAAATGAAACATATCCATAGGAATGGAATGACAAAATATTCAATGTGTTTGAAATGTCAAGGGTTGTGGCAGTTCAGCTAGAGTTAAAGTGAGATGGAGGGAAGTTTGGCCTTCCAGGTACAGAATAGATTTTAGCTAGTTCCTGATGTTTAGTTGAAGTTTAGAATAGCCTTCAAGAAGTTGAAAATAATTACAACAGTTTATGAAAACAGATTTCAGATCACTTGTGTTCACTGATTCCTCAATACTGAAGGCTAGGAATTATTCTTAAATATATTAATTTTGTAGAATCAGTTTATATATCAACAACATATGGTAAAATTAGAGCTGACACAAACTCAGTTATTAACTACTGAAGGTATATATTAAAGCAAAAAATATCAGGATCAACAAAATAGTTTTGGCTATTTGAAATGATGTGATAAATACTGCCTTTTATGTTTTTTTTAAATTCTTACAAAACCCGTGACATAAGTGAATTCTACTCCCAAAAACTTTTTAAATTAGTCCCTCTCATAATGATTTAAGATGCAAGTTATACGACTGAAATGATGACCAGACTATTGTAAAACCAGATTAGAACTACAATCATCCTTTAAGAAACCTTAAAGTTACTTTAGGATAGCTTTACTATATTCCATTTGATATGTGAATAGTAATTAGGTTTAAAAAATTCTTTCTCTGCTCACCTGTTTTCTTGTATTTCTAAAAGCAAATATAGAATATAACAAGAATAAGTATCAAAGCACAATACTATCCTTCTTATACAAAAATGCCACATTTGAAAGCTCATATTTCATTATTAAGAGTGGTTGAATCTCTTAGAAGCTTACTGTCTGCCACATCGCTGTAAAAACTGGCTGGGAGTCCTGACTGTAGGCCATAATAACTCTCATTAGTAAGAGTAGCATTCTAGCAAGTTTTTAACAAAAAGGATATTCAGGAAGTCAGAAGTGACTTCCGTTGAGAAGTCTTGAGTCAAGACTCTGATCATACTGAGAAACTTGAAAACAGATTTCCCAGTTTTGCAGACAAGTCTCCTGGCCTTTGGGGAAGATAGCAACCGGCAGACATGTATAGGTGCCCCATATGCTGCAAAGTGGTTTTGCTTTTCTGGGTTACTTTTTCGGGGTTTTTTGTTTGTTTTATTTTGTTTTGAGAATAAGATCACACTAGCAAGAGATCTCAGGGGAAAGTCAGATACGTGTCAAAATGCTGGTTGTTTTTGTCTCTTCAATAGAAATTCAGACTTTGACAACAGCAGCAATCTTAGTGTTCCACTTCCAAAATGTGAAAAGATGTTGTAGAAAAAATGGAGATTCCCCTTCCAAAAGAACGGATAGTGGCAGTACGAGAAGCAATGAGCACAAGTTGATTCAGGAGAGATTCTGTTTGTATATAAGAGAAAACAATCTTCACCAATAGAACAATTAAATGTTAGGATGAGTAGCCCAGAGAAAGGAGTGATGCAATCTCTCCTGCTAGAAATATTCAAGACTTGGCTTGACAAATTCCTGAGTAACCTTATCTAAGGTCCTCCTTTCAATGGAATGTCACACCAGATGACCTCCAGAGGTCCCTTCCAGCCTAAAACTCCCTGTGGTGTTTAGAGAGGCAACATTTCCTACCATCCAGGTTAGCTAAGTTCTTCATGGTGATGGGTTTTATTTTGATATTTCAGTAGTGGCTTAACTACCATGGCTACAAGAAACTTCAAGAGAACTCTAGGTCACAAACTTGTTTTAAGGCAATATCAACTGCACCTGCTATCATGCTGATGATCAGAAGCATCATGGCTTAATCTTAAAAACCTTACTTGATCAATGCTTTACAATCATTACTGTTAGGAAGCTGTTATATTCCTTCTGCCTAACTGCAGTTTAAGCCTATTACTTCTTTTCCATTCATTTATGAGCACAGCTATTATTTTTCTTAATCAGTTTTGAATGTATTTTTTAATATCTTCCCTCTGACTCTTCTTCAAGTTAAGCAGCCCCTTCATTCTGCCTTTCCTGACGGATGCTAGACCTAGATGTTTAAAATAGAAAAGCTCACAATTCTCTCTACGGAGCTATCATTAGAGTTTGTACTTAGTGCTTTCCTTTTCCCCACCCCTTCACTGAAATAATGGTGAATTGAGTACTGATGTGGAAGTCTGCCCTAAATTTACTAATTGTTCAATGCAATGACTGGATTTTTTTGTTAACTCACACTTTTGAGTTTGACATCAGGACCTTGCAAAGGGTTGTTTTCCCATAGCATAATTTGCTTGTTAGTTTTATCTGTGTATAATGTAGGCAGTCAAAGATGGTTTATGAAGGCTCTGAATTTGGAAATACATATCAACTTTTCAATGATAAGGAAACAAAGGGAAACTTAAATGAAAGATTACTTGAGTTTTGTTTCTTTGTGACCTTTTAAATAACACGTCCACAAATTTATCCGTTCTTTTTGTTGCTTGGGATTGCGAATAATTAAAAAACCCAAACAAACACACACAACAGCTCATGATCGTTCATAAATGTAAACATTATCTAAAGTAGTGTTGCAAGCCCAGGATAGAAATATTGCATTAAAGTACTAAGTGTTGCAAACAAGTTAATGTGCTGTAGAACTGAGACTGAAATCATAGTCCAAATATAAATCCTTGCAGGATATTCATAGCATTAAGCTCAATAACTATTAAAATTATTTGTAGGTATTTTAGCCCATCACTAATTCTAGCCTTGTCTGAGGTACAGAAAGTGTGACCTAGATTGAACAGTGCAAAGAGAAAAAACACACAAGGGACACACTTATGTTAGTATTCTAATGAGAAAAGGAAATAGTTAACCAGAGAAGAAACATATTTTTATTCCACAATACAGAAATTGCTTTAAGTATGCATAGTAAAGTCATCCATCAGTGTCTCTTCCATGAAGAAAAAAAGTATTGGTTTATAGTGTTCAAAAATGTTGATGTTTTTCCTTACTCGAGACTAACATAGGAACATATCTATTAATTTTATTACAGATCAGAAACGGAGGCAGCACAAAGCAGACATTTAAATAAGATTAAAGGTCTGAGTTAAACTGCCAGGAGACAAGAAAAGCTGCTAGAAATGACACTGAATATTCTTATATGCCAATATAAAATGTAAAAAATAAACCCACACTACAATTCTTCATTTCTTGCTTTTGTAATCTAAAGCATACCTATTTGTATTATATAAACAATATTATTGTTTATGGAAGATTGCAAAAATCCTTTAAAAATGTGGCAAATATAAAAAAAAGTCCATTTATTAAACTGTAGATAGTCACTAGATAATATTTGCAGTGCGTTTATCAAACTGGTAACCCATGTATGTTTGCTATCCTTTAGGAGAACACTCTTGCAGCTTATCTTTAGAAAAATTATCAAATACATCTCTGTCTCAGCACATAGCTTGTCCCGTGGTGAGAAAAATAGGTTTTGGGTCCATTCCACCAAATTGATGAACATTTGATGCAAGTTGATGCAGTTTTGTGTGAAACTTTACAGTATTCATGGACAACAGAAAATATTTTCTTCCTAAAAATACATTAACAACAGGTGGGAGAATAATCTCCTATTGCCATTTGTGACACAGTAGAACATACAATTACTACATTATTAATGCTGAAGCCTACGGTCTATACAAAACTGAAGATTAAGTCAGAGTAATATCTGCAGATCAAATCAGGGTAACCATTCTTATATATGCCGTATTAATATTTCATATATATTAGTCTAATATAAGAGTATTACTCATTGATCTCTTTTAATCAGAGTATGTTATGGTCACAATTGTTCACTTTGTGTTATTTTACTTTGAAAGTAAATTAGAACAATTATCGCCTGTAGTCCAGGTTTAACACTCATCCCAGCTCATTGATTGCTTGGTAGATGAATGGACTACTTAAAAATCCCATATCATTGAAGAAATCACACATGCAACTTCACTTCAGATTGCTGGAAGTTATTTGGAAATAACTAAAGGTAGCCTTTAATCCAGTTGTCTGTCATCTTCTGTCACCCTGTTCTAGGCGTATTAAAATTCATGAAAAACATTCTACTGTTTCACTGGGATTAGGTCTATAAATACCACAAAATTACTTCGTAGTATCTGGTAAACTCACAGCTACATGAAGATTCCTGGATGCTCCTTGAAAAGCTGGTGAGCTATCATCTATAAAGCAAATTATTTGAATGATCAATTAATTAGCATTGCATAGTAGTACAGTAGACATTGAATATGTCACCTAAAATTCAAGAGAAAGCAAGTTACCTTTTTAACCAAAAACATCCAGGTACAGAACAACAACAAAACAAAAAGTTCCAGCCCAGAAGTTGCAAAGAAGTAAGGGAAAGAAATAGTAATACAACTTCTACACCAATAAGGCACCCAGAACAAAATTGCTTCCATGGACAAAATTAATCACTGCATATTTGTTTGAAAATTATTGTTCTTTCCAATAGTTAATCTCCTCTTAGTTTTTATCAAGATGTGATGCATTTTGTATTATGAAACCTAACTGTCCTTTCTGGAGTCTCTTTTAAAGTCTCATATCAGGCATACTGCATTTAATGATTTTTCCTTGTCTGCCCTGATTGATATTATCTTTGTACATTAAACTGCTCCTAACACATAATAGTTAATAAACAGGCCACAACCTGGAACCAAAGAAATCTGTAACATTAACCACAACAGAAAGATGTGACATATATCAAGCTGTCAGAATATTCATTAAACTTTGTCAAAAAGGGCTCTATACAAAGTCAGTAAAGTTTTTTCATTTCCCTGAAAATCTTAATGTCAGATAATGACCCTGAGAATCTGTGACAAAATTCATCTTCATCAGCCTTTAAGAACAAGTAAATTACAAATGCCTATTCTCAAGGACCTGCTCAGCAGTATTCCCTGCTCACATACAGCAGATGGACTAGTGTTTGACCATCATTTTTGGTGTCTGTCAATCATTTCAGGTGTCAAACACAATGTTGTAGTGTAAGAGTGTCAGGCCAATAGGTTCCAAGCTATTTAAAGTTTTTTGGTTTTTGTTTGTTTTCTTGCTTACATCTATTTGCATCAGTTTTCTCTTTGCTTTCTACTAGCCCAAACCAAAATCTTCTCCATCACTTTTTCCTTTTCCTTTTTGAGTGTTATCATGCTCAAAGCATATATATTAGATAACAAAAAACCAATCTCAGAATACCAATAGGTACCAGATTTTTCAGTGAATTTTAAAACAGAGCTGCATAGAAAATGTTACTATCTTAGACTAATGAAAGATTTTTCCCTACTGTACTTTTGCTCATCAGAATCAGTCACTGATTTATTTTGATCACTGTCTTTATAAATACAAAATACATGCAACTATTGACCCTGGACAACTAAAAAAAAAATCTACTCATGAGAAGCAATACAAATGACCCTATAATTTAGAAAACTTAAAAAAAATCAGGAGAAAACTCATTTAATAAGTGAGGTGCTTGAATCACTAGAGAGTCAGGTAGCTGAATGGTTTCTAACTTTGATTTAACATGGATGAAGCTAGAAACAATGTTGAAACTTTAACAGTCCCAACTAACATAACGAGAAACAAGATTGCCTCATGTAATATTCATGTTATTCTGTTTAAAGAAAAAGCTCATATATTAGGAAGGGATCTGCAAGACTGGTACTACTCACTCCCATTTCAGGCTTCTTGAGTAGGCTGCAGGTAAAGAAATAGTCACACACAAAGACAAATAGGGCCTCTTTTTTAACAATTTATTTTTCCAAATGTTTGTGTGTAAATGCAGCACATACTGAAAAGATCAAAGAGGAAAAAAAATGTAACCTGAAATTATTTATAAGAAGCAAATGTTAAAAAAAAAAGGTCAATTTCTGGATTTTCTTCCACAATAAATATCTCAAAAACAGTGTACACCAACCATCTGCTGAGAACCCAATCTATTTGGCAAATATAATTTAAGGAATTTGACCCAAGAGTTCCAGCTACTTAATATATTCTAAAGCTGTTACCAATACAATAAATAAAGTTCAGTTAAAGGTATATCAAATATGTTAGACACTCATTTTGCAATCAGAATGAGAAAAAGGTGCATTTCTTCTGAAGCAGTTTGTCTTCTTTCCCCAAGCATGTCTCTGTTCACAAAGCAGAAATCATTTGGTATATGCCATGCTTTAACAAAAATAAACTATAGCCTGCTTACCAAAAGGAAGTGAACAAATTTTCCTTTAATAAAGAAGGTCATGCGTAAGATTTTTCAACAACTATTCTAGTACTTAGAGTCTTTATAGTCCTTGAAAAACTAAACTGTTTTATGATTTATTGTTCCTCTGAAGGGCCTGTTGCTCATGAAAATTAAAGGCAATTTCCACTGGTAATAAAGTTTATTATAAAACTACACTAAACACCATTCCTGTTTCAAGGTAAGAGCCAACATCCAAGTTCCAGCACGGTCTTACATGAACTTTCTAGTTCCTCCTTCTGTGGCTTCAGATACAGTGCAGTTTGAGACAAGAGTCTGACAAACAGAAATACACTATTCATGTTACCTCTCACAACAATTTGTACGAGCTTTCATTCTTAAAACAACAACAACAAAAACCACCACCAACAAAATCACAGCTATTCCAATTAATCTAAGAGCATTTCCAGCACCTGCTGAAGGTGACATTCTATTTTGAGGTAACATTGGTGGATTCAGTTGCCTGAGCATTAGTACCCAAGTGCCTTTTTAGACACCTTAAAGTAACTGAACATATTTGCTTTAGACTGACAGGAACTATATTTTTAAGAATAAACTTTTCTTCTTCTTAAACGAAAAAGGAAATAAGATTGTATGAAATTCAATTGTCTGAATACGGATGTCTAGCACCTCTTCAGGATAATCCACCTGACCTTCAGTTCTTCCAGAGTGGTGCAAGCTATCATACCTGTCAGCTCATTCAGATGTCTCAGAAATTTGTCACTAGAAGCCAAAATCTTAGTGACATAATTTTTTAAAATCTTCATGAAAATAAAGGAACATTGAACTATTTGAAATACTAACTAGCCAAATATTTGAGCTTAACTGAAATGCATGTCATTTAAAAAATTTGGAGTGTATTAAATGGTTATAGATTTCACGTTTTCATTCCTTGCAGTTTTGATTATTGTCATGGAGGCACCCCAAAGTCAGTTTTAGGCAGACAACAAGTTCCAGAACAGACTTTATTCTAGCCAGAAAAGTATAGCCAATAAACTGACTAGAAACAGGTTTTATACTCTGACAACATAAAATACAGATTTGGATATTGGTTGAGGAGATTATTGGGGTATGACTACATAAAAATAATGAGGATCCACAATGTGCATGCATACACTCACAAGGAACAAAACTAGAGGCCTCTCACTCAAGGGTACCCAGAAGAAATAATCACTTGCCTGGGTTAGGCGAGGACTCATTCAAGGATATATCCAACAGAGAAAAATAACCACTCACCACAGGAGGAGCTGAGGCGTTCTCAATCCTGGGAAGTCTCCTTAGATGGCGTCCCAGTCTAAGGGGAGGACTCCAGTTCACAGACCTGCTGCTCTGAGAAGACTACTCAAAGGGTAGCCTACAGCAGGGACCCTATTTTATAACCTCATCAGATCTGGCTGTGGGCATTACAACATGGTCCGGAAGGTTCTCAGCTTCTCTGGGCATCTCCTTTTTTGAGGATCCTGTCAATTGACTGAGGGTCCCACCTTTCCTTCTCCCTCCAGCTGGGTGGAGGTGAAGTCACCCTGTCCCAGGCTGGGGGAGGACAGTGACTGTCAGCATGTCAGCACCACCCTAGATGTGTACATGGGGACAGGCACAGTGGAGCACAAAAGACGCTAAAGAGCCATTAGCTGCCCTATTGAAGGCTCCTGATCTCATCTGGGGGATTTGCCACTGCCACAATTATATATTAGCATCAGAAATAAGAAAGGAGAAAGTAAAACTTTAAGCTGTGTGATTCCAGTCAACCAAACTGAGAAATTTTGGTCTTTCTATTCTATAGCTCCCTCTCTGAGCCAATAGTTTTCTAAGGAAGCCATAATATTGCTTTGTCTAAGCTGTACACCTGAAAATAAAATTTTCTGTTAGGATTTCAATGCTTCCTTCTTATTATCTGTTTTTCTTGCTCATTAACTTAAGCAATATCACTTACAGCACCTGTCCACTTTCTTTACTGATGGCTAACTGTAGAATCTAGCACACTTCATTAACCTCACTCCACATACTTCCATCTGTATATTTTTTCATGTCTTTCCCACTGTTTTCATGCAAGCAGAAAGCTGCTGTGAGAATCCTGAATAAGTAAGCCTAATAAGGATGAAAAAAAATGTCCTTTTATGGCTCTGAGTGGGGTGCAATAAAAGATTACAACATGTAAAAGCAAAGTAAAGACTAGAAAAAAGCTGATGACATGGATTTGAAAAATGTATATTTAAGACTGACAGAGATTTGGACAGCTTTATCTTTGCTGCAGCTTTATTAACTTCACTGAAGTTACATCAGAGACTCAGCTATTGCAACTCAATCCACATATATTGTTTTTTAAATATTTGGGCTTCTTTAAAGGTATCATTATTTTATAGCCTACTGTGACTGTCAGCCCTGAAGGATGAATCCTTATGGGAATTTACTAGAGACCTATCTACACAACACTGCTTCAGCAGGAATCATCCTGAAATTGAAAACTCATGCTGCTGTCTAGAATTTAGTGGCTTCTTTTTCATCCTTTTTGCTGTGTTTAAGTAGCTAAATAAGTGAAGCAAGTTATCTTTTTATAACTTCATGAAAAAATATTTTGCCTTTTCCTGACTCCTCACAATTAATGAAAGAAAATACTGATAACAAGATTACTAAAATTCAATACAATATTCCAGGTACAACTGAAAACAAGCAATGTAAATGAGGTATAATTACAAAGTCTTCTGTTTAGGCTGACAATGAAAAGGAAACTTCCACCCTGTGGAAATACAGGATTCCTCTGAAGTCTTCCAATAGCAAGTAAAAATAAACAACTATACCACCATTTCAGACAAAGACTTTGATCATTTAATTGAAAGGTTTATGAGACGTGGTTGCAAGACCAATCTCCATAGTCTGGACAACCCTATATAAGTCCCAAATAGTATATTTTAAGGCTATTTGAACAGAAAAACAATGGTAATCATTGTACAAGAATGAATAAGTACAATATAAACATAAATTATTTATACTTTTCTCCTTCTTCTACGTCAAGTAATGTTTCCTAATCACATACCTATGTAATGTTCTAAACATATTGTGGTAAAAAATCGTAGGGTATACATCATACATACACAGTGGATCTGTCACATGTTGTAATTTTGTTCTTTGCACTTCTGTTTGCAGAGAAGAATCTGCATAAATAAATGTTTCCTAGAATGAAATTAAATTACAAAAATCTTTAGCTCATTTAAATGCAGAATCACATCCTAACACTTCAAGCCTGCAGATGTTTAGTTTTGAAATGAAGCCATTCGCCTATGAAGTGTGATCTGTTTATGTATGTTGTTATAGTTTAGTCATTGTTTGAGTTGATATCTGACACAAATGAGTCTTTTTTTCCCTTTCTAACTCTTTTTTTTTTTTAAATTATTTATATGATAACATCATCATGACAAGATCATTCCCTGCTCATGCAATTCTTTCTTTTCATGGTTCTTTGAGAAGCATTAACACCCCTTGCATTTTCCTCTTTTTATATGAAGATTGAATATCCAGCTGTTACACTAATTAAGTCTGTCACAGGCAAGGAACTGGCTTTATGTACCTGCAGAGAGAACTTTCATGGTGTTTTAATGACTAGCTATAGATTGAGCAAGGTGACTCAAGACCTAATGCAAGCAAAAGCTTAGCTCAAATGAGTGCCAGAGCTGCCAATTTCCAATTAGGAGACTTGTTTGTCTCTCATGACAGTGAACTACCACAAATTACATGCTTTAGCACTGTTGGTTAATCTTTTGCCACCTGACAGATGGAAGTAAATCAGTTGACTTATGTTAATCATTTTCAGGAAGTGGGAATTATTTCATTCTTGGCACAGTTTTGCTTCTGTGAGGACAGCATTAGGAGATATCACAACAGCAACCCGTTATTTATAGATAAGGTGTTATCTGAAGTGTGTGTGTGGGGTGGAATGAGTGGCAGGGAATATGAGGAAAATGAAAGGCATTATTCAATTCTTTCTCAAAAGCTCTCACACTTGAGGAGAAAGCCTCTGATTGTTCATATCTTGCATATTTTATGTTTTTACAGAGCTAAATAGAATTTTCGGCAAAATCAAGTTGTTATCATGTGTATATATAGAAGAACTGCATAGAGGTCTCCTGAATAGATGTTTCACGGTTTATACCTAGCAATGGTATCAGTGAGTAATAACTAAATACACCTCTACAAAAAATAAGAAAATGAATTTGGCACTACCAAAAAAAAAGAGATATGAATTCTGGAAAAATAGAGAATAAGTTTCTTCATAAATAAAATTACTAGATAGTATTTAAAACTTGTGAAATATCTATTAAGATCTTTTACATGTAGCTCTAAAAAACCAAATTGATGGCATGAACCTTGGACTAGTCCCTGGTAAAACCTGTCAACATAAGAACAAACTGCACTTCAAAGCATGAGAAGACCGACTCCCAGTTTGCTTTTTGTATTTTTTCCCTTTTAATACAACTGTATAATCACTGGGAGAACAGTTTGGATTTCCATGGTACTTCATTGTTCTCCTAGTGACTGCCCTTTCCACAGAATAAGTACATAATAATACAAGTGCCATAATTGCATTAAATTATTTGATGGATATGGGCTTTCAAACACTTTTATTTAGCTCAATCACATGTGATATCATATAATTTATATATAAAAAAAGGTAATAGGATCACTATTTAAATTCTTTCACAATTTAATTCAAAATTAAAACTTCTAAAGTTCATGGCAGGACTTCAAAATTTGGAAAGAAAAAATGCTTTAGGGTAGAAAAAAAATCTTCTGGGAAAGGCCAACAAAGAGTGCTTCACAGACGTTATTTTTATTGCAAAAGTAGAAAGGTAGTGCTATAGTTATAGAACACAGTTTGCTATTTAAATTGGAGACAAGTGATCAGGTGTCGTTTTAACACTGATAATTTACTTGACTTCCTAGTGACCATGAAGGGTGATAAGTCTTAAACTGCACAGTCCCATTGTTTCATCACCATCTTCCTACTTATACATGCATTTGCTCACTCCATTTCCCCTATGCTCTTACAAACAGAACTCCACTGAGATTGCAGGATAGCACTCAAGGGCTGGATTAAGATTGCATGGGCATTAACAAATTCAAAACCTCTCCTGAACTTTTCTAATTTATTTTAATACACTTATCTTTCTTTTCTGACTCCCTTTGGAGAAGGTTCTTTTCCGTGCTGCATGGCTCTCAATGCTTTTCCATGGGTTTCAGAAATCCTTGTGCATATAGGTAGTATTATCAGGACTACAAATTAAAAAGATAGCATTATTGCATTTTGAATTGGATATGAAATTACACAAAGAATTCTTAGACTACCCCCACACCTCTCCCTATTTTTTTCTGACAACATGTACAATGATCTTCAAAAAGGGTACATTTTACTCTGTCACGCAAGTCTAACTTGCTTGCTTTCCTTCTACATAGTGATTTTGTACTGTGTGCTCATTGATCCATTTTCGGAAACATACCAGGTTAATTTGCATTCACGCTCACAACAGCCACCATGCATTCCACTTGAACGGGTAGAGGGGATTCTGCAGCAGTGTTTAAACAAATGAACAGGCCACAGAAAACCACAGTGCTAAATATCACTTCCCAGGTAATTATCTGTGTCTTGGGTGCTCCCTGTCAACCTTCTTTCACATTTTGTGGATGTTTTCGTTGCACACAGAATGTTGTGTCTTTAAAACATAATGCATACAATTTTGTTTTACAGTATTATTTACAAACAGAAACACACACGTATATAAAAGGCTGTTCATTGGCCCTCTGCGTAGACAGCTGATTTGTATTTTCCTGGCAAATAACATATATGAACAGTAAAATACGTCACATTCAGAGAAATCTGAGTTAAAAGTGAATGACAAAGTTACAAAATAAACTTATTTATGACCATGTTGGCCTTCAACCTGTCCAAAATCTCACTGCTATACATAAGCATATATTGCTCATTGTGTTTCAATCAATACACATAGACATAATTTTCTATTATAAAAATAATTTTCTATTATGTGTCTAACACTATTATTTGAACACGATCCCCTGAGATTAAACATGAAATTCCTCAAGATGCAGAGTTCTTCAAAATTTCCTTCTCTACAATTGAAAAGATGTAATTGCTGGAACAGTGGTATCTTGTATTTATTTTCCTTCCCATGCACAAAAAGTCTTGTCTGCTCTGCTATATTTTCCAAACAAGGTGTGTTTAACTATTACAGATATCCATATCATACTTATGTCCTTAAATTCCAGATCAAGTAATATATAGAGCTTAGCAGGAAAGATAACACAAAGGTCTGCCAGTACTGAGCATTCAGGCGGGGTCATCATATGGCATTCTGCTGCGTTATATTCATCTTATAACGCGGTCATTTTAAAACTATGTAAGTACATATATCAGTGGAATATCTACTTATTTTTATTCAGGAGTAATTGGGAGGAAAACTAAACTGAAATACTGGAAGTCTGCCAGACTGAGAACTATAAAATGATGGAAGTGAAATAAAAAACAAACAATGAAAACCAAAACTACACCTTATTAACATGAGTAATGGCATTATTAAACATAATACAAGGAGTTTCCGTGTGTTTATGGAAGTAAAACCGGCTTATGTGTTCTATTTTTTCCACTTGAATGTCCAATGGCTATACATACTGATTTTTTATGAGTATGAATTTTGAGTTTTAACTTGTTTCTTTCAATATACATATAATAAACTACAGCCTTAAGTCATTAGAATGTTATCCATAGCAAGCTATAGAAGGGCCAAACAAGTTCTTTTAAAAATAATGGAAAAACAGGGGAATTAATAATAAAAACTATGATATAATTTCAGTTTGATTTTCTCAAATAAATTTTTCTTGACTTAAAAAAAACCAAATTAAGTTTCCTGAAAAACAAAATTCACCTTTAAGTAATTCTTGAAGAGTAAAAGCTAAAAGATTCAAGATTAACAAGCCTAGAAAATGAACATATATCAAACTTCATAAGGGACTGAAGCTGAGAAAATAATCGAAAATTATTACTGATAAATGAAAATATAATATTTTCACTTATGAAAAAGAAGTATAGAGACTCACATACACTAAACTTAGCAGACATTAATATACATACACTTATAAAATATATATATTTACAAATATATAAAAGATAAAAACGAGACTTGGAAAACAAAAATAATACAATTTGTGTCTTCCCCAAGTATGAATTTCTACCCTTAGAAAAGATATCTTGAAACAAAGCAATAAAAAATAGGTCAGGAATCATGCAAAATTTTTATATCTGTACATAAGATATTTAAAGAACATATATTAGTACACATGTGAATATACAGCTGATACAGCAGATTTGCGGGAAAAAACAACTAAGGAAGAGCATTATCGAGCATTTGATAATTTGATAATGTTTGTTAATTATTTGTTAAAATGTTAACTGTTGGAGGAGAAGATGAGAAATGTCTGAGGTTTATGGTCACAGTTTAAACCAGACTACAGTCCAATTCCCACAGCATTTGATAAGTGGAACTTCATAGACTCTGTGTCACTTCTTGTTGAAATCAATGACTTGTGAGCAGACGCAGAATTTCAGACTCACATTGCAGTAAAGAAGGTGAATATATTGTGAAGAATCTTAAGTCAGCTGTTTTTCAACTTAGCTGTTTCCCATTTCATAAGGAATGAGTTTAAACTCTTATAATTGTAATTTTGACCTCCATGTGGAAAAAAGTACAACATCAAGCGGAGTACCACAGGGATCAGTACTGAGACTTATTTCTATAATTTAGTATTTTCATTAAGAGCATAATGGAAGACCTACTTTTTTTCTCACAGCCACAAATTTGGGTATTTTAGAATAGTAGCTTGCCTTCAATGCAATTGCTTTAATATTAAATAAAGAGCAGCTGTATACCAGGAGACAGCTAAGAAACACAGCCTAGATAAATATTCCTTGACAGCAACGTATGAAAACAAGATAAAGAAACACCTACGGTGTGTGCAACTAAATAAGAATTTGCTGTATTCCTATGTCTAAATAGACAGTTAACAACTGGGAAGATCACAAACTAGAAAAGCATTACTTTTGATGCATGTGCAAAATCAGATATGGCTACATCTAAAATAAATTTTTATCACATGTAAAAGAACACCAAGAATAGAGGAGAGTGATTTCCCTTAGTATAGCTGAATGTAAGGGGATATGATGATTTTTCATAAATACATTCAGCAATGTACAATTGTTTCAAGACAATCATACAAAGCCAAGGCAGGAAGGCTTATTTAATCTCCCTCCTTCATTCACAAGACCTATATCAATACCGCTCTTAAAGGAACATTTCTATGACTATTCCAAGGATATCCTAAGAATTCTAAAGAATTTGGTCTCTATAATCTCCTTCAGCAACCTATTTTAATGCTGTTCTTTAATTATAGAACGCTTTCTGCATGTCTCATGCAAAAAATCCTTGCTAAAATTTAGACTCGATACCTCTTGTCCTATTTTTCATGGTCAAAATATAAATTCTTCCATTTTTTTGGATCAAGCAGTGCAATATTTTTACTTATTTGAAAAGCACTTAGGTGATGGGAAGGAAAAAGGAAGAAATGGAAGGAAAATCAACTCATCTTTAGGATAAATAATTGCAATTTATTCAAATTTCTCTTTATAAAACATTTTATTAAGATATTTAATGATATGTTTGGTTCTTCCCAAGACTCTTCAGTGTCACATACCTTTCCTGAGATGTTTATGGCTGTAAATAGCAACCCACACCTATATTTGCATCAGTAAAATGACTACTTCTATGGAATATTTTCAGGCTGTGAAGCTCAATTTCTTATACAGCTAAACTGTTAGAATTGCTCTTTGTCATATTTTGGCCCATACAAATTAGCATTTTCCAAACTTATTCTCAAGGATAGAAAAGCAAAAATTCTCAGTAGGTGGTCTAGGCCAAGTAATCCTTTTCTGAAAGGTAGTAAGTATAATGTTGTGATATGAGCCTTTCTCTGCCAGTTGTTTTTCATTACAGAGTCCCTGGCATATTTAATTTATTAGAACACACTTAGCCTGACCAGTGTTGATTCAACTGAAAGGATTACTACATTTCTTTCATAGATGGAAGTATTGTCTTTTAGATATATAAAAAAATATTGGCATGATGTTATTAGGTCATATATATGTTGTGATCCCTCTTGGCTCTTCCATCCTTTTCTTAAAAGTGTTCTTACTTATGGAACTGACAAATTAGAGAAAAGACTCTAAAAAAAATGAAGTGCAAGTTTATTTTGAATTTTAACCTAGGCTTTGACATACCTGATGGTACCAACCTTATTTCTGTTGCCTTGAATTTAGTAAGTGTGTGAATCAACACAGGCATGTCACAAGAAGCAACCAGAGACCATGAATGCAATTGCAAAGAGCAAATTTAATTTAGTTACCTCGCTACCCAGGGATCTCCAAAACAGCACCTAAGCTCCCGGGCAGTGGTGACACAAGTGAAGACGCAGAAGCTGCAGAATTCAGCCCTGCCAGAAGATCACTGGACTTGCTGCATTTGCCTGTATTTCAAGACTTCAAGCAGGCGCAGCCTTCTGCTCTTTCTCACAACACAGCAGGAATCTCAGACATAGTGATAAGGTGCCTAGAGTTTCTCACAGGCCTATGTTATCTAACACAGAGGTTCTACTCATCAAGCACACAAGGCCAGTAAAACAATTAGTGTGACGTATGTGCTTTTTCTACATCCCAGCTGCAGTCACTTGAACATATTTACAATTAGCCTCCTTGTTATTCTTGCGCAATTCCCATACAGTAAGCATGCCATCTATTCCATCATTCAGTTCTTTAACAAAATTACTCAATATTATTGGATCCAAGGTAGATTTCCTTCAGATTTTTACTTGATACAGACATTTTCATCATTCAGAATAACGTATGTCAAATCATTTAGAAACTAAAAATATTTAAAAGCCTACAATAGTTTGACGAGTAGCTAGTAACTAGAATGAGTTAAATGACTTCTGAGGGTCCTGTTCACACCTATTCTTTATAAATGTATGCTTCAGATAACCCAGAGGTACTTAGACAAAACAGAATTTCCATTGTAGTGATACTGAACACGATATCCGAAGCTGATAAAACAAAATTCTGTGGTGTTTTTATGGATGTATTATGTCTTCGGAACCCTGGGACTAGAGAAGTCAGAAAGGATCCAATGTCAAACTAGTCTAGACAGTGACAAACTGGGCACAAAAAAAGCCTTTCCCCCACAGAAGGGCTGCTGAAGAGAAAACATTACAGATGGTAGGTCTTCCAGTCCTTTCACTGTCCCTTAAATTTCTGATCTTCTGAAATGTATGGGCAACCCTAATGTTTCCTTCTGTGATCCAAAGGTTATAGCTTTATAGGGCTCATTTTCAAACAGCTGCTGTTAAAATGAAAGCTCTTTAAATGAAATATGTCCTGGTTCTAAAAAAAAAAAATAGGTGAACTTCACTCCCATTAACTACTGCAAACTTTGCGGATTATAAAAGAGTTTTGTTACTTGACTTTTTTCCAAGGTTTTTTCCTCTTTCAGCTATGTAATTACCCAGGCTTTCATATTAATAGAAGAAATGGTTCAGACTAGCGCGTTCTTTTAAACTTTAGAATCAGTGCTTTCTTGTGGTATTCAGAAAATGTTATCTGAAACTTGTACAGTGCAGCAAAATTAAGAAAGGGTTACTCAATGGAGATTCTATTGTATAGGGTATAATTCTAGTGAGATGAAACATCATTTAGTAAAGAGTTGTTTATATTTTACATTTAAAATTAACATTTTATAGTTTGGCAAATGAAACAGTTTATTTCTATTGTTTTTATTCCATTTTTCTCTTAAATGTAGTTTACTCATCTAGTTCATCTCATTCATATTTTTACAGTAGTTCTATTTATTAGTTTATCTATCCCGCCAATTATCACACCTTGATTAAGTGAACACTTTAAACCCTTTCTACACTAATTTCCTGAATTTTAGTCTCCTTGTAAACTAAAGTAGGAGAACAGAGAGGACACTAAAGATAAGACACTGCACCCAGTAGTTAAGATGTAGATGCTTGAGGCAAGAGATAAGACTTAATACATAACAAGGTCAAAAATTTAAAGGAAACTAAGGAAATAAAAAAAATATATTTTAAAATATTCTACAATTGCATGAATAGAATTCTTCTATGTTTTTGCATATTATAGCTGAGAACCACATTGAAGAGAATCTTTCAATTTGATATGTAAAATAGACACTTTGAATATTATGTAAGATTCACTTAAGAAAATGTTTTATAATTAGGATAAATACGTAAGCAAAGTGATCATTGACATTAAGATTCCTCCTAAGTTGTGAGAGTGTTTCCTTTTGCAGGAGCACAACATATTTCTTCATGCCAACTTAGTTTAATTGGATGCTCTTTGATACTGCAGAGAAATTGAAGTGTTCTTAAAACGGCAAGCTGTATCATAAAAGTACAACTAATATGTTTGGGAAGTTGATTAAGAGAAGAGAAAAAAACCGTTTCAGTGTCAACTCACCAGGTTAACAAAATAATACAAAGTACAGCTACCTATATTAGTAATTCAGAATATAAATAAGCAACTCATGGTAAAACAATAACATCTTTATAACTTTTAAAAAACTATTTCTAATGAAAAACAATACAATTCTGAAGAGAAAAAAACCCACAACAACAAAAACCCCACAAAGTAAAAAAAAAATATTTCTTCTGGATTAATATCTGAAGATAGCCACTATTATCTGGTATTGTGAATATAACTATAATTCACTTCAACTCACAATGAAGTGGAAATTATAGTAACCTTTGCTCAAGGCTTCTCTCTGGAGAAAAAATACTAAGTGGCAGGAAAATATAGCTTTGGGGCAAAGCACTACTGTCTCTCACAAAGGAAAATGTTTGGGTATGGTTATGCCTCATTTAGTCAAGACAATTTAATTTCATATAATATAGAAATATAGTAGAGAAATACAAAATCTGTAGACTATTAATGGAAGCCATCACTCACAGTATCCCATTTTTTAGATATCCATATTGCATAATGTATAATCCAATGTGCCAATTTGCCAGGCATCCAAAAAGAGGTACAAGGAGTTAATTTCATGATCTAGTAGTGTGGTGTGGTTTTGTTTGTTTGTTTGTTTGTTTTAACCCAGACAGTTGCAGGTTGAATGGATGGAATGATGATGAGGGAGAAATTGCTCCTTCAAGTCAACACAGAGCCACGTACTCAATAAAAAGTATGTACCTCCTTATATTATCTTCTTCAAAATCTGTGGTGAAATCTTTTAAGTTCCTCCCCAGTTTCGTATTCATGGTTTCCTTCTCACTAAAGTCAATAATCATCATAGATGTCTCCGTGCATTTCTTACTCTTCTTTTGATAAAGACCGTGTGCAACACTAAACTGCCATGAAGGAAATTTGCAGATTTCAGGTTTATTTGCGCTTCACAAATTTTTTTCACAGAAGCATTAATTATTATGGTTTAGTGCCAGGGTTAGGTTATGGTTGGACTTGATGACCTTGAGGGTCTCTTCCAAGCTAAATGACTCCATGATTATCTCGATACCATAATCTGCCAATTAAAAAAACCTTCTAAAACCAAAATTTGCAGTCTTAAAAGCAAGCATCCTTTAATGGCACAGCACCAACCCCAGGGAATGCATCCTCCTAGTGGGGCAAGAGGGTGGAAGAAGCTCCAGGCACAGGTTATATCCATCCAGGTCATAAATATTCATTACGTTTCCAAGAAATCCTTTGCATATGCATTATATTGTTATATGGCTTACAACCTGCTTGGGCTGGTGTCGCCACCTTATCTTCTGAGAACAAGGGCATTGCCTCCTACTCTTCTCCTGCTTATCTTAACAAATACCATTCTTGTGACTTGATACCTAATAAGTGCCTAAAAGCTAACATCTGTGAACCTTATTGTTAGTAACTTAGTAAATGCCTAAAATCTATGACCCTTATTCATACAGACTTATTTTATCACTAATTGCTGATTTTAGGTACTGATCTCATAGAAGAGTTCTGCCCCTAAAGTGGCCAGGGAGTCACTCTTGAAGACATAACCCATGGCAGGATTGGATAAGCAAACACATTTCAGAATTAAGAATTTATCTGAAATTATTTTGTATGAAACAGTTCAGTGTCTTATCAGGGAACAGGTTTGGAATGACTTCAAATAGAAAACAGTTCTTATTTAGAAATGAAGCTGTCCTCTTTACTGTGAATAAAAGCACACAGAAAATATCCACCAAGTAAAACTGGAAACTCTCATCCTTTGTGCACAGGAGTCTATAAGATTAGGATGGAAGAAGGGATAGTGCACAATACAAATGGACCATTCAACCACAGCTAGAAGACCTGTGAACAAGCAGTCTCTATGTGGAAGCTTATGATAAGGAAGTGTCAACATTATAAAAGCTGTGAAAGTTGTGGAACTAACCAAATGTTCAACTTAACAAATTTAATAAAATTCAAGTCTTCCAAAAAAAGTCCTCAGTTAGAATCTAAAATTAATTGTGTTCATATTTTCCAATTAAACAATTGAATTTGTCATATCCCCTCGGTGCAACTCTATTGTGACAGCAACTGCATGGAATTTTAAGTGAAAGAGGGGACTGTTGCCTTTGGTCTTGACAAAAAAAGCAGGAGTGTTCTGTCACAGAACAATTATAGATGCTGCTTTGCATTAATATTTTCTACTGAAATACTTCAGAGCAAAGAGCATCACTACTGGTTGCCAGAAGCTTTAAATCTATCTCAGATATGTGGGCCCAAAATTCACCTCAATATGGAAATCAGACAAGAAATTGCATTTCTCAGCAAAGAAACTGGAAGCTGGAAAGTTGAGAGCTCTGTAACTTTACTGTCTGGTTAACATTAATGTTCCCACATAGCTGAGTTCAGAAACTTTTTATCTTTTACAGTAAACGACATCACCATCCAAGTGAAAACTATCTTTTACCACAGTAAAAAAAAAAAAAAAAAAAGTGAGAAGGAAACTTGTACTTTTGCATAGTCTAAAATAAAGGAAATATCATTTCTCGGTGTTCCTGAAAGCCCAAGACATGGCTACTATCCTATTTATGATGCAATTCCAGGAAAACTTCAAAAAGCATTTCATCCCATGTTTGTAGTTGAAAGTTCACAGACATGACTTGGGTTCTTCTAAAAAGCAAAACATTTACGAAGACTTATGTTATTCCATGGGGAAAATCTGCCTAGATTTGTCACTATTTTGACATTAAACAGTTTTGAAAGCTGAACATTTTTGTACCTTTTAAAGCATTCAGTTGTAAACGGCAGTAGATTTATCTAAGGTACTTATGTAATTTGTTAGGAGTTACGTAAATTACAGGCTTCATACTTTATATTTCTTCAGTAGATTTTGTCAGGCATATTACTGGAGAGCTTCTTCCTTCTCCTTATATAAGCATCTCTTGGGTACATAGTCTAATGCTCAAGTGCCTCCTTATAGATATTCTCTATAGCAAATAATATATTTACATTTTCATTCCTGTAAATAATGTTGTGGATTTGTGTGAGACAACTTTCTTCTATCTGCTCTTATCTCTAAAAAAAAGTTATAACAAAACATAAAGTATTTTACATTTTTTCAATTTTCTTTTTTTTTTTAACACTTTCATTGCCTCAGGTACCTCAAGAAGCCTCCTTCAACTCACAGAAAATAGAGGAACGGTGGAGAGAATTATTATCCTTATTTCATCTATTTCACCAGGTATAAAGCTTGAGCATAGGTATATAGTTTATACCTACATATCATATCACCCTGTATTTCATTTAAGTACAGTTATATAGTTTATGTTAGTAATAAGTCCCAATTACTTTCATAATTCTGAATCATGTGATTCACTATGGTTGCCAAGGCTCTAAACAGGTTTTTTAGGTTTTATCTAAAGTCCTGCTAAAAAACCCCCAATGAACAAAACAACAAAAACCCCACATTAAAACAACAAAAACCCCACATTAAAACAAACAAACAAAACCCCAAAACAAAACCAATCAAAACTAATCCAAAACCAACAAGCCAAAAAAAACCCCAAAAACCAACCAAACAAAACAACAAAACATCCATGATTTATACATCACATGTTTATAATTCATTCATGTTGATTCTTGCACTTACACATGATATATTGTAATTTGATATATTTTATACATATAAATACCTCCTCATATATATGTACATATATATATAGTAAGAGGAATTTCTCTTGAAACCATTCCAAATGGCAGAAGTGAATTCAGCAAGCCTAGACTGTACATGAAATAATTGCTTATAATACATTTTTCCTCAAGACAACCTGTACATAAAACTCGTTGCATTAGAGTTTGAGGAAACTGTGTTTCTGAGAATCAAAGAATGAATATCTTCAGGAATGTAAAAAGGTTCTGATAACAACTAGAACTAGAAAATAATTTCTTGCACGATAGTCTACAAAGAAAGCCTGTGCAAGACTTTCCTCTTTCAGTGTAACAACTAGTAGTATCCTGTAAAAAGACAGACAAAAAAGGATTTCAAAGAGAAGGTGCGAAAATTTTCTCAAACTTCAAGCATTGTTTTGAATAACTTTAGTATGGATAGATAAATATTTTTCAAGTATAATATTCAAAGTAAAAATGTCCAAGAACCTTTCATTTTGCTTCCTCCCCACTCCAATCCACTCCTCCTTCCCCTTCCAAGTAAATATTCTCTGCTTTTTGCACAACACCCTTAAGCACTTTATGACTCAGGATTTTGGGAACAGTGAGGAGCGGTTATTATTATTATTATTATTTTTTAACAAAAGGACTATCTGCATGGTAGATGAAACCAAGAGAACAAAATATGTCACAGGAGTACTTCAATATTCACTGGAGATCCTACTATCATAAAAATGGAAAAGAACAAAAGGTAACTTATCAAAAATATGTACCAAGCATGGATAGATGATCTAATCTTTCCTTTTCTGCTATTGCTCATGTCATCGTTCTGTTACCAAACATTCCCGTGATATTACTATATGATATGACTTGTAATATATAAAGTAGCAGCATTAGACTCCGTTAATACCTGAATACGCCTACCACCTATTGCGTACACATACTAAGAGAATTAGCTCTCCACTCTTTCATTGAAATTAAAACTGCTAATTTTCCTGTTGAATTATTTTGCTCCCAAAGTCTCTTTCGAATGCCACTCTTTTTCAAGGCCAACAGATTATTTGTTTTTAAAAAGAACAAGTATTTAACCATTAAAGCTATTTTGCCACAGTGAAGCAAAATAGTTCAATATATAAACTAACAGTTCAGAACTCCTGAAAATTACAGCACACCCTACTTTTGGTGCATTTAATGTGTAAAATTTCCTCACAGACAAAAACTCCAATCTTACATGCAAATTATGGAAAGCTTTGTTAGGCAAAACATGCTAAAAATAAGAGGTGGGTGGAAAAGTAGAATAATTGTCCCACGGTAAACTGTATTATGTAATAATTTCATAATAGTGTATAAAGGTGAAATATGAATGTTTTTCAAAATGGAAATGGAAAGGGAAGATTTTGAGAGGAAATCCTGAAAATTGTCAAAGAAAATAAAAATTTGTGATGGTTTCTGACTAATACTTATTTGTTTTCTTCTAATTTCCTCGCAATACTTAAAGATTATTGTGGAACATTTTTTTGTGTTGCATTGTGTTTACCATGGAATTTCATGCTTCAAAATTACAGCTCGTTTTATTTTCAGTGTGATATTTTGACTCAACTAGCTAGTTGGATTACTCCCAATTGGAGGCAGTTTAATTTCATAATTTGGATGTAAGAAGAAACTAAGCAGACTGTGCTTCAAGCTGCTTCTGTCATCTTTGATATTTCATCAGTTTGCATTGCGTTGCACACCTTCTATAGAAAAATTGTCAAGAAGCTGTTGGAATGTTGAAAAGTGTTCCTACTTTTGAATAACAAGAGTTAGATTCCTGAAAATAAATATTTTTTCATAAAATAACATCTCTCTCCTACTTCAGATGTCTCTGGGAACTAAACTGAGCTTCATATCCAAGCTGGTTAGGACAATTTCCTGAGTTTCAGTGAAGAAATTTGCTTCATGGATTTCCAAACAAACTAACGTATTTCCTACTCTCAATTTCTTCCATGCTAAATGTATCATTTCTTTTGATCTTTTATTCTAGCCCTACATTAATGTAGGCCATTTGCAAGAATTTTGAACAAGGCAAGTGAAACAGATTTTTTCTAAATTAAATATATATTGCAACATTGCCCATAATGGAGACATAGGTTTAGAAAGGACTCTGCACTATTTCATATCGCAGGCTTATTTCAGTTCTATATGAGTGATATCTAGAAAACTGTCCAGTTCTGTCCTTAGGTTTTCTATGCTGGCTGTTGATGGGACCCAAACCTTTGTTAAAAGTAAAGTGATTGCAGCAACTGAAGAGTGGTTGCTCTGGCGAAACAGACTATTCCTGACTTGCAGAGCTGAAATCTTGTGCCTACCTCCTGTGAGGCCACCTGGCAGTTCTGACAGAAGCCTGGGTGTACTTACACTCTGTAAGTCAACTTTCCCAGTACTGCAGCTGCTAAAATATAGGGCTGCTACATCACCTCCTGAGCTGACAGCTGGAAGCACCAGGTCCAGGCAATGCAAGAGGTATCTGGGGGCAGTTACCCTGGAATATTCCAGCACTGTCTGGGTCCTGGAAAAGAAAAAAGTTTTGAATCAGTATTTTGGGATCCACTACTGATCCCTACATGATACAGGGACAGTAAAATGTCTTCTAAGATGAGAAATCTATTTCAGTTAGGGTATTTTTCTAAGATGCTAACAATTGAATTGAAGCCTCCAAATTGCAGAAAGCTCTCTACACACTTCCCTGAATGTCTACACAGTCCCATGACTCCTAACATAAAAAAGGCAAGTTGGTTTTGCTACGCACATTTCACTTTCTAATAAAATCATGGGACAGCTCTCTCACATGGGCCAATAATGCTGCTTTCCTCCTACTGCCATTTCAAGTGTTGAGTCCACACAGTGTTTGGAACACGATTTTACCTAAAGAACACTCACAGATCATTGTATTACTAAATGCTAATCCTAGGCAAGTTGCAATATCATTCTACACCAATAATAAAGCTGAATGTATACTTATACTATAATTAATCAGTGTAGATTTTCTGTTGGCACATTGCCCCTCTTATTTGAAGATGCATTACACCATGATCTTCATATATGTACATTTTTAAGGAACAAAGTTACCAATTTGCATTCGATAAAGGGTTATTTAATAACATTGGTTACTTACTGGTACCCACTTCCTGAGGATATCTGACTTTTAGAATGAAAAACATTCTTTTTTTTCCTATATTCAGATAGAAATGGGAAAAATAGGTTATAAACGTGACGGAGAAGGGGCTTGTATCAGATTGTTCCATATCATTTTCCAGTCTCTGGCTCAGGAATGATATTGAGAGATTTGAACTCATAGCCAAACTCTCCAAAATCTGGCCATAAATTTTTAATAAGAGGACAGCTGAGAAAAAAAAAAACAGAGAGCAGGTTTCTCAGGAGAACAGGTATCAATTGAGTGGTTATGGAAAGAAAATTCCCTGAAATAAAGGTACATAGTTTAATAAAATATTTCTAACATATTGCATTTTTGGTTAAAGCATGCATTAAATGATAGAATACTAAAACCAAACATTAATCTTTTAAAATACTAAAACAAGTGAAAACTATCTGTAGGAAAAAAAAATCATATAGTAAAAATATATCTTTATTATTGACGTAGAATGATAATGCAGCTTGCCTAGATTCATCTTGTGGGAATACAACTGTGATCATTCCAGAATCTTCTAGAACTGAATATATAACACAGCAGGTATGAGTGTATATGTTATTGATTTCTAATTCCATAAGGCTTTGCCATCAGAAGGTGTCTAATACAGTTCCAGTAGACTCATGTATAGTCACTGAACCCAAGATTTTTCTTCACTATGTCACAATAACATCCTACTAAGACACATAGTCACCAAACACCTCTCTCCCAGCTGAACTCTAGGCATGACAAACTTAGTCTGAATGACAGCACCTGCCTTGGAGAACTTGCCATCTGAATAAGCAAAATTGCACATGTTCTACATATTGCCTGTCTGCAATACAGAAAAGTAGAAAGATCTGCACACATTCATGCAGTAGGTCAGTCCTGGAACCATAGTAAGAATCGCAGCATTCTAACTCAGACCTTGGAGCTCTAACTAGCATGCTACATATGAAAGATACCTTTTAGCTCTTGCAGGTTTTACATCAAGCCCTAAGGATTATAGAATGTGGCTGATGACAACGATTAGTGTTTATTGTTGGTTGTGTACCAATAGCATGCTTAGAGAAAAAAAAAACCAAAATGAAGTCAATGACTGCTGCAGAGTTAGAGGCTGGGAAAAACTAAATGTGGCAGATAAAGAAATGAAAACAATTGCAGATCTATCATACTGGTTTTGAAACCATACAGTTACAAAAATAATAAAGTTAAATAACTGCAGGCAATCTAAAAGAGGTTTAATTATTTTTAAATTATCCATCTTGGATGAAAAATCGTTTCAAGAACCAAAAGAATTAAACATTCTTTTGACCCTGGCATGAACTACATTTTAAAAAACCTTTATGTAGCACCATTATGTATCCCCGCTTTGTTTATAAAATGTACGACATTGCATCAGGCACAAATGAAATTACATTAAACACATTTGTAAATATGAAGGTGTGATGTATTTAATGGTAAATACAATAAACTGTAATTCACCATTAATTTTGAACTGTGGTATATGATGTTTATAGATTTTACAGAATTTTTTTTTTTTGGCTGTAGAAAGACAAATTGATGCTATTACACTCTTAAAAAAAAAGATACACATGTAGGAAGACATTTCAATACTGGCTAAAAGTTGCATTAGTTCATGTAAGTGAACTCTATCTAACAGTCACGTCCTAGGTCTGTCTGTTTTTAAAATAGCCTCAGACTGACCTCCATAAATGCACACTATAGTAAATATATGCATCACTTACTGTTAGGTCCTGGAGACAGCTATCCTTTGCATTAGTAGCTTCCAGAATCAGGCTGCATTTTTCATTTCTGTAAATACAGCATCTTACCTGGAACCCCAGTTCCTTGTCCAACAGTAGAAGAGTTTCCATGTCTCTACTCTCCTGTGTGGCAAAGACACAATTAGTCTCTCATTGCTGCTCAGCTCTGTGCTGATTTCACCCAGAATTCTGAATTCACTGACTGATCCAGAACTGAGAAGGGTCATAACACAGGAGAGGAGGAATTTCAGGCATGTTCTCAAGAACATTTGAAGGAAGTTATTTGTTTATTTCCTAATGAACAGGAAGACAAACTATCTTCTCGAGCAAGTCACTACAGCCAGCCTTAGACCCCCAAAGTGATGCAGATCTTTAGTTTTCTTTTGGAAAAAAAAAAAAAAACAACAACAAAAAACAAACAAACAAAAAAATCTTTAAAAGAGACATGCAGTAAAGGTAACATGGTAATCCACAAAACCAGTAATTTTTCTGTCATGGTACAAGAACATAATTTTAAGAGGTGTATTATATAATATATTCTGAGCATATACAGGTATTCCTAGGTTAAATTACCTAACCATGTGTTTTGGTTAACTACTAATAAATGAATTGCTTAATTTTTTACTTTAAAAATCTTTGATTTTAAATGGGATCCATCTAGAAAATACTAACAGAGTTGTTTCCTCTTGTGTTTCTGATATTTTAGTAATAAAACTTTCCCTGCATCCAAAATATGGATGTCTAACAGTCAAGAATTACAAAATTGCAAGAAAATAATTCTTCACAGAAACTTAGCTCTTTCAGAGCTGGGCCCAGAATACAGTAACAGTACCCTTTCATGATGACTACTGACCAAAACATGGAAGATACAGAGATATAAAGCTGAAAGGCTACGACAAAGAATTTTCTAGCTTTTTGAAAAAAAAAATAATAATATTCCCCCAATCCTTTCATATTAGGTGCATAAAATTAGTTCAATTCTTATCTGACTACATATGAATAATATACCTATGTTAAAACTACTGATTCAAGCCAACTTTATTGCAGGAATACTGAAACATTTTAAAATGCTATATAGAGGAAGTTTTTAAGTTACCTCTAAATCTCGTTCCATACAATTATACTACAATACAATAACAGTTACATTTAATGGTAGAGTCAAACTTCACACAAGAGGAATCCAAAAATTTTAAAAATACTTGTCCCAACTGTCTGAAATAAATACTCTACTGCTAGACAGCTAAATTGCCTGTCAAATATTCTCATGATGCTTTGATAGGCACTTCTTTATGATAGTGTATTTTTACTTGCATTAGAAATACCTCGGCAGAACATGAAACTGCTTTAATCACCCCTGTCTTTTGCCTCAGAAAACAGTCTGGCATAAAAATTAAGAGCTCATACTTTGTGCAAGCATTCTGAAAAAGTTGTTTTCTCCTTTATTTGTAAGAAAGATCTAAATGTATTTGTTTAAAGTTATCTTTAAAAATATGTATAGAAGGCAGCCTCAGAAATGTCTAAAAACAGTTAAGGCTAAAAATTGCCTTTCTGCGTTCTTTGACTGAAGTTATTATCAACAACACAGAAAATGATAGCTTTTTCATAAGGTTCAAAGCTATAAGTCTAGAAATAAGATTTATAACACTTTTCCAGGTCACCAGCAGCACTGTTCACCAGTCTAATACAGCCTTTTTTCAGGTAAACAGAAAAATGCAGCATCTTATGAATTCCCAAAAGCAGAAAGTTTAGGCGTCTCTGTCTTTTGCCTCTGCTTCCTTTAGCCAGATGACAGTTCAAAGCGATATAGGAAGGGAAAACATCAATGCAAACCAGAAGTATTTTCTTAAACTTGTGGTATTTTCAAACAATCTACACAGAGAATTTAGCTTTAACTACATGAAGTGTTTAAAGACTTGCATTTGAAAGAGCATTACCAGTCAGAGGAGATGGATGAAATTACTACATGCTATAAAACATTAAGGTATTATTTTTCTATATTTTAGTTGATCCATGATTAGTTATTGTCAGAAGAATCAAAGTAGCTAATGAGGTATTCTTTAATAATAATTATAATTTCCTAAGGCATGTACTGTTCATATGTAAATGAGTTTTTCAGTTAATGAATAAAGCCAGTCAATCAATCAGCTCTGCAAAGGGAAAAATTATGAATAAGAGATTTTTTTTAGGTTGTCCTTTGTTGCTTCATTGTAGGAAAAAAGCATGGTTATTAATGTGTTATTGCCAAAAAGTTTATATTTTATAAAAAATTAATACAAAAATGTAAAAAATAAATAAATGTCTCCAGAGGAACACAGATGAAAAGTGTTATAATGTAGCCCAGTTTTCAAATGATGTATGATTGTAATTCCTCTGATAATAAGGGTTAATAACATTTTCCTAAGGCAAATGTGTTTCAAGTAGATTCGTGACCATTTGCATACCAAAACAATTAATTTAACATGTGAATATATTCTTTAGTAAATGTAGTTGCAGCTTGGCATTTTTGTTCCTCTCTCTGCACAGTGACCTCTGCTTTGTTTCTGCAGTCAGTCAGAGGTATGAAAGGAGGCTTGTCATTGGACTGCAGCAGAACACAACCCATCATCCTCTCCAAATCACACACAACTGTGACATGGCTTTAGAAGCCTTAGATTACCTTTTACCAACAGGATGCTGCATGCAACACTCATGTCCAACAAAGACTTAAACTTATCTTTTTTTTTTTTTTTTTAAACATGTAAGTAATGCTATTTAGAGGCAGAAGTTTATTGTGTACTGTACTTAGAGTCAAAGAGATGCTAGAGGGCCTTGGCAAACAGGATCCAGAATACTTCATAATTTGGAAGTCAGTATAGTTTTAAAATTGGCAGGTAGGTTAAATATCTTCTTTTTGTGTTTACGGTACTGCAGTGATAGAAATCTGAAAAAAAAGAAAAATCATTTCAGAATAATTATGGTGCCTTATCTAGCATAATATTTCAGCATGTCAGACATCTGACCTTCTTGTTCATGACCAAATTCTTAAATACCGATTTAATTTTTAAAAAAATCACCTTGCGGCCTCAGAATGACCACTATGTTGTTCATTCAAAAGCTTTTATATTAATATTCAGCTTATCATCACTGCATATGATCATTCCATAGATATTAATAAATTACTAAACTTTTTTCAGATCTGAACAAATTTGTCAAATCTCCACCTAAGATTTGCCTAACAGAAATAGTGAGCCTGACAGTCTGAATTAATATGTTCTGGCCTAAACTTATCCTCTGTGCATGCTGAATATATCAAGCACATCTGGGAAAAACCTAAGTTTCTGTGATAAATCATGAGCTGTAATGACTTACTGTACCTTCCATCAGCTTTATGCTTTGCAGCACTTCACATGCTATTTTGTTTATGAGTAATATGTTCAAGGCATCTTGGATGCCTCCAGTTTACCATGCACTGTACAGCTATGCAGTTTATGCAGAAATTGCATTATTTTTCTTGGATACTTCTGAGAAGAGTTTTCAAGCAAGAAAGGAGACCTTTTGGGGGAAACTCTAAACACAGGTAACTCCAAATGCAGCGTGATATATCAACAGCCAATATGCATTCATAAGGGAAATTCTGCCTGGCTAATCTAGTGGCCATCAACGATGGGACACACCCATAAGATCATTTCTTAGGCATCTTAGGAAACACATTACTCTTGCCTGAGTGAAATCAAGGTACACATGTGTGCTTAATGTGAACTCTGCTGTTAGAAATTATTCATTCTATTAGAAATTATTCATGGGAATTACTTCTTTTTTCATACAGTACTGGATATGGCCTGTGATCTGAGTTATAACTATTACAACACATATTTTGGAAATTGGAAGAGAATACTCCTAGTTAGCAGGAGCAGCTACAGTCACACTTCCTTGCAAAGCACTTCTGGGGGAAGAAGGAGAATGAGACAAATGAGACAACTGTTTGGGAACAGTACCCATGTTTTCTCTTCTGGTTACTTGTCAGACTCTTTATTTATCTAAACGAAATAAAGAAAAAAAATTGAGTAAACGTAAGAAGTGCAAAAGAACTAGCAACCATTTTCAGCTGTGATTAGAAAAGGATGAGGCTTGATTAGGTTAGTTTTAAAACATGTTCAGACACAAATGACTTCCAATATTTAAAAAGAAATAAATAAAGAATCAAATATAGTCTTGCAAGCCAGATTCGTTCTTCTCTGCTGAAGTAGCTCATCTCTCAGGGTCTGTTCAATAGGCTAGTTTGCCACACACAATCCAGAAACTGAGATTTAGATTTTACTTATATGCTTATAGGTATCATCTTTATTAAACCAATCAGCCTCTGGAACACACCATTTCTACTACAGATTTACCTTTGATTAGAACAGAGCATCATACAAATTCCGAAACAAAACTAAAAATTCCTGACATTTTCAGCACTACAAAGGAAAATGTGGAACTTCCTTCAGAGGAACAAATTTCAGAAATAACATCACACGGTCCCTTCCAACCTAGTATTCTATGATTCGATGATAACTGGACCAATTGGGTTTAGATCAAAACTAGTTTGATTTTATCTAAAACTTAAGTTTATTCTTAACACCTGGTGTTGGCTTTGGCTAGAATAGAGTTAATTTACTTCATAGTAGGTAGTGTGGGGTTATGTTTTGGATTTGTGCTGACAACAGTGGATAAAGGGACATTTTAGTTATTGCTGAGCAGTGCTTACACAGGGAAAAACCTTTTCTGCTTCTCGCACCACCCCACTCCACCAGTGAGTAGGCTGGGATGTACAAGAAGTTGAGAGGGGACACAGCCAGGACAACTGATCCCAGTTGACTGAAGGGATATTCCATACCATATGACATCATGCTCAGCAATAAAAGCTGGGAGAAGAAGAAGGAAGTGGGAGGAGACATTCAAAGTGATGTCATTTGTCTTCCCAAGTAACTGTTACATGTGGTGGAGCCTGGCTTTCCTGGAGATGACTGAACAACTGCCTGCTCATGGGAAGCAGTGAATGAATTCCTTGCTTTGCTTTCTTTGTGTGCATGGCTTTTGCTTTATTTATTATACTGTCTTTATCTCAACCCACAAGTTTTCTCACTTTTGCCATTCCGATTCTGTCTCCCACTGAAAGGGGGAGAATAAGCGAGCGGCTATGTGAGGCTTAGTTACCAGCTGGGGTTAAACCATGACACGCCTAATTTTTTTTCTATGTGGTAAGACATTCTGGCATATATTTGCATCTTGTTTTTGTATTTTGCATACTTTCAAACTAAAACTGTAAAATGTCCCAAGCCTTCTAAGCACAGACAAAATTGCAACAAGGTAGTCTGAAGCATCCTAGCGCCCTCATCCTCGTAAACATATACAGTGCTTGAGCACTCCAAGAATAAAATACACAAAGAATAAAATGGAGTTAGGTAATTTGGAGGTTGGTATGCAGTTTAGAGATGCCTACAATGTCTTTTCCACAACGAAAATCAAAAATGATTTCTCTTTGACAGATAAAAGGAGATATTCTTTACACATACATAGCATAACATGGAGGAATTTGGGACTTTGTTTAGTCCAAGAACTTTTGAAAATACATATACAATCTTACTTGAGCTCATAAATCAACCAACATCAGAAAAATTAGCAAGGACATTCCATTCTGTAATGGCCAACTACACTGTGTCCGTTGTTCCGTTGATGCCAATATTTCTACATGAAACAAAATAGCAGGGAAAAATTTTCCCTGCCCTCCCACACCAGCTTCAATGCAAGTATAGCACTGAACAAGTGAAACAACATTATCTGCTCTTAGACTCAGTGCGCCGCTGATACAATTCTCCACAGACTGGAGCAGCAAACTGACCAGAAAGGCTGCTTCCACAGGGTTTGGAGTCAAGACCAAAACACCCTGTACTTACAACTTAGTCTTCAATTTCCATTCAGGCTCTCTTGTCGTAACAGATCACAAAACACAGCCCAGTTTATATTTTTGCAATCCATTCATGTCGCTCTGGTTTCTGTGTCAGGATGTTATAGCAGCATTCAAAGTCTTGGCAGGTAGAAAAAAAAAATATCTTTTTATTCAACTCTTGAGTTCCTATAAGAGCTACCTAATTTCAACAACATGTATTTTTATCAGTCTAAATTAGAGATGTACTGTATTACTGAGAACATTTCACATACCCCAGTTTTCTTCACAAGCATAACTTTTTTGTCTGTTTCAGCAATAAGAGGGACATGGCAATAACTGACTTGCACTGGAACTAATACTCTGTGTCTGTTTAAAAAAAAATCTTAAAAAAGAAAAATCCTGCTATTTCCTCCATTTGACTAAGTATCCTAAGGATCGTCTCTTATATCTTGTTCTTTTTTCCTCTTACTTGAATTCTCCACCTGGATAATTTAAAGCTGGAAGCTTTCTACTTTTTCTTCTCGACGCTACCAGAGTCAGACCTTGAAGTTATCTGGATCTAAAGCAATGCCTTGGACACTATGTTAAGTGGATGTAACATAACCAGTCCAACTATATTTAGAATGTTATTAGGCTGCTTCCTCTGCAATATTAACATATGCACACACAATTTTTTTTTTAATTTAATGGCCAGCAAAAGGAGAAGTTTATAAATCAAGTTTATTACACACTTCTGCAGCCTCAAGCTGATGAGCACAAATTAAATTTTATGTTAACCTGATTGAGTAGTTAGCACAAAATTAAGATCTTGAAGAATTAGGCTGGTGGTAATAACAATATATGAGAATTTGATCTAAATCTTGGGATTTAACAGCAGTCTGTGAATGCACGTGTGTGCAGTCCATCACCGCTGGAAATCAGCTTAATATAATAAAACTAGAATGAGAGGAAAAATAAGTAAGCACTGGATAAACTAAACATTATTCTTTTCTTATTTGTTCATGCACTTTCTCATCTACTACCATTTCAATTAGAAACTTTCTATCTGCTTTGTTTCACAAAAGAAAACAAAACCAAAACAAACCACCCTACGAATGTTAAGAATACCCTAAAGAGTACTGTAGACCATGAACACATCTAGACCTAAAGAGACTAAATAAGAAAATCTTTATTATTAGAGCTGTGATTGTTTTATGATCCAGCATTAAAATATTCAGCCGAATGACTAAAGTTAGAGACACAGAAATGTTTGCCAGATAAACCGAACATCTCTTGAATTCAACATGTTTCTTTTTTAAAAAGGTTTTCTTTTTAACGAAAACCAATTATTTTTGAGATCTTAGAAGAATAGTGGATTATAATTCTAACAAGTAGATGAATAGTTGATAACAAAGGTACTCATAAATATAGTATTAAAAAAAATAATAGGGCCTAAATATAACCTTCTTCTGGAATTTTTACTTTCCAACTCCAGCACAATTGTGGGTCTCTGATTGACACATTGATTTATTCCCAGCAAGGGTCCTGTAATTAATTTGACCTTTTGATAAGGTGGGATATATGGCGTGAGACAAGTGCTCTCATGAGAGCTATTAGCAACTTCTGAGCAATTGTTAATGTTAGAGCGCTATCTTTTTTTAACACAGTTTAGAAGGTAATTGACAAACCAGGATAATGAGTATATATAGGGAAGGAAAGAGAGCATAGAAGAGGTGCAAGAACTGTAAATTACTCAAAAAGAGGCAAGATTTCACCACTGGATAAACTGTATATTTTGGGCTCTGGCCTCAGGAATATAATTAATAATTCCAATAAAATGTAAGAAAGAAATCATAGGTTTATAGGAGCCAGAGGAAAAAAAAAAAAGTAAAAAGCTTAATCTATCTTAATAAGCCTCAACTCAGCCTTTACACATCATAACAGGTGGTTTTATTTCTTCTTGTCAGATGGTATTCGTACCAAGGGAGTTTTCTCATTTCCCTTCCCATCTGGTTCTGTACACAGTGATATAACATAATACCAAGATGACAAAGTTCTACTAATTTCATTTGAAGATTAGTTCTATAATACATTAACTAACCTGTTATTTCATAATCAACATCCAGTAACCCATTCATGACAAAACAAGTATTTAAGTTATGATCATTTTTGAAACACAAGATTTGGCTGACCAAAAATTTCATGAAAATCTGTGACTTTGTATTCAAAAGGATTAAGTGGCAAAAAGAAACCTGAATATTCAATGCATATGCATATACATATATAAAAAAAGTTTTATCTACAGCTGACAGAAATATATACATCTAGGATGTCAATTATCTCATTATAGATACAGAGAGCAGTTTGTGCAGAACAAAAAGTAGGAGAAAAGCCTGTAGGAGTATAAGAGAAATGCAAAAAATGGAGAAAAATGTGGGGAGACTGCTGCTTCCAGATCAAAAGGAAACAGTAAGGGACAGATGTGATCATCTAAAAAGAAAACAGAAAACCATTTACCCTCCACTGTGTATGTGTTTTTGCATATACAGACTGCCTGCATACTTATTTTTTCTTCATTTACAAGTTAAAGTCTAGGTCCCAAAGCAAATAATTTCACAAAGCTTGTCTTTTTGGTTGAATGCTTCTTCATAAAATTTTATGGACTGAAGGAGCAGTAGATTTTTTCAGCATTTCTCCAATACTTTGACACTAGTGGTGGGTAGCCACTAGTAAGTGGCAGTAGATTGTACACCATGAATTTATCTGGGTAAAGATTCCTTTGAGCAGCGAATCTTTATGGAGTTGTATGCAATGATTAGCCAAAGCAGGATGCAGTGAAGAAAATGTAATGGCAGATAATATGTATATCAATAGACAGAAGGAGGTACGTGAAAATTTCAGTACCTGTGAAGAAAGGGTGCTGCTGCTGAATGAATAGCTTTTGGGAACTCTCAGTTTCTCCTATATTTAGAACAATAATAATCTGTCACCTCAGAATCTCTGATTAACCCTTCCATTTTGAAATTATTTGGCAGGCTGCATTGTATCTATGTCATTTTAGAAAATCAAAATTGAAGCCATCCTGATAATCTAAAAGTAGCTGTATAAAAACCGCTAGTATTTCTCTGTAAGGCATCATTTTACCCTTCAATATTTTAGGTAGGTGTTTTAGGCCTCATGCCTGCATATACACACATGCTTTAACACTTTTTATTTTCACCTGAATACATTTTAACAACACAACTGTCATGAGGGAAATAAGAAGCACAGAGATGACGAATGAGAACAGAGACAGACATAATCATTGTGCAATTATTGATTTCTAAAAATCTCAAACAGAGCCTTTCACATTTTTCCAACAAGGAATTTTAATAATCTTGTTGCCAGCTCCCCTCATCACCTCTCTTCCCCCACTCAATCTCCTTTTCTTGATCTCTTATTTGGAGAGAGTAGGTTGCAGCTATCAATACTAACAGAAAGTGGTTGTTTCAATTCCAACCCTCTGGAACAGGTAAGGTGTTTAGCAATTGATTATGGAGGAGTCAGCATTGCACCCAGAATACTAAGTTAAAGAAATGTAATAATGTGCAACAGCTTGAAGAGAAGTGCCAAGAAATAAATCAGGGATGTGATCATCTACTTCTGTGCAAAATCCTAGACATGACTGAATCTATGTTCCCACGCCGGATAGATACAAGGGAGCACAATGTAACTCTAGTTGCCTAAAAGTAGGCAATTAATATCAGTGTTTCCAGGTAACCTTTTCCAGTTTGACCAGAACACAAAAATGGCCAAGTGCCACTGCACATCGCTATTCCTTTTAGCTGCTAGTTGGCACAGCATGCTTGAGTGCTCCATCCAAGTGCAACACCAAAGATGGAATCAGTGCACGCTAAACCGGCAAGTACAGATACAACTGTGGCACACCAGCAGTTGCGCGATGCAGGTATACCCTTTACAAGCAAACGGGAATGTTGGTCTGTGGCAGGAAAAGGATCTATGAAACAAAGCCATGATTCCCTGCACTTTCTGTGTCCCACCTGAGTTTCTCTTCTGCCTCCTCATCAGTAGCTCCTTTCAATTAGAAGTTTCAGGGAATTTGATTGTAAGGTAAGTGAAATAAAGGTCAACTGTTCTTACTCATCACGACATGCAGGCCTGAACATATTATTTGCCTCACATGTTAGTTTTTGAACAGAAAAATAGCACTTACTTCCCAGGTGAGTCTGAGAAAAAAGACAGGGCGGGGGGAAGGCTTTATTTTAATTTTTGTCTTTATTTCTCACTATCCAACTCCATTTTACATGGCAATAAATCAAATTAATTTCTTGAGGTCATGTCTGTTTTCCTGTGACAGTAGGTGGTTAGGGATCTCCTTGCCTTTTTCTTGACTCATGAGCTTTTCCATCTTATTTCCCCTCGGTGTTGTTGAGGGAAGAGTTTTGAGAGAGCAGATGGGTGGGCATCTGGCAGTCAGTCTAGGTAAATCCACCACAGACATTAACTAAAAACTAAATGAAAAATTTGTTCACAAACATGTATGAATACATATTTAAACATTGGTATTTTTTAGATGCTTTGCTCACTCTTTTTAGCTTGGATACCTGCTTATTGCATTTCCTCCTTTGTGGAAAACTTCTTTGATGCACATTGTATTAATACGAACATCCTTCTTGGATGTTTGTTTTCCTTCATTTTTATCTTGGATAAGCATGATGCAGGTAACTCTTCCTTCTCCCAAGACGTCCTTAAGTTCCTCTCCCACCATGCAAGAGAGCTAAGAAACAGGGATGGTGAATGTCTCTGCTCAGCTCAGCAGGCACAGCATGCAGCTGGAACCACAACTGGTGAACAGCTATCATGTCAGAGGCCTTGATGTGTGTGAATCACCTAAAAATCATCACTCAAGGGTATTGCAAAGGGTCCAAACCACCAAAATATAAATCAATGCACAACAGCAATAAATAACTGCTTATGTATTACCAATGGATACCAAAGTCTTGCATGAAAGAACAAATCACAGACAAGTTATATGTTGCAATAGAAATGAGTATGTGTAACCAAGTTGCCATTGATTGCAGTCACATGTACATGCTCTGCATTAACAAAGGCTTTTTTTTTCTTCTTTAATATCTTACATTCTTTTCAAGATGAGCTTTTGCAGGGAATAAAGTGTGCATCACTTGATATTTGTCATTCTGCATTAAATCTATGTATGCATTAAATATATACATGCAAGTGTTGTTCTGCCATCCTACAACATGAAATAAACTTGCCTATATGAGGCCTACAAAACTGTTGTGTCGACAATGTAAAAAACCAAACCAAACCAAAACAAAAAAGGCAGAGATGGTATGACAAAGTTTTAAGAGAAACAGTCTAACTATGTCACTGGTGCTCATTAGTGCTGCTGAGAATTGCCATGCCAGCACAGCCATTTTGCTGTTGGCGTTCATATGCTGCTGCAGTGTGCCATGCAGACGCTTCAGCCTCCTTGGAGCTGGCTGGGGACTGTTCGTGCTGTGCTTTGCTGCACAGTGTAGACTTAGCCTCAGGGTCCAGTGCTGCTTATTCATGTTTCCTAATAAGTGCTAACCCAGTATTAACAACTCTTCCAATTGTTACAGAGCAAGCAGTGCACATCCATTCTGCATATGTTTCCTCCCAATTTACCCCATGGCATTCTTAGCTGTGTCAAACTCTAGGCAGAACAGAATAACAGAACATATTGGAAAAGAAGGAAAGCTAAAGGGTAGAAAGATTTTGTTTTAATATTTTTTTTTCTCCTTCACTGTTTCTTTCTTATGCCTTAACTATTTACACACAAAACTCTATTGTATTAATTTTGGGTGAGGATTTTCACCAATAAAAATACCCTGCTGAATACTTAGCAAAGTAGAAATACATGACAAAAAACCAGGAAAAGTTAAAAGAAAAAACAGTCCAAACCAAACCAAAACAAAAAAATTCCCCAAAACAAACAAACAAAAAAAGAAATGGACCCCTGACACTTAACTCATGCTTCTAGAAGCCACAGGAATTTTATTATCATGCTAACACCATTGTCATTAGTAGTAATGAGAAAACTGCTTTATTTAAATATCACCAGACATGCAATACAGATGTATGAGAATAAGAGTCCTAAGGGATTAATGATTAGAATTCCTAATCTGCAACACAATTAACAGGTACTCTCTCTAGCAAAGGGATACTCATCCTCTTCAAAAAATAACAAGAAAGAAAAAAAAAAAGTAACTTCTAAATATTCAATATTCAGCCACAAACATTAAGCATTAAAACTCTTTTAGAAAAGACCAAAGATTTCTGTCATGGATTGTATAATCCAAATACAAGGAAAGTAGGACACGGGAAGAGGGTTTATCAGAGCTCTGTTCATCCCCCAAGAATATAAACATTTCCCTAAAAGGTAACACTTGCTCCTAAAAGGCCCAGCACAGCAACAGTTTTAGACTCTAGGATTGAGAGAAAAGCATGCAGAGTAAAGAAGAAACAGAAAAATGCCATTTGATAATTGCTATCACTTAGAGAATACATTCAAATACTAAAGCAATGAGCAAATCACTAGGTCCCTAGAATTCTATTAGAATAGACTTTCTTACACATGCCTTTTTCCATTCATAGTGACTAACACATCCATTCCTATGTCTGAAAGGCCAAATGTAGTCCATTTTATTTTACTAACGTAAAACCAGAAAGGAAAAATTAAAGAAAAAAAAAAAAGAAAAGAGAAAAAAAAAGAGGAGAGACCATAGAAGAAACTCACAGCTTTTAAAAGCTTAAGACAGCATAAAACAAAAAAAAAGAAAAAAAGAAAAAATATTTGACAGAATATGTTTGGGGGGGAGGGGGAAACAACCACCACCACAGAAAAAAAAAAAAGAAAATTTAGCCCTCCTTGCAGTTAAAGGCTATAGCTCTATTTATGAGCACCTAAGCAGCCTGTCCCAGGTCTGGAAAACACTTTACAGAGTTTCAGAGCCTAGAGCATCAGAAAATTTCCTGGCCAGGATTGCTACCTCACAGCACATAAAGACCCCAAAAGGAAAATGTAGGATTTGAAAGGAGAAAATAGAAAGGTGCAGGATGTTTGAATCTTTTGCTTTGTAGGCAGGGAATATTCAGAGCTTCCTGCCATACCTACAGGCATGAGCCTTTCACATCAGCATCAAGAGGAAAATCTTAAACCGTTACTCATTTGGAGCAAAACTTATCAGGGGCTCATTTTGAAGTCTTTTTGAAGTATCTCACTCCAACAGATGTCACATTTCAGATATTAAAGCTTTGCCTTTTCTCCCGGACATGTAATCATGTATTTGAAAAGGCTGTTATTACTTAGGTATATTGCTCTCTTTCCCAGCCTTTTCTGTGTGCTCAAATTCTCAAAAACACTCACCCCATTTATTCCAATGAACTTATAAATACATCATTGAGAAACAATTTCTATGATCTCAGTTCGAGCCTGATATCTTGAATAGGGAGGAGAAGATATCTTAGTGTCTTTCAAAGAGAGATGGCCTTGCTCCTCCCAGATCTGATCACTTCATGGACTGTGGCAGATGGTGCAAAGTCCAAAGTTAAATCTGTTAATAACACAAAATTTACTCTGGAACATAGACAGTCCTAGGCAAACTCCACTTTCTGAGACCATTCTTAATCATTTTTCTGACAAGTATAGAAAGATACTATGACATATTCTCCTCCCTATTCAAGATAACCAGCTTCTGCTGCCAGTAAGGACTGGAGCTAGAAAGGGGCTTGGTTGCTGGGAAATGGAGCATATATAGAAATGGACCGTATTTAGGCAGGAAGGCATTCTGCTACCTAGTGTCTCCAGCAGTCTCTAGTGATCCTTTTTTTAACAAGCATTGAGGAAGTGTGCTGTATTCAGGAGGCAGGCTTAGTAGGTCAAGCTTAATAATGTGGTACATAATTAGGAACAGTTGAGGTTATATTAGAGTTTTCCTCTTCATGGGATTCTTACGACCCTCTAATTACATTCTTGCTTGAATGAATTTTAAGAAAAATAATTTCTATTGCATTCCTATACAATACTGTGTTCTGAGTCATTAAGAACTGTATTAGGTGTTGGCACAGGACCATGCAATCCTTCCAGCTTTTAAGAACAGAGGACCCTGAATGAAAACTTGGCTAAAAAGTATCTAGAGGCAGCAGCAGGCGGCAGTGCAAATATCTGGAAATTCTAGGGTTACAGTGATTCTTAAGGAATTAATTTACAATCCAGGACCAGAAAGGCAAACACCTAAAGAAGCTTGGCTTACTTGCATCTACCCGTGCTGCTGAAGAAGAAACAGTGAAGAATACATGAAGAGACACCAAGCTAGCTGCTTACCAGTCAGCCAGCTTAAGCTTATCCAGCCTAGCTGCAACACATGGCATTGTGCCTACATTAATATTGCTTTGGAAAAAAAAACCAAACTACTAAGTCTATTGTACCATGTGGACATACTGTCTCCAATTTCTTCTGCCTTGAAGATTTCTATCCACCTTCCGTTACATAATATAAATGTCCATCACTCTGGCTTCTAACTTTGTTATAAACACTTGTGTGTTACCTTGGACAAGTCACTGAAACATAAAGTAACGAAAGGATTCAAGACATTGCAGCAAAACACGATACATTTGCCTTCAGCAAATTCTGCCAAGTTCTTGCTGCTTTCTTGTAACATTTTTCCCTCTGTGCCTTCTGAAACTCTCTTCCTCTCTACAGTATCTGAGGCTCTCTAGGCAATCCAGGAGATTCCTGGAGTGCATCGTGGATACCTTCTTAGGCCAGATAATAGATAGCCCTACCAGGGGGGATACAGTAATGGACCTGATGGTCACCAATGCAAGTGAGCTGATCGGTGACATCAAGATTGGAAGCAGCCTGGGCTGCAGTGATCACGCACTCAAGGATTTCACAGTCATGAGGGATGTGGGACAGGTGAAGAAGTCAGGACCCTGTATTTTAGGAAAGCCAACTTCCAGCTCTTCAAGGAGTTAGTCAACAGAAGCCCCTGGGAACCTGCTCTCACAGACAAGGGAGTAGAACAGAGCTGGCAGATCTTTAAGGATGCTTTCCATAGAGCACAAGAGCTGTTAATCCCCAGGTGTAAGAAATCAGGTTAAAGAAGGCAAGAGGCCAGCATGGTTGAAGCAAGACCTGTTGGTCAAACTAAAGGGCAAGAAGGAAATGCACAGGTAGCGGCTTCTACAGGTATGTCAACCAGAAAAGTCATGTCAAAGAAAGCATACTCCCCCAATGAGCAAGACTGGAAAACTGGTAACAAGGGATGAGGAGAAGGCTGAAGTACTCAACAACTTCTTTGTAGCAGGGCCTCTTATGAAAAGGACAAAGAGTAATGATTTTAAACTAGACAGAAGATTCAGACTAGATATAAGGAAGAATTTTTTTACAGTGAGGGCAGTGAAAGACTGGAACAGGTTACCAAGAGAGGCAGCAGATATCTCATCCCTGGAAACATTCAAGGTCAGGTTGGACGAGGCTCTGTGCAACATGACATATTTGAAGATGTCCTTGCTTATTACAGGAGGATTGGATTAGATGACCTTTAAAGGCCCTTCCAACCCAAACCATTCTGCGATTCTAATCAAGTTGCAGGATTAGAGAGTTCATCACTGTGGCTCTTCTCATCTCTTACCAGCACCCCATCAGGCTGAAACCTAGTCTCTGCCCAGAGAGGCTCAGATGCTCCCAAAGAACTGGGCAGTCTCTCCTTCCCATCAGGGTTTCACCTGACACTGAAACTCCTTTTTTAAAGGAAAAGCAGTTCTATGAGAACAAATAGACAGGTACCAGCCATCAATCCACAATTTATGAAATATTGAAGATATTGTTCATATCAGAAATTAACCCTCTTCAGGGTCCCAAGGGAATATTGCCTAAGAATCTTTAGTGACAGATTATCAAAAGAGAGAAGGAGAAAGAAGCAATAAGTGTCAAATAGAAAGAGGGGGAGAAAGAATAACCTAGCACCCCAGCTTATCCCCAGAGGTTGATGATGACTGTAAAAGTATAGGACAGATGAATAACAGCATTGTACTAAAAATGCTGGTTCCTCTGAGAACTAAGTGCTTAGATATTGCCTCATAGTGGTGATTTACATTTCTAATAGCCAATTATTTCAGCCCTCATTATCCATTCATTACATCTTTTTTTAAATGTGATTTTCTATCTTTACCTGTGCATTCACCCTTGAAAGACCTTTCCATAAAGGCACTTCTCAGTCCTTCAAATCTCTCCATGAAAACTTTCCTTGATGTAAAGCTCATAAAAATCTTAGCAATGGCTAAACAGGTGGTAGCTGTGGCTCCAGATGATCATATGGACAAATAGTCTCTTTTTATTTCCTTGTCGTTTTTAGTGTCTGACTTTCAAAGATTGCAGGTTCTCTTGGCAAGGATGACATTTTAGACAGTTTGCACACTGTTTTGCACAGTGTAACTTTAATCTCCAGATTAGAAAAGCTAGGCAACTTTGCAATGCAAACAAGTAATAACCACTATCACAGTACCAAGTCCTGGTATGTCAAGCTTCTTTGGCCTTAGTTACACCTACTTAGGCTGCAGAAAGTGAATGAAATCAGCTGGATGTCAACATTATCATCCCACCCTCTGTTAATACTGTGAGAGGTAATCACTAAACTCTTTACAAATGCATGGTGATTTGTTTATTTTTATTTGAAACAAATAACCTCAATACTTTTTTCAATTTGTAAAATATTATTAGTCCTATAGTGTCTGGTAGCTGGCATGCTAAAATTAAGAGAAAGGAGCATTTTTCCTTCTCTCCTAGATATCTGACTGTGCTCCTTCTCCAGTTAGGTATTCAATAAACACACCTCAGAAGATTCTTTTTTCCTACTTAGGATTCAACATGATTAGAAAGGACTATTTCTTGTGAGATTTACCTTCATGAAAGTACTAAGCCCCAAACAGTTAGCTGGAAATATCAATTTAACAACCTGATAACCTTTACAACTTTTGCAACAGGCTTCAAAAAGTTGGTACTCTTTAAAGAGCTTATTGTTAGCTGAGGATCTGGCTCCTTTTTTTTTTTTCATGTGGTTTTTCTTCCACAGTATAAACAGTTAAATAAAACGATGAGAGATGTTAGAACCAGTCTCGGTATTAAGCCTTGTTGATGTAAGTGGGGGTTTCTTGGTTTAACTTAAACAGAAAAGCAAAATTGGCTGTTACTCTTTTCAACTCTGAAGTGAATTTGGGGACACAGCAATGACAAGCAATAAAGATTATCAAAAGAAATGCAAATGAAAACAATATCACATCGTTAGATCTTTAGGTATTAAGTTAAACTAATTAGTCTTCAACTCACAGTAACTATAATATCACCACACAGCCATGCTGCAATGGTTTAATTAAACCAAATACCCACTAGATTCGCAGTCTTAATAAAGATGAAAAAGATCAAGGCCACAAAGTTTGAAAACTCTGAGAAAAGAATAAAACACAGGTGGACAGTGGCTCAAGTTTAAAAAATGGTGCAGGAGAAATGAATGACCAATTTTCTGCACCAGTAACATATGAATCATGGAAGAATAGCTATGTTGCAAGAGATGAACTCAATTTATGGCCTTGCCTTGCTTCCAGATTCCACAAGAAGGGTTTCACCACAATTTTTATCACAGGAAGAAATTTTTAATTAAAATAAAGCAAACCAAAACCTTAATAAAAGCAGCAGAAGTGAAAGAATGACATTACAATCCTTGTTTCAGCTATTTCCTTGCTCTTTGTGGTGCGTTGTGTTGCCAACATTTTTCAGTTTTATAAACACCACAGTTCTTTCACTGGCTTTGCCAGAAGGAGATAGAAACAATCTTTAAAATAAACATTTCATCCCAAGATGGCCAGAGCTAAAGACAACTTGAGATTTCCTAGACTAAGACAGTAAAAACCAGGCACCTATGGAAGTGGCACGGGTTGGAACCAGGAAGCTTGGTCTCAGTACATTGATCAAAAGAGATGCAGCAGCTACAGGGCACAGGCTATTATCTTTTACAGTCTGTTTTGTTTGTTTATTATTTTATTAGCAAGTGGATAAAAATAAGCTCCCATATGTTCAGCCAGAGCAAAGAAATATGCTGCATATGTAGATCTGTTTCTGAAAATGAGGATCTTTTTTCTTTACCAATTTTTTACACCTTATCCAACAGTTATGAGCCCTTGCAGATATCTATAGTGATACTTGAAAGACAGTCCTGCAGAACCATATCTATGGGCATACAGGGTAATATTCATGAACATATAAATGCCAAAAACTCTAAATGTGACCTGAAATTAATTCCCAAGCAGTACAGAAAGAGAATTCTCTCCATGTGGTCAAGTTTATAACTACTGTAAGGAATTTGCAATTTGTACTTGTACAGTTTATGGAAACCTAACTTTGTCCTCTAAACTCTGAAAAATTCTATTAAAAAAATTAAAGTGCTATTCTAACATTTAATTTCTATAAGATTATCTATTTCAATATGCCAAAAATGTTAACATATATTAAAAATATACCCATTTAACATCCTACTTATTTTTAATACTATGCTCTTAAATAGATCCATATTCTTTATATAAACCAGTGGTGCAATGTACTTGCCATGCATCACCAAACTACATATGTTCATCTTTCTTAATATTCTATTTAATCAATTTTCTGATTACTTTGTTTTGAATGGTTTGGGGATATTTTGTTTGTTTGATTTATTTTTTCGGAGAGGTTCAGTTGTTTTGTTTGTGTGGGATTTTGTGGTATTTCTTTGGAAATCTTGACTATATATTCTGGCAGATTCTGTAAGTATATCTTCATGGAATGATAATAAAATTAGTAAGTTTATATGGAGGTGTAAATATCTATTCAGGTAGAGATTAGCTGTATTGATATAGGACAATTGTATGCATTATACGTTCTTGTATTGGCTTATAAGAAAAGGAGTACAAAGGTAGAAATGAAAAGGTTGTATTACTGTCTGGAGAATGACAGAAGAAATAACTCACTATCCAGATTCCTTAAAGTACGCATTTCATCTGTTTTACTATCTGGAATCTTAAATTTTTCATAAAGGCTACACTTCTACGCCTGCTAGCTAAGCATGAACCCAGCTAGAAAAGTATATCCTCACTATGCATCAATCTAAAGAATGATTATTTTTGTTTGTAAACAGATTTTTAAAAGCATATTGTCCAGCCCACATATGGGATGGTCTCAAACAGTGAGATATTGTTCTTGGGAAAATCAATGTATGCTTTTGTTGCCTATAAGACTATGCACAATAATTTCTTAAGATTTCAACTAATGACATTCGCACCTGTATGCAATGGCATAAAAAGTAGCCTTTGTGTGAAAAAATGAGCAATGCAAATGCTGTGTGTCCCTCTGGTTACTGTTGCCTGAGAAACATGTGTGGGGTTTTTTGTTTGGTTTTGGTTTAGTTGGTGGTTGTTTGTTTGTTTGTTTGTTTGTTTGTTTTAACATGCTGTCTTTTTGCCTCCCTTAGAATTTAATTCCTTGCTTTTTTAGACCCCTTTAGTCCACCTCTCCCTAAATAATTCCTTTAAAAAGGAAGACAGGTTGTAGAAAGGCACATATTAATAATATCAGCTCTACAGAAATAATATTCAAATCTGACTCTTCACAGTATTCAGTAAAACAGTACTCATTAGTACTCATTAGTATGAATTGCTTCCCATACAGTAGTTGAAAAAACGTGAATAATTCTGCCTCCCCAAACTCATAAAAAGTCTAACTATGAAGATACAGTAAAATTTCCTCTTACTCTTTTTTTTGTGAAATTTAAGCTAAAAAATAATATTTTTCATTTCTTATCCAGAACACTTAAATGACAGGGATAAGCAGCTAGACACAATTCATTATGTTTAACTAGTAAGAGAAGTCAGGACTGTGTGTAGACTACTGCATGCTGATAAATACTTCATCAAAAGAATTATCACTTAGCAAGATGGTGAAGGCAATATATCAATTATCAAAAATATCTGTATTCCAATCTGGTGCTTTGCATTATTTAAAATTTTCTGACACAAAATATATCTTAGCTCCCTTTTTAATTTTGTGCCCATTAATCCCCTGACATAGAACACAAATGCCAATGACATAGCAAAACACGGCTGAGATTAAGATTTAAATGAAAATCAATGTTTCAGTTGGCTGAAAAACTAACCACTCTGACTTGCTAAACGGTAAGATTGAAACCATAGTCCACAGTTCCATTTAATGTACAATTTTTTTTTTTCCAGTTGTTTCAGAGGAAGGTCTGATGACTTGAAAAAAAAAGGTAAAGGAAATTAAAAGTACATGAAATTTGGTTTCAGTTTTACTGAAATAGATTAGAACATCTCTAGGTCAAGCATCACTTGCAGTAGCACTACCTGACAAGCTACTTTTGCTGAAACTAACTTTACATGCATAATTAATTATTCAGGCCTCTTTTTTCTTCTTTTCTGAATCTTATTTGGATGGTAAATGGAAGAATTTATTCACGTGTCCTGGTTAGCATCTGGGGAATTACTATAAAGCTGCAATTACATTAATTAACTAAAAAACTTATAAATCTCCATGACTGTCATTTACTCCGATTTTGACATGTCTGATATGTCAATTTTTTCACTGGGAAGTGGAAATAGAAATATTTTTTTTAGCGTGTAAGAGCTTTGTGCTCTATGGCTGAAAATTCAGCAATATATACAGTGCACATGATCTATCTCAAAACTCTGCAGAAGTTTCCCTGTAACATCCTTGAATATAGATGACCTGTCACTTTTATATATTGTTGTTCTATTCGAGTTCACTTGTTAAAATGGTGCACAGTTTCTCTACACTTACATGTAAAAAGTCCTTCTCTATCCTGTCCCCTTAAATTAAAAACCAGAAATTCTCATCAGATATCTGCAGACCAAGTCTTTGAGACGCCATCAGCAGAGTGTGTTTGATAAAACATCTAGTGGCATGAATTGGAGTGTGCATTTATATAGGAATATCCATTACTGTCAAATATGATACATCAGTGCAAGTGGGACTAGTTTTAATGTTGTCAAAATTCCCTCTCTTCTGATTTCTTCTTTATCGCCTTGTGTCCAGGAACAAATAATAATAGGAAATATACTCCATGAATGCACACTGCAAGCTGAAAAATTTGGGTTTGCTGGAGGCTAGACTAACATTAAACAGCTTTCTTTAAAAGTATATAATCAAATTGTACAATCTTACCTCTGAAAGTAGCCTGTGGAACAAAGGAAGTGCTTAATTAAAGACAGTTTAGTATATATGTGAATGAAGTAAACTCTACCAGATGGCCGAAAACTTGGATGCTTTGGCACCAGTTTAAATTTTCAGATGTAAAAATCCAATGCTGAAATCCTGCTTTTTTTTTTTTTTAATTTGATTTCTAGGTCTGCCTGAGGCATCACTTTGAAGTTATGCAAAAATTATACAGTACTGTAGACATACACAGGCGAGAGTTGCTTTAGACCCCCAAATACTGCCAGTCTTATTCTGAATATTGTCTACATGCTTCCACTGCTGCATTCTCTCATTATGTGAAAATGAGACCTATTTAAACTACCACAAGTAGTAAGGGTGTATATTTTCCAGACCAAAATAGAAAAATGGCCTCACCATGCTAAGCCTTGCATAGACACCTGTCTGTCAAAGCTTCTAGACCTTTTCTAGTTACCTGGTAAGTACCTTCACTACCAGTATAATTGAGAAGCTGCTGAACATAAGTCAGTTTCTATGTCAAATCTGCCGACAAATTACAAGATCATTTTAAATGCAGTGCACCACAAAAGCTATTTAATGGGTGTATTTCTGAAAATATTTGCTCAAGGAAGCCATGCTGGAATGTCCTATAAAAGCAGGCTCCAGTTATTTTGCTTCCAAGCAGAGTCTGAGTGGAATTTAAGTTTATCCTTTCCATTCTAACAATCATTTCTCCTTGCACTAAATCCCTCCTTTCTTCTCAGGTAATATGTACCTTATCATAATGTAATTTGCATTAAATGTCAATGAAAAATTCTGCTTTATTTGTTTTCAAGCAGTTTCTGTTTAATAAGGATAGCATTACTGGTTCAGGCAGAATTTAGATGTACAGACTACTGACTTTGCCACTTTGCAAGTGAAATTATGTGGATTCAGCAGAATGAAATCCTGCAGGAACACATTTCCCCAAGAATCACCTAAGTTTTCTCCACGCTCTGACTGTCATCCCCTTTCACATGATGTAAAAGCGTACTACAAATAATTCCATATGCTTTGAATAATGCAAAGACTGTTTTATCCTTCCCTAACATATGGAAGTATATATCAAAAGGTTAGCAAAAATGTTACGTTCTAAGCACCTTGAAGAGAATAAAGTGCTTTTCTGTAAAACCCATACAGAAAGTATGTGTAAAATTACATTCTGACTTAACAAAATCATAAGCAAAAACCCCCTCCACAGCTCTGCTGCATTGTTCTATGAAGCACTGGAATCTTTTTGCACAAACAGTACGTTGAACTTGAGTAATTTTTAATAAAGTAACAAAGGCAAATGGCACATCAATAAAATATTAACAATTAGGTGCGAAAGATAGGCTTCTAAATAAATATAAATATTGATGTACTTATAGCTAACTAGAAAGTTGCCAAATAAATTACTAGGGAAATAAAATTTAATACTTTTGTGATGTTTAACATAACACAAAAGGAATAAGAAGAAAAGCAGAACTTCCAGAAACTATGCTGTTGATATTGATATTATCAGTTTAGTTGATTTTAAACTATTATCTTTATTATGTTTGTTGCACTGGAGAACAAAGAACTCAGTTTCTACAGTGAAGCAGTAGATTTCCAGTTTTAAATTTTGTCATACAGAAAATTTACACCTTCTGTAAATAACTGGTTTATTTTATTACCATTACACTGCACATGAGAAGATGAAGTTACTTAAATAATTTTGTTACATATCTGAATGTGGGTGCTCTGGAAGAGCTGATATAAGTAACTCAGCTTCCTTGGGAAGTGCCTTCTTATGTAGTGAAGTTTTAATACATCTCTTAAAAAATTTTTGGATTGCAAGGCAGCTCACTAAGGGTGGCTCTCTCTGCATCATCCTTGGAAAAATGTCTATTTTTTGATAGGAGATTTCTAGATAACAAAAATGGTTACTGAAAATAACTAAAAAGTGGTGACTTAGAGCATTATTTTAATGCTTGTCAATAATAGCTGGGGAATAAAGTGAAGAGGGATCAACGAGATTAATTTCAAGGTTTGTTTTCATTAGAATATATACTACCCTTCACGCACCTATCCTTTTCAATCATTTATACATGTTTCTCTTTATTTTCTGCCCCTATAGTTTTCTTCCTTTTCAGACCCTCCATAGAAAGCAATCTTATTAATATTAGAAAGGAAAATTTCCATCTTCCAGTTAGGAAGCATGTGATTTCCCACATTAAGTCCAGTCCCCTGTTATAAAAGGCAAACCCTATTATGTAGTTTCATCTACAGTCAGCTACTCCAGCTATTTCAACTCTTTTCTATGCAGCATTTCAAATGTTACCTTTATTGCTGAGATGAGCTCTCATTTTTAAGAGATCCTATCAAGGATGCTTTTCTCCACTCATTTCAGCTACTAGCAACACTGCATTCTGGTACACAAAAAGAATGGCACAAACTCTTCCAATTATGCTTTTGGGCAACTTATGTGTATTGTCTTAAAGAGAAGATGAATTTGGTTTGCAATAGCTCATCAACTTTGGTGTGGAGTGATTACATAATCCTTTTAGCAGCTAAGCTCTATTAGGGGCTGGAAATGCACCCATGTTCACACTTCTAATCAAAAAATTGCCATTTACTGGTAAGTTTCATGTTTTAAGTTCCAGAAGAAGGTTCTTTGCTGTCTGAAAGCATGTGAGCACACCAGAACGGTTCCCTCAACCATGAAGTACAGGTTCCAGTATTTAAGGTTAATGAATATTTTCTTCTTAGCTTCTGATTATAGCTCTTAACCTTGATATTTTATTAACACATATTTGAGGTGGTTGTGGTTTTGTTTCACTTTTCGGAAATATGCATACTTAGGGGTGTAGTAAAAATCCTATTTCTTTCTGCAATACACAAATTAATATAGATTGGTGAATAACATTGTTGGCATTAAAATGTGTTTTTTTAATAGTAACATCATGAAATGAAGTAGTATTGTTATTTTTCCAGAGCATTTCAAAAGCAATCTCAAATTAGTTTCGCTTGTAAACATCAACTAGACTGGTAATAATTATTACTGTTACTGTTACTGTTACTACTACTGTTACTGTTACTATTACTATTACTACTACTACTATTACTATTACTATTCTTATTATATTTAAAAATAGGTTTATGTTGTTAAACACTAGACTTTTTGAAGAACTATTACAAAAATGATCAGCTCCAGATAGAGTAATTTATATGTCTGAGATGTTTATGTTTCCAGAGCCTTTACTTTAGACTTGAGCTAGGATTTTTTTTTTTTTTTTTTATGGAATGGAGGTACATATTCTGTTGCATGCTTCCTCAATTGCAACTTCCAATTCCCCTAAGATGAACAGTGAAAAATGAGTAATTTCAGCACATAAATATATCTGAAGACAGACAATATAGAATTTACAAAATTTGAAACAACAAATACAGTGAGATCATGCAGTACATGTATTTTAGGTTTCCTCTGAGTTGGAATCATTTTAATAATATTTTTCAAGTTTTCTGTTCAGTTATTTGCAGTTTGTCTTTACAATAAAATGTTTCTTAAGGAAGTGCATTAATTCTATGAAATGGAAAGGTAAAAACCTGGGTCATAATTCTCTTTTTAATATAAATGGCTGCATTGCCAGTGTATTGCAGAACATTGTTGCAGTCAGGAGTAATTCAATTTTGATTAATCATGTCCTGAGTAAGAACTTAAGCTAGCTGATTTCAGCCTAACCTTTGGAGGTAAGGAGGCTTTTTCAACGATACTTGCCACCCTGGATAAGTTAGCATTTAGCATTTTTCTCTGTGATTCAAATCCATCTGTTGCTTGTAGAGCACTGAAATTTTGCACTCTAGAGATCTTGATGAACCTCAGTCTAACAAACACTATTCATAAGGTTGGCACGCATTTTTATTAGCTGAGCTCTTTCACACTCCCAACAGCCTACCCAGCCCCAGGTGTAATAACATCAGGCATACCGAATCCCTGTGAATTCCCTGGCTGAAAAAGTGAATTACCTGGCAGATGATGAGATATCTACTTGAATCCTTATGGATTTATTCAATTAAAAACAATACCATGAAATTCTTACTAATATCTGTGAGGAGAGAGGAACTCTATTTGGGACAAGCAACAAAGTGCTTTAGGTTTAAAAACCTTAATTTGTTTGATACATGGTAGAAGATGAATATTTTTCCTGCAGCATACCTGGTTTATGCTCTTAAGTAAAGGGACTGTGGGAAAAACAGCACCTGCTCTTTGATTATTTGCAGATTGAGTGACTCTGTCTGTTCAGATAGTGGAAAAACTGATTAATTCTAGTTCATATCATACAAGATAAAATGAAAATAAAAGCTGGCTCTGCGACCTCCTTGCCAGGCATTGTAATATGAAAGAAACAAAGAGATTTAATAATTCAGTCCATGGATTTAATTCAGCAAAGAACTTCAAAAAGAAAAGGGACTTTTAAAATCTTCTGATGTGGCTCAAACTCCAGAGAATCATAAAATTGAATCATAGAATAGTTTGAGTTGGAAGGCACATCTAAAGGTCATCCAGTCCAACTCCCCTGCAATGAGCAGAGACATCTTCAACTAGATCAGGTTGCTCAGAGTCTTGTCCAGCCTGGCATTGAATGTTTCCAGGGATAGAGCGGCTACCACCTTTCTGAGCAACCTGTACCAGTGTTTTAACACCTCCATTGTAAAAAATTTTTTCCTCATACCTAGCCTGAATCTCCCCTCCTTTAGTGTAAAATTCTGTCCCCATCTTTCTTATAGGTCACTTTAAAATATTGAAAGGCCACAATAAGGTCTCACTGGAGCCTTCTCCAGGCTGAACAATCCAAACTCTAAGCCTGTCCTCATAGCAGAGGTGTTTGAGCCCTCTGATCATTTTTGTGGCCTCCTCTGGCCCATCTCCAACAGGTCCACATCTTTCCTGTACTGAGGGCACTAGAGATGGATGCAGTAGTCCAGGTGGGATCTCACCAGAGCAGATTAGAAGGGCAGAATCACCTCCCTCGACCCGCTGGCCACATTCCTTTTGATGCAGCCCGAGATATGGTTCACCTTCTGGGCAGCAAGTGCACATTGCCAGCTCATGTCTTATCTTTCATCCACTATTGCCCCCAAGTCCTTCTCTGTAGGACTGCTCTTAATTCTTTCAATCCCCAGCCTGTATTGACCTTTTTCTAAACTCAAGGGAAATTTGACATCTATATTTTTTCCTCTTTTTTGACAAAAAAATTCTGAGACTGCATTAATTCCTAGGCTTTCCCAGTCAGTTTGAAATTATCAGTACCTTGAGTACTTAGATCAGTAGTTGATTACAGGAAGATAAGGAAGATAGCACTGCAGGTGATTTCCTGGATCATTACTTCCACAGTTCTGTTATTATTGGCAGAGCTGCTCAACAAATAAAACTGATTATCATGCATATATTACACATAGCTATGAGGGCTCAACCATTCAAATTCCAAAAGGAAAAAAAAAAAAGTCCTTAAGTTAGGCTTGCAAATACAAAGGTTAATATTTTCAAATGAATCCTGCCCACTGATTCCCCAGGAATTTTTCACTTACTGCAGAGGGATCCAGACTGTATCCAGAATTAGATGATGCTAAAGCACACTCTCTTCATATGGAAAAACTGAGAAATGTTGGTTATGATTTTTAATAAAGTTTCCATACACCTTTGACCCTTTCTATAAGGAAAGTAATAGCATGCAAATATGAATATGTTTTGAGCCCAGAAGAATTAGTCAATGAGTTGGCAATAGCATAGATCTTGCTGAGCTTCTTATTTCAAACCACTGAATTAAACCTTTTCTTTAGACTTAATCTTTTATTGGATCACAGAAAGTGCAAGAACACCAGTTACAGTGGGATTTCTGATATTTGAGTCAACAGCAACGCTAGTCCAGTTGTCTTTTGTGAAACAGCATGAGAGCTATCTACAGAAAATAAGTTTACTTTCCCTTTGTAACTTCTCTGTCCTACCTATGAATTTCAAAGGAAAGTTTATCTTTTTAATTTTATTCTCAGAAATAGGTCACAGTGACTTCTAGAAGGCTTAGCATTAAGAAATCACTTTTCCTTTAGGAGATACAAATCTTAATGAAGAGAGCCAAAAATGTCTTACTCTTTAGAATAGGTTTATTACTGATTTATCAGTTCATTATCCTCCTAATTTCCCCATTTATAAATCTGGAAAATCTGATTAACTCTTGGACTATCCTCATGTCACTGTCTAGGCGATATTTCATTAAATCCTCCTATGACTTACCAAGATCATTTCCCTGACTTTCCTGAACTCTACAGATATTTTACATGCCCTGAGGAAAAAAAAAAAAAAAGAAGAATACATTAGTATAGATTCAAGGCAAAAGAAATGTAAAACTAATTTAATTGACACAACTGAGCAAACAAACTTAAAATCTTTAGAAATTCATTTTAAATAACAACAGTCGTGATGTATTCCTAGAGATGTTAATACACTGGGCCTAAACCTATGTTGGTATTAACATCTGTTTAAAGGTACTTGTTACTAGCAGGTGTCAAATGGTATTTGCTATTCTAATTTAACATCTGTCTTTCAGGAGTGCAAGAAAGAGAGAAGGAAAAGAGATAAATATAAGTACACTTCAACATTAATAACATTATTTGTTAAAATAAAGCCCCTTCTTCAAAAAGAAGACAAAGGGGTAAAATGATCCAATACAAATACATTTTAAGAATTCTTTCAAAGAATTCTTTATCATAAACAAAAAGACACATTAGCAGCATAATTTTCACACTTCAGAATTGCATCTAGTTTTTCAACCAAATAATTTAAACTGCTATATTAAGCCTAAATAGCATAAGAAATTAGAGTCTCCTCAATTTATTTAGTTTCACTTCAGGGATGGTAAAGTGCTTTGCCAGCATTTCCACTTTCACCAGCCTAAATAATTAATTGTTTTAAATGTCATTTACATTTTCTGATGAAAAGCAATACTTAAAATTTCATAAATAATAAGCATGCATAATTTGTGTTTCAATTACTGAATTTATAATCTCTCTGAATGTTATTCAATGCATTGCTGGTGTATTTTTTACCAATAATTTCTAAATAAATGACCTTTTAATTTATGCTTTTTTTTTTCCTCCTGGAAGTATGTATCTCAAGCTTTTCTTCATCCTATAGGTGCAAACAAAAACTCTTCCATGTACTGACCACATATATTTTTATTTCAGGATTTGTGGCTAATCTACGTTTTTTAAATGCAATTTTAGTTAAATTTTACCCTTCATCATTCTAGAGCAATTGTTAAATATAAGTTAAATTAAACTTCTTTCACTTCCATTTGTTAGAATTACACTGAAAACACCAACCAGAATGGAAACCAGAAACAAAAGTTAAAATTCATTACAATGAATCTATTGTAGTCTATAAATATGATATTAGTCTGTGGCTCTAAACCACTTAAAGAATTACTGGAAATAAAACCAGAAAAACCTTTGCTATGATCATGCAAAAGTGTAATGTCCCTACTGACATGGAAAGATTGAGAATCAACATTTTTTGGAACAAAATACTGAATTTTGAAGGTAACAAGGGTTACACTGGAAACTGTACCCATAAAAAAAAAAAAAGTTGAAATATTCATCTGTTATCTCATTCCCACACAAGTAAGTTCTGCCTGCTTTTATATTTTTGCTTATGGTTTTAGAAAATGGTTGTTTTATGGGGGCCACCCAGGGATACCTAATGAAAGTACCTCCAAGCCCCCTACATCTGTTTATAAATACATTAGGACCTATTCAGTAAATTTGGAGGAGGAGTAACTTGTAGTTAAAGCTGTCTTATACTAAGGGAGTCACAATTAATAATGGCAAACATTATAGCTACTTGACCTTGCTAAAGGACTCCATCAGGTGGAAATACCCTAAGATCACATGGGGTCTCCACTACTAGCATGCCTGGACAAAATAATCCCTGAACACCCTCTATCTTTTGCCATCAGAACAAAGCTTAGTAGAACTTATCACTTTTTCTTCTTGTTTTCTTTCTTTTTTTCTTTTCAGTTATTAAATGCTTATACTGGTATGAATGAGGAAATGTGAATGTGTATTAGAAATCAGCCAGGAGTCTTTTGGGATCAGGTAGATGAACATTTATAGTGAAAGAACCATGTGATAATTTTAACTGAAGGCCTTTGGCAACCACCACTTAATTGCTCTGGTCTGTTTGAATCTTCAGTGAACAGTGTTTTCAAGCATTTGTCTCCATTTAAAAGAAACATAATTGCTAACAAAACCATATGCAACCTGCACAGTGGATGGTTCAGTGATTAGTGACTAGAATTTCATTTAGGCAACAATTCATAGTGGAAGCTCTAGCTATCAAAATCATTCTGATTACACTGCTCACTACAAGGATCAGGCATAGGCTGAGGAAATTCATTTTACTTCTGTGAGACAGAAACTAAATGCAGTTACTATTGTCAGATCAGAAATCAAATATAATGTTTTATTTCTGAGGTGAAATATCAGCCCGCTCTTATAACACTTTCTAAAGAAATACATTTTTGTGACAGGATTACTAAAAATCTAAGAAAGTACAAGGTGGAGTTTCATAGTCTCAGCAACCCTACCTTCAGATCACACTGATTTTCTGTGTATGTTATATAGAAAGTGTGAAAAGTTTATCACAAGTTAAACATTACAAATTACAGAAGGTTTTTGTATCATTAACATCTCTCATTCTGCATCATTTCTAGACTACATTTTACTGTAATCCGGAACCTTGACACACCTTGTAATAATTCTGCTTCCAGTGGAAACAGTAAGAGTTGTGCACTGTTAAGGACTTAAATGTTTTGTGTTTTCATAGACCTACATTGTAGTTACTTATTAACAGTAGACAAAGTTAGCTTCATTTCCACAAAACAGAAAAATCTATTAAAAACAAGTCCCCAAACCAATCTATATATCGGCTTTGTTTTATACTAATATAAGTTAATCTTCAAAGTAAACCATACTCTGACTTCTAAACTTAGGAAACCAGCATCCTATTTCTGTAAACCGTGTTATTTTTGCAGTTTTTTCTTTTAAAAACTTTCTAAAATACTTTGAATGTTCCTATTTAATCAATATTTTGTAGAAGTCAACAGCACACCCTTCACTCGTATAAGACATCACAATTATGTAAATTGGAGAGGGGTTTACTGGTTTTTTTTTTCCTTTGTTTTTATCCATTAAAAATATCAGCAACATTGTAAAGCTTTAATAAGGAAGTTGTTAAAGGATATACATTGTAATGTGCCACAACCTTAATCTGACCCTTCCAACTGGAAAATACTACATTCAAAACCAATAATAATAAAGAAAATAATAGCAAAATATATACTTTGATGTCTCATTTTATCAAGGTTCAGTGGGTTGTGTAAGAGAATCTGCTGTCCATAATTGTTATATGAGTCATCCATATGAAGAGATACATTGATATTTGTAAACTAATTAGGTACAGAATGCTACCAATCAAGCTTTTCACCCAAATGCATTACCTCATTACCCTAAGTGATTGCTTCTTTAAGTAGAATGTTGTTTTGGTATCTTTCACACAGATCCTTGTACCTGTGCAGATGTGGTTTAAAAATGCCAGGTACCTTGCACAAGTGGAGGATGTGAACATACAGAGTAAGGTAAACCCAGTGAATGATACATTTAAATACACAGTTCCCTGAGTGAAACCAAACATGATTCATTGGCCCTGTAATTGCAAATAATTGCCTAACAGTAAAAGTAAGTAAATAAAGTCATTACTTGCTTATGCTATTCCATGGTGCATGATATAACTGAGCACAGTGGACAATCTGACTTGCAAGCTAATTGTGAGATGAGAGTATAAAACATTCAGCAAGCAGATACAGCACAGACTATTCTTCTCAACTGTTGGTGGAAGACTTGTCAAGTGGTCTTGCTGCAGGTGGAAACCTGTTCCAACATAGCAGAGTTCCACTGCTTTGTACTTAAAGTCATACAAAGGAAAATTCAAATGAGGCCATAAGAAGACTTGGTACAAACTCAAGAAATGAGTTAAAAGTTAAATATCACTGCATTTCTTCCTTGTTCAGGACCTAGGAATATTGTATCTGACTATTCAGGATGGGATTATAAATCATGCTGTAGAGATTAACTAACCCACACCAATCATTCACTGCGTTAGAGCATTTGTCTTCCTACGGATAAGAGTGCATAAGTAACAAGAATTACTGGGATATATGTCTATTAAAAAGAAAAATGCATTAATGCATAGGCTAAGGTGAATGTTCACTCTTACACATAATGACATTAATACTGCAAAATCCATATTGGTCTAGCTTACATCTAAAATTCTATTACTACATTATTGATTAATCACTTGAACTTTAAATATAGTTGAGAATGATCTGAATGATTCAAGTATTTTATCAATTTATTCTAAAATACTTTGCCTGTCAAAATGAAGGGATTGGAAGGTGTTCTTTACTTAAGCAGTAAAAATTCCTTTTTATCCAGTTGCCCTTCAAAGCACGTGGTGCAATCTTAATTGTGTGTTTGAAAAATAATATAAATTGGTAGTAACAATGAGTAACATTTCAGGTATTTCATATATTTTTCAAAAATATGCTTTCCTATAGCAACCAATTATATATCTCTTCTTTGTATTTTACTACTGCAACACACACTGATAAAAGCCAGAATTTTATAATGTACTACTAGATCATATCAGAATCTATATCCATATTTAATAAAACTGTGTACTTCTAGGAGAAGAACATGTCGTTCTAGCTACTTTCTAACCTATCCACCAAAAATCTCAGTCATAGATGGAATTTCTCTTTAGTCTCACGTCTTATCTGGCAACTCCTCTATCTAGTTAGCAAAACATATATATTGACTAAAACCGATTCTTTATATGCTGACTAGATTTGACAGGAGTGATGTGATGGGAAGAATTTCCGTAAGTCGTAACACAAGAGTCTAGAGCCACAACCGAAGGTAAACTTTTTATTTTTATAATATATTTATTGCAATGTTCAGTTGTTATTTTACTCTTGTGAAGAGTTTAGAAATAACAGAATAACATTATTTAGGCTTAATAAAATTTATGTTAATAACGTGGCTGTATACAACTCAATACATGATATAAACATTTATCAGATCATGGAAGAAAAGAAAATATTTCTCTTATTTTGAACCTTAATTCTGTATTCAAATTAGGAAAGTAATATCGTAGGTATTGATTTCAGTTAGGTCCAAATTTGGCCTGACATCAATTGTCATACAAAGAAGGATTCGTATGAAGTGTTTTACCAAAACTTCCTTGACTAAGGAAAAAAAATAAACACAACACATCATTCAGAGATGTCAGAACAAACTGAAACCCAGAAAAGTAAAGATACCGTCTAAAATACTGTGACACCATGTTGAGTACAGAAAGAACACAATAGAATTTTAAGAACGTTTTTGAGGAATTTGTTTATAAAGAGACAAATGAACAAACAATCTGTGACATAGCATCAAACTCTTCCTCTTAGGTGCAAAGAGAGAAGTATCAGCCAAGAGATCCTAACCATTTTACTTGGAAATCATCAAGTTTTGTTAACTTGGTATTCTATCTTTCACCAGACTTTAATCAATTGCATAAATTTCAACTTGTGAAAAATAATTTATTAAGTTTATTCATGTGGCATTGTTCTTAAGATACAGTAGAAAAGGCAATGAGCTATAACGTCCACATTTCTACAAAGATAAGTCTGTAATCTGCAAATCTGTCAGTCCACATGTAAAAGTGCTTGTGTCTTTGAATATACTGGAAGTATAAACTAAGCAGCCTGTAACATTTGCATTGAAAATTTTTATTACATTTTTGACGCTGATCATTTTCAGAGACATTTCCAATGAAAGCTGGGTAAATTTTCTCAGCATCTCAGAATAGAAAATCTTTCAGTCAGTTAACCACAAAACACTACAGTTTTCTTACTTAAATGACACCACCCCAAAATCTGTTTAAGATCCAACAATGCCTCATTTTGTTTTGAAAGATTTCTATTACCCTTATGTCACTGACAAGAACCAAAATCAAACTCTTTAATGTTTTACCGAGTGTCAGGGTAAAGTTTTTTTGGTTTTGTTGCCAAAATGTGTGCAGCATTTATATTGTAGTTGACTAAGTTATTTGCCTGAAAAAATATTGTTTCAAATTTACTTTGAATGGACCACTCTGTATGCACTTACAAAGCTTTCTCTACTGCAGTGTTATACCTCTGCTGATAATGGACTCAGCTAAAGGAATCACACTTTGTTACTTTCAGGGAGAGAAGATTTATTATTTTGCTTTCTAATAGCAACTTTTATATGTACTTCTCTAAAGGACCATACCCCATGTATTCTTCCCAATGCATCACAACCAAGACTATTCAAAGATATGGTTATATTTAATCTCCAAGGTCTATATTTTTTTTCAACAGATCTAAATTACATGCCCAGACATTCACAGAATCAGAGAATACCTCAAGTAGAAGGGACCCATAAGGATCATCAAGTCCAACTCCCTGCTCCTTGCAGGACTGCCTAAAACATACGAGTAGGAGCACCATCCAGACACTCTTTGAACTCTGACAAGAACCTGTTCCAGTGACAGACCACCCTCTCAGTGAAGATACTTTTCCTAATGTCCAGTCTGAACTTCCTCTGATTAAGCTTCGTTTCGCTTCCTTGTGTCGCATTGCTGGTCACAAGAGGGAGAAGGTCAGCTTCTCCTCCTCCACTTCTCCCCTTGAGGAAGCTGTAGACTTTGTTGAGGTCACCCCTCAGCCTTCTCTCACTGAAGATGAACAAGCCAAAGTGACTTTAGCTGTGCCTGAGGAAATGTGAAAGAGGAAGGGAACTAACAAAGTAACTGAAAATAAACATATATGTGATTCACTGCTGTTCTAACAAGGTGACTCGTTAAAAAAAATAATTTAACATTTATAGCTTAGATATTAAATAAAAAATCTTTTCTCACACTAGAGCACAGATGTCTTGTGCAGCTTTTTTGAGGTACAATGAACACTGTGGGAAATGGTCTAACTTACCTTCTCATTTTTCTAACTATCTAACAGAATAAATATACTGATTTCAAGTATCAGATGTGAAGTCTTTCTACCTGTGCAATGTTTTCAACCTAACTGTCTTATCCCCAAGGCCTTTGCAAAAATTGCTTGTGTTTTGTAGAGAAAATTTAAAAAATATTCAAGTCTTATATTGTGCATTTTTTGCATGGATATGATGTTTCTACATTGCACAATAAAAATAATTCCATAATCTGTTTTCCTGTTTGACCATGGTTCAGTGTTCAGTGTCCCAGCAAGAAATATGCGGTGGTGAGACACTGGTTGTGAGATATCGCTTGTGGTGAGACGTTTCTCCAGCAGGCAGCAACTGGTGAGCTGTACAGTCAGGGATGTTAAGAACTTCCTCTCAACACTAAAATTTGTCTTCTGTTGAAAAACCTCAAATATAATTATTAAATTATATGTTTATATCCTGTAGTCAAATATAATTCAGGCCTGAATTTTCATAACTGATCCTGGAATTGGTCAATTTTCATTTAATTGGCTGTCTGGATGAAGTTATGACATTCTTAAACTCTTGGCAATACTTATTCACCATTCAGTTCTGGGAGGTGAACCTCAGTGTATTATATTGTTGTCTGTCAGGAAGCAATCAGTTTATAACATATGTATGGCAATATGTATTTGTCCAATTATGCATTTTTCTACACATATTGTTTATGTCCCTTCATAGAAAATGTATATGGATGTACATATAAACACTTAAATTAAAAAAAAAAAAGGAGGAAAAAAAACAGAAAAAGAGGAAATCTATTTGACAAGGGCTGAAGATGTGAGGAAAACATCTCAAAATAACTTGTAGCCAATTACGTGGTTTAATAGTAGACTCATTGAAAAATTCTGGTCAGGATCAACAGGAAAATAACATGCTTTTCAGAGGATTTAAAATATTTCCTTGAACACAGAAAATGAAATATTTATCAGAGATGCTCCAAAAGGCAAAAAAACATGTGATTCATATTAATAGAGAAATAAATCTGAGAATAATGATTTTGGACACTTTGGAAATTAAACAGCAATACATTTTCATTTGCAAGAAATTACTCATAATCTAATTTGTGAAGGTCAAAACTCTCTAAATAACTACATAAACATAGAACATAGTCCAGGACTGGCAACAGTAGTAATTTTCTTAAAGAGACAATTTTAAATTCTGATACAATGTTGCTTTTTGACAAACACTAACCTTGAAAACTAACTGTAGACCAACAGCGAGCGCAAATACTTTATCCTCTGTCTTGCAAGAACAGGAAGCTTTACTTTTCAGGAATGCTTCTGTTCAAGTGGCTAAAACTTAAACACTGGCTTTGGGAAGGTAGTTGATTTTATCCAAAAAATCATAAATATGTCCAGAAAAATGCTGATCATTCTGTAAAAGCATGTCTTGTTGAGAAATATTATCAAGGCAAAGGGAGAACATTTGAAACTTATAGAAATGGGATGTATATTTGGTAACCTATCAGAATACTATTTGGTCTTTTATAAGTTCATCTTTGAATAGAATTCAGCATCAACAACTTAAGTTTAAAATGAGCAATTAATACAGCCTTTTGGGTTACATTTGTTTCTGACTCACATTTAAGAGAGAAACTCCTACTCTGTAGGAATGAGATCCACTCTATATATAGCCAACATGATCATTGCATTTTTTGCTATGCTCTCAGCAAAAACTTACCAATTCTGCTAAATACTGCAAAAAACATTCACAAAGAACCAGACCCAAACAAGAAGTGGGCCAGGTGAAAAATTCTCAGCGGTATTCCCAGAAGAAACATTGAAGCTTACACCATTTACATTTAAATGAATCCTTCCTCTCAAATGCAACTTCATTGATCAAAGGTATTCTTCCTACTCTATAATGTATCATGAACAAAAACAAAGTGGGAGAATGTATCTTGTGTACTGCTGCACTACTTTGCTAGAATACATATAACTAAAGTATCTGATACTGATGGGATAGCTCATCAAACACAGTGTATACTTTCCATTCTTATTGTGCCTGTTTGTTCCTACTTCTAATTATTCTGGTACTTAAAACTCTGGATTCCCTTTCCCTGACTCTTTACAGGATCTGGTCAGGGTAACCAAGGTATGTACATCCAGGTGGACAATTAGATGCACAGAGATGGACAGAGAACTCACTGTAAGTTATCTGATTATTTCAGTATCAGTCAATTTATTTACCTTTTTCACCACCGATTTGAAGCTATCACTTATTTTTAAAAAATATTTCTTAAATACACAGACATTCTCAAGCTTTTTGTGGGTCTTTGGTGTCCAGAGCTCAACAATGAAACTTTTTCAACACTTTTATGTACTACTAAATAAAAAAATTCTAGGTCCAACCCCTACATTTCAGAACATTTAGTTTTGAAGTTTAGTTCACGTTTTTCCTTTATAGGCTATATGCAGTACAGTAAGGAACACAGTGATCTAGTTTTCAGTAAAAGAATCATAAGAATTTATGCAATTTAAAAAAAAAAAAAAATTAAAAGCTTGAGGTTTTTTTGGACCTTATGGTTTGCTTCCAGGTTGCAGAACCTCATTTCACAGTTTGCTACCTTAAAATTTTTTAAAGTAATTGTATTTCTTAATTTAGTGTAGTTGGCCAACATTTCACAGTTGGACAACCTACTTGATATTGCCTTTTCTAAGTTACTTTTTCAGAGACTGTTATCAAGTCAGACTAAAAGCAACCAGAGAATTCAAGTTTTTTCTGTTTTCATTAATTCAACAAGAATTGCCTTTCCATACTTACGGATTTTTTTTTCCACCTTATTTGGCTTACTTGCGAGTTCTGTTGTGAGATTTAGAAGGTATCTGTATTACTTTAAATTCATTTAGTAAACCCCAAGAGGGTTTCAGAGGCAAAGCTCCTTAGCAAAGAATTGCAGACATATTTATGAGAAAGACTTCAGCTAAAACTCTCACAATGCCTGCAGTTCAATGCAATTCAGTTACTAAGAGAAGTTGAACTTGTTTATTTGACTTAATATTTATCAATTCATTTAAGTGGTAGTACATACGTTGCAGTGAAAACTGTATATGGACATGTAGGAATGTATAAAGTACCTTCTGGATTGCCAAAACGAAATAAGCTAAACAAGGCAATCAAAGGAGACGTGTATATATATATAATAGCTTAATGTGAGAATCTGTTGTGCTCTTTCATCAACATGTTTGTTTAGAAAAAAATATCCACAGTCATTACTATAGGAAACATATTTTTAGCAGAAAACCTAGTGCACTCAAAACAATCTAAAAGATGAGACCTATATTCTTTATCACAGACTGATCAAAAAATAATTAAAATACATGACATCAATATGAAAACCAACCATCTGTCTGTCAGGGTAACAAATTTTTTTTGTTACAAAACTACAAAATTTACCAGTTGCATGAAAGACAACATTCCTATCCAGCAAAAAAATGTACAACTTTGCAGTTGTTTAGTTAAAGAGAAAACGTAAGTTAATATATTTTTTTCTATATTTTAGTTGCTACAGTGGCATGTCAAATTGTTCTACAGCACCAGTTAAGTGAATGAAAATAGTCATTAGCTATCCTTATTATATAAATAAAGTGAGATTTGGCTAAGTTGTTCAAGATTTCATAGAACATGGGATGAATATCCAAAAAGTTATATCATGGTATATTTCTCTCTGTGCTTGAGAAGGTCTTTCTCAAAGTGCTGTCTTCCACCTTTCAGTCCTTGTGCATGCTACTGAAAAATCTCTTTGTATCTCAAGCTTCCTAATCCCATATAGACAAATTATGACAGAGAAGTGAATTAAATCTTCAATTTCCAGACTAAGGTCAGTGCACTAGAATACCCTTTATCTCATAGTTGCAGAGAAAATAATAAAGAGATCTTAAAAATTTTCTTGCTCCCAACCCAAACCACAATGCTAATGAAAGTGACATCAAAAATAAAAATGAGAAACTATTCTTCATGCTTTATTTGAAAGCTGAAACAATGAGTAAAAATTATTTATCAAAATGGGTAGGCCAAAGGAAAACAAAAAAGAAAATCCCACAAAAAGAACAAGAACTTCAGGGTGTGGTGACATTCAAAACTTAAATTTCTGGCAAAGGCTGACTTTTTACTCTGAGGTTTCTGTACCTCTGGATATACTGCATTACTTCAAAGGCCAATGTTTTAATCATAATAACAGAAACAGACACCTTTTTTCCAAGACTAGAGCTCAGATAAGATATCAGACTTGAGGCTCAGTTTGCCTTCTGCCTCACACAGATCACTGATACTGTCAACCTGGAAATACACCTCTACTTCTGCAAAGAAATGAATGGCTTTTTTTTTGAACCCTAAACTCTGAAAGTCCATGCAACATGTGCTTTACACAGTATTTCAAACTTAAAACATTTTGTGCACCTCTGTTCTTTACCCCAGATACACCCGAAAGACCCAGAATTTTGCAGAAGGACAAAGTATGTGACAGAAAAATCACAAAAAGACTGAGATCAGAGCTTGGAGAAAAACCCACACTTTTAAATTAAATAAAATTATTTTTTAAACATAACTTGATAAAATATATATAGAGGGGTTTATTCTTAACCCTAGCAAGGGATATTTTGATAAAAGGCTGTAGCTGAATTTCCTTAAAATTACTGAGGGACTTAGGGACCTGCTTAAATTATCTCTCTTGTTTAATTTGCCATTTGGATATGAAGAACTGAATATGAATCTTCATAGAATTGGGGAACTTACTGATGGAAGAAAAAGCCCTTAAGTGATGGCTTCCCTATGGAGAACTATTCCACAGCCTAATGTATCTTCCTGTCAGAACATTTTTCATGATATTTAGTATAGGCTTTTCTGTTTCTAATTCCATCATATTATTAATATATATCTTAATGTACAACATTAAAACCACTTCTAGCCTTCTTGACATTTACATAATTATATTCTTATGGACGTCCTTTTGAGTCAAAGCTAAGGTGTCCCTATTTCACTGCTAAAAAGTTTCCTTCATTCAGTCTCTACAGTATTTTTATCTTCCTTTCTCTTCCCCATTAATAATAAAATATTTTCTAGCGTAGCCTTTTTGTCTAATTATATTTCTTCTAATTTCTGTTGCAAGAAATGGAGGTGCTACTTCCCTCACAGGTGATGGAATTTTTAAACCATCCCTCCATTTCATTAAGCAAAGTAACAGTCCCTTGTAGTGGTTGCCCATACTACAAGGCTATGGGTGCAGCAGTCCCCTTTGCAACACTACCTTCTCCCTCACCAGCTGCTACTGGAAGTGACAGCTGCAAATATTAGTAGGCAGGCAATTAACATAGTGAGAAAGACACCTGCATACTTTTCAGCTTTCATTTTCTGATTTTACAAATTTTTCTTCTCTTACTTTGTCACCACTCCCAAAACAAAACAAAATGCCAAAACCCACCCAATCAGTCAAATACCAACAAAAGGAGCAGAAGAGTTCTGATCTATACTCCATATTTTGGTATTCTGGTTGCTTGCTAAAGGTTGCTTATTTTGGTCACTTGCCTTAGTTTAAGGAAAAGAAATGCAGTGAAGATTTCTAGTTAAATTGTGATGTTATTTAGATACAGAGTGTAGCAAACAAAGTACCTCAAAATGCTAATGATGGAAATAGAAAGTGAATATAACATCATGCAAATTAAAATGCAACTCTGAATTCCTTACTTGCCAAGGCAATCAGCTCTGGTGCAAGCACATTCTGCAGTGGGGTGGAACATCATGGTGTATACGGGGGTTTCCTGAGCCCAGGAAACGCCAGGGGAGTGCAGAGACCTGCCAGGAGCCAGCAGTTCTCATGAGAGTGACTGACAAAGCCTGGGTGGGGCCAGGAGTAACCATGGCCACCCCTCACTCACGTAAAAGCTGGTCCTATGGAGCGCTAGTGACCAGAAGCACTGCAAGAAGGATGGGCAAAGAGAGTGTGGCACAGCAGTTTGCATGGGAGGGTGCACAGGAGCAGCGCTCCTTCAAAGGAGGGTGTAAGAGTCTGTCCGAAGAACAGTTTCTGCCTGAACATTGCCATCATGGACTTGGGGAACAGATGAACTGATAGAAAGAAGTGGACAATGACTTGGAGAGAGCCCTGAAGAAAGGAATTGTGTTGTGCAGGTCTCTCCAACCCAGAGGCTACAGGTAACAATGGCTGATGTATGGACTCCACCTGCTGCCTGAGCCAATCTTGCCCCCACCTCCTGAAAGGAATTGTGTTACGAAGGCCTTTCCCACCTGGGGACAATAACTGCTATCCAGAAGACGGATTTTCACCTGTTGCCTTATCCAGACTTGCCCCCCACCTCCTCCCTGTAACAAAGGCCAACGAAGAAGAGCATGCGCAAAGGCTCGCCAAGGGTCTTGAGGTCACTCAACGGACCAGTAAGAGACCCCTGAACCGAGGCAACACAGGTGCAGACGGGTTCTGGCAAGCGAAGCGGGGACTCTTTGGGCCTGCATAGTTAAGCCTGGATTGCGCAACAAAGGCGGAGATTGGCCTCGATCTATGGGAGTGAGGTGGGGGTGAAGAAGCATAAAAGATGATTCCCGATGGGACATAATCGAGATCTTCCCACCGAAGGATCCCAGATCGTGACAGTGGACCAGCAGGACTCTTCTTATGGGACCTGAGACCAGAAGGATGCCTTTGGTACTCGTGGTGGTAGCTGTAATCCTATTTCCCCTTTTTTCTTTCCTTTTCTCTCCATCTCTCTCTATTGCATGCCACTTTACAGGCAAATTAATAAAGTAACACTGTTTGATTGAATTATAACACCTTGGCATTTTGGTTGCCTTAATTTCGCGCTTTGAGGTCAAGGTAAACGAACCATCATGAGTCCATCACTGAATGAAACGTGACAGAGGGGCATTCCAGCAGCTGAGTGGGATACTCAAAGTACATGTAATCCAGCAACCAGGCACTGTTCTGTAACCATCTGTACAGCTGAAAAGCCCTCATCTTACCTGACCCTCAAAGCAGAATGGTGGAAACTCATCTGAGAGCTTCATTTGGGGGTTCTGCACCACCTACCTCAATGGTGGCTGATGCCTCTATGCAGAGAGAGCTGCTGAAGGGAGAGGCTGCAGTGCAGACCTCAGACTGCAGAAAGTTCCTAGACCTTTCTCCTGGGGCAGGGACAGGCATCAGACCTGCCTGTAAAAGGTGTGCCGAGGTAGAGGACCTCCTGCAGAAGGTGGTTGAGTTGCAGGTGGTGGTTAGAAGGCTGCACAACATCGGCGAGGCTGGGAAGGAGTTAAAAGAGGTGGTTCCATGCACAGTCTCCAGTGGACCCACAGCCCATGGCCCAAAAGCCAAAAATTCCCCTCCTGGCACACACAGAAAGGATAGGGGACAATAATGCAGAAGAATGGAAGCTTGCAATGACAAGGACCATCAAGACGAAGAGACTTCCCCTGAAGCCTGAGGTATCATTGAAGAACTGCATCACTGCTCTGCAGACTGAATAGGAAAGACCCATCACATTAGGAGAGACACTGGAGCTGAGTAAGGTAGCCTGATCTACTCCACATTTAACAATCAGCACAACTAAGAAAGGCAACAGGTGATAGTAGTAGGCAACTCTCATCTGAAAGGTACAGAGGCACCTATTTGCTGACCTGACACACCCTCTAGAGAGGGGTGCTGCTCATTGGAGGCTCATATCAGGGATGTCACTAAGAGACTACTAAGTCTTATGCAGTCCCCTGACTGTTATCCACTGTTGTTTTTGCGGGAGCAGAATAACAGACTCAATGATATACCAATATGTTCATAGTGGAAGCCACTTTATTGCTCTAGCAAAGTTATATTTATACCTATCTTATTTCTGTACATGTGACATGCTATTATTTTATTGGATATAAAGTCTGTCCATGAGCTCTTCACATGCATAGCTACATTGCTAATTGGCTCTTATTACTACATCACGCATCCCCAAATATGGTAACTGTTTGCATTCTTGCAGTTAACTGCTTCTTGCCAGTTCTTGCTTTTATGCTCGCCAAGCAGCTTTTGCTGTTTACATCATGTCCTTGGACTAGGACCTAATCAGCAAGGCTCGGTGGATAGTCCATGAGATTGTTGCAATGTCCTTGTTCAGTCAAGTACACTGCCACAGTTTTTTCACGTGGGGACCAGTGATAGAGCTGGGAGGATTATCAAGGATTACAGAGCCCTGGGAGCAATGGTAAGGGACTCTAGAGTGCAGGTAGTTTTTTACATTCACCCTCCTTGTTAAAGGGAAGGGGCTTGAAAGGGCCGGTTGAATCTGGGGAATCAACAAATAGTTACAGGACTGGTGCCACAGTCAAAGGTTCGGCTACTTAGACCATGGTACTCACTTTGAGAAACCCGGTGGGGTACATCTGTCAAAGAAGGAGAAAAGCATCTTCGGTCACAGGCTTGCCAAGCTTGTGAAAAGGGCTTTAAACTAAAGGGCTTTAAACTAAAATTGCCAGGGGAGGGGAACCTCAGTCCATCCTATCCTAAGGAGAGGCTGGTGGGGAATGTGAATTTCAAGGGCAGCCTTGGCTGCAGTGGCCATGGAATAGTAGAGTTCAAGATTCTTAGAGTAGTGAGGAGGCCACACAGCAAGCTCACTGCCCTGGACACCAGAAGGGAACTCTGGTTGACAACAAGTTGACCATGAGTCAACAATGTGCCCTTGTGGCCAAGAAGGCCAATGGTATCCTGGGGTGCATTAAGAAAAGCATGACCAGCAGCCAGAGGGAAGTTATCCTCCCCCTCTACTCGGCCCTGGTGAGGCCGCATGCAGAGTACTCAATGATTTTTTTTTTATGTCAGTCTTCACTGGCAAGTGCTCTAGCCACAGTGCCCAAGTCACTGATGGCAAAGGTAGGGACTGGGAGAATGAAAAACTGCCCTCTGTAGGAGATTACCAGGTTTGAGACCATCTAAGGAAGCTGAAGGCGTACAAGTCCATGGGACCTGATGAGATGCATTCACAGGTCCTGATGGAACTGCTGGATGAAGTTGCTAAACCACTGTCCAACATATTTGAGAATCTGTGGCAGTCTGGTGAAGTTCCCACAGACTGGAAAATGGGAAACATAACCCCCATTTTTAAAAAGAAAAAAAAGGAAGATCCGCAGAACAACAGGCCAGTCAGTCTCACCTCTGTGCCTGGCAAGATCATAGAGCAGGTTCACCTGGAAACTATGCTAACGCATATGGAAAATAAGGAGGTGATTGGTGATAGATAACATGTCTTCACTAAGGGCAAATTGTGGCTAACAAATTTGATGGCCTTCTACAGCTGGGTTACAGCATTGTTGGATAAGGAATGCACGACTGATGTCATCTACCTGGGCCTATGCGAAGCATTTAACACTGTCCCACAGTCTCTAAATTGGAGAGACATGGGTTCATGGGTTTGATGGATAGACCACTCGGTGGATAAGGAATTGGTTGGATGGTTACACTCAAAGCATTGCAGTCAACAGCTCAGTGTCCAAGTGGAGAACAGTCATGAGTGGCATTCCTCAGAGGTCAGTACCAAGACTGGTGCTGTTTAACATCTTTATTGGTGACATTGACAGTGGATCAAGAGCACTCTCAGCAAGTTTACTGCCAACACCAAGCTGTGTGGTGTGGTTGGCATGCCGGAGGGAAGGGCTGCCGTCCAGGGGGACTTTGGCTGGCTTGAGAGGTGGGCCCATGTGAACTGGATGAAGTTCAACAAGGCTGAGTGCAAGGCCCTTCACATGGGTCAGGACAATCTCAAGCACAAATACAGGCTGGGTGGAGGATGGATTGAGAGCAACTGTGAGGAGGACTTGGGAGTGCTGGTTGATGAGAAGCTCACGATGAACTAGTAATGTGGACTTGCAGCCCAGAAGGCCAGTCATATCCTGGGCTGCATCAAAAGCAGCATGGCCAGGAGATCAAGGGAGGCGATTCTCTCCCTCTACTCCACTTTTATGAGACCCACAACATAAGAAGGATGTGGACCTGTTGGACCGAGTCCAGAAGAGGGCCACAAAGATGATCAGAGGGATCACCTCTGATCACCTCCTTCATAGGAGCACCTCTCCTATGAAGACAGGCTGAGAGAGTTGGGGTTGTTCAGCCTGGAGAAGAGAAGGCTCTGGGGAGACCATCCCTGGAAATGTTCAAGGCCAGGCTGTATGAGGCTTTGAGCAACCTTGTCTAGTGGAAGGCGTCCCAGGCTATGAAACTAGATTATATTTAAGGTCCCTTCCAACCAACACCATTCTGTGATTTTATGATCAGAAATCAGAGTCTATGCTTTTCTTTTAAAGGGCATATCAAAAGGAGAGATACAAAGACTTTATAGGCAGAAGATGGCTTATTAAGTGTTGATGAGAAATTCCAGTCACTTATGTCATATATACCTATCAAACACATTTGTATTTGTTGTCCAAATTATTCCTAACAACTCTGACTTCTTTGTTCCTCATTTTTTTAGACAAACTTGCTAAAATAATTGTTCTTTAATTGTTCTTAAAAGATCTAAGAGGCCAATCCTTAGACAGCCTCACTCTGAAAACTTGACCCTAATAATAAATTTCTTTACTCTTTGAAATAAATTGTGCCAAACATGGTTATCATTGACCAACACTGAGCCCTGCCAGTTGGTTTGTTGTTGCTCTGAAGGAACGCATGTACAGAGAAATAAAGGCAAGTCTAACAAAGTAATCACCTTTGCTTATGTCTTCACAAAGGAGTTAAATATGGGCTATTCTCAGCTTTGGAGCACATCTAAAGAGTATAAAAGGAGCCAGCAGGAAAAACAAAACCAAACCAAACCAAAACCAAACCAAGGACATACAGAATCAGCAGACTTATTAAATATACCTCTTGGATGGAAATATTCCATTACTGCATGCTGGAAACAATTGCAGTGTCTGTCATTGATGCGTTCTTAAAGTATTTTGAGAAAAATAAAGTAGAGAGAATGAGTTAAAATACCTAAAGAAGAAACAACTCGTTACCAAGATATGAGTTGAAATAGTTAGGTGGTCTGTTAATATAAATATTTGAAATAGAGAAAAGTAGAAATAGCACATATAGGAATTGGAAGTTCCTGACATAGTGGTTAGAGAGGCTTTCATAAATTGCACAGTAACACTGCTGGGCCACTGCTACTGTTCATAGCCCATAGCATTAAAATCATATCAAAACAAACAAATTAACTAGCACAAGCATAAAATAAATGAACAACTGTTGTGGGCTAAGTATCAGTACTGGATGATAATGGCTACATCCAGGGATAGGAATAACTGCTTGTCAAGCAGCTGAACCATTAGTACTACAGATGTTTCAGATATACTTAGATGGTGTAGTATATTTCATATAATTTTACTTCAAACTCTGCTTTGTTGTTTGTTTATTTTAAAACTGTTATAGAGGTTGAAATTTAGAAGGATTCGTTTTGGAAAAAAAAAAGACAGGGTCAGGGGTGCATGAAATGTAAATCACATCATAAAAATCTAATTATAGAAATTTACTATGAAACTTTCAGTGTAATGTTTGGTTTGGTATTATATAAGGGGTATATTTTTAGTTAATTTACATATGGTTGTTAGATTGTTAAATAACTGTTTTGTTAAATTCAGGAGATAGTAGGTTTCATATACGTTAACAACATTAAACAAGCATCTACTAATTCACTTATTACCATCAGTAACAAATACTATTCTGTAAATAAATACAACTCAAGTGCAAAACACGCTTGGGACATCAATTAATCATTTATTTATCTTATGTAAGTTATTAATAAGTAATAGTGAGTGAAAAAAAGTCCTTATTATGTTAGACAGGAAAAAAGAGCAGTAGAATGGACACAAAACAGCATCTTTTTACTAAATATATAACAGAAAATAAGTAATGGAACAGATTACTCCTGTGCCCAGCTCCCAGATCAAAAGGAAACTCAGACATTGACAGTTATATGATGCTGCTGACTGGGTGCTGAATTGGTCGCTGGAGCTGCGCCAGGCTGAAAGCAAGAGTCAGGGCACCTCATTTGGTACTGTATTGGTCCTTGTGTACCCATGCAATGAGAATGCTTTACCCAGGGAAGAGCAGGTGGAAGCATGGCAGCTATAGAAGCAAGCTTGCAGAGAGCCCTGAAAGTAAGCTGGCTGATCTCATTTTGAGCAGCTGTAGCTATGAATGCTCTGAACAGCAACTGTAGCAGGAGGGCCAGCTCTGTGTGATCAAAGGGATTTGGCAGTTGTGATCTCTGAACTAATTCCAAAATGTCAATGAAATGGAACATCAGGACTAAAAAGAGACTAAGGAATTTAATAGCTTAGGGGGACATGGCAATTTTAATTAGATGCAAATATATATTTGGGGAGAAAAGCAAACTAGGCTTTTATGAATATTAAGATATGTACAAATGGTTTTTGTTTATCTTCCTGCCTTTGTGGAAATTATTCTTTATAAAAAAGGTGATTTACAGAGATTTCACAGAAGTGGGGGTCCCAAAATGAAAAACACTACATAAGAGGGAGAAAAGTTGGATACACAGAGAAAAAAAAAAATTAAATAGATTTTTAAATCTTTTCAATGAATAGGACATTAGCACAAATAGACTCAGAGCATTATCTATCTGCAATTGTGTGAATAAAAGGACTATTTCTGAAAAGTCACTGTTTATATTTCCCTCTACATAATTAAATAATACAGCAAAAATGAAAGGCAGCATAGGAAACCTTGAATTTACATATTTTACGGGACGGAGAAATGGAATAGTTATTGCAGTGCTAGTTTTGAACAAAGACAATCTGGATTCGATTTCCTAATTTGCTTCAGGTGTCCTATTTAATCTTAAGCAAATCAAAGCTAGAGTTTTAGAGGTATTCAACTACTGACATGAGTACCTTAAAAAAACCTTTTATTAGTATCTCTGGGAAGAGAGATTCAGGTCATCTGATTTTAGGCCTTTGATTTAATGATGTGAGCTTGCTACTCTATGAATTTATGTAGTCAATGGAAAGAGACAGGCTCCCAGCAAAGGCATTTTTGACTAAGACATCTAGACTAAATCCCACAAAAGTGATATCTGTCAGATATCACACAGGGATAGATATTTTTGTACCTGAACCTTTCCCGACTTGCATTTCTTCCCTCTTTTTTATTGTGGCTTCCCCCTCAGATGAGAATATCTTTCCCTTATTTAACTTGCAAGAGTTTCTTGAGATTTAATAATACAGTGTTTATACAGCCTTATAGGAAGCAAAACTTAATAACACTTTCAGTGAAAAGTGATAGAAATGGTCAAGGAAAAATCATGATTGAAAAATTCAAGGATTGATTATGGTATAGAAAAGGATGAAAGAGTAAATATAGATGGAATAAGGAAGGGTAAAAGAATTTAGAACACAAGTTTGTGTTTCCTCTGCCTAAGACAAAGAAATATTCAACTATATGAAAAGATGACAAATGGTTCACTGATAAAAGTATACTTTTTTATATTGTAATTAAATTGTGGAACCCATTGCCACTCAAAGTTGTTTAAAAAAGCAACCATAATCATAGCAGTTGTAAATCTGCTACTTCGGGGCTTTAGAATACCTCTAGCTCTGTTGTGAGCACATGATCAAACATTGCAATGTTGCTGTAGCTTTAAACCTGTCTGTCTCTCTAACAACTGTGTTTGAGCTTGTGTGCTCTCTAGCACAGACCACCTGTGACCAATGAATATTGGTTCAATAAACCCACTTTATTTTGAGTTTATCACAGAGTAACACTTCACACATAGTCACATCTAGCAGCTGGTCATTTATTTATTTTTCTGAGAATATTTAATCTGTACCTATACCTTTAGAAATCAAGTTATATTCAAACATTGTCAGTAAAGTATCCCTCTGTCCTTTATGCAGAGTTTATTCAAATTTATCAGAGACACCAGATAGAACTTCATGACCTTTGAAGCCAAAATGGTACAATATATCCTAGATATTAAATATTATGGATATGAGTTTTGAAATATTCAACATTGACACTAAACTTAATAACAGTCTGACTGAGGCTAACAGGAGAGCTAAAAAAGTAAAACAGGTTTTGATATCAGAATATAGATATATCCTACAGCCTCCTGCTTCAGGCATAATCCTGTGAAGACAAGGGTACCAGTCAATAAGATGAGACACAGACACTACCAGAATCTACTTATTAAGAACATAGACATGAAAGATGTCATCATGAACTACAGGTAGACTTGCTTACTTGCTCTGTGAAATGACAATGTTCACAAAGCACTCAGTCATTCAGTCTTTAGGACTTAAAAAGAGAAACCACACAAAAAAGTAACTCAGAACTGAATTTAAAAAATGAGCAGTTAAATAGTAAAATGCCTGCAGATGACATGGAGATCACTTAAAGATGTCAAATGTAGACACAGATATTGACTCATGCTTCCCATTTACCACTTCCCTTCACTTCTTTCCCTTCTTCCATTCCCCAGGAAAAAAAAATGTTGAAGATGACACTACTAGATATCAAAAAGATATATTCAAGGAAACATACAAAAGGAAAATAGTTAACAACTTAATCTCTAACGGTTTATACATACCATCACAACAGGATAGGCCAACGGATTAAGGAGTATCTTACCCGTTTTTATGCCTTTAATAATAAAAGTCTTCCATATGGGAACCTATAAAACAGAAACCCAGGAAAGCTGATAGATCACCAAGAGGTAAAAGGACCAATCAGCAAGATTAAGGCTATTGCAGAAAGGCTGAACTAATTATTTGTATTGGTATTGGTATTCCTAGTGGTGGCAAGACAGTACTCATACCAAACCTGGACAGGGATCCACTGTCAGATAAAAGGCTCAGAGATTTACAAACAATTAAAACCCATACAAAACACAAAGCAAAACTCAATACATTAAACTGCAGTCAATCAATAGTATCAGACAGTTCTGCAGCAACTTGATGTTTGTCATTTGGTCGTAACACCTGGTTAAATATCAATTCCTACGCATGAAGCAAACTCGGTGTCAGAAGAGTGAAAGATGGCAAATACTGCACGGGTATGTAAGCATGGTTTCAGAGGTGAACCTAGCAAGTGCAGGTGTGAAAAGCTAAATTCCACACCAAATTATCTGATAGGAATTACAACAGTTAGTACAGAAATCCTAGGTAACCAAGAGAGTTCTAGCATACTAGAGGGAGGTAATGTAAGGATGTGACACTTCACAGTGTATTTCAGTGTTCCAACATGTATTTTGGTCTGCGTTATGGAGTTGACATAACATGTTTGGTCTTTTGAAAACATTTTGATGAGATACCTCACCAAGACAAATAAAGAAATTAAAGTGTTGTAAGATACTAAAGAAAGTCAACTTCTAAGTGAATACTGATCTAAAATATAGAAAGCAAAAGACTGGAATAAATGGACAATTTTCACAGTGAAAAGAGATTAACTCTGTTAATATCTTTCCATGTATTTTTTGTGAAATCTACCAAGATAAAAAATATCAGAAAGGGATTAAGTAAAGACAAAAAAACAGATAAAAAATGAATATTGACAATAATAGCTCATATGAAATGTATAGCTCAGGAATCCTTTGATAAACTACTGATTGCTAGACACATGTAGTCCTTGTATTAACTGTTTCTTCTGTGGTTTTTCTTGGCATTTCCTGCTGTCATTCAAGAAAACGAGCTACTGAGACAGACTTTGGCCTGGAGAAGGGTTGCAGTTAAATTTTATAAACCGTGTATGAAAAACAAGAACACCACAAATCTAATGTCTAAAACTTTGTATTCATACTTGGTTAATTAAAGTGTGAAAAGAGCTTTCACTTTTGCATGTAACATTAATAAATTCCTTAGATGTACAATCCCTTGATGTGAGCTTCAGAAAGTGTACTAAAAGAAAAATTAGCTGGCTCATCCAACTGCTAAAAAGGATTTCTAAATTCATGTATATTGTGAGATATCACTGTTAACAGACAGTACCATATAACCCATGCACTGAATTTTTGATGTCTGAAACCTATGGAAGTACAAAGAATTTTATGGCCCAAACAAAAAAATAATTACAATTCATTTTAAAAACTGTCTGATCTTAATAATATCAAGTCACAAATCCATGTCTTTTGATCTAAAAGGAACAAATTAAAACATCTCACTAAAACAAAAACATTTCTAGAGATTGCATTTGTACTCAGATTTGAACAAGAGCTAGGTATTTGCTGAATAGAGATGGCAGTGGAGAACAGCTTATAATCAGCTTGTGAATTTATAGCTGCGTCTACAAAGTTATTAGTATCACATACCAAGCAGCTGCGCTGGCCATCCTACACGAACAGTGCAGTACAATCACTCTAGTGCAAATGCAGCCATATCTGTGTGACAGTCCTAATAAGTACCTCATATACATGAACAGCATTTTACTGGTATATTGCATGAGAAACATTTATGTTGCTGATTGAAATATACTCTATACGCTAAACTTTGTTTCAAGAAAGTCAAAAAATACCACTTGTACTTCAGCCTCCGAACTCATTCAGTACCTGTAGTGACAAAATAATAAGTTTGTCCAGTGTGACTTTACCCATACACCTTTTGATACCCTGACTTGACTGAAATCACTAGCATAGACATTTCCTCCTGGTGACACCAGAAAGGAAATAAATGTCCTAAGTTAACTAGATTTATGTAGATATAAAATAATCGTACTATGGCTGTATCTGTTCAATCACTTTAATAACTATAAAATATTTCAATAACTTCAGTAAAACCAAACCGAATGGCAAGAGATTCTTTAGCTAATTCCAGGCCCACTGGGAAACATTCAGGCGATTTAAAAAATTTCTTTGTGGCATATCAAGTTAGTGCTTTCCTTTCAATAATCTCTGAATCCGTCTGGCATAAGTGTGAGACTCTCCAAATGCTTTCTAAATACATGTATTAAGATTGAATTGTTCACTCTAGTCTTTACACACTCTGTCAAAGAAATAAATACCCCCATTCTTCATCATTGAGGCTTTCAGGAGTTGTGGGCCTTGAACTGATTCCCCATCGCCTCCAGCTTATGACATCATTGTACACTAGTTTATTGGATACACATTTTAAATCCAATTTAATTTGATTCTTTGCTCTAGTTTAAGACAGATATAGATTTTTCTACCACCTGTTCCACAGATGTCTCAAATTACCAAAAGTTAGGGAAAATATTGAATCTCTATACCTTTTTATTTATTTAGGAGGTGCAAGATATTTAATCTTCCTTGGTATGTTGCAAAGGAGCCAGATCAATCACAAGGATGAACTTCTGTGAGTATGGATAATATATCAAAAAGAGCATTCGCTGTCCCCTACTGTCTTTAGATGGCAACTTTTGCTAATGTCTTGACTTCTTGGGCAACTTTCACTCTGTGGGACCTTAATCCCAAAGCAGAAAATACATACAAAGGTCTGAAACTGGAAAAAAATTCATCAGTATAAAAATTATTGCATCTTAATTAGAGGAAATAATCACAACTTTGAAGTTAAAATAATAGCTTTCAATGAACATTTTCATGAAGGACATGATATCCTTATTTATTTCAGATATATTGAATATTTATAGAACATCAAGTTAGAAAAACCTAAACACTGAAGAGACCATAAACATTTTCCAATAACCTAGGCTGCACATTCTTACACATGTTAAACTGCTGTAATGAAATCTCAGTCATTAAAAAGTATTCTAAACAGTGCCTAACAGGTCCCTCGAGGATGTTGACTATGCAGGGATCTCTTGGTGACAGTGACATTAAAACATCTTTATTCTGCTCCACAATGTGGGAGAGAGGAGCACTGTGGGATGAGGGAAACATGCCACTAAAGTGTTAAGATTTATTCTAACCCTGATTTTTGATTGCAGTTCAAGGGTTTCTGACTCAGAGTCTTGTTTAAGATATTTGAAAATCTTTCACAAAGAAATACTGCTGCAAGAGTAAGTAATTAAGATTATACTTCCTCAATATACCTATCAGAATTCCCTGGGGAGGAGTTAGCTAGAATTGCTTTGAAAAAATATGCACAATATAAGATATTTTGGCAGCTTATTTTTTTTAGTGATACTTGTGCAATTTTCGTAGCATTATCAAACTACTTTCATCAACTACCATAAGGTTCCAGAATAAGCCAGCTGGTGGAAGCTGTGGAGTTTGCTTTAAAACATTTCTCATGTAACTTGTAAAATTGAATTTGAATCTTGTAATGCACTGCTTATTCCCACACAAAAATCATTTGTCTCGGTCAGTCTGGTCTTCAGATTTAGTTCAGCTGATTATAGAACTACGATTTTAGTATAAGAGTATTGGCAGTTTAGCTTAACTATTTCTACATCCAATCCAAATATGAAATGCAATAATGTGAAATTGGACAAGCACATTTTTATTATGGCATTTAGAAGTCCACAAAGAAAAGTTCCTCCCATCATCTCCTTCTTTTTAAAGGGGCTTTGAAGACGACCTGCTAGAGCAGCACCTGCTGATGCACTCATTGGCATTCTGGAAAACAAAACAACCATCCTCTGCTGATGGAAAAAGCTTCTCTGTGGATTCTTTCTGCCCTGGGCCACCTGATACATTTCACATTTTATATATTCTATGAAGAATGACATTCATATCAATGATAACTTTCCCCTTTGATAGTCTAATCCTTCCAAATACACTCAAGATTTCACACACCTCAGTGATCCCCCAAGGAACAAATCAAAGAATAAAAGATACTGCTTGAACAAGAATGCAAAGTGACAAATATAGCCATCAGTTGTCAGAGCTAGCTATATCACAAAAAGAGATTTCTCAAGAAGCTGCTGTGTCATGTTATTAACATCACATGCTTAACATTCTCTCAAAACCGTTGATGTCATTCCTGGATGGAATTAACCCTACCACCATAATCTGCTCTGCTAAGTACACAGACAATAGTTTTTTACACCAACAGGATCAGAGAAAAAAAAATAATTTGCTTCATCTTTGTTACTTCATTCATGATACCAAGAAAAATTTTTCTCTATGAAGGCCGTGTTGTCAAAGCAGCATGTATTTCATAACAGATTGCCTTACAAAACTCATTTTATTCCCACATAAAGCCAGGATATGCCTTCCTAGAACAGTGACTTACTGTGGAATATGTTGGGCTAAATACCTCCAGAGGACATGGAAGCTTTGCCTATGCTAGTTTATTGTAGCAGATGGAGTTTTAAAATATTTATTAAGCATTCGCTATATCCTTGCTGTGATGAAAGAAATCTTAAGCATTTCACCATGAAAGAGCTACTCCCCTAATATTAAGGAGAAAAAAAAGTTTGTCTCAGAAACAGAGAGTTATTAATCCAAGAATTAAAGAGCTAAGTTTATGTGATGCAAAGAAAGAAAAAAAAGAAAAGCAGTAACATAACATTATGTTGACTTACAAGCTTTTTTACATCTATTCTTTGCACAAGACATTTGTGATTAGATAATTGCATATCTCATAGGCAGATGTTAAGCATTTTATGTTGACAGAATTGATGTGATATTTTTAATTTGAAGGATATGAAAAAAAGACATGCTAAACCACTTGGCCTTATAAAAGTATGAAACTTCTGAGGCTCGTTATGTTAACCTCAAATTCTATAAAAAGAACATTAAATGTTTACATGAAAAAGAAAGTAGCCTTTGTTAACTTGTTTTGTTTTGTTTAATGTTCACATTTAACAAAGAGCGTGAATTAAATATTATTATAAAATAAATATGAGTAGTTCCTACTCCCTAGATGGCTGTTACATAGTCAGTAGGTTACCACAAGGGCAGACAAAGTACAATGCAAAACAGTTTCTCCTTCCCACAGCTGAGTGCAGCACATAGAAAAGTTATAACCAAACAAAGGTAAATATGGATAGACCCTCAGGCTTAACACATACTTTCCTGGAGAAGAAAATATTTCAACTAAAGAGGAATAGATTGGTTAGCAGGTGGCTAACCAGCATGATCCCAAACATAACCACAAACACTTTTTGAATTTCTATCTCAATTGTAGTTTTAAATACCTTGGAAGTCAAACAAGATGAAGTGATTTTATATTTCATGGAATGGCTGTAGTTGATCGCTGTGGCATTGCAAAGCACTGGGATATAATCTATGAATGCTGTTATGTATCTTGCCATAGAAATTCTGAAAATTAAAGTGGTGATTCTGTGATTCCTTAGGGGCCTAATTTACAACTGCAGATCCAGGCTGACTTGGCAGTGACTTCTCTTTCATTATCGTAGTAGAAATTTATGTAGTAACAGATGTGGAAGGGCAAAATAAAGTAGAAAAGTTTGCAAGGAATGTATCTGCACATGTAAGCACACACAAATTTGTACATACACCATTGCTGCCATCATGATGAGCACTTCTATTAGAAAAATGATTGACATAAAAACTAGGCCTTCATACGTATCGATCAATTTTGACCTTTAACTGAGGGCTCACTGGGAAAGTAAAAATTCTGTTTGGTGGAGTATTTTGTTGTTTCAAAGTGTAATTTCATTACACAGAATGAAGCATTTAGAGAAATGCTAGTATACTTTTATATATATTTTAAGCACATTACATTAAAAGCATCAGTATGATTTATATGCCAGTTGTTGCCTAGATAGACAGATAATCACAGTAGTGAACCATTAGAATGTTGTCTGTTATGATATTACCTTGGCATCGGACTCGAAGTATTAAAAACATAGCTTCACAATACCTGAATGTGCAGCCTGCTACAGCTACATTTTATCTGAAAGCAAAAAAATCTTTGAAGACAATCAGCATAAAAATGGATATGGCTATAGATGGATCCAACTTGAGTTACTTTCTAATCTATTCAATAAGTTTTAAATCAAATCTTTCTCAGTATAAGATGCCAATTTTGGATTTAGGCACAGAAAGGCATAGCCTTTCACAGGATTCATGGTCCTACCAGTTAATTCTTTGGGGCTTGTTTGATAGTTGGATAAACTAGCATTAGTAGTAGAACACATCTATTAATCCACAATGTTTCTAAGTCTTAGTGGAAACTCAAAATGCAGTTAAAATATGGCTTGAACACATGGTCACACATTTTTTTCAACAAACAAACATTTTTTTAAATGTTAAAATATGGAAAGCATGTCTGAAAATGTTTTCCCTAACTTGTACAGTATTTACAGACTCCTAGAACTTTATTTATCTTGCATAAGTCCTATAAGTCCACCCTAGCACAGATAATACCAAATATCAGCATAAGGTGGAACTCCCCTAACATTAGCAATTCTGCATCACAGCTTACCAACCTGCAGGTAGAACTTTTACAATAAGATGCTGATAGGAATCATATTTGTTAAAAGGTACATTGTAATTATTTTCTGAAGATCCAGTAAACAAGGTAAAGAGCAAACCACAAGTAAATGTCTGTATGCATGAGCAAACGGCTACTGTAATACAAATAAGTCACAGGTGAAGTAGAATTCGGAGCTTTTTAAAGTGACTTTCAATTTGTAACAGGAAACCATGTTAGACAGTGGCTTGACCTGGGCCTCTTTCAGGATTTTTCTAAAAACATAACAAGTTCAGTTCAAGAAGGATAGGGAACTGCTGGAGAGAGTCCAGCGCAGGGCCACGAAGATGATTAAGGGAGTGGAGCATCTCCCTTATGAGGAAAGGCTGAGGGAGCCGGGTCTCTTTAGCTTGGAGAAGAGGAGACTGAAGGGTGACCTCATTAATGTTTATAAATATATAAAGGGTGGGTGTCACGAGGATGGAGCTAGGCTCTTCTCGGTGACAACCAATGATAGGACAAGGGGTAATGGGTTCAAGCTGGAACACAAGAGGTTCCACTTAAATTTGAGAAGAAACTTCTTCTCAGTGAGGGTGACAGAACACTGGAACAGGCTGTCCAGGGAGGTTGTGGATTCTCCTTCTCTGGAGACATTCAAAACCCGCCTGGACGCCTTCCTGTGTAACCTCACCTAGGTATTCCTGCTCTGGCAGGGGAATTGGACTAGATGATCTTCTGAGGTCCCTTCCAATCCCTAACATTCTGTGATTCTGTGTAGTTCAGCCTTGATTTCCTATCCAGGAAAGTATGGGGATCTGCACTCCTGTTCATCCTCTGCTGTTGCTTTGAGGCAACACAGCCAAAGTTAGGAATCTTTAAAAAGTTCCTGCAGAGCGGGTAGAATTTATTGTGGTTTTTGTTCAGTTAATGTGCATTTTGGCAAGAACAATGAAGGTGGTTGGCAAAGAAGAATGGTGCCTAGTTTGTCTTTTCTCAGCTGAACAAGGTGTCCTTCTCTGAGTCACTGAACATGGTGGGATTCACTTGGAATTGCAGGGTGGCCTCAGCTAGGGGAGAGGGAATCTGGAACCAATAAAGATCAATGCTGGTTCTGAATCATACCTGGAATCATGTTGATTTTCAAGAAATACCGGTGCAAATATTGATTTATGAAGAGCCTCAGCAGTTGAATAATGGAAGAATCAGACAGATTTTTCAAGAACTTGATAAAAATGTCCCATAAAATATGGAATGCTAATGGTAAAACATGACTTATTAAGACCAGATATTTCGATGTCTTGTAGTTTCATGGGATTCTCATCTGTATTGAAAGAAAAAAAATAATTGAATGTCTGTTTAAAATATATACCAAAAATCCAGTCAAAGGAGACTGAAAATGTTAGTGATCAATTACGAACTGCATTTCAACAGCTGTTAATTTTAAAGCATTTCATCTGTGTATTTCTGAGACGCTTTTCACCATAGTAAACTTTGCACTCCTGGCTTTGTTATCCTTCAAGGACTGAAACCTAGAAAAGATTAAAATTACCATTGGTATTAGAGCTATGTGTCATAGCAAATGCAGCTAAAAAGTTGCAAAATAAATAAGTAAATGAATTAAAGCTACTCAAATGCTAGTATTTTTTTAATTTAATACAAACTTGGAAATATAAATTCTACCATAAGACTAAGAATATGAAAAAAATCTCAGAAATGCCAAAAGTTGGGACACAATTTAGTTATTTGGATTTAGTCCAAAGATGTATAAGCCTAAACATTTGAGTAAAAAAATATCTTTGAAACTAAGTTTTGAAGGTGACATAAAATGAGAGAGTCATACCAAACTCTCTCTCCTGTTATTCCCCTGTTTGAAAAGGCAAAATGACAGCTGCTTGGAATCTCCTCTTTGTAAGGGAGACACAGTAGTTTGGCACAGGCACCAAAACAAATAGGAATATTACTAATCTGAAGAGAGAACAATCTCTGTTCTCTAATATGCCTTACTAACACACTATGAACTCATGCCAAGATGCCCAGTTTGTTTTAATTTCAATGGGAATGAGGCACAGCATGAAATTCTGAGGTACAAATGTGAAAGCATTACCATCTGGCCTGTAAAAGTATTGAAAGTATCTTTGACCTTCAAAAGTGAATGTGGTAACAGTTGTGAAAGGAAGAAACCACTCTGCAAGGTTTTATGGATATTTTGAGGAATTTCACAACAAATAAGTACTTTTTTAAAGCTAAATTGAAATTACATTATAAATGAAAGCACTGGTTAAAAAAAAGTAATACTGGAAGATGTAATAAAATTGATGTTACAAATCCAACAATACATTACCAGTAGTGTGGATTCATATCAATGACATACATTTGCCAAATTTGAACTATGACAATGCATTTATTCCTACAAATTCTGCAGTAAAAAATAATTTTAAAAAATTCTTATATTTTTTCTGACAAATAACTTTCATAACAGGGACTTGGATGTATTTCTGCATCTAAATGGCTCTCATGCAAAAAGAAATGTTTGTGCCCAGCTGCTTCAGAGCATCTTGGTTTATTCAGCCTGGAGAAGACGAGACTAAGAGGAGACCTCATCGCGGTCTACAGCTTCCTCACAAGGGGAGGAGGAAGGGTAGGTGCTGAACTCTTCTCTTTAGTGACCAATGACAGAACCCGAGAGAATGGCAGGAAGATGTGCCAGGAGAGGTTTAGGTTAGACATTAGGAAAAGGTTCTTCACCCAGAGGGTGGTGGAGCACTGGAACAGGCTCCCCAGGGAGACAGTCATGGCTCCAAGCCTGACAGTGTTCAAGAAGAGACTGGACAACACCCTCAGACACATGGTGTTAACTGTGGAGTTGTCATATGCAGGGATAGGAGTTGGACTCGATGATCCTTGTGGGTCCCTTCCAACTGAGGACATTCTATGATTTTATGATCTGTAGAGGCAACCCACAGCTACCTAAATCTGGCTCTGTTAAATTGCCCATAGACACATAGCACTTCTATAACCTACTAAAAAATTACAAAACAAAGAAAGAAAAAAACTAAGTCAAATGTCTGATTTGATCTTTTTTAAAGTCATTGGCCCATATGCTTTTTTAGTGTTAAATTAGAACTGCAATTCTGACAACAAACTCATGCTGTCCTTGGCTCATGCCTCAAGCTTTGACATCCTTGACTAGCCAGGCTAGCAAAGTTTATGTCTTTTTCCTCTCTTTTAGCCTCAGAAAAACTTGGTGGTGGACTTTTCTGTGATGTTCACATCTACCTTTGCTGTTCTAGTTGAACTCCACTTCCTCCTGGAAGTTCTAAGGAAAGTCTGGAGTTCATGGTTTCTGTTCTCTAGACTACACAAGATTGTCTGGTCAGAATTGAAGCCTTTATCATAGCTCATTTTAGAATATTTGAAACAACTGTTAATTTGCCTATCTTGTGCTTCTAAAAGCCATAGAATTTTTTATGATTATTTAAATTTCTAAAAAAGACAGAATTATAGAAATATTTTTGAATGCATATATATGGGCCCAAAAGCATCCCCTTGAAGGCTGGGAGAAAACAGGATGTCCACAGTTGTTCTAACTTGTATAACTTCCCACACAGCTTCCTGGCAAGTCCAAAACCAGGTTTGTTCATTTGTCATCCATCTGATTTTTTCCTTTCGCAATTTGTTAAAATATTTTATAACTACTACTAGTGAGACATTAAACATCATTTACCTTGTTTACCTCTGCTTTGCAAACAGTTGCCTTTAGTGCTAGAAAAAAATAATGTGATATTTAAAAAAAACCAACAACTTGAGCTTGTACATAAGAGTCTGGATTAGTTCAAGGCATCTAACCAACCTGTCTAAAACTTCAGATCCAGGCAAGAGAATAGCTGTAGAAATCTATTTGCTCACCAGAGTTCTCAGTCCAGCAGTACCCAGATCTCTTCACTGACCAGAGGAAGACCTCAGGTGACTAATCTCCTATCTTGAATGCCTCAGTTCAGCAAGATGAATTTGTACCTGAATTACACATATGTCCCCTACAGCCTATATATAGTAAAAAAAAAAAAAAACAAAAGCCACACTTGGCTGTTTCTTCCCATAACTAAAATTGCCTTTCTGCCTGGCATGCTTAAGATGAAAAAACTAATGACATTAGCCCTATAACTTTGACAGGCAGTACACAGACAATTATATGTGCAGAAAACCAAGCAGGCTATCAGAACTAAACCTATTAGACTAAGACGTCATTCTCATTCCAAATACTGTCTCCTTAATTCACACTAAGTGCTTAATGGTCACACATGTATGGTCCAATGAAGACAATTAAATTGCTAAGTAGTATCAATGTTGCAGCATGTTAAATCTTTTGGAAACTACAGAAAATTATTAAAAATCCTACACTTAATTCCTAAAATACCTAACTTCACTCCTTTTATTTATGTCACTGTTTCCATTTTATTCACCTATTTATTTTCAATAAATTATAAATTTGAAAGGTAACACACAGGACTAAGAAAAATTGCATGAAAATAAAATACAATAACATTTGAATTAGATGGACTTGAATACTAGTTATTCTACAGTAACTACAAAACAAGTACACCACTCACCATATCTAAGGTGATTTTTAACCACAAAAGTGTCAGTAACAGCTCAGTCATACTACAAGTGTTGAACGGAAACATCAATACTTTTGAATAAAGTCTGAGAAGAGAAGTGCACATATGTAATTGTTGTGGTTTAACCCCAGCCTGCAATTAAGCCCCACACAGCCTCTCTCTCACTCTCCCCAAATTGGAAGGGGAGCGAATTGGAGTGATAAAAGTGAGAAAACTTGTGGGTTGAAATAAAGACAATTTAATAGGTAAACCAAAAGCCACACACACAAGCAAAGCAGAACAAGGAATTCATTCAACTACTTCCCATGGGCAGGCAGGTGTTCATGCATCTCCAGGAAAGCTGAGCTCCATCACATGTGATGATTTACTTAGGTAGACAAATGCCATCACTCTCAATGTCCTCCCTTCCCTTCTTTCCTCAGCTTTTATTGATGAGGATGTCATATGGTCTGGAATAACCCTTTAGTCAGTGGGGGTCAGCTGTCCCAGCTGTGTCCCCTTCCAACTTCTTGTGCACTGCCAGCCTACTCCCTAGGTGAGGTGGTGTGAGAAACAGAAAAAGCCTTGACTCTGTGTAAGTGCTGCTCAGCAATAACTAAAACATGCCTGTATTATCAACACTGTTGTCAGCACAAATAGAAAACATAGCCCCATACTTGCTACTATGAAGACAATTAATTCTGTCCCAGCCAAAACCAGCACAATGGGGAACAAAGTAGTCATACTTTAAAAAAATCTTTGGTGATAAGACACAAAAAAATTCAAAGGGAAACCTAGTCCTCTGAAATTTTGTTTAATAATTATAGTAATTGTTCAGAGCATTATATATTTCACTGAAATATTTAACTTGTTAATAAATATACACGAAAAAAATACTACATGCATCTCTTCTCTTTCTTTCATTTTTTTAGCTTTTATATGACACTTCTTTCTGGAAACAGGAAACTTCCAATGAACAGCTATACTGAGGCTGACAGCTATCACTGGAACTTCTGAATAGCGTACGTTTGCTAAGGTCCCAACGATGTATGGCTTCTGTGCAGTAGTGAGACAGCGCCACTGTTTAAACAACAGGCTATAGGAATTTTATGAGCTCTGTCTAAACTAGAGAAACTAACATAAAAATTGAAACATCTCAGGTCTATCTGCTTTGTCTTATGGATCCAGAGAAGTTTGCTTATTACCTAATCTCTTGATCCATAAAAGCAATTAAAGAAAATTATATCGTGACACTGCTTGCTGAAAGAATATGTTCTAAAATTCCTCCTAGATTTGCATGTTTTGTTGCTCTTGGCCAGGTGAGTCATTACATTTTCAGTTATGGGCTCTGAGGAAGACGTCCCTTAAGTTTTTAATAATTTGTATTTTTTCAGTGTTGAATGCTGGGAATGAAACATTTATCAGGGTAAGCTTTCAAAATCTTATAAATGCAGTCAGTCCCACTAAGTTTAATTCAATTCATAACACTAAGGGCTACAACACTGTCTCAGTATTGCATGAGTGGTAGTCTCATATGAGGAAGCTACAATTAATTGGCAATAGGGGAAAAAGCAGTCAAGGCACATGTTTAGTTCTCAATGCTTTTCCATAGTACAGCAATAGCTATCTCATTCTTCTGCCATCTGGGCATCCTTTTTGAAATGGACAATCAATCTGGTACATACTGTTTGAAGGAGATTTGACAAGGGCATTTGTTACTGAGGTCACCATGTCCTTCACACTCTAGAGCTAGTCTCCCTCACAAACTATGCCTTTTTCTTTTACAATCACTGACTAGAAGGCTCTGTATAACTCATCTGTTCTTGAAGAGTTCAAAAAACCCCAACCAACCACCAACAAAAAATCTTCAATAGTTTCTAAAAGTATAGTTCTTTTTACCCTGCAATTAAGTAGTAATCTATGATACCAAGACCATAAAGAGGAAGGATAAGCTTAACTTCTCATCATACATATATTAATAATCTGCCCCAGAGACATGACAGTGAGGAGGAAAGCTATAGTTGCACTTAGAAAAAAAACTACATTAAAAATTGTTTATTTCTATGTTAGCTAGGGCAGGCAGAGGAGAGAAAGGAGAAAACTCCTGTGGTCTTCAGTATTAGAAACAGTTTAGAGGAGTTATTATTGGCAAAGGATTATATACGGTCTACATCTGTTTATGAAATGTAAGCATTAAAATCAAAACTGTAATATACATGGACAAATCTGAAAATATTAAAAATTAATCATATGAGAGCTACCCAATCTCAAATAAACATTTCATCTTATGTTTTCTAGTTCATTGTCCTGTAAGTATTTAACATGTGCACATTTGAAAATCATGCAACCTTCACCCCACAAGAAGATGTTTTATGCAACGCAGACTAAATTATTTTTGGTAATAGAATAAGCTTCAATAGCTTTCAGAGAATATATCATCTATAGTTCTAATTTGTTATTCTCCCCCAAAACAGTGCACATACGTTGCTAGAAATGTTGTTGTTCATCTGGAACAATCACTGCTGCTACTTAAAGCAGATATGCTTTACCATGCACAAACATAACTTCTAATTATACTGGTTTTAGACTATGTCTTCACTAGGAATCTGCAAGACTCTTTCCTCAGAGAAATGTTAACATTATAAAATCTTACAAAGTCTTTCTATATTTCCAATAACATCAATCTTGATATAAAAAAAACCCCCGATACCTTACAAGTTTGGGATCTTCTCTTGATCACTTAGAGTTGAAGAAACAGGTAAAATTGATGAGGAAGGAGTCAGTAGCTATCTTCAAAATTACCACGTGATCACAGAAATAAGGACTTACTTTTGCATTAGCTGTCATGAAAATATTAAGCAATGCTCCTGATTTTTGATGTTATGGCTCACTGTGGGTAAGGTTAATATATGAGCTGGATTCCTTAGGTTTTAATTTGCTTGCTAGCTTTCAACCCACTTCAAGAAGTAAGAGATATTTCTCGATAAATCAGACCTGAGAGAATGGCAGGAAGATGTGCCAGGATATTTTTAGGTTACATAAAAGGAAAAGGTTCTTCACCCAGCAGGTGGTGGAGCACTGGAACAGGCACCCCAGGGAGGTAGTCATGGCCCCAGGCCTGACAGTATTCAAGAAGCAATTGGAAAATGCCCTCAGACACATGATATGAATTTTGGGGTTGTCCTGTATAGGGACAGGAGTTGAACTTGATGATCCTTGTGGGTCCCTTCCAACTCAGGACATTCTATGATTCCATGAAGATACTTCTAAGTTATAAAGATGTAGATAATGTACAAACCCCAAATTCCGTGCTCTATTTGACCCCCCAAAATGGACAAGCAGCCTTTGTTAGATTACTTGAAAGATCTGCTGCCATATTCATGTTATTCTATAAATGAAATGAACAGTGGAATTGTGAAAAACATTAGCTTGATTTAAGCAACATATGCAGTTATTAAAGAACTTTTCCTTACGTTACTGAATGTTACTTTCTTTTATTTTATATCCAAAGGTTCAGAATACTAGTAAACACTACACACTGCCAATTTCTATAAACTCCCTTGTCCGTCCTTCTTCCTATTGACCTCGGCCACAACCTCAGATTTACTGTGGACTTCAGTCTTAGCAAAGGCATCTATGTCAGCCTCAGGCTGAAGACAGCTGTGACACAAACAGCTATGAAGCAGGTCCATCATGATGCAATCATAACAGACTGCCTGACATAACAGACATCTCACTCCAGACCATAGACTTTTTAACCAGTCTCTACAAAATCTAGATCTGAAATGAACTACAGGCTTAGATTTAGTCTAGTCATGTTCACAAAGAGTAAAAGTGAGCATATCCTGGAGGAAGGTTTCAATACCAACCCAAAAGCTAGTCCAAATGTCTCCCTCAGTTCAAAGCATATATATCTTTATAGCCATCTTTTGTATAAAGACTGGTATTACACAAAAGTTAAGGGCTCCTATCAGCATTATCTGGTAATAAAAACAAATGAGTCATGCTGGTGAAAATCTTCAGCTTCTCTTCCTTCCTTCCTTCCTTCTTCCCTTCCTCCCTTCCATCTTCCCTTCCATCCTCCCTCCCTTCCTTCCTCCCTCCTTCATTTTCTTCCTTCCTTTCTTCCTTTTCTTTTCCTTTCTTCCTTTCCTCCTTTTCTTTCTTCCTTTCCTCCGTTCCTTTCTTCCTTTCCTTCATTCCTTTCTTCCTTTCCTCCTTTCCTTTCTTTCTTTCCTCCTTTCCTTCCTTTCTTTCCTCCTTTTCTTTCTTTCCTCCTTTCCTTCCTTTCTTTCCTCCTTTCCTTTCTTTCCTCCTTTCCTTCCTTTCTTTCCTCCTTTCCTTCCTTTCTTTCCTCCTTTCCTTTCTTTCCTCCTTTCCTTCCTTTCTTTCCTCCTTTCCTTTCTTTCCTCCTTTCCTTTCTTTCCTCCTTTCCTTTCTTTCCTCCTTTCCTTTCTTTCTTTCCTCCTTTCCTTTCTTTCTTTCCTCCTTTCCTTTCTTTCTTTCCTCCTTTCCTTTCCTCCTTTCCTTTCTTTCTTTCCTCCTTTCCTTTCTTCCTTTCCTTTCCTCCTTTCCTTTCTTTCTTTCCTCCTTTCCTTTCTTTCTTTCCTTTCCTCCTTTCCTTTCTTTCTTTCCTTTCCTCCTTTTCTTTCTTTCTTTCCTTTCCTCCTTTCCTTTCTTTCTTTCCTCTTTCCTTTCTTTCTTTCCTTTCCTCCTTTCCTTTCTTTCTTTCCTCCTTTCCTTTCTTCCTTCCTTTCTTCCTTCCTTTCCTTTCTTTCTTCCTTCCTTTCTTCCTTCCTTTCCTTTCTTCCTTCCTTTCCTTTCTTCCTTCCTTCCTTTCTTCCTTCCTTTCCTTTCTTTCTTCCTTCCTTTCTTCCTTCCTTTCCTTTCTTTCTTCCTTCCTTTCCTTTCTTCCTTCCTGTCTTTCTTCCTTCCTGTCTTTCTTCCTTCCTTTCCTTTCTTCCTTCTTTCCTTCTTTCTTTCTTCACTTACCTGATTTAGAGTCTATCCATATTTCCACAACAAAATTCTTAAGGTGAACCGCAACCTGAACTTGTAGCCTAATCATGGCTGCAGTATAAAGAACTACATTACGCCAAACAATCCCTACTTATACAGGAACTAACTGCAAGCCAAGGAATTATAAAACCAGAACTGAAGCTTCTTCTGAACTGAAGCAAGCTCTTCTGGTTTCTTATTACATCCTATGAGCCTAACTCCTTGCTCAGCTCTTAGATATTCAGGTATAAAGTGGACAAGTTGCCTAGACTAAGACTAAGTTTATGGCTGGGAGAAACAGATGACTAATGTAAGGAGGCTTAAAACAGATCCCTTAAGTGAAGGGTTGGTGCCTTTGAAGCTTTCTTGTCTCTGTTTAAGTATCCTCATGCTAAGACCTCATTGGCTAGAACAAACACAAGGTTAGGATGAAAATAAAAGTAATTGCTGTGGTTTAGCCACAGCTGACAACTAAACAGCACACAGTCACTCACTCACTCCTCCCCAGTGTGATGGAGAAGAGAATCAGAAGACTAAAACGGAGAAAACTTGTGCGTTGAGATAAAGACAATTTAATAGATAGACCAAAAGCTGTGCATGCAAGCAAAGCAAAACAAAGAATTAGCTCACTATTTTCCATCAGCAAGCAGGTGTTCAGAGATCTCCAGGAAAGCTGAGCTCCATCACACATAATGGTTACTTAGGAAGACAAACACCATCACTTTCAATGTCCTCCCCTTCCTTCTTCTTCATCACCTTTGTATACTAAGCCTGATGTCATATGGTCTGGAATATCCCTTTGGTAATTTGGGGTCAGCTGTCCCAGCTGTGTCCCCTCCCAGCTTCTTGTGCACTGCCAGCCTACTCCCTAGGTGAGGTGGTGTGAGATGCAGAAAAGGCTTTGACTCTGTATAAGCACTGCTCAGCAATAAATAAAACATCCCTGCAGTATCAACACTGTTGTCAGCACAAATCCAAAACACTGCCCCATACTTGCTACTATGAAGAAGATTAACTGTATCCCAGCCGAAACCATCATAGTAATGTAAAAGGTTAAGGGCAAAGTTTGGTAGCATGACAGGTAGACCTAATTCTGCTGTTAATGAATCATGTATCTACTTCACAGCTTAGGACCAATACCAGTTTAACAAAATTACTTTCATTTCATCTCACAAGATGTCCCAATTAACATCAACTAAAATTTTAGTATGGAAGTGAATTTTAAATACATATCTATATGATTCTTTCACAATTCTAATGAAAGCATGACATTGTCGATTAAGTTCAGATTAGTAGTAAAACATGGAAACATGACATACTAATCCATTAATGCCTTCAGCCATGGTCAATTTCTTCTTAGTTTGAAAAAAATACTATTAATTTCAACAGAACATTATATTTTTTAAGAAAAAAGAAGATTTTTAAGGGAAGAGCTTTTAGCCTATGTACAGCACTGAAGAAGCAAATGAAAGTCTGCTTATGCTGCTGTACATTTTACACCTTGATGAAAAGCACCACGTTTTTTATAACTCAGTATTATTGACATTTACTTCAGCTTCTTCTAACCAATCATTACTTTTCTGTATCAATCCATAACAAAAAATCACCCTAACAAACAAAAAATGCATAATATTCTCTCATTCACTTTGATGGATAATATGTTCATTCTCACATTTATCTGACAAGACTGCAACAAAGCTGCATTTTCTTCTCACTGTCTAGTTCACAGTCTTCCTCTGCTGGCAGACAACCTGTATTTCTCAAGCTTTCCTCTTTCCACAGTTGATGGCTTAAAAAAAAATCCACATTTGACCTAAGGAATAAAGAGTTGCTTATTCCTTCTTAAAGGAATGAGAACTCCAAAATCAAAGAATAGTCATTCGACTTTCCCAGCTAAACAGGTTTCTGTTCAGGGTATTGGTCTTGTCCCTTAGGGCAGAGATAATAATCAGTCATCCAGACAACTAACCTTCATACTTGTGTTACTTCCTTTCCTGCTTTTTATCTGATTGTCTTAGAATGATTTTGTGTAATGAATATTGTTAGATTTTTTTCAGGCTGAGCCTGAAGTTATATCAGCTGTTGTCATATACTTTGAAGTGCAGGAGGTCTTCCAACAGTAGTCTGGCCACTTTATCATGAATATATGATTATGATTATGATTATCAGATCAATGCCTATGTAAGACTTTTTACTGTAGGGAAATAACAGAGTATGGAAAAAACTTTAATGCCAGAAAATAAATGCAACATCTGTTGCTTTGTTTTGTTTTGGTTTTTGGTTGTTTTTTTTTTTTTTTATTAGAACCTACAAAATAGGGGTGCCCTAGTCATGTCCAGACATACTCATGTTTCTTTTTAGATATTTATTTTAAATATTTAAAATATTATTGCAATTGGTGGTGCTAAATCCCCTGTTTCTTGTGCTAAAAAAAAACAGATTTGGGAGTTTTAAATACGAGCATGAGATGTTTAGGAAGACAGATTGAAATAATACCACATCTTCTGTAAAGTCTTTCTCTCAAAGCTTGTTCAATGTCTAATAACTGTTTAATGTCGACAACTGAGCAGCCAGTACTGGGCAACAGAACAAAAAAACTTATCTATCTATCTATCTATCTATCTATCTATCTATCTATCTATCTATCTTTACAAAATGCTAAATAAGTTTAAAAATTGCTAGTTACTTCAGTTATCTTCTGATTAACCAATTATTATTCAAAATATTTAGAACAATTAATTTTGATTTTTTACATCCTTGTACATGGAGAAGTATTTCACAATGACTAGCTAGATTCTGCAATTACTATCATAGAATAAAAATGATCCTTTTAATAATCTTAAATCTTTCTTACAGATTATGGAAACCCAATAGCTTTAAAATAAGTCATGTTTCATTTTAAGGCATAGGTTAAAAATGTTTAGGAAGTTATTATCAGCTACTCTAATCAAACTTAGCCCAACATTTTACTGGAATTTAATGTTAGAACAAAGCACTATTTTTTTTTTTTAACTCCTAGAATATTCGTACAGCATTAAATTATGTTCTCAGGTATGCGACTACTGATCCAAAGTAATTTACGCTTGTGGTTTATACCATTGCACTATGGACAAAGATTTTGTGAGTAGGTCTAAATATGATATGATAAACAAATACGAGAGGTAAGAATCCATTTCTTCTAAACAGAAAACTTTTAGCAACCAGAAAAACTGTTTCAGGATCCTGCTGTTTTACCCAAAGATTTTTCTTAAGTCACGTCCAGTCAGCGAGGCACACAGTGGTGGCAATGGTCACTTCTGTGGCTGAGTGCTAGGTTGAGGTGGACAGGGTGTTCCCAGAGCTGGGGAAATTGAGGAAGAGCAGAGAGACCCTCCAGGAGCTGGCAGTTCTTGCAAGAGAGGCTGACACAGACTGGGCATCATGGGGAGCAGCAGTGGGAGATTTAAATGGCCCTAGGGAGTGCGAGCAACCAGGATGAGGTGCAGCAGCCAGGGCATGACACAGCAGTTTGCTGGCTATTCACATGGAAGGACATGTAGGATGGGCACTGCAACCTGCTAGTAGCTCCATAGCCTGAGGAAGTGCTCTAGGTCTCTGCCGTAATGGCACTCGCCTCAGAGTTAGAACTATGTTCCAGCAGAGAAAGCCCCTGAGATGTCTAATGCTTCCACCCAGACAGAACTGGTAAGGAAGGAGACTTCATTACAGGCCATAGGTTGCAGTGAGTGCCCAGGCTTCTCCTGGAGAAAAGATAAGTGCTTGCATAAGGTGCAAACAGGCTGATGATCTGATATGTCAGGTGGCTGAATTGCAGGGAACAGTTAAAAGGCTGCACAGTATTAGAGCAGGTGAGACAGGTGGTTTCAGAACCATGCTTCTGTAGCAGACACCACTGAGAATGTAGGGGACACCACTGAGATCTTGGCATCTTCTACTTTGGTGACCCACAAAAGGAGGACTCCACTCTCTACCCTCCAGCATCACAACCAAAACAAGATATGAAGCTTCAACAGCTATAGACACCCACGAGCAAGGTCTGGAAGGAGAAACTGTACCAGTAGCAGACAGTGGATACTGTGAAAAGAAATGATGGATGCTCATAGTGAGTGATTCTCTGACAAGGGGCACTGACGCACCCATCTGCGGTCCTGATAGGGAGTCATGTGAGGTATGCTGCCTTCCAGGAGCTAAGGCTCAAGATATTGCTGAAAGAGTTCCACAACTTGTCAAATGCACAGGCTGCTGTCTACTGCTACTCTTTCACATGGGCATGAATGACACCGCAAGCCAAAGCCTGGGCAGAACGAAGGAAGTCTAGAAAGCCCAGGGACTGTAAGTGAAAAATATTGATGCCCAAGTCATCTTTTCCTCCATTTCATCAGTTGGAGGAATGGGGTTAGCCAGTAATAGACATATAATGCACATCAACTCCCGACTTTCTCACTGGTGCCATCATGAAGGTTTTGACTTGTATGATGAAACATTCTTTGATGACTATAACCTGTTAGGGAGGGATGGAATCCACCTGTCTCTAAGAGGCAAGAGAATCTTTGGCAGCAGGATTACCAACTTGGTGAGATGGGCTTTAAACTGAAGGACTTGGTGAGTGAGATCCAAAGTGGAAGTACTCACATCTTCACATCCAACTGGGGAACAAACCAGTCCAACCAGAGCAGCAACAAATGTTCCTTAGCTGCCTCCGAAGATGAGAACCAGAAGGCCAACCACTGCAAGGGTGTATATGGCTATGGTGGATCCTTTTGCACCCCTCCTGGGAAACCTGCATGCTCAGTTATGTCTCTGAAGTGCCTGAACACCAATGCATACAACACGTGGAATAAACAGGAAGAATTAGCGATCTATGTGCGGTCACAGGGCCATGAGCTCATTGGAATTGCAGAGATGTGGTGCATCAGCTCATATGACTGGAATGCTGTCATGGATGGCTATGTACTTTTTAGGAAAGACAGGCCAGCAAGTTGAGGTGGTGGAGTTGCTCTTTATGTGAGAGAGCAACTGGAATGTATCAAGCTCTGCCTAGGGGTGGATGAAGAAAGAGATGAGAGCTTATGCACAAGAATTAAGTGGCAGACTCATAAGGGTGACGCTGTTGTGGGTGTTTGCTACAGGCCACCTGATCAGGAAGAGGAAGTCGATGAGGCCTTCTACAGACAGCTGAAAGTAGCCTGACATTCACAGGCCCTATTTCTCATGAGGCCACCCTGATATCTGCTGGAAAGACAACACAACTAGGCACATACAGTCTGGGAGGTTCCTTCACAGCATCAATGATATCTTCTTGAAACAGGTGGTGGAGAAGCTAAAGAGGAGAGGTGTGCTGCTGGAACTTGTACTAATAAACAAAGGACTGGTTGGTGATGTGGAAGTTGGGGGCAGCCTTGGCTGCAGTGACCATGACATGGCAGAGTTCAGGATCCTGTGTGGAGGAAGCTGGCTAATAAGTAGGATTAAAAGCCTGAACTTCAAGAGAGCTAAGGTTGTCCTCTTTTAGGTCCTACTTGGAGGAATCCCATGGGTTAGGGCTCTAAAAGGTAGAGGGTTCCAGGAGAGGTGGTTAATATTTGAACATTACTTCCTTCAAGCTCAAGATCAGTGTATCCCTGTGAGCAACAAATTAGGCAAAAGGAGCAGGAATCCTGCATGGATGAGAAAGGAGCTTCTGACAAAACTCAAACAGAAGAAGGAAATTTATGTAATGAAGACACAGGGACAGGCCACTTGGGAAGAGTATAAGAATGTTGTTAGAGTATGCAGGGATGCAGTGAGCAAGGCTAAGCTCCACTTGGAATTAAATCAGGCAGATGTCAAGGACAACAGGAAAGGCTTATTGAAGTACATCAGTAGCAGAAGGAAGACTAGGGAAGATATGGGCACACTGTTGAATGAGGTGAGTGCCCTGGTGATGAAGGATACAGACAAGGCTGAGTTACTGAATGCCTTCTTTGTTTCTGTCTTTACTGCCAAGGACAGCTCTCAGGAAGACTTTCCCTTGGTTGAGGAGGATCATGTTAGAGATCAGTTAGAAAAACCCATAAATCCATGGGCCCCGATGGGATGCACCCATGAGTGCCGAGGGAGCTGGCAGATGTTATTGCTAAGCTGTTGGACTTGATGATCTTTGCGGCTCCCTTCCAACTCAGGAAATTCTATGGTTCTATGACGTTATTCTGTGATTCTAAGCTGTTCTCCATCATCTTTGAAAGGTCATGGAGAACAGGAGAGGTGCCTGAGGACTGCAAGAGAGCCAGTGTCACTCTAATCTTCAAAAGGGCAAGAAGAAGTACCCAAGAAACTACAGGCAGTCGGCCTCACCTTCATCCCCAGAAAGGTGATGGAACAGCTCATTCTGGATGTTAAGTCTAAGCATGTGGAAGAAAATAAGGTTATCAGTACTTAACATGGATTCACCAAGGGGAAATCATGCTCTACCCATCTGATAGCTTTCTATGGTGGCAGGACTGGCTGGGTAGATGAGGCAAGAGCAGTGGATGTTGTCTACCTTGACTTCAGCAAGGCTTTTGACACTTTCTCCCACAAGATTCACATAGGTAAGCTCGGGAAGTGTGGGTTAGATGAGTGGATAGTGAGATGCATTCAGAACTGTAAAGATTGCTTATAGACTTTTCTTCTCCTTTGTTGCTGTATTAGATGTCTTATCAGAAGGAGTGTAATATATTTTCTCTTCTGGGGACAAGATTTGAAGAATTTTTAATACTATATTGAAACTACTCAAATACATTTGTATCTTCAGGAAACTGAAAATATAGAAAAGTCTTATAAACAAGATTCGTTTTCTTATAATTTAATTTTCCTAGAAAGTCTTTACCCTTGTTTCCCTGTGCAAACAATAGAAGAAGTAAAATATTACATAATTTAAGGTATTTAAAATATTCAAGATATATTCAAGAAAAGTGTTGCCTATACTGTGTTTGGCACATATACTGATTTCGGCAGGGACGGAGTTTATTTTCTTCATAGTAGCAAGTATAGGGCTATGTTTTGGATTTGTGCTGGCAACAGCATTGATAACACAGGGATGTTCTAGTTACTGCTGAGCTGTCTTTACACAGTCAAGGCTTTTTCTGCATCTCATACCATCTCACCTAGGGAGTAGGCTGGGGTGCACAAGAAGTGGGGGACCTCAACTGACTGAAGGGATACCCCATACAATATGGCATCATGTTCAGCAATAAAAGTTGAGGAAAGAAGGGAGGGCGGGGACATTGAGAGTGATGGCATTTGTCTTCCCAAGTAACCATTACATGTGATGGAGCCCAGCTTTCCTGGAGATGCCTGAACACCTGCCTGCCCATGGGAAGTAGTGAATGAATCCCTTGTTTTGCTTTGCCTGTGCGTATGGCTTTTGCTTTACTTATTATACTGTCTTTATCTCAACACATGAGTTTTCTCATTTTTACCCTTCCGATTCTCTCTCCCATCCCACTAGGGTTTAATGAGTGAGCAGCTGTGCGGTGCTTCGTTGCCAGCTGGGGTTAAACCATGAAAACAGATTATGTCCAACTTCAACAACTTTCAAAAAAAATCCGTCAATTTTAAAAGATTTTTCTATAAAACTACTTTGTATAATCTCCTTTAAGGTGGTTGCTATTTGAAATTTTGTAGTTCTAGAGAGAAGAACAGAAAACAAATTCTTGCAATTGTACAGTTCTATTCGTGTAGCAGATTCAATGCCCTTTCCAAAGTAAAAAAATTAAAAACTAGGTATCATTGGAATAGAGTAACCATTATGACCAAACCATATTTCCCTTATCTCTCCATGCCTAAATCAATGAAAAATTGAATATTAATACTTCTTCGTTAACATCAGTTAGTACTAATTTATTCTTGCAAATCACCTATTTACAGCAGTAAAAGTAGGATGGCCAAGTCATTTGAATACCGCAAATGTATTAACTAGTCATGTGAATAATTTGCTCCTGTTTCACAGAGAACAGAGCTCAGACAAAAAATCCTTGCACTTCTGGACTCAAATGGAATTCTGCCATTGACTTCACATCCATATGAGAATGGAAGTGGTTACTGGGGGGAGAGCCCAGGAGTGGTGACCTGTAAACATCAAAACAGTAAGAACTCTCATGAATTGTTTTTGTAATTTGGAAAGAAAGAATAATTTTCAGAAGCCAATAATTGAGTTTTACTAATATTTACAAAAATATGTTTAACAAGGCTAAACTCTGGGTTTCAAGCTCAACCGAGCATTCAGACTGGTATAGTTTGGATTTCCTGGTCTGAGCATGATATCCTAATACTAGGTCATACTGTTACTTGTGTCAGAATTGACCTTGTCAGATATTCACAGAAATACACAGCTAACTTGAATAGTTAAAGTAGTTGGAAACAATATTCCTTTTTGTCTGTCTTCTGAAAATAAAATATCTCACTGAAAATCAATAATTGAGATTTTCTATGATTTATAATATATTTTTAAAGTATGGGGTTTAAGCTCGACTTATGTTACCTTACATTGTTGGCTCAACTACATTTTGAGAAAGAACATGCTTATATTTAGAGCTCTGTCAGCCAAACTGCTTTTCAGAGACCAGCTAAATATAGCTAACCTTGTTGTGTATCTCTCTTTGTCAAGAATGCAGGAGACTTAACAGTACGAATACAGACCAGAATGAGCTCAAAAAGCCCTTTCAAATAAATTCCACTTTATGTTTACAGCTAGTACATAGACATATATTTTATATGACGGTGCTAATATTTGAAAAGTTGCATTGTAACCATGTTTTATACTTAGCCAAACTGGTTAATAAATGTTAGAACTTTTTATATCTTTCCAAACTGGGAAAAGATAAGACAGAACTCAATGATACACTTTTAAGTAGCATTTTCAAGGTTAACATAGGAAACTGAATTAAAAAAATATTATTCCATATTTTCACACATATTTTTTTCAAAGTTGTTTATGTAACCTATATACCAATACACATGACAGATCCACAAAATGTTGTGGCTTTTAACTGTAAAGTTAGCTCTGATAAAGTAGGTAAATGAAAATCCAAATAAGCAGAAGACATAAACATCATCTAATTTGAATTAAATTAACAAAATTCAGCCTGAAACCAACTGCAGGATCAAGGGTCTCTTGATTAGGTAAGTTTTAAAAGGGCTTTTACATCTTTCCTTTCATTGTTCTATTTTAAGCTCTCTTGTATTATTATTTAGCACAATTAAAAAACCCATATTCTTGAATAACTCTGTATATTTAATACATATTTTACAGAAACATATCTCTAAATTTGTAAGAAGTTAAACGCTAATTGACTTCAGGAAAACAACTCCTCATTCCATGTGACAGCTTTTTCCAACCTGATTTTCCTGTAGTAGAAGTTGCTCTGTCCTTTCCAGTGAAACTTCCAGTACTAAGAACAGGACAATAGGCTTGACAGATATTAACAAATATATCAATAGATCAGAGTCACTGCAATGATATTATGAACTAGATTCTTTTCTATAAATGCATCTGGATCTTATAAAGAATTCAGGGAGAGAGAAGGATCCACTTTTAAGCTTACACGTGTTCACAATGCCTTCCTACTGGTTTTACCAATAACTGGTTTTGAAAACTTCAACAAAAATAATTCTTGTTAGTTGTTTTTTTTTTAATTGAAAAAATATTAATTGACATATGTGAACATCACGTAAAGTCCAAAATTCTTTTTAATATATATGATTTATAGTAATACGGAAATATGTTCAACAAGAACTACTTTGCAATTGGCCGATTTTTCAGTCTTTCTTTACATTTTCAATATTAAAAAAATAGTATCTGAAAATTCATTGACCGTATGCATTAGCTAACAACTAAAATCAGCTTGTATCACTCTGGTAATTATTAATGTGAGGCAGGAAGATTTTACAAAATAGAATAAATAATGTATGTGCATTTCTATACACTTGAGATTAAGCCAATATACCACAAGATGGCAGATGAAGGCAACTAAAGTGGCAACTTGCAGAAGAATATAAGTTTATGAGTCAGAAAAAACAACTGATGTTGAAAAGTTTCCTTAACTTTTTATCTTAGGAAATAAGTTTTAAAAGCTTTCTTACAAAAATAGACATTCATGTTCACCTATGAATGTTCTTAAATAATACTTAGCCACTAGAACTACAGCCTCTCAAATTCAACATTTAGGCTTCAGACACAGTGTTTATAACTGAAAATATTCTTTCAATTCAGTAAGAATTTTCCCCATTCTTCCTCCTAGCTGTAGCTCTAGAAAAGTTAGTAAGCTCTCTGCCACGCTCAAGCCTTGTAATATACCAGGCACCGATTATGGAAGGTTGGGATTCCCTTTATTTAGTGAGAATTTGAAACTCTACCTCATCTACAGAAGTATGCTCAATCACTGGGTTATGATTATGTGAAATAAATGCAGTTTCTCCAATTTCCATTGGTGAATTTGTTTCACTCTGCGTTGTTAAATACACATTAAGCCAGAGTCTAAGCATGATAACCTGTAGTTTCAACTAGTGTATAAAAAGTGGGAATAGAGAGACAAGAGGTTCTAGTTATTGATCTAATAAGTACTTGATGTAAATTCACTTCAGCTAGGCTACTGTTTGGAGCTCTGAAATCCTACATTGCAGATTAGTATTTCACATGTATGTTGTGCAGGAGCACAGAAAAAAGTCCATGAAGTAGCAACCGGTTTGTAAACTTCCCTGGGCTGCTCATCTGTTCTAACATGGAAAAAAATCTGGGCAGGCTCCAAATTAGGCATTGCAGTGCTAAGATATATTTACACAAGATCATAAAGGCCTCAATATGTCAGGAGCATTCAATAGGATTTCTTAGCTGAGGTGGTAGTTTTCAGGACTCGTTTTGTGGTTCAAATCCTATGTGATTTACCAAAAATCAAATATAAATTCTACATCATTCAGGCGCGGGCTTGAACTGGATATGAATTCATTGTTTCTCCTTGATCTTTTCTTCCTCACGCTTGATGACTACTTCAATATCTTACTGAAGCTATGTTCTGGACTTTACAAGTTATGCAAAAAAGTAACCTTCTGTTGCATCTGTTGCATCTAGATCCTTCAATCTGTACATTCAATAGAGCCCTAAGTACCTAGCTTGCTTAATAGGCAGCAGCCAGATCCTATTTTCCTCTGTTTTGAAATTCATGCCTGTAATTTCTGATGGAAAAATAAATAGGACTGAACCACAAATGAAAAAGGTGAACACTGATGGATCATACCTGTGAAAATCATATCACACAGCTGACAAGTCACATTCATTCATTCATTCCCTGACCATGTGACAGGCACATATGGAACAGTTTTTTTCTGTAGGCACCATGCCCTAAATATCTTTCATTTGAGAACTGTTCACATATATTGAGAAAGAAGCTTCTGAAGCTTAAACTGTTGAAAAATCTCAATAAACCCTTAGGAATTAACATTAATATGAATAAAAGTTATGAAACACCTTTTGCTTCAGGGGCAAGGAGTTCTGTGTTTCTCTATGGATAGCCATATATTTGTATGACTGGTAATTCTATGTAGGCAGATACAAACAGTATTCTGACAAAGCTAAGGCTGCCATTTAAAGCGGTGCATCACCTCAAAAGCTAGAAAACAGCCCAGCTGTCTCAGCTGTAAAGCATACATGGGATAGCTGATAAGGTGTGCAGCTCAGAAACAGATATCTGGAAAAGAGTTTACCTGCATTCAAATTACTTTAGAAAGAAAGGCAGGCAGCTGAGTCCATTTTAGTCACGACATGATATATGCAGTCCAGTCTTTTTCAGTTGCATGTATACTGCTGAAAAATCAATCCAATATCAAGGTACTATCAAATATAGGAATAAATATGAACCGAATGTACAATATTAATAACATTCACAAAAATGTAGGCATGTAGCTGAGGTTAAGCACAACAGGATAACACCATCCAGCTTCTTTTCAGTCATGTAAAAATTACTTAGAAATAGATATATGCAGCAAAAAAACCACACAAATACAGCATTAAGCAGAACCCAAGTGTGTAATCCATCACCAATAACATGTGTAGGCTTAGCATGATGAAATATTAACATGCTTATATAATATATGGTAGTTTTCTTATGAGCCGTCAACTATGATGCAATTCAATGTGCATAAAACATGTACAGAGAGAATCACAGCACAGTATCCACACTGTAAGATGATTAAGAAAAATAATGGGATGGGCTGATTACTACCTGATATAACAGTTGAATGTAGGAACCCAAAAGATCAAGCCTGTCCCAAGTTGAGCATTATTGTGGGGTCACATAATATGGTTCCTGGAAAAGCAGGATCTGAAACAAATTCTTGTGCAATTCCTTGGGAGTTTTGGGGTCTCTAGAATAACAACAGTGACAGGACACTGCTTGCCAATGACACAAGATGGCTACTGGGAAAGGCATATGAGATGGCCCATTATACATAGCCTAAATTCCTTTTTCACCTTGATATGACCTGGTTCTGGTTTCATAACTTAATGTTAAAGCTCAACCACAATGACATAGTATAGCACAAAACACTGTTTTTGTATTATGACAGGATTCCATTCATTAGTCCAGGGCATGGCAGTGTTGAAATTGAAACATCTATGTTCCCCAGCCCTGACCTACCCCTATAGGAAGATCCTCAAAGTTCTCTGCTATTGACAGGGAAGGAAAGCTGGTAACCACTTGTGTTTCAGGGCCTGAATAACTTTTTCTCCTTATTTCCAAAGTTGTAATCATTTTAACTTTTCGATTAAATATTGATTTTTTTTTTAAATGATTATAACTTTCATAGCATTCTAAGGGAAAAAATGTAACTATACTATAATAAAACACACACAGTGAGACTGTGGAAAAAGGTGATGATGAAAAAAAGCATTGTCAACTGCACACAAAGATGGCAGCAGGAAAAAATTGTTCAAAACTATTACTCTGCCCTGGTTTTCTTGTGTTATTTGTATTAATAAGTTTGTACTGTGTGAAGATTCATTTACTGCATATATAGCTTAATTTATATAGAGAAGAAATAGACTTTATTTTACTTGCCAACATCTGGAATGGAGAGGAAACATCTCATTTTGCAGTTGTTCCAACTCATTTCTAGATGTAATGGACCGTTTCTTACTTCAAAAAAAAATCCTGTAAAGAGAGATTTCCCTTAATTTTCCATGATATTCCCAAAGTCTTGAAGCAAATAAACATAAATGAGGGCAAAAGAAAAAGCCCTATACCCTCAAAAGTCTTACAAATAGACAAACAGACAGTGTTTATTGATACAACCATGGATAGCTAACGTATTTTAGTCACTTCATTGGATAAACAGATTACTTTGAAAGGCACTTTATAAAGTGAAAGATAGGGCTTAAAATTCTAGGGCATTTTCAGTAAGAAATGAAGTTTTCCCTTCTGTTTCCAAAGCCAATGCAGTATCCCTTAAATATATATCTATATATAAAATATAAAATATATGATATATAATTTCCCCTAGCATATCCAGTATACAAGTATACTACTCTTTAAAAAATATTATTCAGGAAGTCTTAAGGCTAGAATACAAAACCTTCACCCATTAAGCACTTTCTTATTTATAATTGCACAACACATGAGTGCTTCAATTACTGATCAATATAGTAGTTTTTAGGATAGATATAATGCTACCAATTCATATATGAATTAAAAATAAAGTAAAGTAACAACATATTAGAAAGAAATAGTTGCAAAATGCAGAAAAGTGAATGAGGAGGGGGAGGAATAAAAACTTTTTTTTTTTCCTGGAAAATTGATAAGAAATCACAGCCTGAGGCTTTTTACCCAAAATCCAGACAAAATACTAACTTAGGAGATGGTAGGGGGAAAGGGGGCATTAGGTGAAGAAAGAAGGGGAAGGAGGAGGAAACACCAACCCAATAGTGCTGAAGAACAAAAACATGACTGAAAACTCAGTTGAAATGTCAAATTTTAGCAAAAAGTCTTATTTGTCATAATTTGAATTTTCTATTTATTCATGTGTTGCTGGTAAATTTTCACTCAGCTTTAGAAGCTGGTATCAAAAAATGTAAATCTACAGAAAATACCTTCTTTCAGTTGCTTGTGTTTCTAGAAAAGTTTTTAATAAAAAGGAATATGCTCACAACAGTTTTCTGATTATCTGAAACACAGCAGAAAACCTGTTTTTTCTCGCCCATGTAATACTAATGGGTTTATGAAAAAAATGTAATTACTCCCATAAAGTTTTAAAGGAGGAAAATTTATTGCTTTAAGCACTTAAATGATGGCAACAGATGTAGTTCTCATTATGAATGCAGTTTTAGAAACAATCATATTGTTATCGTTGAATAGCTTTTCTCAATGACTCCAACTATAACATTTCATCCTGTGTGTATGCATGGCTAGGACCTTGTGCAGTACATAATCGGTACTTATTTCAATGTTAGATTTGTTTTTAAACACTCCAAAGTAAGAAGGTCCTCTCAAGAAACACAGGCTTTAGGCACATAATGAGAAGATGGAAGGAAGCATGTACTGGTTGGAGTTCCAGACTGAGTGATCTATTAATCAGAGATCAACAATATGAGGAAGACCAAGCTCCCTGGGCTATTGAAGCCCCAGCATGTGATGAATTAAGTGATGAAAATAAATGTAGTTTGCCTACTGACAGATCCTGTAAAATCAAAGCAGGAACCAGGAGCTGACTACTGCTGGGAACCCCTCCAGAGGGGAAGCAAGCTCCTGCAAAGGGCCTTGACACTCCAGTCAGTTTGCAGAAATAATGACCTTGAATACAGCCTTTAAACATGCTCAGGAGCATCAGCTGCCCTGACTATGTCTGTACTGACTTCTGGGTGGTGGTTAATACAGTACAAAATTGCTTAAAGATTAAAATCATGGTAATAGGCAAGAGAGAGAAAAAGCTTTTTGGCAGCACAAAACCAGAAAATAATATAACAGCTTCCTAGAAGAGACCTATTTTAACAAGTCATATTAATGCATATATCCCAAATGCAAAGGGAGCTCAAGAAGAGAAGCACACCAAAAGGCTGACCAGCTAGCCTGACTTATCAGCATAGACTTGGAGTGGGAGCATAAAGGAAAGTATTTTTAGCCAGGTGGGCCTAGGAAACTGCTGGGCATTCTGGAAGGAATCAGACTTCCTACTGAGGCAGCAAATGCAACTTGAGCTTGTCTCAGAAAACCATAATACAAGCAGTCAGATAGTGTGATATCTATGGAACCATGCAACACAGTCAGAAAGTACAAGTGAAGCTGGGAGCAGATGTTGGTAACACAGCCAGGGGTTCAGAGCCCCATCCCACAGTACCTGAATGAGGCAAGAAAGGTAGACCCAGAGGCAGTAGTCAGGTTCAACCAAGAGCCCAGATGACAAAGCAAGTTCATAGCAATGAGGAGCACACTCAATCTGAGGGTCACATTCAGGATCAGGTCTGGTGAGGGTAACTGGGATCAGACGCAGCCCAGTGATCACTCAGCAAGTCCATGTAACAAGATAGGTCTGAGGTCAAGTTGAGAAGCCAGTCCAGAGTTCAGGGTCCCAATCAGCAAGGTCTCTGGCTGGACATAAGCATGGTTGTGACTGAGCTGGAATCAGAATTGCACCACAGCTGAGCTTAAATAGGACTCCTGGGCCCATTGGTAGAGCGTGTTGGTAGGAGGCCCCACGGAAGCTGGTCAGGGCTATTAAGGTCTCTTAATGTCCTCAGGGCCCTGATAGAGAAGAAAAAGTTTGGAGAATTACCTCATAATGATGTTTTCAGTTACATGTTTTGCAGGGACAAGGTCTAAAGTTTGTAATGAATATATGTTGAGAGTTTGGTATGATGTGAATAACTTTAGGCTGGTTCCCAGGGGCAAGAGGTGGCATTTTCTCTGAGCATATGTACATGTGGTTACAGAGCCAAATCCCCACTGTCTGGACAAAGGGCAGAATATATAACATGTATATTATGACTGTTATGATGTTAAAAGTCAGGTTTATAACGGGTGTATGTTCAAACAGTTCCTAAATATGTTTTGCAGCAGCTTGAGGAGGAACAGGCTGGGCACAATCAGCAGTGTAACAGCAGGGTCGGGAGGTTCCAGCCATGGTTCCAGCCATGTCTGGCACTGCTGTGAGCTACCCACCACCTGCCAAAGCTGCAGCTGGGGCATGTGGCAACTCTGCACAGGCATGTTTTAGAGGGAGCAACATTTGGGAGGGGTAGAGGAGATAGACGAGATGTGGAAGGAAAACCAAAGAAGATGCATGAAAGGGGACATCACTGAGGACACAGCTGGAGATGTGCTCATGGAAGGAGGCATTCCATGACAGGGGAGGGGTGGCCCACAGGTGACTCACACCAGGGCAAGGACACTGGGAAGGACTGCAGCCTGCAGGTGGCCCTTGCCGGGGCTGGGACGCACCTGAGGGACTGCAGCCCATGGAAGATCATGCCACAGCAGAGTAAAATGTAGCAACAGTAAGAAGTGGCAGAGAAAAATAAGAAGCAGAGTGGCAGACAAAGTATTACAACCACGACCCCAGCCTCCTGCACTTCCTGTCACACTGAAGGGTCTGGGATAGAATAAGCATAATACAAATACATAATACAAATACATAATACAAAAAGGGAAATTGAGACTAGGAAGGTGGCAGTAGAGGTGGTGGACTGAATTTGAGCCTTAGGAAGGAGAAGGAAAGCTGTTTTCTAATTGTTTGTTTTCCTCTTGAGAGCTGATAGGACTTCACTGTTGAAACTTTGTGCAAAAACTATGATCAGGTACTTTGGGGTTGCTGTGGATAAAGGCAGTTGGCTGAGCTGTTAAGGTACTTTCCATAAGACAAAAAAACACCACAACAAAAAAAGACAAGAAAAAATAAATAAAAAGATAGTTTGTCAGATTAAGTTTTAAGCAGCTCACTAAGATTTTATTAGGGTCTTACCGAGTGCATAATCATTCAAATTACAACTGATGCTCATAGCTGGAGTGAGTTATTTGAAATAAATCTTCATTTAACATATGATCAGTGAGGTCACTCAAAGTATTGTCATACCTATAGCAAACAAACATAAATTAACCCAAGAGTTTACCTGCAATCATCAAAAAATACCACACCTATTTATGGGCCTCTTTTGCCAGCAATATATGACAAAGTGGTGAGGAGCCTTGTGCATTTCCTTATGTGGAATGGGTCACAGAAGAATAGATCCAGGTGCTAGAATGACTCTGTTTATTTACACAAATCTCGCATGAAAAACATATAAATGAGACTCATTTTCAAAGAACTTTAGTTTATACCCTTTCTCCATAATAATGTATATAAAGGACAAAAAGAAACCTTAAAAGCAATAAATTACATAAATATCAGTGTTGTTTGCCTTCACTGACGTTTTCTGAATCAACTTATAATTGGATTTGTCACTTTCACATCTGAAGTCCTAACTCCCACATATTACAACTGGCTTTTTTTACAAAAAGAAATCCCCCCAAAAAATCAGAATAAATAGTAAAAAGGTATTCCTATGCCCTAATCCCATCCTTTACCTTACCCTTATATTTTTTATTTAATGAAGAACAGAAATAAAAGCCATGCTAGCATTCTTCAAGATATTATGTTGGTTTAATCAATATAATTTTTATCTATATTTTACACACAATAATATTACAGAAAAATCAAAACTATGTTTCCAAATCTGCAGGATCTTTGTGGGCAAGTTGATGCATGAAAAAGTCTTCAGCATAAATTCAGGTACCAATACCTGCATTTGCTGTAGTAAACTTTCCTATGCACTCGTTATCAATTGGCTTTCTCTAAAAAAGAAAAACAAACCAAAACAAAAACAAAAACAAACTAACAAACTAAAAATGAGCACCAAAGCAATCAGATATTAATGGATCATAATCCCAAGTCTATGTGCTGCAATTCAATGCAAAACTTATTGAAAGGAATGGATATACTTTTTCCACCCACTACTATATGATTCACCTTTTATGATAAAACATCCAGCCATAACCTGTTTTAGCAAAGAAGCCTGGAGAATATAGATATAGACAACAGACATTTATTTTACAAACCATGTTTGTCAATTTTTTGATAATTACTTTTTAAAAATTGTCTTGGAGTAAAGTCACAAATGCACAGTTTTATTTGATAGTTTTCTTCTCAGCTATCAGCAGCCTAGAAAATACACACTTTAAGCAGTCACAAAGTATTTTTTCCTGCCTACAACATTGCTCTCACATTAACAACTGTCAGATTCTAACTGTGAGGTCACCTATTAATATAAGCTCATATAGTTTACCTTATCCTTCCTACCCCTCTCCAAAGGGCCAGCTACTATTCAACATTATCTCCAACCAATTTTGGTCTGTCTCAGAGAAAACAGCTTATAGTGACAGATGTTCTAAAACCTCTCAGAGTAGAAAGTGTCAATGCATCTATGTTGTTTACATTAGAAAGTTCTGTTTATGTCTAATGTTAATCTTTCTTCATGGTGGTAATTTCACTAGTCCTTGTACATGTGTATAGATACTGTGTTTTATTTTCTTTCTCTGCCTGCTGGCAGTAGTTTTGAATGCATCCAAAACCAGTCAAAAATTCAGCTCCCCATTTGTAACCCTGCCCACTCTTCCATTCTGATGCCTGGGCTTCTCTGTCTATCCCCAGTTATTTCACATTTTATAATCTTGCCATATTTTCTAGACCTCTGATTATTCTCCTTGATCTCCCAGGGACTCTTTATAGTTGATCCATATCTTCCTCCAAGTGCAGTGTCTAAAACCAGCTGAGTATTCCATCTGAAGCTTTAACCTTGTTCAGCAGTGTGGAAGAACTACTTCACAAATCCTGCAGACTTTTGCAAAATAAGTCCAAACAGATTTTTCACACACTCACAATGCACATGCATATACTGTGCAGCATTCCCTCCAAGCGTGCCCTACATCAAGGACATGACTTTAAAATTGTTTAAGAAGAGAGACCTTAACTTAGCCAAGGTTATTTCCAGGCTTTATTTAAAACCAACCAACCAAACAAACAAACAAATCTACAATTACTGTACTTCTCATTAGAGTGAGCCAATGTGCTAACGAACATACTTGTATTATTCTGTTGAGCAAATACTTTCTCACCAACAAAAAACCTCAACTTTCTTACAACCTCAGACTTGTAAGAAACTTTCCTGAGCAGAGACAAAGAATGAAAAGTTTCAGCATACACACATGTTCATTTTTCATGTTGTGATCAATTAAACATGTTAGGCTTTGATGGATGTCTTTATACAAATTTAACTCTAGAGGCTGTTATATTAATAGTTCAGATTTCTTTCCAAATTGCAGCTTCACAGCCTTGCTTGACCTTACATTTTAACTCTGCATTGTATTGTCTGCCATTGTTAAGTTTTAAAAATAGTATTAAATTTTCTTCTCCGTTTCTGCATCTCAGCTTTCTCTTGATATTGTATTCTCTCGATCTGATACATCGCCACTGTTGTTTTGACATGTCAGACATACAACGCCACCTGAAACAATTAAGTACTTCTGTGCTCCTGCAACAATAATTTGCCTTTATGGCAATGGATTGAAGAGGCACTGCATCACTTGATACAGTGTTTTATGCACTGTTGTTAAAACATCACATTTACATTTATAAATATTCACTCAAGTGACCTTATATTTCAGAAGTTATCGACTTCATAAAATTGTTTTGCCCATTAGGTGCACCAAAACACCCTTCTTAACATAAGTGGGTGTCAAATGCAACTGCTATGCAATCTACTTTTTATTTTTTCTTAGTTTTTAATTAAAAGTAAGGAAGACGGAAAGCAATAAAAAGTAGCAGCCCATTCTTCTGCTCCATTGTGCATGACAACATACCCAGTTAAAAACAAAACAAAAAAACAAACACAAGAAACAACAACCAAACCACGTACACGCACACACAAAAAAAAGAAAAACAACAACAACAAAAAACCACCACAAAACCCCAAACCAACCAACCAACCAAAAAAACCCAGCAAGCCACAACTAAATGTTACAGAAAGTAAAGCTCTCTACTATGCTAGGCTATTATTTTGTCTAGCAGGGCATTTTAGCAGGGCCTGTTGCAGTAGGACAAGGGGTAATGATTTTAAACTAAAAGAGGGGAAATTCAGGCTAGACATGAGGAAGAAATTTTTTACAATGAGGGTGGTAAAACACTGGAACTGGTTTCCTAGAGAGGTAGTAGATGCCCCATCCCTGGAGACATTCAAGTTCAGGTTGAACAGGGCTCTGAGCAACCTGATCTAGTTGAAGATGTCCCTGCTCATTGCACAGGCATTGGGCTAGATGACCTTTAAAGGTCCCTTCCAACCCAAACTATTCTGTGATTCTATTTTATAATTCTATGATTATTGATTTTAAATTGGGAAGAAAACTATTACATAAAACTAATTACTACCCTGACAAGCATCAATGAAACTAGCCATAAAGAGTTGGCACCTGGTTCACTCTTCATTTTAAATCCCAGTTTAGGTAAAACCCATAGAACTATAAAATCACTGTGCACTCAGAAAAAAAAAATCCTCACAGCACCAGCATGTTTCAGCTAGGCCAGTCACGCACTGCTAAGTTGTGTGGTAGAAATCCAAGCATGGGCTGTTTGAAATCAATAGCGCAACTGGGTGCTAATGATGCAGTCAGTCTTTTGCAGATTATATTCATTCAAAGTCAATGATTCCAAGCCTTTTCCCCTAAAGGAACGTTCTCAATCCTGAACATTTTCTGCAGATTACTCTGCATCAAAAATTATTGAAAAAACTGTGTAGTGTTGCTCTGATGTACCATTGACCTCAGCATGGAACTGCACAAGATCACCACAGTTAAGAGTCAGAGCAGAACTTAATAAAATTAACATTAATATTATAGAATTTATTTTTCAGTAACCATGTTGTTGGTAAACATTTCAAACTCGTTATATTGTTCAACTATTCCTTTCTTGACCAGTTAGCCATATTAACACTAATGTTCAGTAACAATACATGTTCTTTTATTTTAGTGGTCATATTTTATTTAAGTTAATCATTCTAAGTATTATGACAGCTTTGACCCTTCAGCTCCTAGAAAAGACAGAACATAAAAATTTATAAAGTTTTGTATTCAGCCATGTATAACCCATGGTTAAAGAAACCGCACTCCTCTATTGAGAGTTTCCTTTGCAATTTCAGTCACTATACTTATTTTCTAGCAGAATGCCCTAATGCAGTACTCACAGGCACTGGAGAAGCTATTCAAACACAATAAAAATGAAAAAGCTCAAATGTTGTGGTGGAATTACTTGACAATATCTCCCAAAATAACATTTTATTGTAATGTACAGAAACACTCCGGTACTACGTCAATGACTGTAATTTCCAATATGCTACCTAGCATCAGTGCTGTCAATTCTAGTGACTCTGTCAAGTGTTTCATGGTAACTGGTGTTTCCATAAGCATCACATCCTGGAGCAAAGGTGTGGATTAAAAAAAAATGTGTGATCCAAGCAATTCTTCAAGTTCAAAAACTGGAAAGAAGGAAAGGAGAAAGGAAGGAAGGAAGGAAGGAAGGAAGGAAGGAAGGAAGGAAGGAAGGAAGGAAGGAAGGAAGGAAGTGACAGGAGGAAACTCAGTATTTCATGAATATTTTTGGACTATCCACGCAAATGACATTTGGGTTTGGTTTTTTGGGGGGTTGTTTGTTTGTTTGTGGGGATTTGTTTGTTTGTTTGTTTCACTGGAAATAGTACTAAAATTAATTTCAGGGACCTACACCCTCTGAAACTTCTTATTTTTTCTCCAGAATCATTAACAAATTTAGGAAAAGGTTAAAGCAGATTAAACAATGCCCTACATATTTTTAGGGAACTATAAACTCCAAATGAGTCTTCATTTCTTGTTATATGCATCTCAGACAAAAGATGGTAAGAGTGCCTAGAATTACAGGTTCATTTTGTATAAATGTGGTGGCTGAACAGCATATTTTTATATCTATCATTTAAGTCAAAGTCCCTGGCCCCTAGGAGCAGGTAATTTCTTGTATACACATTAAAAACTAATTTAAACAGTCTTTATAGGTAGGTGAGATTTTCCACATGGTTAGCTTGAAAAGTAAAACACATGCTGTGGGGATCCACTGATCTCTCATCTTTTTTCTTTTGTTCTTAAATAAATGACTCTCTGCCATCCACCACTATACCACCTTTATTGTAACTGATTCAACAGTATGCAATTGATTTTAAAATGTATATGTTCTTTTAAAATGTTTCCCCAACTCATGCAATATTCATCCTCAATTTTCAGTTTAACAGTTTATGTTTCAAAATGTCACTTTCAATGAATATAACACACAAACAGAAGAGGCTTGTCTCTTTCTTGCTTCTCTACCACCACCTTGTTGTACCTTGTCACTCTTTCTTGTAAGTAAATGAAGTATTTTTCTCCACACATTCTTCCTTTTTAGCCCTCCAATTATCTCTGAACCATTCCCTACACAGTACTAAATTACTCCATTCTCCAAACAACCATATATAATGTTTTTCATTCCCTCATCTTTCCCTCAGTGATCTTCATCCCCAAGTCCCTTGCCTGTTCCTACCAGTAACTTCTGAGATCCACTATTTAACGTCTGAGCTCCATACAGGAAAGGAGGAGATGAAGCCACTTACATTAATGACAGTCTTCTTGAGATCATCAGAAACAAATTCAAAATAGGACTCTGGTGGTTTAATGCCAGCTGGTAACTAAGCACCATGCAGCTGCTCACTTACTAACTCCCTAGTGGTATGAGGGAGAGAAACAGAATGCTAAAAGTGAGAAAACTCATGAGTTGAGATCAAGACAATATAATAAATAAAGCAAAAGCTGCATATGCGAGCAAAGCAGAACAAGGAATTCATTCGCTACTTCCTACCAGCGGGCAGGTGTTCAGTCATCTCCAGGAAATCAGGCTCCATCACACATAAGGGAAGACAAATGCCATCACTCTGAACATCCCCCTCTTTCTTCTTCTTCATCTAGCTTTATATTCAGAGCATGATGTCATATGGTATGGAATATCCCTTTAGTCAGTTGGAGTCAGTTGTCCCAGGAAAGTTTTACCAAAGAAAAAGCCTTATGAGTGTAACTAGAGATGTAACAACTGATGTTTTATTGCATCTTTGTTGGGTCACATCCTTCCAGAAAGCTTGCCTTATTTAAAGATTTTAAAGCCAAATATTTATTCCTTCTTTATTTAAAAGAAATACTTATAGGCATCCACAAAGCAACACTTCTGACGCATGTAGTCTAAATATTACATGGCATGCTTGATGACTCAAACATCTAAATTCCTAGTTTTGTATTAAGTAGCAGAAGCTTAAGAACATACATAAGTACTTGTCTAAATTAGGACATTTTTTGTCCAGATAATCAGCAAAAGATAGTAGTTTTGGGTAAAACATGAAATATTATCATGTTCCTGTGATTACAGGCAGAGTACAAGAAATTAACTCAAAGTCTTTAATGCAATTTATTTCTCAGAATTACTTTGGGAAGATTAGTTTCCTCTTAAAAATTCTCATTACTTATCTACTGTACTTTAGCTTTTTAATCTGATTTTAAAAGGTGAAATTACATTTTATTTATTACAGAGATACCGGGTTTAATTTTTTAAACAACATTAATACTACTTTTAACTAGTTTCTGTAGGAGAAACTTCTAGCCTTCTGAGTAGTTGTTTTGGATTACATAGTTCCATAATTCACTCAACAACTGCCTCGTAAGTATTTGGCCTCTGTTTACACAAAATCAATATGATGTAATTTTTTTTTAATATTAATATGGCAGTACATGAATTAAGAAGTTATTTTATAGCAGGTATGTATTAATATGAACAGATAAATATATTTTTCTTCTGTGGCAAATAGCTCGGTTCTGTTAATATTGTTGTTTCATTTTTCTATTGGCCCATGTTGTCTCACCTAAATAGACTGCTACAGTGCTTGGGTCATTTTCTTACTATCCTGAAAAAAGCTGTTAGAGAATATCAGCTTCTTTGGCTTTTGAGGAGATATACCCCAAGCTTTCTGGCTCTGTGCCTTATCTTCTTCACTGAATGGAAGAAAACAGCACTTCTTGCTAGGCTTCTGACCAGCCCTCCTACTTATCTCATCCTGGTTTCTATTAATGCAGACAGCAGGATTAGTAACAGTATTTTTCAGATCTTGATAGAAAACATCAATAATTTAGGATTTGCCAGGTTACTCAGATGTAATTCACTGTGATGTTTAATGACTTTTTTTATAAGACCATTTTAGGTTAGCTATTCAGCAATAGATCAGGCGCTCAAGCATTTTAATTCATTTACATGGAATCACAGCAAAATAACCATATGCAGCAAGACAAGTAGAAAATAGAATATTTTAAAAATATTCTAAATGCAACCTATGTTGTGCAACCCTCTGTTATCTTATATATTCATATATATTAAATAAAGAAACCAATCAAAAGCTCGTATTGGCTCTAGACCCATTGTAGTAAGGTAGTGCTTATTGTCAGTAGTAGAAATAAATGTATTTTCTTTCTCCCCCATCTAAAAGAAATTAACTCCTTAGTGATGTTTATCAGTTTCCATAGGAAAATATCAGCATAAGTGTTTATAGAGAAATTTAACTGGCTAGCAGAACTATGACTAATTTCTACAACAACAGAAATATTTCTCTACCTCCCTCAAAAATACACATAGAGAGCATATTTAAGGGAAGTCCTCATTGTTATTTGCGCTTATATATGATAGTAAATGATTTAGATTTAGAATCTTTTCTGATTAAGGGAAGTCATACTTTATTTCAGGCTGGCTACTTGCACAGAAAACATAAGTAAATGTGGCAGAGTCAGGATTTAGTAAACAAGATTCCAATTCATACTGTAGTCACCTGAGACTGCCAATCAGGCATGCAGTGTGGACAAATTCATACTCTGTTTCTTTCCAGAGTGATTAAGGAAATTGGCTAAAAATATATAGCAAATCTAGAGAGAATGAGGAAAAGAATTTAAGTCTCCTATCTTGTATCTGGTGGCACAATGTTATTTCTTCCTCAGCTTCTAAACAGCAAGAAATGAAAACAAACAAAAATTCAACAATATGATAATATTTAGCATGAAAATAATAAATGTTACCTCTCCTGATGACAGAAATTTGTAGTTAATTCCTTTGTTCCACTGTCAAAGAATAGTTCTTACTCTAACTGAACAGCATTTGAAAAATTTGTTTCAGGGGAATAAAATATACAGAACAGACTAATTTCCAAACAGTTCTTGTAGATGTTAGTTCATAAATGCATTACAACCTTGTCTCTCTTTTTGATAAACATGGCCAAAAGCTTCTCTGTTCAGAAAAAAAAAAAAAAAAAAAAAAAAAAAAAGGAGAGAAGCAGAATTTATCTGGATAGTGAGTGTGTCTTTAGATTTGGCATCTAGCAGAAGTAAGACACTTCAGATACTCTTTCTTTTAATATGAAAAGAAGAGCCTGCCTTCTTCTGAAATGGCTCTGAAGCGTCTATGCAAAGCATAAGAGAGAGCGAGAAGTCCAGTATCCAGTTTACTTTAAAGTCAACAAAAAAAAAGCCCACACACCAAACCAAACCAAAATTTCCCTGCAAATTTGTATTGCATATCGCCACTGTGCAGAACTAAATAAAGCCCAGGGAGTTGTTCATATACATGTAATATTCCCATGTTCTTCCTTCAGTTGCCCTGTGACTTCCAGACCCTGATGGACTTCTCTGATGCTCAAAATGCCCATTTGCTGGTTGGGCAAGGAGCAGCCAACTCTGTGGTTAAATTCCATACTGGTATTGGACAAGTATTTTTATGATGATGGGTTTTGCCAGCTGTGTGGCCTGTAATCTGTTAGACTTGCACTGGTGATACTGCTTTTTTTCCTTTTCCTTCCATCCACTGTTTTTAAAAAGCCTCCAGGAGCTCAGTTAATTTGGACTACTGTTCTTCCATCACATTCCTTTGAAATTAGCACCAGAGATTCAAAATTTATAGGGAGGAATTATATGATTAGGTGATTTTTCTAAGCCTCACTTTCTTAAGGAATAGCCTAAAGTACATTTTCGTCCACAGATGACCTTGGATGCTCCACAATTGCCTAAACAGTGTAGTGTCTTAGATTTCCTGTTAGTATGCCATTGTTCCTCATAAAACCAGGCACAGATGTTTGAGTTGAGAGGGCTCAGGGTTCATTTTAGTTTCACATTCAAAAATTAAGTAAGCCTAGTCACTAAAACTTCAGAAAAGGAAGATGATTATAGTCTTCTGCATATTTAAAACCTCCAGTGAGGACAGACAAAAGTATAGATTTTTTCCCTGTCTTACTAGACTAATTTCTAAAGGATAATTACTAATACTACATCTACCATCATGTGCAGTGACAATCTACCTTTAAAAGACCTACTTGGGCATTTCTTTGCCTAAAGAGAAAGCAGCAAGGTTTAAAATTAGTAGCATATTCCACTGAGACTCAAGTGACAGATTCAAACCTTGAGAATGTCTTGCAGCAGAAAGCTCAGTAGTTAGACTGTGACAGTGTGGGATGCTTCTACTGACAGAAAGTGAAACAGGGCAGTCTCCTGACAGAAGAGGAAAGAGGAAATTTGACCTAGGAGTCACAAGGTAACCAGAGCAACAAGTACCAATGGGAACACTGCAAGGCTAATAAAAATCTGGTTTGGAGAAAGAACTAGTGTGGAGGAAGAGATACAATATACATACAGGAACAGGAATGGCAAGAAAATTACACAGTACAATATCTATGTTTTTTAAAAAACAGCTGAGGAGAAGAATCCATCTACCTGTTTCCTACAATATAGGCCATAGCATTATTCCTTCCTGGTGTTTGGATGGTCAGAAACAGTCTTTGGAACTCAGTGATCCTTTGAAGAATATTCAAAAAGCTAGCTGCTCCAATGCAACAGTCACAGCAGGGCAGCTGCTTCTTCTGTTAGCTAATGCTTTGTTACTACCATTCACCAAGCTCACCTAAATATAAATGGTCAGGACCATATTTGTCTAAGTATTGCATTTCAATATAGGTTCTAAATTTTTTTTAAATTATATGGGATCCACATCCACACTATCTAAGCCTGCTAAGCATCCTTGTCATTTTTGCAGACCTCAGAGAAGTTCTACCCAGACCAGAAGTAGAAAAGTCTACAATGACTAAATTATAAAAACATAATTACACAGTGAATGTAAATAAGAATTCCTGCAAAAAAACCCACTCAGATGAATGACTTTGATTCCACATACATACTGGAGAGGAAAAATATTTTCAGATTATAATGCCCTTCACAAATATATTCTGACTCCATGATACATGAGTTCACAAACATGAACCAATTCAATTTTGTCACCTTTGGTTTTTAAGTTGCCAATTTTTCCTGTGTAATTTACTTCAGGTTTTGATAGCTGGTCTTCTATATTATTATCACTTCTTTTGCATTAGTCGTTTCAGAAGAGATCTTAGAGTAATTAGGAAAAAAAAAGTTTTAAATATTTATTTTGACAAGAGCAATGTAATTATTTTAATGACATGGTTATTTACTTTCTAAAAATCAGATGAACATTGTATTGTAGAAACCATAAAAAGGACTGGCTTGCATCTACCAAGTACTATGTAATTACAAAATAATTGCTTACTTCTGAATTCTATAAATACCAAGAATTCCCCACCTCTCTTTTTCTTTTAATTAAAAGTTATGTAATAAATGGCTACATTTACAGATCCACTGAAAGTGGTTAAGCTTATCTGTATGCAGACTGAAAGCAAGAGTCACTAGTAATATTTCATATTTATAAAACTCCTTACTATTAAATGGGGCTGTAAGTCATTCTAGCTATGCATAAACCTCAGTGACATCCAGCCACTTCTAAACAGGCTGGGCATTAGTTGATGCACTAAAAAGTATACACAGAAACACAAGAGAGTTATAGCCAAGCACTGTGGGACAACTCAATGAGTGACCTTTAGCATCTGCAAAAGAATTTGATTTTCAAGGTCCGGCAATAAACTGCACTGTGTGAATTCTGAAGATCAATGGTGGTGTCTGTTCACAATTTCAGCAGTGCCTGATTGAGACGTCCTGAGAACTCAGAATAGCTTTCAAGAGGTTGCGACAAGTGAAGCATAGGTTAATAGAGTAAGGGTGAAAACATGCTGATCTTTGTGTTGATTTAAATGGATCAATCTGTCAGGCTCTAGAGACAAGGTAAAAGCTTCAGTCATTGCTGATTTTAGAGAACAGATAGTAAATGATACCATCTGTGCCCAAGTCTAATATTGCCAAGATGAGAAGTTCTAGAGCCAGAAATGAGCTAAAATCCAGAAAGAAGGTGAAAAATTATTATCATAGTTGTATTTGAAGGAAGGGAGGTATTTTCAATAGAAACTGGGGTATGATAAGCATTGAAAACTTTCAACAACAGGACACCAATTTAAATGCCGAAGTACCAGAATTTACACTGAAAATCTTGGTATTAACTCAAAAGCATTAGTAGTCATAAGAAATGTCTCTCTGTGCATGTCACTCACACGTTCATGTGCTTAAAAAATAAAGTGCATGACAGTTGTGGAAGTTATATTTAATCTTGTGTCCTGGTTTCAGCCATGGTAGTAATTTCTTTTTTTTTCTGAGTAACTGCAGCATTTTGAATGTAGCATGAGAATACTGTTGATAACATTTATTTACAGTTGTTACCTAGGTAATATTTATGCTTAGCTGGGGTAGAATTTATTCTCTTCTCAGCAACTGTCATTTCTTTAGCTTCTGGTATGAGAAAAGTGCTGGAAAAACAGATGTTGATACTTATTGCTAAGGAAACCAAGGACATTCCTCCGTTTACCATGTTTTTCAAGTGAGCAGGTGTATAATGCAGGAAGGGGTGGATCCTGACTCCTGACTCTTTTTTGTTTTGTTTTGTTTTGCTTTGTTTTGTTTTCCCTAGTAAACCATAAGCTTCTTGCGTTTATGGTAAATATTTTGGGCAAGATACTAATGGCAGCCATGTTAGACTGAGGTACCTGGCTCTAGGACTGACATTCTTAAATACATTTGATGGCTACACTCAATGAAAGGACAAGGAGTAATGGAACTCCAGCTCCCAATTTTGCCCTTTCATCCAGTCGAGAGACTTGGCCATCATTATAATAATTCGAGGACTGAACTATAATTCAGGTTACATCAGAAGTGGGCCTAGAACTGAGTCTTACCATGATCATGAATGGAACAGACTGAGATGTAACTTTACCAGTGTTTTGGACAATCCTGTCAACAGCATGATGTCTAACATGAACCTGTAAAATGAACAACTGATACATCTGTGTCGTGGTTTGATTGCGGAGTGAAAATTAAACTGTGGCAGATGTATTGTTAACCTCCTCTCCCCCCACTTTCCCCTTCAGCCCCTCCCTCTCCTCGCTTCCCACTAAGGACAGGCCATTGGGAGGGAAAGAAGGACAGAGAGAAGAGAGTTGGAAAAATTAAAAATGTTTTACTAATGCTATCAATAAAGATAGAAAAAATAATACAAAATATACAAAACCAATCTTGAAAGTCCCGGCAACTGCTCCGGCAGATGTAGGGCCGGCACCTGAAGTCCTGGACTGGACTCTGCAGCCAACCGGAGCTGGATTCAGTCTGTCACTAGGCCTCAGTTCGCAGGGACAACTCGCAAGGTCCTCTCCCAATGTCGGCCATAAGGAAAAGGGATGAAATCCTCATGATTCCCCACTTTTATATGAAGTATCACGTGAATGGGACGGAATGCTTTAGTTGGTCAATTTTCAGTTCACCTCCTGCTTGCACATCTCGTGAGATGCATTATTATCTATGACCTTACATTCCATTGTTATGTTTACCAAAACATGTATCTAACTTTCAGGAAAACTGCAGTTAGTAAGAAGACTTTAGCTGACAGGAAATTCACTAAAAGAGAAATTTGTTTTTAACAAAACCAGGACAGTCTGTTAGACACCTAAGCTCATAAGTCTTGAGGAAAACCTAGGTAGTAGTACTTCACTCAGAAAATACTGTCAATACTTCGACAAATTCAAAATCCATACTTTCAGGAGTACAATTAGTTTTATAGTAGCACCTATCCATTAATAAAAGTAATCTTTTTAGTATTTATACAATATGCCACTCTCTGGACACTAGAAAGTCAGGAAAGTTCAAAATAGAAAGCAAATATGATTTGATAGAGAAGGAATGAGTTGTGTCGTATAGAAACTGGCATTAGTTTTATTTAATCTTTTCCTTCACAATTTGTGAGAAGAGCCTGGATTTTTTCAAGCCAACAATCCTATGTAAAAACTCTCAGATAATCACAATGTAACAAAATAGAAAATGCAACTTATAGTGCTGGACCTACTTAAACTACTTAGACATGTGATTCAAAATGAATACAAAACTACAGGACTGAGTCCAAGCCTGTGCAAATTAGGACTAAAAGAAATTAAATAATTTTTAAAATATAATAGTTTAAAACTATTTGAGACACACACAATTGAGTGCTGTATAAGACTGTATAAGAGAAAATGAGAATGGCAAAGACAGAAAAGAGGCTAAGAACTAAATAAAACCACAAGTGCAAAAGCTGTTAGCGTGGCTGTTCTGCAATTAAGGATAGAGGAAATAGGGTTGAATTATAGTGTCTACATGAAACTGTTACAAAATGCATGGCTTTCATATACCTTCAATTTGCTTTTCTCACTGCTTTTTGCCTTTCAGTTAGATTTCTGTGAAGTAGTTTCTTGTAATCCCAGTGTGGGGCAGCAAAACTCAGAAAGCTGAATCTAGGCTCTTTTAATAAAAATAGATATAACAACTCTCAGACTAACACACAACATCTCACTTTCTCATTTTGGGCCAATCCAACTTCTTGAGCAGAAGGTTATATTTAGAGCATGTATAGCCTACTTCACTAGCTGCCATAGTTTCCTATGTACCAGGGACATGTTACAGAAGAATCAGAATTCCATACAAAATTTAAGAAACTGTAAACACATGGTTACATTCTGCTATATATAAGGTTTCAATAAAGAGAAAATTTTTTTAATAGTTCATTTTATTAGTTCAACTTTTACCTTATTAAATTTTACTAATGCTATTCTACCTCCTGAAAGTTCTTACATGTTTTTGAACATGCTGTCTCCTTCCTATACCATTCACTCTTAGCAGAATAAGAATTTTGTAAATTTGTATGTGATGCATAAAGCAATCCTTTTCATTTCTGTGGTAGCTTTCCAGAACATCACTTCTATTCCTTAGGTGAGCACAGTAACTTTTAGGTAATGGATTATTTGAATGTATTCACTAGAGGAGGAAGAAAGATGAGAATGAAAGGAGGTGTTTATGTCATTTTCATTCACCCACACAATAAAACACAGTGTGTTTCAGGAAAGACAAGGCAAAAAATCGGAATAAAGTATATTATTGCACTGGCGGCCTAAAAAATACCTGTATTCAGTGATGAACTCTGGTTTGTTTACGTGTCTATTTCATGTCTTTCAGCTTATGTTGGACCTTCTACTAAAGGGAGAGATGTGTCCATTACTAGAATTTGAGAAAATAGCAGGGAGAAAAAGTATCTACTACTAAAAAAAAAAAAAAGTAAAAACCCAGCTTCTTTTACAGTCAGATACATGAAAGAGATGATAGGAAAAAAACTATTCCTATCAGAAGGCAGGTTTGCTGAAAGGAAATGCCATCTGGAAAATGCAATTATTAAAAATATGGTCTTAAGGAAAACATTTATTTCCTATCTTTGGTTTGGCAAGTGTGTTGAATACCAATAAGAACAATGAAAGTGGAAGTGTCATGCTAGGTTCCACGTATATTTGTTAAACTACAAACTAGAAACTTTGTCTCAGATTACTGTAAATTAATGGGGGTTTTGCTCTTTCAAGTAATACGTATTTAAACCATCAGAAAAAAAAATATTCTTCTGATAAGTAGTAGGCTATTTGATGGAGCTTGGGGCATTCTATCAGGTCCAGGTCCATTACCTCAAATAGCAATACACCTTCCTACATTGTGATGATAATACCAAAAATACTAGGACTTTCTGAATGAAGTACTTTTTTTTTTCTCTGATTTTCTTTACTATGGATTATTTTAATGGACAACAAAGATATCATCTTCAGCTGAGATGAGTAAACACAGTAGGTTTAGATACCTCTCACTGACTTGGAAATGTAGCCGCTCAGTGTATCTGCTTACAGACATCTTGTTGTTTACTGTAAAATGATAATAATTTGAACAAAAAATGTTTTGAGTCTTAGGAAATCTGTAGGGAAAAGACAGCATTATTGTGATTTGGAGATCTTTAATAGGCAGCCTATCACAATGAATTTCAGGCACTCTCTAACAAATATCACCTTTACTTGAGATAGCTATGAATGTCTGCATTGGAAAAGTTGCTTTGTGCTTATGTTGAGTATGTCTTCAGACCAGGCATAACTCAATATTAGTCAAGTAAGTCTTCTCCTATAATGCCATGCAGACTATTCATCAGTTATATTAATTCCTAATGTTATTTTCTTCAGGTATAAATTAACAGAACAAACAAAACATGTACTGTATTAACATTTCAGTGAGTTGGATCCAATACCAGAATCTGAACCATATCCATATTGCTTCTTAAAAAAATAATTATTGTCATAAATTATTAACACCTAATTCTCCAAAATTCTATGCTTTGCACTATAGCTAGTGCAAAGAAAGAAAATGCTATAAAGAAGAGGTACTCAAGTCCAATATATGATATGTAAATCATTGTAGCTGTACAACAAAAGTTGTCTGGAATGTGACTATACAAAGATATTGTACCAAGATACAATGACTGTAAAGTGAAAAGACTAGTGAGGAGAAATATGTGTGGTCCATCAAAGGACTGATGAAAACTCATGCAAAATACCTTTCTACAGACTGTAGAGGCTCTTTAAAGATAAATAAAGCAGGAACTCAACACGATATTTTCTTAATGACTAGAGTGTTAGAACTTGGTGAACTGATGACAATAGTTGTTACACTCTTTTTTAAATGATTATAAATAATAAGAGGATGAAAACCAGTAAGGAATCATGAGAAAGAATGTATAAGAACTTACTAAACTCTTGGAAAGGAAAATGATGTCTCTATCTAGAATGAAGCTTCTGGATGATGAGATCACCATCCTGATCTCTTCTAAATGGTAATTTAAGACTGTCCTAATTAAGAAGTCTGCATAGTGAATCCACTGTTGTCAGGGTCGAGAGAGACCATGCCCTCTGAGAAAGACGGGAGCAGCTAGAAGTGAACTGAGAGAATAAGCCACTGTACTTTACAATGACAGTAGTGATATAAGTACATATCTACCACCTGTCCTCATAGTGGCCATGGGGACATAGCAGCTAGTGGAACAGTGACAATGAGCAAGCAGTTACTGGCAGAAGCATGTTCAAGTGTAAAATATCATGGTATGAACTTTCTCTTTTACTTTTATGGTGAAAAAATTAATATTTCTTACTAAAACATTGCCCTAAATGGTATTCCTAAGATGATTCTATTTAATACGTATACTTTTTTTAATGCAAAGGAAATGAACTGTAAATGCAGCTTGAAATAACTGGTATCAGCCAAATGGATAATCACACCTTAGGAAAGGTTTGTTATGGGGGTTGTTTTTTTAATTACCATTCAAGATCAAGAGCTGTGTTTTTCAGACTAATCAGACTGATTAAAAGATTGAAAGATGCAGTCAATGGCTAAAATGTGTGATACCTCTATCAATAGTGCAATGCTATTTCACTCTTGATAAATTTGTTCTTGTAAGACTGTCTCAAAGGCCTTAACATTGTCTATCAAGTCAGTTGATACAGATATAAACAGAAAAACAAAAAAACCCACCATGTTTCCTGAAGTGCACATCCCAAGGAATATGTATGTCTGTATTTAAAACCTGTATTTAAAACTTTGTCCTGTGTGATATGAGGTTAAGGTTCCTTTCATCCATGAATGAAGGGACCAAAGTAAGAGCATTTCAGTGGTATGTGGAAGTATTTACTGTGAAAGAGGAAAAGAGCAGGGATCCAAGATATGCATTTGTTATATTACTTTTGAAAGGCATCATGCCTGAATGGATAAAATTTCAGTTTATTGTATTACTAGAATTAAATTTTCTGCTCTGCTTGAAACAAACTTTTGTGGCCTCTCAGTATTTTTCACATTGGAAGAGAAAGTGATACTCACCTGCCTTCTGTTGAAGTGGTGCTCAGAAAACATGTATGAAAGGGACAAAACTGGCAATCATTGGAGGTGGTCTTTGAAGAGTTTGTCCACTACTTTCATTTATCTTGCTTGCCTCTGGCCAACAGTATATGTGAATAACTTATTTCTGTGTCCTAGTCTAACAGATTACCATTGCATTGTGAGGGCATGCAGGAATTGTTACTTGTATTCATCTGAAATGTCAATTACATTTGAGAGGCTACACTGCCTGGCTGTATTCTTTGTAAGGTCAGCAAAAAATCTGTTTACCTGGTGAGCTTCAGAAAAGAAGCAAGATGCTAGCTTAAAAATAAGCATATATATATATACACATGCATCAAACCAAACCCAGGGACAAAATTAAGGACTCTCTTCAAATGTCACTTATAATTTTGCTTGCTGACTTCTATGAAAACAATCCTGGTTTGGTCTCTTATGATAGAACAGCACTGTGAACTGTAATATATCACTGTGGAAGGTTCTCATTCTCTGTGCTAAAATGAATCTCCCTGCAGGCATGCTTAAGGCTCTCTTGCTTTAAGCTTCTCTAGTATTCATCTTAAATGCTTCAGTGCTTTTACGCTCACCAAACTTGTTTCTAAAGTACCACCAGTAATGGGATAAAAGATAAGGAGACAGAAATACTGTCTTGTGTGCACCGGGATCCAGCCTTTTCGTTTTAAGAATTTTGCCTTTTCCAAAATAAGGTTTGACAGAATAAAAGATCTTTCAAAACGCTAAAACATGGTAAAATATCTGCACTGTGCTTCTGTCTAGTTTCTTCGCTACTGTGGAAATACCGCAGAACAGAGATTACAGGGTGGGTTTGGTTTTGTTTTGGAGGTTGTATTTTGTTTGTCTGGTTGGTTGGTTTGTTTTTGTTTTGAATATAAATTATTTTGGTTTTTAGATTTTTTTTTAAATTAACCAATCCTACTGGTTGATTTTGAGAAACCAAAACATTCTTCCAAGGCTTCGAACCATAATGTCTTGAACTGCCTCAGTTTTGAGGCAAGTGCACTAAAAAGAAAATCCTTCATGGAAATACGTGCTTTTCAGATTGTCTTCTTGGAGTATGACAAGTTATCATATCTTAATAAATAGATTTTTGTATACAGGTCTCTGGTGAGCATTATGATTAGTTGCTATCTAGTTGATTTTTGTAAGTTATGAAAGTCACATATGGCTTCTTTAAGTAGATGACAGTGACAAATAAGACAATATAGAAGAGCTGTAAATATTAAGAGAGAAACACAAAATTCATGGTGAGTGTTCAAGACTAAATGTTAAAGTTTTAAAAATATTCAGCCGGGTAAAACTCAACAACTAAAATATTTGGGAAAGCTAGACTCAACTGTCAAAAGCTTTTATCCCTTCAATTTTGACTTTGAACTTTTACTGATTCCTTTATCTAAAGTAAAGGACCACAAAACCTCCATATTCCACTTAAGAAATTTTCCATATAATGAAGTAGTGAATATAAGTTTACCCTGACACAAAACATGCTGTGAGTAACAGTAGAACAGTGCAGTTTGACTAATAAAGCTGATGCACTCCCGTTGTCTCAGCTAAGTTCCCATGCCTTCAATGGAGACGAACAAAATGTAGGGACTAGCAGTAGAGGCCCAGGCACCTCAGTGGCATTTAGATCACCTGAATATAGCTCACAGTGCCTATATTATGGAGAAGAGAGCTGTGCTAAATGCAGCCCTTGGAAAATGGTCCAAATGTCTGTGTTATACTGTTTCAGGTACTTATGAAAACTATAAGCAGTAGAGACAGTGGAGATTTAAAACTAATTTAGCATTTGAGCAACTAAATTGACACCAATCTTTAAGTGACACAGGAGCAAATCTTCAAACATTATTTCAACAGGTAGAACAGACAAAAGGACACAACTATTGTGTGCACTGTTTTCTCTACAATACTGTTATTAACACCATGTCCACTAATGAAAACTAGAAGAGAAAATAATACTCAGTTACATATTTGGACAATGGAGCATATATAAGACTATATATCCCTTTTAGTGTGAAACAGTGATATTGGGTCATACATATACAAAATAGCTAGAAATATGATACTTTCCAAAGCAGGAAGAATATTATTCTTGGTCATAATATCTGGTACAAATTACCACAGAAATTCTATCTGCTGTTTTAGAGTAAAAACATTTACAGAAATATTCTACATATCCCCACAACAATCATTTAGTCAGCTAACGTAAGTAAATTTTAACCCATTCTTTCAGTGAGACCATGTCCTTTTCTCTCAAAGTCTTGTTACAGTTGATTGTTCCCCTCAGTATAGCCAGAAGGTCAAAAAAACTAAGATGAAGGAGAAAGAATCTATTACCTTTCCAGTTTGGCCTTGAGAGCATTTGTGATAATCAAGGATGCACATACCCATTAATAAACTCTTCTGACAGTATAACGCCTATGAAATTAAACTTAGTAGAAAGAATTCTTCTTGATTAATGTGATTTATATACTACAGATTAATCAAGGAAAGATTTCCAGTATATTAATAAAACTGCCATCTATCGTGTATGCTACTTATCACACATTTTAACAGCAGCCAACTCCCTTGATGTTATCAAGAGTTTGACATTTTCTTTAATTGCTTGTGAGGTTAACGGAAGTTTGATTTTGATGAAGTCAGTTCCTAGCACAGAAAAGTACTGTTTATCTGCAAAATGTTCTACAACTCTTTCTTACTGAAAAAAAATTAAGTGTATTCTGGATCAATGTTATCTACATCAAGATCTGTGTTTTCTTTGCGGCATTTGATGACTTTCTCTACATACAGCCTGTAGGTGCTCTCATCACAAGGGTCTCTGCTGCTTTTTAGTCCAGACAAGGCTTCCAGCTTTCATAGGAATGCCTGCATATAATGGAAGGGCTCCTAACAAATGAGACAGGCACAGTGACAGTGTTACTGTTATTTGTGTGCCATTTTACAAATTGAAGCAAACAAGATCTACCTATGTTAGATGAAGATCTACTTTTACCTGTCATGCAAACTCTCTAACAGTAGAAAATATTATTTAGTCATGCATAAGATTATAAGAGTTAAGACCCTAGCAACTTTATTAGAATCAAGGTAGATGCCAGAAAGTCAGAGTTCCAATTAAAGTCTACTGTGTTATTGATCTGTCAATTGCATAAGGTTTTTCAAATTAAAAACAAACAAACAAACAAACACACACACACAAAAACCAAAACAAAACCAACCAAACAAAAACAACCCCCCTCATATTTATGTTGGCAACATCATACGTGAAGTATGATCTCAAATAAGAATTATCATTACTGTTAATTTCTTGAACAACAAAAAATAGTAGTTGATATATTTTTATTAAGTAACTGACCTAATGTGCCCTTTTCTTGTGTACATCATTAACACATTTTCTCTAACTGTTTTAACTCTAAATTCAGCTAGCTGGGAGTTTTTCCAGGTGCCTGGAGGATAGGACAACTAGAAATAAACTTCTAATTAGACAAAAATGCAAAATTATTTTTTAGAATGGACCACATTTCTGTCTTAAAATGTAGCATCAGAGGAACATTTCTGGCAATAGCCCAAGTGACTTGTTTTGACATTACTTAAATTAAAATGTTGGGTTTTTTTTAAATCAAATCATTTCAGTGTGACCTTTGTCTTTTAAGTTCCACATAATTTATATTAAAAGCAATCAAAAAAAAAAGGTCACAACTGAAATGAACTATTGAAAAAATCTCAAATTTAAGAATTTCTGCTTACCCAAAGCATTTTGTGACTTTACAGTTCACGAGTACATCCTATTTCTGTTTTGTGCCTCAGCTTGTGACTGACCAATAAAACTCTACAAATGCAAGAAGGCTTAGAGGGGACAGGAAAGGGCAGCCTGCCCATGAAGCTCAGGGAATAACCCAGAGCACAACTGACCAGAGCTTTTGCAAATAACCTGACTTTATCTCAACACAAAGGGGACCAGAGGGTGGCTTTTGTTTTAGGTAAACATCTGTCAACAATTGAGTGGATCAACTCGCAGTTCCTTGAGTTTATTTAAAGAGTGCAAATTTCTCCCTGAGTTAGCCAGGCTATCTTGGAGGGGTGGGGTGAATACATGATTCAGCCCAACAGAGAACATAAAAGCTGGACAAGTATCCAAAATATTTCAAAGAGATCAATGTATTCCTTTCTGGCAATTGTGGTTGCCCCTTATCTTGATGGTAAATATATTATAAAGGCCATTAATGGGAATAACATTGGCATTGTGATTCAACAGTATACTGCAATTACTGCATTTTGCTAAGTGTAACTTACATTAGTCATTTGTATTGTGTTTTCAGTATATTTTGTATTGCTCTACTCAATCAGAAATTCCATATATCAAATATCTTCAAATAAGTAGATTTGATAATAAAGAGTACAGCCTTCATTCGTGGAGTATCTAAAAGAACTTAGGGAGTATTGAATTCTGAAAACTCAGGACAGGGATATTTTTTTCCCAAAAGCTATGAAAGTTCTCAGTTCTCTAGTTTATCTGTAGGACAAAATTTAGTATATCTGTGGCTTGAATGACATGCATTTTGAACCCCATGTATGCCCATCAGAGAAATTGCTTTATTTGCTTTGTAAAACAAATCCTCCTAAAAGGTACAAAATCCTTGCAGTTAGGTTTATCAGTGATCAAACAAGAACAGATCAATCCCATAAATGAAACTTAGCTCTGATATGTCAGAGATTACTACAAAAAGTATTGAAAACAAGTCTTTCACGTCCCCTCCATTGACAAACAGCACTCCTTTTCTCCAGTCTTGTTGGTAGTACAAAAGATTTCTAGGATGTCTTAGCTTGCAACTGACATCACACAGTGACTCCTTTGGCTTTTTAGGTAAGCTCTCACTGTCCTACTATTCTCAAAACCTAGTAGTATTTGCTTCTTACTACTGCTCCTCTCAGGAGTTCACCAGAACTGGCCCCTCACCCCAGTGTGCTCAGTGGTTCCAAGGGACAGACTCTCCACAGAGAGTTTCACTCTGCTCCAGGTGGGCACCTTTGGACAAACCAAGAGGCAGTTTTTCTTCTCGTTGTTTAGCCTCTGTTTTTTAATAATACATGGCAAACAATTCGTAGGCAAACTGTGTGCAAATACATCATGCAGTTATACCATTCATCTTCTATCTTCTTTCTGCAAGAAAATATCTTGCAGGGCTATGTAGATGTGACAGAGGCAAAATCCCCAAAACATTTCTCTCAAAAAATCTAATCCGGTTGCTTACTCCGTATAACACATAGAAAAAAGACTTCTGCACAAAGTATATCACAATCCTCACAGAGTGATTCTCTTACTTCTTTTGCCCAATTTCTTTGCACATTGCTATGCTTTCATCTTCTCTGAGCCTTTTAATTTTCATGCTACTGAAATGCAGAAGCAGCTCAAAGTTCTCTCACCTCCATTATTTCCCTCTGACAGTCTCTCCAGTTGCAGACTGAAGTAGGGAGCAGCCTCTACTGTGATATTTTCAACATTCTGTCCTAGTGGGTACAAAGACACATTTAACTCACACTGCTAGGACTGACTTGTCTCTACAAAATAATCTGGCACTTGGTTTTTTTCCCACCTGGCTGCCTTTCATTAAAATTACTTACCTTTTTCCTTCTTGCCTTCCAGCACTCTTACCTAAGTATTAGTTTGGTGCAAAAGTAATTGCAGTTTTTGCATTGTTGAAATTTGTTGTTTGATATTGGAATACTTTCTTAAATGTGGTTATGTTATACATCATTTTAATGCACTTTTCATGCTTTATGGTTTTTTTGCTGTTGACTTATTACTTGTCCTTTATTTTATATTTATTTTAAACTATGGAAAATATGTTAGACAAAAAGCACATTCAAGCAATTTTCTTATTTGAGTTCATAATGTGTCATAAAGCAGCAGAGACAACTCACAACATCAACAACACATCTGGCCCAGGAACTGCTAAGGAACGTACAGTGCTGTGGTGGTTCAAGAAGTTTCACAAAGCAGGTGAAAGCCTTGAAGATGAGGAGTGTAGTGGCCAGCCATTGGAAGCTGACAACAACCAATTGAGAGCAATCATGGAAGCTGATCCTCTTACAACTACACGAGAAGTTGCTGAAGAACTCAGCGTCGGCCATTTTACGGTTGTGTGGCATTTGAAGCAGATTGGAAAAGTGGAAAAGCTTGATAAGTGGGTGCCTCATGAACTGAATGAAAATTAAAAAAAAAAAAATCATCATTTTGCGGTGTCGTCTTCTCTTATTCTATGCAACAACAATGAACCTTTTCTCGATCAGATTGTGATGTGCAATGAAAAGTGGATTGTATATGACAACCGGTGATGACCAGCTTCAGTGGTTGGACCGAGAAGAACCTCCAAAGCACTTCCCAAAGCCAAACTTCCAGCAAAAAAAGGTCACAGTCACTGTTTGGTGGTCTGCTGCCATTCTGATCCATTACAGCTTTCTGAATCCTGGAAAAACCATTATATCTGAGAGGTATGCTCAGCAAATGGATGAGATGCACAGAAAACTGCCACACCTGCAGCCAGCATTGGTCAACAGAAAGGGCCCAATTCTTCTCCACGACAACACCCAACTGCACATCGCACAACTAATGCTTCAAAATTTGGACGAATTGGGCTACAAAGTTTTGCCTCATCCGCCATGTTCACCTGACCTCTCACCAACTGACTACCACTTCTTCAAGCATCTCAACAACTTTTTGCAGAGAAAACACTTCCACAACCAGCAGGATGCAGAAAATGCTTTCCAAGAGTTGGTCAAATCCTGAATCACAGACTTTTATGGTACAGGAATAAACAAACTTATTTCTTACTGGCAAAACTCTGTTGATTGTAATGGTTCCTACTTTGATTAATAAAGATACGTTTGAGCCTAGTTATAATGATTCAGATGGAATGCTGACATACAAGCAGCTTTCTGGTGTGGGAAGTCTTTCTAGAGGTAAAATACTTCGATTAGTTCCATAGTCTTCTTTGGGTCTGTCATTCAAGGATACACAAGGATTTTCTCAGTTTCTGTGCCCCTCAAAGACTGCATATTTTCTCTAATTTCTAAATCTTCAGGATGTCTGACTGATTTCTTTGAGCCAGCTTTATTTGTTTTTTCCTGCATCTAGGCAAACTTCCTCAAATTCATGGTTTGAAACTATGGGAGATAAAGGAGTTCTTCCACTCAATTCCTCCCTAAAGTTTAGAAAATAGCTTTACTTTGTGTGCTGCCTTGTTTATAGCTGGCGGGAATCAGCTTTCCCATGCTTAGGCTAAGCCTCTTTCTTTTCAACTTCAGACTGTTTTATTTTCAAAATGTCTTGGTTGAGATCCTTTTCCCTATGAGTCTTGGTTACTGTTCAGAATGACTCATGCTGTAGTTACCTATCCATTTTGCTGCTCCCCATACTGCAGGAAGGTGTTCAGATTAACTTGGGAGTGACAAATGAAAAAATTTTATTTTTCCAGTGACTGTTCCAGTTGGGGTGTGAACCTGCCCAATTTGCCTCTCTAACCATCCTCTGGAGTTCGACCAGCTGCCTGCTCCTCTTCTGAAAGCAGTGGGTGCTGTCAGGCATGCCCTGCTTGGTAGTCTCCTCCAGAACCCTTGTTATTCATTTTTTCAGCCCTTGACCATCACATTGTTTTGCATTTTATTTGGTTGTCCCACCTTTAGAAGCCTGGTCTCTGAAGATTTTATTTTACTCTAACTTTTCTTCATCATGTCAGCTGTCTTGCCAATTTGGTTAGTGTTCAGTCTTAACAGGATGGCAAAAGGGCAAAAAATGCCCTTGAATGTCCCAGTGTACATTTCTTCTGTCTTTATACTCATTAAAATAATTTAAGCAAACTAAACATTCTGCCTTGCTGAACTCTTAGACTACAAGAAAGCTGAAAGCATGTTAGCCTTATTTCTGATAAATATTATGCTAGGAATTTTCAAATGCACAGCTCATGGCTTCCCACAGGTATGGGATCCTCCACTAGGTCACATGCACTTATGAGATCAGAGACAAAGAATTTCCTAAAGATTTGTAAAGGTATTTTGCAAAGTATATTTCAAATTGGAAAGCCACTAATATTTACTGAACTAAACACAGTATTCAGGAAAAGAACTTATAAAAGTTACAAAATGGACAGTGAATGAATCTGTTTTCAAACATTTTATATTAATTTATTAGGTCATTCTAGTAAAGCAAAACACAAAACAAACAAACAAAAAAATACCACACAAAAAAACAAACTCCAGGTTTTCTGTTTAGAAGCTGTTTGTACATGTTTTGTGGAATTTTCAATTTGGGAAAGGCTTGAATGCATGCATTTCCAGATTTTGGTCAAATTGTGGTTCAGTCGTGCAATGCCAGGAAGAAAGTGAGAATGGCATTTCAGTAACAGACTTAAAGTAACAAGAGTTGCCAAAGTAAACATGAACAAAGCATACTGATTTGAAATTCATATACTATGAGAAAAATGAAAACTGCTTTTAATAAATTTAATATCAGTATTACATGTGTGGTTTTCAATCCTCTAAACGTTTTAGTGCCGGAAGTGCATCTCTTGCTTAGATCTTCAACAATAAACTCATGTATATGACTGCTGTCTCTATTTTACATGTTCTGTTTTTGTAGCTGGAAATTACTTGTTTTTATACCTCTTCCAAAAATCAGTACAAACAAAAAGCATTCAAAATTTAAGACTGCAGAGTATACTTACTAGCAGCCAAGAAATTGATACAACATGTATAAAAAACAGAAGACAAGTATCATTTGCTCATGGGAAATGTCATCACTATCTTTCTCTGAGTCTCTCCATTGCCACAGTAGCAGTTAATAGAAAAAAAAAAAAACAATTCAGTGAACCACCTTCTTCAAGTATAAGGGCTAAAAGAATTATTTGGACGGAACAAACAATTCTTAAATAACACCATGCAAAGAAGCCAAGTACCTGGCAGTCACAAGCAATGTCAGTAGCCATGATCCAACACCTCTTCCTGTTTTCTTATAAAGCAGCCAAAAGATGTGTCAAGCAGTCAAATGTAGACATAAAACAAACAAAAAAACCACTTAAACAAGGGAAGGAAACAGAATTTGAGGAGACAAAAATAATAAACAGCTATGGTTAAGTAGTTCATCTCATAGCTATCTACTGCAATCCTACATCAAACTCTGAATTTAGATATCCAAGAAAAAAAAAAAGAAAAAAGAAAAAGAAAAGCTGTTAGGCGATTGGTTACTGAGAAAAGATGATGAGGAAAATCCTTTCCATATTTTTGGGTCCTCTCCTTGCCTGTTTCCTGTACACAAGCCCCCACTGAATAATGTAACATTATCCCTGTTGTGCAATTTTAGTGTCATCTGTCCTGACGTCCAATTTGTCTCAGCATATTTATAAAACAACAGGACAGAAGTGAGCAGTAGCAGTGATCCTGGTGGTTTTAAAAACAATTTTGGCCCTGTAGCTGACACACACGCTAAACTGACTGTAAGATGCAAATGCTATCTAGATGCTAATTCCATTTATATCGAACATTGCAGCAGAAAGTAACTTCAGCACTCATTCTCTCTCTTTAATATAATACTGACAGGATCCCTCTGAGGAAGGAGGGATCTTGTTTGCAGGCCTAGGTGGAAGTGTCCCAGGAGATCCATCTCAGGTTTCTCTCTTGGCCAAAACTGAGCAGTTAACAAACATTTGTTATTAGTTTAGTCAGCAAACAAGCAGTAGCAGAGAAGAAAGTTTCTTCAGCATTTCCAGTCCTGTCTTCCAACATAAGGCAGACTTGAAAGTCTGGAAACTTTTCTGCATAATTAGAGAAAAAAATTGTCTTTTGTCTTATTCCTTTAGATGGATACAATAGGTCACACAGTCTAACAGATAATATCAGCTAATTAAACCTTGCATATTTATTTTCCTGACTGAATGATGAGAGGTATGGATTAGGACAAGAACCTTATACTTTGACTGTGAAATTCACTATGCTGAAAGGGAAATCAGAAATGAAAAGCGATCATTTAGGTCAGGTTTTGCAAGAAACCATATCCATAACTAACAAATAAAACTTGGTGAAATTTTTCAGCTTGTACAAATAGAGCTCGTAATAGAAGAATGCATTTCCCTCCAGTCCAGATCACTGGAAATGCCATTTAGAAGATTGCATCTTACAGAAAGAAAATATTTGCTACACCTAAACTGCACCCAGATTCTCACTGAACAAGACCTGACATACAAGCATTGAGTTTAGATATGGTCATAAAGATAAAACATCGGTGGGTTAGAGAAAGACAGAGACACGGTGAAGCAAAAATGGATGACAATATGTATTATAAACTGACTATTTAGTACCTTATATAACACTCAAAATTTAGAAGATTTTCTGAAAACTCTCATCACTGAAATATCTGTCTCAGGATGCAAAATGAAGTCAGTTATTAATCAAAATCTTGCCAAGGCAAACATGGAAACCATTATTAAAGACCAATTGAAAGCTTATATCTGATAAACTCAGAGTAACCAGACCTAAGCCAGTCTTCCTGGCAAAGAAGAAAAGATTCAGAAATTGACCACTGAGTAGCCTTTACCATAAGGAATCTGCTGCTGTCAACAAGGTATTCTGACAAGCAACAAGGTCATGGCATGAAAAAGCTTCTGTCACCCAGTGAGGCCAGAAGCCATGCAATTACTTCTGACAGCTACTTTTCAATAATTGTCACAGATTCCAAATAAGAGAAAGGTCTTCAAAAAAGTTCAATAGGTAGGTTTTGGGCCATTCTCCAACTCATTTGAAGTACCTCTCATTTTACAATATCCTAAACATGCTCTGAAATCTATTTAATCTGTAGGGATTTTCAAAAAGGAAGACATGCTACTGAGGTAAAAGCCTCTTTCAGAGATGTGCTTTCCTTGTTGGCAGCTGAGAAATTGTTACTACCTTCTGGTTAGTAGTAGCTACAGATGTTAATTCACACAGGTGTCAATAAGTGATGCTTTTCAGTGGTGCTCAAACAGAGTTTTTTAGAAATGCTCTTAAAAACTGAAAGAAATACTCAAAGAGTGTGAAAATGGCAAGAGGTAGAAGTGATGGTAGAAAACCTACCATTTCAGCCTCAGCATAAGTCAAGAAAGGAATTCATTAATGAACAGGGCAGTTTGAGTTTTCAAAAGGAAGCTACTGCAAGAATTACAACATAACACCCTGTTCCTCTGAATTCCCAGTGCATAGTTGTCCGCTACATTCAGGTGCCAGATCAGCAATGAACGGATGAACAAAAAACTCCAAGAACAGTGGAAGAAAGGGAGATAAAATGACATTCTGGGAAGAGAGCATTATATTATAGCAGCCTCTGAAGTAGAAGTAATGAAGAACAGTTGTATCAAATACACAGGCAGTTTACCTCACTTGGAGATTTTTTTTTCTCTTCTACTAAGAGTGAGAGGAAACTGGGGTAACATGTAAGAAACCCAAACTCAGGTAGGAAGCTAGTCTGAACTCATTTTTTGACAATACACAGACAGGAAATTCAGAAGTGGGGACAGATACCAGGAACATTTAGTACATAGAAGCAGACTGGAAAAATTCTATAAAAATGAGCAACAACAGCACAACCGGTCTGTGTGTTTGGAATATTTATAGAATCAAATGGAGCAATGAAAACATTTCTGAAACAAGCAAGAAATGCAGCTTGAAGTATGGCAGCAACATAGTGAAGAGTGGAGACAAAAAGGTCAATATGTCAAAAGTCCCTTTGTCATTCAAGTTCTATGGCTTGCTGGCAGAAATACAAACCAAGACCTTTCAGAAGGGAAAATGAATCAGCATGGTAGCTAACATGCAGTGAAAAGGAACAGGCCAGTGAACTGAAACACGAAAGCTGAGGTACTACAGGCTTTGGAAGAGACTGTCAAACAATAAAGGAAGAATGATAACTTTAAGAAGGTTGTCAGTGTGCAACATAAGAGGATGGATGGATCAAATTCTGCAGATAGTAGCACAAACCGAATAGGATCAAAACCTATCTTAAGTAACCCAACATTCAGTATGGGCAGGTAGACCTTCTTCTCCATATTCTTTTTGTTTGACCTTGGCTAGCCTCCAACTTAGACACACAATATTCAGACTTGAAAGCATTATGAGAGCTGAAGCTCTTTGTAGGTCAGGTGTGGAAAACTCTTGTGTAGAACTGAGATGTGGAGCTACGGCTAAGAAACCCATGAATCCAAATCTGCAAGAAACGCCTCTAGCCTACGAAGCACCTCTGTTCTGATCTGCACCTGCTTAACCTTCCCCTAGTCACCTACAGCAGTTTTGCCATTTTTCACATTTTCATCTAACTTACTAGCTCACCCCTTAAGCAAGCTGCCTTATTATTAGCACAGAATGAGTCTCTGCAGAGACCTCACTGACTTATTACAAAATGAAGAAACATCCAACAACTTACATATGATGAGAATAGGGTAACTTTTGCCAGCTTACTTGGGCTGGAGTCCAGTGGAAAGGAAATCCAGAGGAAATGTAAATAGGATTGTTTATTCAAACCAATTGCTAATCAGAAGATTTCCTGACAGTGAATTGTGCCTGTGTGCTATCAGGAAGCTGAACACAGGCAATTCCAAAACCTAAATGCAAACCTAGATTTGTATTTGAAAGATAAGGGAGGAAACTTCTATTAATATCTTAGCTTTGTTATCATCTTTATTTCCTTTAAGCCAATATTGACTATTGCTTTTCAGTAGTATGTCAATGCTGAGGTCACTTAATCTTTGCAAGAGCTTTCACTGTTCCCAAGCATAAGACAACAATTATCTTCTGAGCAGCATAAGAAGTCCCTAATTCTGCACTGATAACTGACGACAATCTAACATAAAAAAACCCAAATTGCCCTAGTTTTTTTTACTTCAAGTATAGCAATTAACCTACACTGAAAAGTATTTTGTCTTATTCTGAATTGGAAAGGAAAGTTCTTCATGATAGAAACAGTCAAGGTGTTCCACTGAAAACAAGACAAAATGACAGCTCGGTGTTTTATACAGTACTTAGTTTATCACTTGATTGATAGACCGAACTGTGATTCTATGGGGAAAAAACTGTACAGAATTCTTGAGAAATCATCATAACAAAAATAATATTCCTGCCTTTTTTATGGTCTAAGGGTTGTAGAAGGACATTTTAAATCAAACTCCTAAAATTATGATGTGATGCGGGCTGAAAAATAGTGTTTAGCATCATATTTTATTATTTTGTCTAGCAAAAATGGTAGTTTCTACAATTCTGCCACCCTGAAACCAAGAAGTTATGCTCTGAAGATTATTTTAACTATCTGAAAGACTAGAGAACTCAGATTAGTCCTTTGTTGTGCATTATCGCTTCCAACATTTATATTCCGGTACATGTCCACATCAGAGAACAAAATAACCCATTCATACATACCCATTCCACATTCACAAGCACTGTAACGCTACAGTACCACAATAAGATCTGAGACTCCTTGTCAGGGCACTGTATGCCACACTAGGCCTTATTTGTCATGACCAGCCTCTTGGGACCTTCACCTACACAGACACTGCTGTCATCCAGTGCTATGGGGATAGGCAGATTGCGTACGGATCCTTGGTAAAACAATAATGCAACAAAGCAGTTATTATAATCAATTTTATTTTTTAACCTAGACCTTCTGCAGATTGGGTCATTTTACAAAACTAGCATCAGAGCCCTCTGCAGATCAGGTAATTTTAACTAACATCGAAACCCCGCTACAGATCAGGTCATTTCTACACATGAACCATCACTTGTTCTGAAAGCACACATTCAAAACTCAACCCTCAGAAAAAGCAGCCAATGAGGGCATCCCTGACAACCAGGAGATCACATTCCTGCCATCCCATGGCTCCAGCCCATATCTGACTGGGACTTACTGCTGCAAGTTTTATAGGCGGAGCGCCACCTCGTCTTTTGTTTCCTTGCTCCATAACATGTGCCATTCCGATCAGCCCAAGGGCCCAGGCACCCAGGCCCCCTTTAAAGGAAAAGTGTATATGTGGTCAATGGCTGTCCAACCCACACGATGGTGCACCAGTGGCTGTGAGCAGAGGGACTGTTCACAACTGCCAATTGCTCCAGAAGTTTTGCTTCACCTCAGGCCCGGGATCCCAGCCATTGCCAAGCTCACTGTTAGGAGCAGCAGGAGGTGCTCCATGAGGGAGGACAAAGGTGATCCCAGTGCTGGCAGGGCAGTACTCTCACCAACCAGGCACAGTCCCACAGCACCCAAGGAGGGCCAGGCTGATGATGGGATCCATCAGCCTCCAGGTGATCATAGGACAAGGTGAACTCATGCCTCAGGTTTGAGGTTAATCCAGGAAGATAAACGAGGAAATAAGGATCAGGAGAGGACAGGGCTAAGGCACTCATACAGTGTAGGGCCAAGGTCCATGTAGGAGACAAAGCTGGATATCAGGTCACCTGTGACATAGGTCTGAGCTGCCTCCAGGACACGGAGCCAGAAGCAACTACACAACACAGCTTGACTTGAGACTGAAGGCCCAGGCCTGACCTTAAATAGAGCCTCTGGAGCAGTGGTCACAGGGCGTATCAGTGGAAGCCACAGATGATGTTGGCAGGTCTGAGCCTTAAGAGATCAGGTGCACTCAGTGCCTTGACTTCTTCTGCGTCAAATGCACCCAAAAACCACAATGCTGATTAGAAATTATATGAAACAGCTGTGGTGCAGAAAGTTACTTTTACTACTGCTTCCTGCTGTTACAACTAATTCTTGCTGAAAAACAAGGACATATTTTGGATTTCATTTTAATTTATTTAATGGAATTAAAATAAGTTATCTTAAAACTCCCCATAGATAAACCACAAGAATATCATTCACTTCCCTGAGGTCATACCGCTCAGTGGATGGGATTGGAAGGAGGTAAAACTGATGTGCTGGTTTGACTGAAAATGGGTTAATTTTCTTCATGCAGTTAGAAACCTTTCTTTTTCATAGCTATCATGCTCATTATTTGGACTTAGTTTGAGAGCAAGAAGATAACATCTCAGCACAGAGGACACACTGAGCGCTCTGCCCACAGGTGTGAGGTATCGAGGAAAGGCAGCATGGATGGGACAGAACTTGACTGACCTCCAGACTGATCAATGAGTGTATTCCATCCCATTAGCATCATGTTTCGTATTCAAGGAGACTTGGGCATTGGGACCTTCCGGTTTGCTCTTCGGTCTCCTCTCTCTCACTCGCTCTTGCTTGCTCTGTGGCGCAGCCACGGGGAGTTTTGGGTTGGGATGTTTAGTCCGGCCTTTTGCCATTTTGCAGAGGCCTCTGGGCTTTTCTGCTTTTTTCCTTTTTTCTCTCTTTTGGATCAGCTGTTGAGGACTGAGGTATTGCTTCCTGGGACTGGCTGCTTAGTGTGGACAGTGTTTGTGAGGAATTGCCTTGAGTATCTTTTATTTCTATTTTATATACATATTTACTACTAGTATATTACTACTTTGTTATTTTATTAAACTGTGTTTATCTCAATCTAATTTTCTCCCTTCCTTTTTGATTCTTTCCCGTATTGGGGGGCGGGGGGAGGGTGTGAGTGAGCAGCTATCATGGTTGTATTGCTAACTTGGGTTAAACCACGACAACTGATCAATGCCAATGGTTGTTAACTGTTCTATCTGTGCCCTCAGTGAATTTAAACAGCTCATTTCACACATGGTGGTAGAAAAAAAAAAAGAAAACAACACACCCGTGTATCTATGTTTTGTGTTGCTTCCTTTAGTAAACAAGATGAACAAGCTTACTAAAGATTTTCCAATATTTTTCTTCTTTTTTTTCCTAAGGGGACAACAACATGTCAGGAAAAATAACCTCTTTGAATGAATACCCATATTTATTAACTTGATGTGCACACACTTCATAATGCAGCTGTTCTAATCTCCCCTTTTTACTATTACTTTCTATAGCTTTTAAATGTGTAGTAACAGCACTAACCATTGTGATTTGTGCTTTGTACAAAACATTTAATTCTCTAGTTGTTTGTTACAAATATAGTGCAGGTGGCAGGTCATAAATTCAAAGACTATTTTCATATAAAAATAGAAAAGCTAAACGGCTGTCATTTTCAACAAGACAACAATGTGGTGCAGGTATAGTCATATCTCCCAAGCCAATTTATAAGGCATTTGTTTTCAGATTGTAAAAATGCACTCAATTCATGATCAAAAAGTAATGATACTAAGGATCACTTATCAGAGGACAGAAACAGTATCACAAAAGGCGGACTTCTGTACTTGTCCTCGTAGATGTCTGCCTCAGATTAACACCCTATAAATGTTTTAATTAAAATTCCTTCTACAGATATTCTAAGCCTTTTTCAAGTAAGAGACTAATTTACTTTTGGAAAATCTTTTATTATAGGTGTGTGTTCTGTTCATCTAACTTGGGTTCTCTAGAAGTGGTTTCAATTATCTGTCTTCCTTAAAAGAAAAACAATTATACCAGGTGATTTGGAGCATTACAATTTTTGGTTTTCCATTCTTTCACTAGCAAAAGGGACCAGGATATACAAAAAATCCTGAAAAATGAAAATAGGAATAAAAGTACAACAAGCAAGTGTAGATAAAAGTGACTGAGGGATGCATAATCTGTTAAAATAATACTACTTCATTATAGTATGTATATTTATAATAATGAATTAGAAACTGTTAAGTGATTGACAAGCACTTGAATTCTAGTGACATGAAAACTTTCACAAAGTCATATTTTTTTTCTAAAATTCATGTTTTGGAGCATTACTTTTGCTCTTTTTAAAAAAGAAGGATATATTGTTAATGGACATGAAGGCATAAGAAAATGACCCAGGCTGTAGCTCTTACTGCTCTACCTTTTCTACTCTATTGTATTCATGTACAAAATGCTTAAATTTCTCACTTACTTGATACATCTTTATGGTTACATTTAAAGTAGGACACTTGTCTACTTATTTTTTTAATTGAGATTTTCTTGAAATATTATTCACTTTATGTCAACCTGGGTGGTACAGATATATTTGCAGAAATGTAGTGTCCACAGAGCAATAAAGGAAATTAAGAACAGTGTTAAGGAGACTGTTTGGGTGGGACACAATTTAACTGTGTTTACTCCTCAAATAGCAACTTTTAAAATCTTGCACAATATTTTATGGGGCTAGGGGACAGATTTGTTGGCATAGGTTTTCAGTGTAGGTACTTAATGAAGAGCAGTCGTACTCTGCTGAGTCTGGCTGGGATGGAGTTAACTTTCTTCACAGCAGTCCACATGACTCTGGTTTTTAGACCAGTGACCAAAACAGTGTTGACAATATACCAGTGTTTTAGCTATTGCTGCACAGTGTTTCACAGCATCAAGGTCATCTCTATTTTCCACTCTAGTAGTCTGGTGGTGGGCAAGATTTTGGGACAGGACACAGCCAGGACAGCTGACCCAAACAAAAAAACCTGATATTCTATACCATACAACATCATGCTCAGCAACACACCTGAGGAGGGATTTCTTCCAAAGGAGCCATTGCTTGGAGATGGGCTGGGCATTTGTTTGCTCTAGCATCACTTGTTTATTTTTCTTTTTCCTTCAGTCATTAAACTGTTTTTATCTTGATCATTGAGGTTCTTTCTTTTTTTTTTTTTTTCCTTTTGCCCTTCCCATTCTCTCCTTCATCCTGCTGAGTGTGAAGCAACCAATTGGGTGGGGCCTTACCTGCCAGCTGGGATTAACCTACCACACATACAAAAAACCCTTGAATAAATGCAATTTTCATGTCATGCTGATGTTATCTGATGATGTAATCACCTTCAGCTGCTGCAGATCCTTTTATTAATTTAAAGGTAATTCTTGATTTTTTTTTAAAGGATGTTTTAACATACCATTTTAGCTTTCCTTTAAAAAGTACTCCCTATATCAAAGATAACTGTAGATCTTAAACTTGCAAGTCGCTTTTCTACTCTTCAGATTCATATCTCTGTCTTTTACTGGAATTAAAGGAATATTTATTGAATCAATTAAACAATTTCAGGAAAAGAGGTGTTGCTTCCTCAGAAACCACTGAGAAAGAGGCAAGGATTTAGCAAATAGACATGAAAGATTCTAATAATATTGTAAGGTCATATTGTGAAAAGAAAACAAATCATTTTTTAAAAAATAATATAGTGGTTTATATTAGTTGAAAATAGACTTTTAAACTCTATGTAGATGCCCAGTGAATCTGGGGCTGACTGATGAGAAAAAAAATTAAAACTTTCTGCTATAGTAAAGTTCAGTGAAACCTGTAAGCAGATGAAAAAAAAGACATGTGTACTAGTGCATGTGCATGTATGAGTAGGTTATACATTTGTAAACTTCCTATAGAGATGATGACTGACAGAGGTCCTGAAAAATTGAAACAATAATAAGTGGTTTCACATCCGGCTAAGACAGAATACTGTATGTTTTTCTCCTTTCATGAAATTGGGTGAAATTGAGATCATAAAAACTTGGTGAATTGAGCTAGGAGCACACTCTTCTCACTTCAACTGAACTTCAGAAGCACTTACATAGGCTCGCAGCTCTTTTCAACTTGTTTCTTGAAACAGACAGTGAAGAATTCATAGAGAAGTGTCAAAGAGCAGAACTTCTAGTTCAGATTATAACAACTCAACGTCTCAGAAGGATGAATTGTAAAGTACAGCCTAGGAACTAAATTAAAAATCTCTCCTTGTAAAAGAAACAATGAAAGGATTCGTCAAGATGGGTTCTTACCCAGAGTTGCCTTCAGGTATTCACTTTAATAGGCAAACATGCCTGACCCCTCTTGCTCTTGCTGCCACCACCTAACAATGGTGATGTTGGTGGCAGAGTAAGACTAGAAGTAGTCCAGAGAGTTGAAAGATCATAGTAGAAGGGTTTCCCACATTCTAAACTATTTTTGCTACAGTAACACATGCAGTCTTTTGAGAAGTTTTTAAGGTCTATTTCACCTTCCTGTGCTGAAGCAGTGTCAGCCATATTTAGCTGGAATTTTGACTTACCAGGCTGTAAACCCCTGGCAACTTGTTCGTAGGTGGCACCTTCTTATGCTTTCCAGTCTCGTAATGGTGTTTTTTTAACAGACAAACTAAATCTCCTTTATTACAAATTAAGGCAAGTAGGATTTATCTTCTGGCAGACAAGAGAAACACTACTGTCATTTGTAATCATTTCATGCAATGGAAAGACTCACATTACAGGTTGGTTGTCTCTGTCCTAAGCAGGCCCCCCGTTCTTTGATCTTGGTGGGAAGTCTTCAGTTATCTGGCTTCTGTGAGACACTGTTCAAGTTGTGAACTTCTAGTACAAGGATATGAATTGCTTTAGACAGACCAATGCAAACCAAGAGCAGGCAGTCACCCTGCTGGATATTTTGTATGTTTAACTTGTGAAACGAAAGAAATAAAAATCTAATCTAAAGTATGTTTCAGTTTACATAGACCTAAATTCAGAACTCATTTGTTAGGGAAATAACAAGTGCTTAATTTCAGCAATGTCGAAATATTATTTAGCAGATACAATTAGTATTAAAACTAAGTAATAGTTTTATTAGAAGGACGCAAGAATTTTTTAAAAAATATGCATGCCAGTTAGAATCTTTTAAGTTCTTTTCATTTGTTTTACGTGCTGACAAACACTGACAAAACATAATTTTCCAGCAAAAACATTGCACTGATTTCTTTCAATTGCCTTAACATGATTGTGACGGATTGCACAATATAAAAAGCAATTCTATCAGCAAAACAAACTTTACACACTACACCTACTATTTCTCCCTTCTAAAGCATCTGTCACTGCTTTTAAAGGCCACATATTTCATATTTCAGTGGGTGGGGAAAAAATAACTCTTGAGAGATTAGCAAGGATGCTATACCAGCTTTGTTGTACATTGGGTATTTTTATTTATTATTGCTGTGGCATAGTGCCTGGAATTCATTTTTGTGTAAAGAAAGATTTCCTTGTGTACAATGTTTATAGTGTAATGATGGAAGCAAAGCAAATAGCTTAACTAAATGAACGAGGCCTGATGTTTTGTCTCCACTAATTAAAATATCTTCCTCCTCTTTCCTATGGTACTACTGTGAAGCAAATATGGTATGATAAAAAGATCAAACCCTGTTTCTAATATAGTGAGAAAAATGCCTGTGCCCACTGCCAAGCATTTCAGAATTCATTCAATTCTTCTGTTACGGACCAAAAAAATAAATATGTTAGCTGTAAGTTAAACTTGCTTATGTCAGACAGAAACAGCAAAGAAAAGACTTAGAAGAGATTAAAGAAGGGAACAAGTTCAGAAAAAGAAAAAAAAAAGCCCAAGCAAACAACATAAACAAGGATAAAAGAAGAAAAGAAGAAAAAAGAAAGAAAAAAAAAAAAAGAAAAAATAAATTAAAATCAGAGTTGGATGGTGAGAAAAAAAAGACAGATGTGAAAACATCCCATCTTCTTCCCAGGCTCAACTTCACTCCATCATTCCTTACTCTTCTGCCTCCTCCTCCCAAGAGGTGCAGAGGGATGAGGAATGGGGGCTGCGTTCAGCCCTTACCAGCTGCTCTCTGCCGCTCCTCCCTCCTCCCACGTTTCCCTGCTCCAGCCTGGGCCCTTCCCAGGGGCTGCGGGGAAACAGCTGCCCCAGCGGGGCCTGTCCCGGGGCCGCAGGGGAACCTCTGCGGGGAGGGAGCAGCTCCTGCCCTCCTCCTGCTCTCCCCTCGGGGCTGGCAGGGCTGTTTCTCACTCGGTTTCCCTCAGCCCTGGCTGCCGGGCAGCGTTTTGCCCTTTCTTCCCCCGGCTTTCCCCGAGGCGCCCGCCCGTGGCTGAGGGGCTCAGCTGTGCCCTGCGCTGGGGCCGCTGGGGCCGCTGGAACCGGCTGCGTCCGGCACGGGGCGGAACCGGCCGCTCCTCACGGGGGACAACGCGGCAGCTCCCGGGGCTGCTGCTGCTGCCACCTGAGTACCCGCACTTAGCACCTGCCATTTGTGAAACAAATTGCCTGCTATAGAACAAAATAGACAGTTTCAGAAAGCCATGACACCTAAAATTGACTCTTCTTAATGTTTCGTTAGCTTGATCTCTTAAAATTTAAATTGATTTGCTTCATTTCGCCAGTATTAAAATCCACTCAGTATGCTTATACCTTATTAAAAGTCCACCATTGGGAAAATGTTCAGTGCATTCTGGGAGTTGAAAGAAAGTAGTCAGGCCAACCACCTTTCAATGTCTTTTTTTAAATTATCCATTTCTCTCAGCCTGGAGAACTTAGTGTCAGTTTAAGATGCATTACTTTCTTTTTCTCCCTTGGTAAATTCACCATGATTACAGTTGGCAGGGAAGAAAGAAAGTCAGTTTCATGAACTTTTTATTTTATAAACAAAGAGGTCAGAATGTCCTCGTCTTGAACTTAGTCAATACAAACTCATTGCCTAGAATATAGCAATGCAATGCAGCTTTCATCTCTGATGCATGCCTTTACTACTTTAATTTTTCCTTGAACTTAATTTAGTTTGATAGTTGAAAATGTTTTCTGTCTAGTTCTCAGTCTGAACTACTATTATTTTTAATCTGAAAGACATGGAGGGGCAGGATGAACCTGTAAAAATTATGCTAAATCTTAAAGATTTGGGAGTTGATATTGAAAGGGTAAGCATGAGACATTTTAGTAGAATTTTGGTTTACCTAATCAAAGAAGAGGTTTACCTGGGAGAATTACTTGTCTTCGCTCCATTCCCTTACCTTCCTGTGATATTGCTACAGTACAATCAGGAGAAGCATGTTATAAACATGCTTACTGGCATGCAGCTGCCACAGGAAGCATGAACTTCCTTCTGACAATGCATCTGTAGGTCTCAGAGTAGAAGCCATCCAATGCAGCTAGGGCCAGAAGCACCTTACTGGCAAAATTTGGTATGTATTGGTTATTCTTGTACTCTGCAGAGAACAATGAAGGACTTCTTCACCTGCAAGAGCCAGGCAATATTTCCTTTCCCAAGTCATCAAAAGGACAATGTAAGAAATGCGATTTTTCCCCCCTTTATTATTTCTTTTACAAAACCAGAATTAGTTTCAATGTTATTTTCGTAAGTGTAGTTTCTTGCTTTATAGCAGATTGCTCTTTAATAACTCACACAGATTGTCCTCAACTGTCTGACATAAGTTTAATCTCCAGTTTTACTCCACTGCTTCCACCACCAAATGAGAGCTAAATGCAGATTTATGTGAATGTAACAAGTAATTATTGCTTTTTTCTTAGCCATCTCTAATTTTTGCTTTATGGATAGTCAGTTCGTCTTCTGTCATCATAATAGCTATCTCATTATCCTATATTTATCTTACTGCCCATGCAGGAAATTCTTATATTAATTTTTAAAATACATAAAGACATCTTGCATGCACTTTGTAAAACTTCCCACACATCTTAGTTGCAGAGGTCTAATTGCATTTTGCTTTCAGCAGGATGTACATGGAAACCACAAGATCCCTTCATCTTATTTTTACCCCAACCCCTCATTGGACCTGCATTTTCTCGTCTGTAACAGATTCCTTTTATTTACCTGTTATGTCCAAGCTGGAACACTCATCCATGTTTCTGTGCTTCAGGCTTGTCTGAAGGAAGCTGATATTTTGTGTTAGCCTCCTTTCCCTTCAGCTCCTCCTGCCCTCCTACATACTATACAGCCACCACGCAAGGCCAAGATAGAACCCTGTGCTGTCCTGGTTGCCTGCCTTTCCAAGAAAGGAGCTTGTTTACAATCACTTAACTGTGATGTGGAATTTGAAAATAGTCTTGAAGTGTAACCTCTGCTTGAATATGCTTCTGGTTGTGCTGGCACATACTAAGAAATAATAAAATTTCGCCATAGTCTTTAGCTCAAAATGTTGGTGTGAGGGACGTGAAAAACCTACTTACAGTACAGTTTAACTATATATTCCATGGGGAAAAAAAATCCTCTTTATATTTGTTTTATGTCACTAAAAGGAGATAAAAGGAGGTCATCTGCATCTACTTTGGTTACACTGCCAGGAGTTGTAGCACAGTACTGTAATCAGCATGTGATCAGACTGTTATAAGCACTGTAGCCATAAAAATGTGTTTCACAGTGGTGAGAGGTTGAATTTGTAAGGGATGGAATGTCACAGGAAGGGACCAAAAGTGTGCCCAGAGGTGGGAGGTATGTGTACGCAACAAACCTCCTTGTGCCAGTGGAAACCAATTCCAGACAGCCCTGAGGTGATAGCACCACTGCCAGAGATACCTTGCCAGGTGCCATGGACTCTACCTGGTCAGAGAAAGGGACACGCATTTCCAGGGAGGATCTGGAGCTCCTTAGGGAGTTGTCATCAGGAGTTGATGCCTGGCCAGCGCAGGGTCTGTTGGAGAAGGGGGATGGTGGGAGCTGTAGAGCTGGGGAGAACAGTAGGCGTTACAGGGGCCACCCTGCCCACCAGCACTGCCCATCGCCACTTGGGAGCAATTTTAAGAGTGTTCCCTGCCATGAAAATAAGCAAAGTTCAGACCGGGGAGAGGAAAAGGTATGTTTTTCTCTAATAGTTTGTGCTCTTTTTTTCTTCAACACTGTAATCAGTGCTGAGAAGTTTCTATGAGCTAGCAGCACTGAAGTAAAATTCCCTGACATTAGGCTATTTCACCCATGACAGTTGCTTAAGGAGTGTTTTCTTGAAGGCAAATCAGTGTGTCTGGACCAGAGCCTGATACTCAGCGGTAACAGCTGAGGAAATTATGTTGTGCCATCCCTAAAATGCTTCTATGGTCACTCCAAAATGGTCTGCATGCTTTAGATGCATTTATGTTCCTGTTAGTGGTTACAGATCCTGATTACAGTTCATCGTGAGTATTGTGCATTACAGCAGATTTTGAACGTGATGATGTTGCTGTGTGTCAGACAGATGCTACAAAAAGCTTGAACTTGTCAAAAAAGGATGGCTGGAGAGCTGGAAGCAGATCCCAGGTTTAAATTAGCACGAGTAATTTTCTGGAAAGACATTATTCCAGTGACATGGAGATGCCAATTGTGACACTAACTAGAGAACTGAAAAGGAATTTCAGATCTGTCAGCTTTGTTAAACTTTCACACCAAAACCTGAAGTTGGTACCATAAGGTCCACTATTGAAACTCCTCACAGTTTGAATGCTTAGTTTTGTGGGGGTTGTCCTTCCCTCAGCCCCGCTTTCAGAATCCTGAAAGGTATAAGGCTCTGCTGAAAAATTTAAGAATAGTTCTGCGTATTTCATAAGACAACTGTCTAAATTCTGCACACCTTAACTTAGACCTTAATTAGCAATGGTAAAAATTTTACACTCTGAGTTGGTATTTGATAACCAGATGAAATGACATATCAATTAATTATTGACAATAAGGCAATATAATACAAGTAAACTGTTACTATATATTACCATTACCATGTCCTGTTCCAATCAGTGGGGTGAAGGCAAGGTTAACTTTTAAATACTCTGTACAGTAACTGAGAGTAACGTCAGTTACTCAAGAGGTTCAATTAAATCATGAATTTACTTAAAACTCAGCAGAATTGCAGCAAATAGTGACTTGGCAAAGCTTTTAACAATATCACAAAACTTAACAAGACTTCAACAACAACAAAACTCACAATGATATTAGCCTTATGTGCCCATAGTAAAGCTAGAAAGAGAGAAAGAGAGAGAAAAAGAGAGATAGATATCAGAAGAAAGGTTAAGATTTCACCGCTCCAAAGGCTGGTCGATCCAGCAATGTAGTTCTCGGGGTGGTGGGTGTGACACAACACACCAAGTGTTCCAAGTGAGAAGTTTTAAATATTTTAGTTCATTTGCATGTGAGATAGGAGAGGGTGGCTCATCTCCTCCCTCTCTTCACTCTTCATGCTAATTAAGGAGATTGTTCCAGAAATTAGTGGGTGGTCCAAGAAGTGAGTCAGTTGGTCCTCTAGGGGTAGCTGGTGATTTGTGGTTTCTCCTAGCTGGTCGTGGTCACTGAAGGATACCTTTATCTCAAATGTTGGTGCCTTCATTTTGCAAAGAATAGGTAGGCCTCAAGGAAGAGATACCATCTTGCCTCCAGAGCACTTATCTCTTCCCCACTGCCAGAAGCTGCAAAACCAATTGTTTAAGGCATAACAAGGTGCATACTATGTCCATCACAGTATGTGGAAAGAAAGAGCGTGAAAAATTGCATGTATCTGACAGTTGTGCTTGACACAGTGTGGGCAAGCAAGATGTGTGGTTCCAACCACCTGGATGATAAAGGAAGATCAATACCAACATGACCATCTGGATGGTCAAAGAAGAAGTAATACTAACATAATTAGATCACAGTAACTAGTCAAAATATAAGGGGCCTTGGACAGATTGTACTGAAGTATGTTTTTCATAATTGTAAAGAGTGATAGCCCAGACTCGTGAGAATGGTATCTCGGGCCGGATAACCGCCCCCAAGTACATGTGATGTGTGGATGTTGTTGGGCCTGGTCTGTGAATGAGTGGGAATGTGATTGAAACAAACATGAGTGTGGTGTGTTTGGGATAACATTTTTTAAAAAACTACCCTGTCTAACCTCTTAGTCCAGGTCCATATCTGTAAACCTATAAATTGAGAACTGTTAATAAAAGAGAGCTCTGCCTGGCTCTGCTCTCACTACTAACAAGAACTTTGTGTGTGTACGTCTCTGTCTGCGTCTGTATGAATCGTTCCTCATTGCCGCACTCAGCGGATACTGGCACAATAACCTCACTTCTTGGTGTTCAAATGGAAATGTTTTATGTGGAAGTGACCTAATATAGCAGACATGGGTATTGAATGTGAAGCACTCAAAGGCATAGGTAAACATTAGCGAAGATGGAAAGGTCAGGTGTTAAGATGCAATTTTAACATTAAGAAATTTTCCAGTGGTATTGGAGGAGGTGAAGAGCTCACAAGAACTCTGGGTTTTAACCTTCTTCCTAGAATTCCTGGGCCATATCCAAATATCTTTGTTATTGGTGGGATTATTTCCCTTAAATCCACTTAGCTTCAAATCAAGTTTACCTATGTCTGTCTTGCATTTCTGCTGGTCATGCCATCCTCCAAGAGATGTAGCAGCAAACTTTAATCCCCTCTGTTGCAAACTTTGAAATATCTTTTCTACTTTACCTATACTATGTAATAATTTGTTCTAAGAGTCACTTTAATAAATGTAGGTTCTGACATTCTCTACAGAAACTAAGTCTGTTTCTACTTGGCTTTTTTACCATAGAAGTATAGAGCACTGGTTCACTAGTTTGAAAATTTCTGTATACTTACCCATATTTCATTAATACATATTTTTTTAATTGATTGATAAGGTTTATTTTTTTCCCTTGTTCTTCTATGTGAGGCCAGTGAGGCTATTGAGCTGTTAGTAATAATAAACCTGTGCTGAACTAAATCATCAATCTCAAAAATCTTGTTCTGGTAGTGACATAACAAGCGTGTGGCTGTCATGTGGCCATGACAAGGAACAGTGGTGAAGAAGTCTGGGAAGAACTTCTTCTAAAGAAATTTTAGCTACTTAATAGTCAGTCTGTGCTTCTTTTCAGCTCCTTTTCTTTGTCATTTTAAAAAATATTTTAGAGCTCCCCAAATCTTTTGACTTAAGTTTTTAAGGTCATTATTTGCTTAGCTGAGGATACAGGGAGGTGCTTTAAAGAAAAAACAACCAAACAACAAAACTGCTGAATTGTAACTGGAGGAGAAGGGGGAATCTGTTGAAGCAAAAGCAAGGCTGTGTAGTCCTATATACTTTTAGTGGACTTCCACTGATAAGCCAGGCTTTGGCATAGTGAAAGAGACTCAAAACTTTCAGGAGTGCAGGTGTACTCAAGGATACACAAGCTGTGATATTCCTCAGAAATTTAAGAAAGGTACATGACCAGTTCTGGCCAACCTATATATAGGTTGTCTTTATTCATGTTCTGCCACACTACCAAAAAAATATGCTGTCCTTTTTTGGAACTTCTGCTGAGCCAAAGTATATTATGAGAAATAAAAAACATCCTATAAAAATTGTGTTGTCCTAAATCTTATCTATAAATCATGGGAAAAAAAAAATTCTCTGTAGTACACATTCTTTCTTGGTTCCTGTGTGTCGAACAAACATATATAAAAAATAACACTAAAACTCGGTAAAATAAATTTTATCTCGTGCTTTACTCATCTTCCTTAGACCATGGATATTGGATTGGACTCAGGGTGGAGTCTGTGCTGGTGCTTTTTTACTGTGAAAGCAAGAAATGTAACCACAGTACAATCATACTCTTATTTTGCCACCAGAGGGAACATTTATTTTCTTGTGTCCTGACACAAAATTGAAGTTTTTGGTATAAAAATGGGTTATCAGAACACTATCTGAGAATTTAGGAATCACTTCCAAATTCTTTTGTTTTGAATAGCCCAAATACATGGCTTCATGGCAAGATACTTTCTGCTAATATCTGTGGAGACAGCTATAGTGTGTTTCTTTTTATTCAAATTTAACAGAACGTTTAGACTGTAAGGGACATTGGTGCAAGAAACCCACAGATTTATCAGATGCTGTCTGTTTGAGATTGGAAGTAAACTGCTTAACTGGTAAATATAATGTAAGTATTTATATTTTTAATAGGGCAGATGAGAAACTGGGACTCAAACTATTCAGTGGGAATTAGGGCTATAAGGAGGAGGTGATCATTGACAAAAAATATTTCTGGAGAAATATCTTGTATTTAAATTTAATTATGCAGTGGTATCTTTAGCAAATTTTAAAAAAAAAAGTTACAGAATGAGGAGGATTTATATCCTTCCACAGAATCAGCAAAGGCAATATACCTTATTTTGAAGGAAATTTACTACTTAGCAACATACTGATAGTAGCACGTAACAGCATAATTCTTATTCTAGGTGTCAGAGGGCAATGAGTCTTTCCCAAACATTAGTTCATTAAGTCTTTACCATGAAATGCAAAGATTCCCATCTAAAAGGTACTAGTACATATGGAAAATTTTAATACAGAAACAAGAGCAAACATTTAATTCAAGGTTTTTTATCCAGTTATAGAACACCATTTGGCTGGAATTTCAGTACTGTGGTAATGGGAAAAATTTAAAAGCTTACTTGACTTAATTTCTATAACGAACGATATCCTCTCTTTCTTCTGTTTCCCTTCCTCTCCCCAATATACTTTGTCTCCCATTTAAAGCAGTCATCTGCTAAAATTAATGATTATATTACTTAATTAAGGAGCATTTGAATATATTTTATCATTATGCTGTCTTCCATTAAATATTATGTTTGTGGTTAATGGCATCTTTTTCTTATGTGTCGACAGCTCATTTTGTCAGATTTATTATGCAATAACTCAGTATGTTACTAATAATGTATCTCTACTACTAAGATTAATAATTCTCATAGAAAGCTGCTCACAGAAACATAGAAAAATGCCAGTGTTCATAATAGCAAGCTCTTAGTTACAGAAGCATCTTAATTATATTTAGTTTCATTAAACTAACTATGAATAAATTACATATTCAGGGTGTATCTGAGTTCAAGTATGGCATGAAATTGATTTCATATTCTAGCACAATGTGTTTAGCACTTACGAGTTCATGCACAGAACTGTTACTCTGAAAGCAGCAGTAAGAAAACGCAGAGGTTTTTCTGAGAGTTCACCTACAAATTTGTTCATCTGCAACATAAATAAGTCCTTTCATAAAAGACCCTTGCTTTCACTAAAAAAATAATACCTGTGTCTTGTATTTCAAATGACAGCACATCAGTGCAGTGGGGAAGTAGGAAATACGTTTTTGGGGGGTTCTTAGTGTGGTGGTTTTGTTTGGTTGGTTGGTTGGTTGGCTGGTTGTTTTGTTGTTGTTGTTGTTTTCTTGTTGTTGTTGTTGTTTTTTAATGGGTAGAACAGAAATTTTGTAGAAGGATCCCTGGGCTACATCCAACATCTGAGTCTTAGGTATCCAGTATCCAGGATGGAATCCTGAAGCATGTGTTAACATAGAGATAGATGTCTCAGAATGGATTTCATAAAAAGCAAGAGCCGGCTGGTATCTGAGCATTCCCTAAGTAATTATTGTTAAACTGTCTGTAGTTAGTTAACACAGAAATTCTGAAGATTTATCAGGATTTGTCTTAAATATTTCATCTCTCATGCCTCACTAGGCACCACGGAGATGTATCTGCCATGTGTGATACATGGCCTAGGAGCTGTCTACTTTTTAATTTCTTCCAAAGAGCACACTTGGGCTCATCCTTCTTCAAATATGACAAAGGAAGTTTTCCCTCCTTTTTCTCCTTTTTTTAAACAGTGTATTCGTCAAAGGCTTGGCCAAACGGTAGGAGATCCAGGTTTAATTTCCTGCCTGCTTAAGGAACTTGAAACACATTCTGTTATTTCCCAGGAAAGACACCTTACAAACTGTTCAGCCCTGCTGAGGCTGTGCAACTAGGCAGAAGAGAATGAAAAATTAATTAGGCCAGTGAGAGAAAAATGTTCATGATGCTCTAGAGTGCTGGCTTGGGTGTGCAAAATTAATTCATGGGATGAAAGGGAGGAAGGACTCACATGCAACTTTCTGTTGTGTGAAGTAACCATAACATATACAATTAGAAATTACATACTGCTCAGGATTTGAGCTGGTGACAGAACTTCGTTTCTATACAAGGAGATACATGCTAACATTTTTCCTATCTTTTAATAAACTCTTTCATCTGTGCTATTCTAAACTCTCCTATTGATGTGCACTCCCAACTATATTCCACTAAAGCACAGAGCTTCCACAGGTAAAGGTGGCCAGGCAAAAAAGAAAAAAAAAAAAGTTGTCTCCTACTTCTGCATTACCCATTCTCAAATTTGCCTTTCTGGACACATGGAAAGGTATACACTTACTGTTATGATGTCCTGGAGAAAATGACCCACTCCAAAGTAGTCAAAAAAGTTACAAAGGATTTATAAAGATTAAAGTACTAGAATTGAAAGAAAGACATGTTTCATCTACTTAGACTAAAATCAAATCTGAATCATCTCCCTTTTCTATCCAGATAACAAACTTGTTTTCCAACATGGTCAGAGACTCAGTGCTGTGCTCAGCCTCTGCAGGAGAGAATCCTGGATTACAGAGAGATGTTAGCTTTTGCATCCAGTAATTTTCTTGGATTATATGCAGTTCGGTTCTGGTTTTCTACCTAGATTACTGATTCCTAAAGTGGCAACAATGCTCTCACTCCTCCATTATGATCCATCCTCTCCTCTTTAAATATTAGTATTACTTTGACAGGCCAGGTGATATCTCTTGTTCTGTTGTTTTTGACAAAACTAACAGTTACTGTTAAGCATTGAAAGGTTTTCACACCTGTCTCTCCCAAGTGGGATTACATGTAAATCTCAGGATGAAGCTATTCTATGCAAATAGATAGATTTTTTTTTTCCCTTATAATGAAAATCATCACTCATTATTTATACAAACCTAGTATAAGGAATGAATACTTGCAGCTCATTATGAGCGACAGGTTGGAACTGGAAAGGATGATAACTGACTTGGCTGCATACAGTGTTTCAGACACATTTTTCAGGTATACTGCAACAGTGAATTTGACTTCTGGAACTGGAAGAAAATCCAAAAGGATGTGAAGTTTTAATTTTTTTTCTTCAGAAAATCAAAATTAATGTCAAAAAAGATTTTTAGACTTTGAACTTTTGAAACACTTTTAGTTCAGTGACATCTAAGCCCTGAAATAAAAGATTTTTCATAGGATTATAGAATATCTCAAGTTGGAAGGGACCCATAAGGGTCATCAAGTCCAACTCCCTGCCGTGTGTTGGACTACCTTAATCTAAACCATATGACTAAGAGCATTGTCCAGACAGTACTTGAATTCTAACAAGCTTGGTGCTGTTACCACCTTCTGGGGAGACTGTTCCAGTGACCAACCACCTTCTTAGTGAAGAACCTCTTCCTAATGTACAATCTGAACTTCTCCTGACTCAGCTTCATTCCATTTCCTTGTGTCCTATTGCTGGTTACAAGAGACATCAGCACTCCCCACTCTGCTGGCCCTCTTGAGGAAGCTGTAGACTGCAATGAAGTCACCCCTCAGACTCCTCCAAGTTGAACAAGACAAGTGACCTCAGCCACTCCTTATAAGTCTTGCCATTGAGACCTTCCACCATCTGGCCATCCTCCTCTGGACACACTATCACAGTTTTATGTCCTTCTTACATTGAGATGCTCAAAACGAGCAAAGAGTGGGACAATCACTTCCCTCGACTGGCTGCTAATCTGTACTTGATGTACTCCAGGACAGCGTTGGCCCTTTTGGTTGCCAAGGCACACTGTTGACTTGTATTCAGCTTGGCATCAACCCAAACCCCCAGATCTCTTTCTGCAGGGCTGGTCTGCAGCCTGTCATCCCCAATTTCTACATATAACCAGGATTACCCTATCCCAGGTGAAGAATCTGTCACTTACTGTTGTTAAATATCGTGCAGTTAGTGATTGCCCATCTCTCTAACCTATCCAGATCCCCTTGTAAAGCTGGTCTACCCTGAAGGGAGGCCCCAGCTCCTCCTAGTTTAGTATCATTAACAAACTTACTTAATGTACATTTATTTCTTGCATCAAGATGATTTATAAGCTGTCAGCCTGATGAAAATCCATTTACTATAATTCTTTGAGCCTAAACCTGCAGCCAGTTGGTCACCCAATAGATTGTAGACTTGTCCAGCTGTGGTGCTGGACATTTTGTCCAGAAGGATAGTGTGAGAGACAGTATCAAAAGCTTTGCTAAAATCCCTAAACCCCACATCTACTGGCTTCCCTTTGGCAGCTAGATGAGTGACAATGTTACAAACGGAAATTGGTGACTGAGACATATATTATAAAATAAATGTTTATTCAGAGCTATATAGTACTTTTCTGAGGTGGGAAAACTCACTAGAATATAACACTTTGCTTTGAATGGTGCTGGCTTGGGCAAATTGACACTTTGGGTAAGTGTTCCTTTGTCAAATTTCTAACTAGCTCTATCAATAGCTAAACCTATACAGTACAGATCATTATTTTTTATTTCTAATATTTAAAATTATTTCTGTTTTCAGAACATATAGGAGCTCTAGTCCTGGACTGCAGAATCTTGGGTGTTATATCAGCAAAGATAATTCATGGAGATATTTTGCTATCTAAATATAGGTGACTGAAGTACAGATAGATACAGATAACACAAGAATGACAAATGATTTAAAAAAGTAAATGTTTTTGGTCAGCTTCCATGTGATTTGAGAAAATACGGAGGTAGCATCACATTGTAAATATAACTGCTGAAGATGCTTATGGAATAGCAGCCTGCTTGCTGCTCATGCTGTGGCATGGCTAAATCTACAGGTTATGGCTCAGATGGTTTTACAGTTCTCCCCTGCAGAAGGTACCATTTCTGGCATCTCCTTCGGCCTTAACTTGGAACCATCTGAGTCTGCCTTCCTCTCTTGGATGGATGTCTGCCAGAATCTTCAATGAACTGTTCAGTTCACTCACCTGACGGAGAACTACTCTGTGCTGCCAGATTGTTTTTCTGTCCTTTCAGAAGCTGAAGCAGGTCAGTGCAACAGAGGGAAGGGGAATGTGCATCTGTGATCACAGTGGAAGCAAAGGCAAAGAAACCAGCACATCTACCTTTTTAGAGTGAAAAGTCAATTTAGCCCAAGCTGTAATTCCTAACATCATGCTTGGTTCCTGTTCCTATTGAAGTTCTCTTATCTCTTTAAGCCTAACCTAACCATTTTTAATGGGGCTATTGGTGGACATCATGGAAAATGGAAGTTCTAAGGGATATTTTCAGTTTCTTGTTAGAACAACAGGAAAATAAAACTTTTTTTTTTTTTAATAAGGTTCCATATCAGTAAACCACAAAAAAATCTTAATGTAACTTGCCTAGTAGTAAAGCCAGCTACACCCAAGCATTTCAGAGAAGCAGAAGTGCAGGGGAATGTGATATTTGGAGGTCAATGAACTTCTGTGTTGTGGAGAGCCCTCATGGCTTCACACAGTATTGAATAATCATGAAGGTGTGCACAGGACATTTATGGAGAAAAGATATTATTAGTGCATAAACTTTTGCTGCGACCTACATCCTTGTTCATTCCCAGTTTTTTATATATTTTTTGTCATTGAAGAATCACATTATACACCATTTTCTCTTGCACAGTGACAAGGGGAAACCTGAGTAACAATACAGATCTACTTTTCTCTGTTTATATTTCTAGACAAAAACTTTAATGTTTCCCCATAGACACCTACAGTTTTGTCACACCTATTATTTGTTCATGAATGATAGCTCAGCTTCATTATGTTTTATGGGAGTAACTTCAAGCAGTTTTGATTATCTCAGGGCTGACAAAGACGATTGAAAAAAATTCTTCTACCAGTATTCTCTGATGTGCTGCAATCCATGCACAACAAACACATCAATCTTATGGGACAGTCACTTTCAAACCTTACCTTTTATTTCTAAATATCACCAAGGAAATAAAGATAAATGCAAATTTTCCAAGAAAATGAATATAAATTTTGAAAGTGTTTCATTATAAAACTCATCTTCATAATGCTAAAGGCGATTTTAAATGTTTTTATTTCTATAGCTCCCTGACAGTATTGCTGGGTAATGAATGCCATGATTGGCAAGCAAAAATTGGCTACTGTTCCTACTGTGAGTACCCTCGAGGTTACACACAGTAAGCATCTGTGCTATGGTAGCCTATTTTAAAGTCTATAAAACCAGCCCATAGCCACTCCATCCTATTTACACACGATGGATTTTTTGTGATTGTCAACATCTCTAGTTGAAACATTATGCTTATAACTAATGAGTATTTTTGTACATCTCATTCTTAACATCATTCTTTACCCTACAGCAATCATCAATGATCATTATGTGGCACTTAGAGTAAAAATGCACCTGAAATAGCCAGTTAGAATTGTTTTTAACATAGCAGGAGAAAAATAAAGTGTTAAATGTTCATTTCCCTATCAGTCAAGTAATGCAGTATAGTTTAGATTTGTTTTTCATCTTCAACTCTAGAGTTGCTTTGTAAGTTGGAAGTCCATCTTCAACTATTCAGTTTTCATCTGAGTAGTCATCTTGAAATTAATTTAATGTTGAATGGGAATATGCGTGCCTACATAGCAGGTTGAAAACCCACCAATGCTGGCTTACGTTTTAAACTCAAGTTTGAAACTAGGCATCCAGATATCAGCATGAGAAATGCTAACTTTAGAAATTAGGGTGATTGGCAGTGCCTAGTGTACTGAAGTGATAAGCCCCAGATTTAAATCAAGGTATTGAAAGGAGCAGGTTTTGACCTACATTATAGAAAGAAAATTGAAGTGAAATATGTGATAGTTGTTATAAAGCAGAGTGTAACAAGCAAAATGCAGACTCCTGAGGGCACTACAGTGACAACTGTTGAATATTTTCTTGTTTGATATCTTCATTAATGACCTGAAAGAGGTAACAAAAAACATTTTTAGCTACTACCTTGTCAACTCATCTAAATACTGATAACATAAAAGAATATTCTGAAGTTGAGAATCAGCAAGAAAATAGCAATGAGATGCAGCTTGGAAGAAATGAATACTGATAGTTTTATGGTAAATGATATGAAACATTTTCCACACAGGTGAGGGTCAGAAGGATGACTCTGAAAATTATAATGAAAGTCAAGGTAGCAGTAGAGACTTTGGTAAAGGAGGTTTCCAATATGTGGAAAGAAATCTAAAGTTCTTTTTGCCTTCCTGTGCATGAAAACGTGGTAATAATTCCTGTTACGTGACTTTGATATGAACATATCTAGAATGTACTGTTTGGTTAGTTTTGTTTGTTTGTTTGTTTCTTTGCAAGAGAGATATTGACAGTTAAGAATTTAAATGGAATAGCAACAAATTATTTAATAAGGGAGCTGGAGTCATTATCTTACAATGTCTTGCTTGGCTAACTGATGCCTGAAGGCACGGAAGTGCAGAAGAATAGGTGGGGGGGTGGGAGAAAGAACAGAACAGCAATATATAAAATGAGATAACTAGGAGAAATGGCTATAAAAAGTAAAGCACTAGCTGGATGATAGGCATATCTTTCTGGTACTCAAAGCAGTTAGGCAATAAAATAATTTCTTAAGAGAAACATTTCTGGTGCCCCAAAACATCCTGAAGTGTGTCATGAAAAAAAAAAAAACAAAACCAACACTGTATTAGCATTGCAGAATCTAATATTTTCACTTGAATTCCTGATTTCTATGATTTGCATCTGTTGCCAAAAGTGATAGTGCCATTTATTTCGCTTATAATTTGAATTAGTATGATGTATGCAACAGTGCTGTTAAATGAAAAGCATACAACATCCTAGGGGAAAAAAAAAATTGAAATTTGTTTTAAACCAAAAGTTTCTGCCAGTCAGATCCAGATCACCATAATTCTATGATGGAGTTGATCATATTTATCATTATTGTGGACTTTTTATTTCAGAACCAATTTAGGTCAATGAGCATACACTTCTTTAGTACTAAAGCAGCAAAGTCGTTACTGTGTTGTTTGGGATATTTACATAAAGTATTTTAATACTATTCACCTTGAAGGTTACTAGGGAACAAAATAGGATTGCATGATTAAAATTTTAAAACATAACCATAAAACATGTTGAGTTTGATCCTTAGGCTCTTATTCATACTCTAGAATTGTAGAAGTTGCATTTCTTGATGCCATTGTGACACACAGATAGACCTTATGTCTCAAGCATTAAACTGGTAGACATTAGACTCAGTGGAAACCGCAGCAGTTCCTACTTTCTGATACGAGAATGGTTAATAACAAGGATATGAGTGTGCATGCGCAAAAGCGGAGTACGCCTCAGTGACAGGAGCTCCCAACGACTGAGCCCCCTACTGGCTGCTCAGTGCATGCACTTAAGAGTCACATGTATAATGCGATCTATGCATGAACAGTGTAGACGCGGCGAGAGCTAGAGATCATCACAGAGGTGGAGACTATAAAAACCCATAATGGACACTTCAAAAGTGGAATTCCCCCACCAGTCTCCAGGAGAAGAAGAAGACAATGGTCTTGTGAGATGTTGCTGGATCTGCAGTGGTGACTATCTTGCTTGCATCTCTTTCTCTATCTTTCTTTCTTGACTCCTCTTTCTTTCTCTGTCTACTTCTCATGGATCAAGTTGAATGTTATAATAAAGTTCTGGTACTTTCCTGACATTTGACCTCAGTTGTGCTTTAATTCCAGCCTCAGTGATCATCTTGCTTGAAGATCCTCTGGATTGTGACAGCCATTAATACAATTAAAGTGATACAACCACTTCTAGAATGGAGATGATTTTATCAGTTCGCAGTTCCTTTGAGAGTAGTAATTGTTTTCGTGTGGAAAACAATTGTATCACTAGAAAAAAATTAAATGTGATTGATGAAGCTGTCACAAGGTTCTTAAGCAATAGGCCAATCAGTGTTATGCAGGATGAATCCAAACCATCAGGTCCATTGCATTTCCTGGAAGAACATGGAGAATGAGAATGAACACAGACAGCATGACTGAATACTTTGCCATGTGTGTGCTCACAAAACAGGCTGTGCACCTGAACATACTGTGAATGAGAAAATGTTTGTATTGATGGATGGTAAAGATAGAAAGATGCTGCCAGTGAGGAATAGAGATGTGCCATGACAGAAAGCAGATGAAAAGTCCCAAAATACAACTCTGGTGTATGGAGAGGAAATGAAATACCTTTACATAGGGGAGGAGGAGTTTAGCTGAATCAGATAGAACTTCTTCCCAGAATACTACTTAAGCTATACAAATACACTAATCCTCAGCCACAAGTTCTTGTCCCCATTCCATCCTCTGTGTTTTCATAGATGTAGGAAGAAAAGAAAGGCACTGGTCAAGCTGAGAAAACATTTTTTTTTTCCTATTCACAGGTGGGAACACATTTTTCCCTGGTAGACAGTAAGTAAACTGAAACAGAAAGTTCTGAGGGACTATAAAAAACCCCCACATACTCACTTAAAGTCAGCTGTCTCAGAAAAAAAGCAAAAAAACCCCTCTGATTATTTTTCTTCTTGAGTTTTTCTAAGTTTTAGTTTAGAATAGAGGAGTACAGATGTGTTTAGTCATTATCCTTCAAGCAAAGTACTTTAAAAACTTGTGTAAAATTAAAAAAAATATGGTTCACTAACAAATATTTAGAATTTTACTTCATGGAAGGAAAAAATCTGAACAAATACAATACTACTTGATTTTTCCATCTTGGCTTCTCTTTTTCTTTTAAAATTTTAAGAACTGTGGTAGATATCCTTCTGAAAACTGTAACACCTGCACAGAAAACATTCTTAAAGTGCTTCTCTCTTTTAAAGAAGTCAAGCAGCTTTGTTTTTTACTGAGCTAAGAGACACTTTGTAATACCTAGAATTGCTCAGGTTTAGAGTGATTTCCTGACCCTTTGTGTAAGTCAGTGTTTCTTATTTGATTCCTACGTTTCGCAAATAAAGGAAAGATATTGAATGGATCAAGTCATGTCAGAGCAGTCCTTACTAATGTGAGATTTAGTTAAAATTTGAGTTTAGAGTTTACCCAAACAAAACCAGTTCTTTAACAAAAAAATTAAACACAAGGAGGTAAAATTGCTTTCTGCAATCCTAAGAGAATATACTGAATTGCATATCTGAACTGAAAACAGACATGTAACTACTTGCAATTTTATTTATTCAAACATGATCTTATCTCAGTTCATGTTCATTTCTTCCCCAAACTGAAAATAGCCCTGCAGGGAAGAGCCTGTAACATTCTTTATAGCAAAGGGATGATTCAGAAAACAATGTTATCACTTGCCACTTCGACTGTGTCTAACCTGTGTGCTACAACAACTTAGCTGCATGCTTACACCTTTATGTTAGGCTAATTTGATTCTGCTATATGTTTAAAATACTAATCTCAATTAAACTGATTTTATCCTGCCTGACTGAAAAACAGAGGAAGCACTGGCAGAAGGAAAGGCAACTAGAGAGTATCAGAGGTCCCTTATTAAACTTAGTGGCACTAATGCTCTCCCACGAGTACAATTAAAGTTAAAGTGAGATGGTGAGACACCATACACATAAGCAAAGAATCGGCTGATAGGGTAGAAATCATTTCAGTAAAATAATGAGAAATCTGTTCCTCTGAGATGTGCTGTGGAACTAACATGCATAATTTTTCATCTGTCTCAGAAATTTTGCAGTACTAATAGGCCATACAGGAAAAGAAAATCATTAAGTGTCCAGGAATGAATCCTTGCCTATTTAGCAACACCATGAACTGAAAATAACCCTCTTTAACTGTCTCATATTTATTCTGTTACACTGATAGTCTTATTACTATACTAAACAGTGTTAAATATATTCAGTTTATATTTAGTTTACTGTGAAATTGCGAATTCTAGTTTACTTAGTACAGTTTTAAAACCAAATGAAATTGAGATAGGAAATAAAAGTGGAACATGCATTAATACTTGACTGCAGCTCTGACAATTTGTCTCTGTAGTGTTAATTGGTAGAACACCCCAAACTTGGTCATGATTTCTATGCAAACAAATTATTTTAAAAAGGAATACTAACAAATCATCCATGTTATAGAACTTTTTTCCCTTCCCTTCCCTTCCCTTCCCTTCCCTAAAAGTTTGCTTGTGTGTTCTGTTTTTTAATAGATCTATGTATGCATACATATATATTTATAATAAAAATAAAATACGTCTGTAAACATAATATAAATTAATATATTTTTCATTGATTGTCTCTGTAAGAAGAAATTCATTGTAAAAACTAAGAGTTGCATAATCAAAGCAAAACAGTGCTTCTTTTTTTCTATTTACATTGGAATTAGTCCGAATTTACACTATATAACTCACTGATTAATGTTTCCTTCAGTCCACTCTCAGCAAAAAGCTTAGTGACTGTCAATAGATGTCTGTTTTCAGATTATTCCATGATAACTTCCTCAAACAGAACAATTGTTCTGGTTGATCTAAAATTTTCCTGTCCTTCTTTCTCTTTTTTTTTTTTTTTTTTTTTTAAAGGAACATTCATCTGGTGTCACTAGGAAAAGCATCTGAACTTCTGCTGGCTAGCTCTTTTCCCAGTCCTTTCCTTTCCTTTCCTGGTCCAAGTCTTACAAATTTTCAGTGTCAAGAAAATGTCAGATTGAAAGCAGTCTGAGTAACGTCTGACACTTTTCAATAGAATTGGTCAGCTTTCAATGAAGATGGAACACATTGAGATAGCAAGACATTTAAATTAAGCTTTCAGAAAGGTGCTACATTTCATGTTCAGCATTAGTTATACCCTCATTTGCATACTTCTATTTACTAGAATTTGGCACAGTAAAGTACGGAGTTCCATCAAGGTGGTTAGAATATTAGGCTGGTACATGATATGCAGAGTGCATCACCATGTGAAGATCTGTTTGGAATTATTCATGGAATAATCAATTTTGTTCCAGACATAAGGAAAGCAGAAAATTTGTTATGCTTAATATTTCAGTTGCATTCAGGTGAGTTTTTCAGAGACTGTATGTGTGTATAAATATTCGCATCTTACCACTTCTTAAAGACAGGAGGATAGTTAGTCCCTTCTGTCCTTATTTCTTGCAAACAGAGCGTTATAAAGTATGCATATTTCATGAGAGAGTTCATTTTCAGGATCCAGATAATCTCAGGGGATTGTTCTCTGCATGAGAGTTGTTAGGGGCTTTGAGAATAGTGATAGAGCTGGAAGAAAAAGGCAGACATTCCAGTTAGTGTGAGCTGAGCCTTTTTTTCTAGCATTCGAATTCTATCAGTACCACAACCAAAAGCTTCCAGGTTTCACAAGCCAGCAATACCAGTTAACAATACACAAAGAAACTCTCTTTGAAAATATGTTGCTTCCACAGCAAAGAATTCCCATTACTCCTTTCAGTCAGGTAACCAAAACAGACATTCCTGGTCACTGCTGACTATATTTATGAGCCTCTCAAGAAGACCAGTGTCACCAAGCAACAGCCGGGACTGCAGGATCTGTGGCCCTCAGGGGATCTTCACATACCAGAATTGTGGTGATGTCCCTGGATCTCTGGAGCCTTCCTTTTTTAGCAGTGCTGTGCTGTTTGGTTCACTCTGTCTTGTGAAACCACAGCCTCAGAAGAGTCTAGTCAAAACATTTCCAAGTAATTCATTTTTTTCCATTGAAAAACTATAGTTTCATCAAAATGTGTTGCTATTAGCAACTTTCCAGTTTTAATGAAGTATGAATAGGGAGTGTTTCTCAGAGAGAAAAAGGAAAGGGGAGAGACAGGCAAGAAGAAAGAAGGGAAGGTGGGCAGTAAGGAAAACTAGCACAGAGTGGTGAAATCTAACTTTCGCAGGGGTTCTGTGAAAGTTTTATTAAACTCCCAGCTCTTTTGAGTTTGAACTTAAGGTAAAGTTATTTAATAATTACTGTTCCAAAGGGAAAAAAGGAAAGCACTTGCAAAAAGGTTTGTCCTATAAGCTAGTGCAGTATTTGCATAGATTGTCCCAGGTAAGACTTGAACATCAAAATCTTTCTGCCAGGCAAGCGCCATAATGTGCAGGTCAGTTGTTCTTTTCTCACTTAGATTGCTCTTGTGCTTTTGGTGGGGAGGCAATAGGGACAAGACAGAAACAAATCCACATATTTTTTGCACACTCATACCATTATAGAACAAAACCAAAGGTTTGAATGTTAGGAATCTGTTGTGAAACATGGATGTTTCTTCTTATACCCATCTATATTTTTCCCAATAACTGTGTTTTGTCTCTTCTTTCAATGTGTGTTTATATTTTTTTTAATTATTATTATGCCACATTGTTTCTTCATTCTAATTTCTGTCTACCCTTTTTTCTTATTCCTGCTCTGTTCTCTGCATTTTTCTTCACCTATTATCCATTTTACCCTTTCTCTCCTGTGTCCTCCTCTTATGTATCTCCACGTTGTGAAGCAAGGAAACAATAAAGCAAATGCAAGTGAAAACATATTGTTGCAGTAGAAGTAAATGCAATGAGCTTGTGATCTGCATAGATAAAATCAATCAATTACAATTAAAGTGCCAACCAAATAAAATGCAATATATTTTTCAATATTGTAACTTAAATGTTTATTCAAAATGAATGAGAGATTACAGCATCTATTGCCCTGCATCTGTATAGCTTTAACTGTTACAAAATCCATTCAGTTTCTTTAAATGAAAAATGGATTATATAAATATAGTATTTCACTACTGAGATTCATTCTTTTCTGAATTAGTTTCACTTATTTGTAAACTAGTTTCCTTACTAGAGATACTTGTAAACACTGTTAGAATAAGACATGCACAAATAGCAATGTACTGCTGCCAGGCTCCCAGGCTTGGAGAGAAGATCTAATGTAACCTGTATTACACTGAGAGATGTAATTCCTTTGAATTGTTATGTATCACGGGTTTTTACATGGATGTTATAATTTCTTGCAAACATTTAGTCAGAAAGGAACTGTACTTATCAGCAGACTAATTGATTGGTTTAAAATGCAAGTTCGAGTAAGGTACAATGAGGTATAAAATTGCTTCTCCGCAGATGTGTGGTCAATCTCTCTCTTGCCTTTATTAACACTTCTTAGCTAATTACCCGATTGATAAATAATAGTTAAGGTTAGAGAAAGAGGTTTGGGGTTTGTTTTGTTTGGACGACCTTTTCTTTCTTTTGCATGGTAACTTTTCAGCTAGGTTGATCACTAAATCAGCTAAACGAGTAGTTCCACGAGCATGAATCCAAGGGGTAAGAATATGTGGGATGGAGTCTCTGAGAATTTGTTAGTTTACGTTTTGTCTTAATCTAAAGAAAAGCCTTACATAGGAACTGATTTTCCAGTGGAAGAGGTCAACTTTTGTATGCAACCTTATATCTGAAATTTTCCTGAGAGGCCCAATTTAATATTCTTCTCTGATACTTTAGTTTTCTTTTTCTTATTTGGGACATAGCATGGTCATTGTTCCTGATTAAAATAACCATCACATCACTTATTTGAAGATGAAAATGAGTCTCGGCTAGGCCATGGATCATGCCCTGTACCTTTCCAGCTAATACTTTGCTTCACCACGAGGTAAAATTCCCCTGCCCTTTGGTAACTCAAGCTGAGATTCTGCGGGTGAATGAAGGAATACAACAGCCAACAAAGAGAAACCATTACCTTGTTTCTCCCCCTTGTCTGCGACATAAACTTAGCCAGCTCAGAAACACAGAATGGTTGAGGTTGGAGGGGACCTCTGGAGGTCATCTAGTCCATCACACCTTCTCAAGCAGGGCGACTTAGAGCACGTTGCCTTGGACCATGTCCAGACAGCTTTTGAGTATCTATAAGTATGGAGACTCCACAGCCTCTCTTGGCAACTTGGTAAGATTCCTCTGAGCCTTCTGCAAACTGAACAGTCCCAGCTCTCTCAGCCTTTCCTCATAGAAGAGATGCTCCAGTCCCTTCATCAACTTTGTGGCCCTTGGCTGGATTCTCTCCAGTATGTCCATGTCTCTCTTAAACTGGGAAGCCCAGAACAGGACATAGGACTCCTGGGATGGCCTCACAAGTACTGAGCAGAGAGAAAGGATCACTTCCTCTGACCTGCAGGCAACACTTTGCCTAATGCAGCCCAGAATACAATTAGCCTTCTTTGACACAAGGCCACATTGCTGGCTCATGTTCAACTTGGTGTCCACCAGGACTCCCTAGGTCCTTCCCTGAAAAGCTGCTTTCCAGCAGGGTGGCTCTGAGTGGCTCCCAGCATATATTTATGCGTGGTGGTGTTCCACCCCAAATGCAGGTTTTTGCATTTCTCTTTGTTGAACTTCATGAAGGTCTTATCAAAACATACCTCCAGCCTGTCAAGGTCCCTCTGGATGTTAGCATGACCCACTGGCATATCAACTACTCTTCAGAGTTTTGTGTCATCTGCAAACTTGCTGAGGGTACATTCTGCCCCAACATCCAGATCACTAATGAGATGTTGAACAGGACTGGACCCAGTATTGATCCCTGAGGTACACATCTAGTTACTGGCCCCTGACTATTCCTTGTGCCATTGAGCAGCAACCTTTAGTCCTGGCCATTCAACCAATTTTCCATCCACCCCTCACTCTCTGCTCATCCAGTCCATACATCAACAGCCTATTTATGAGGATCTTATGGGAGACAATGTCAAAGCCCTTACTAAAGTATAGGTAGACAATTGTACTCTAGGGAGCTCTTTGGAACAGAAAAGCCTGCAGGCAGCTCCCACTTGGTACTGATGGCTACAGCATCTACATGGCCTTGCACAGCAAGAGGTTGTCATGCAAACATCCTTTTTTCGTTGACAGTTGAAATAACAAACAGAGCTGTTTTCTTGCAAGAAAAAATCCTATAGTAGCTCAAATGACTAAAATAGGGATACTTTTCCATGGACAAGGTCTGCACAGCTTGCTGAGCATTGACTGTAGGCCCATTAGTTGCTGCACACCTTGGGGTTCCCAGTGTGTGAAGGAAAATAAAACTATATCTATTGTTATCTTACTCTACAGTGTTAGCTCTAACAAACACCATTTTAAAGGACACTTTAGAGAGTCTGAGTGCCTTTCATACTAGGAAATAATAATGAACCAACAAGTCCAGTGTTGAAAACTTCTCAACATCAGAGAATCCCCTTGTTTCAGAGGTTCTTTATTTTTCAGAATCATAACATGTTTGCAAATTAATACTCTTTGACAACTCCGTGGTCCTATTTTTGTCATTTTTAATCCTTAAATAATATATAGAGTAACCACCAGCATCATTTTTTCCAAAGAAAATACATGAACAAATAAAAATGCAAACAAACAAAAAAACCCAAACAACCTTTTCTTTATCAAAGATTGAGTAACTTATTTTTAACTTGTTCTTCAAAGGAAAGGAACTAAAAGGCAACTCGAAGATATTACATAATGAATGGGAATGCTAACTGATATTTCTTAGATTTGATTTTATATAATAACTCACTACCATATTCTGTGTACTGATTGTTTGTTTCGTGTGAAATAACAGCTGTGATTATATCCTGCTTCTGACAACTCTGATTGGTTTAGCATCACAGACTAACATATATAGCATATGAAAGAATCCTGGGGAGGAACAGCTGTCTTGGGAAGACTGTTGCTGTTGTCCGCAGGGTCCTTGATTCTGACTTCTCCTGGTGGCTGATTTCACTTGCACTAACAAGAAAATGTCTTTATTTCCTCTCTGTGGGTTAGAATTTCCAGGTCAAGTGCAGAGATGATTGCTAGGGCCTTGCTGGGCTTTCCTTAGCTGGAGAAACATACCACCTGTATATTCAGGCCCACAGGAAAGTTAATTCACTATCTGTAATCCAGGAACTTATACCAGCAGGAATAGAAGGAAGGTGACTTTGTTTACCCTGAAGCTGAAGTGCTTTGCATTTACAAGTAAAGGATGTGGCCATGAATAAAGTACCATGCGTTAGTATATTAACATTTACTGAGTGGCCCAAACCTAGACAGTACTGTGCGCACCTGTTGTTGTGGACTCCTGCAAACACAAACATGCACAAAACAATGGCCAGAAACTTCAGAAGCTGTAGATCTTGCCTACCAGTAATCTTGGGAAAAACCCAGCTGATTTAATGGAGGCCATGTCTTCCTTCCGAGTGACAGACATAACGTGTGATGAACTGACCACAACCTCCATTCCCCATCCCCCTGCACCACTGGGGAGGAGGAGGCAGGGGATTTGGGAGTAAAGTTAAGCCCAGGAAGAAGGGAGGGGTGGGGGTAAAGTGTTTTAACATTTGATTTTATTTGTCATTATTCTACTCTGATTTGATTGGTAATAAATTAAACTCCTTTCCCCAAATAAAGTCTGTTTTGCCCATGACAGTCATTTGTGAGTGATCTCTCCCTGCCCTTATCTTGACCCACAAGCTCTTCATTGTATTTTCTCTCCCTTGTCCAGCTGAGGAGGGGGAGAGACAGAGCGGCTTCAGTGAGCACCTGGCATCTAGCCAGGGTTATTCCACCACAGAAGCCTTCAGCTAAAGCTAGTCACCTGATTTAGCTCTAATTTTATAAAGAAGCAAACCTCTCAGTAAGAAGAATTTCTCCACCTCTGATCAAACCTGCAGTTTGGTGCTCCTGGTGTTGCAGAGCACATCTGAACACATTATTCTTACACTGACATATCCTCCTGTGTTTGAAATGAGGGGACTCAGCAACACCTTTGTCCTACTTACTTTGTTCTACTTCATTTGCTTTTTGATCTGAAATCCCTCTGACCATGACTATTAGTGCCAGTCAGTGTAACTGCATTATTTCAAAGGAACTACTCTGCAAATAAAGACTTTCCTAAGACAGAAAGTTGCTTCTTCTATTCAAGCTTGATTTTATTTCATTAATGTGTTTGCTGATGTTCTGCCTTTGCATCTATCTGTAAACTTACCATCAAGAGTTATTTTTATCCCTAAAATGCATGCTATCAAAGCACGCACTCACTCATCCTGCCTTTGGCATCTCAATGGGGAAAACAGAGACATGAGCTCACATAACTCATTCTTTATTGAGTTTGGTTTTTTCTTTTTTTTTTAAAATTCAGCACAGAAAAGAATGAAAATAAACATTACTTTGTATCTCTCATAACATTTCAGAAGCTTGTTTTCTTGCAATCCACAACCAGTAGCTAGTAACTCTTCTGTTCTAAATAAGAAGCCAGGATACTGAAGAGGGCACTAGATTGTTTAGCAGAAATTAATTTTAAATTTAATCTAAACCCAAATAAAAATAAAGATTTATTTTCAGTAACTATTTAATCTAGAGCTCTCTGGCCTTTGGCAAGGACAAAGCAGCTAGGAGATGTTTCTGCCCTTTAGATACTTGACATGAAGCTGCAGAGGAAATAAAAAGTCAGGCACAAAAGTGATAGGGGATTTTCTTGGTTTGGAGACTGGTTAGGTAAGATTTAAGTTTAACTCGAAGCAAAATGTCAAGATGCATCATTTCTTATCATTGTGCAAAAATACGAGAAAAATACTTCAAGTCAAGCACAACATTTTTTTTCATTTTAACCTATTGAGGAAAAGAACATAATGGTGCAACCTGAGAAGAAAACTGCTGATGTCCCCCTCCCTCTAAATCCTTTGTCACTTGAAGTGGATGACTAATGTCAGGATTGCTCTATGTCAGGAGCCAGTAACCAGCTAATTATCCTATCCTAAGCATATTTTTTAATTTACAGATTGACCCAAAAGACAGGCCTTTCACAAAGAAATAGGCACAGCTCAGTTGCTGTATCACGGCGACTTGAAGAAACATAACTACTGTCTTTTACAATCAAACCTTCTCCTGTAACCTTGTTTGAGAGTTCTCCTCTCTTCACTTGGATCTCTGGAAAGGTCCTAGTCCTACCTTTCCTCCTCCAACACAGCACAGGCCTGGAGGCCTGCTCATGTGAACTGTTATGTGGATTTCTTAACTCCTCGATGTACAATGATCTTCTGGTCAAGCTCACTATAACAATTTAACCATGCTGGATTCACATATTTTATTTTATTTTAATGGCTTGGAAATTCTTAAACAAATGTGATGGGTTGTCATAGCACATTTTTACTCAAACATAGGCCTTGTAGGACTAATACCTTTTATATTCACTTTGTGAAGTGTAAAGATTTGTACTGGGAACATACACAGCCTCCAGCAAAGCAGAATGCCTTCTTCTAATTGAACATCTACATTCCTGAACAATACTTACTTTATAACAAGGTGGAACTCATTATAGCTAAACTCTCATATATCATGGTCTCTTTTTAAAATTTCCTCATCAGAGGAAAGGAATATTGAATAAGGAGAAAAAGTGTAGATCAGGAGCAATATTTTGTTCCTGTAAAATTGCTTTTAATTTGACATGATTTTCCATTTACTGTAATTTGCTCAGTTATCAGGGAAGAATGTATTAAGTTTTCTTTTTTTTTCTTTTTTTTTCATGGAAAATCTGGTGAAAATTATTATTTGGATTATGGACCAAATAGTTCTTCCTTGCAACACGTGCTTTCAAGTGTCCAATGAGCTGTTTGTTAGGAAGAGAAAGAAGCAGTAAAGGTGTTGGGCTTGTTTGTTTGATTGATTTTGGTTGTTTGGTTGTTTGTTTATTTGTTTTTCTGAGCTCAAATATGAATATAAGCAGATTTAGGGAGGTGTTTTGTTCATTGGGGTTTTTTTGTTTGAGTTTTATCAGGGCTATTACTATAACAAATTTGGTCAGTGGTCTCTTCAGTAAGAAGAGTGTAAGAACTTCCTATTTCTTTTCTGCAACACAGAAAAGTTTTGAGATTTGGCATTGCCTTCCCTATGTGTCTTGTGTGTGTGTCTGTCCAAGCTGTAAAATTGCCAAGCTCTATCCTTGCTTTTGCACATTGCAATAGCTTGGTCTTACCTTAATTTAGCTGGAAGGTATACAGACATTATACTGGTGTTCAGTTTCTTTCAGACAAATTACAAGCATTATTGTTTTGTCTGCTTTTTAAATGCCTCTTTTCTTTCTCAGAATGAGTTACTAAAATTTGAGAATTTCAATCTGCATCTCTTGCATTTTTTTCCAGTTCCACAGGAAAAAATGAATACTCAGTTTTCTTATTGTTTTACAATAAAATGAGGATCACCTTACTCTTACAAACTTTTGCAAAGCAAGAGTTGCTATGCTAACAGGTCTTACTGGATCATTTGAATTTCTGAACACTGGTTTATTGTAACTCTTACACAGTATCTGTGAAACACAAATGCGGTTTCAAAACCTGCCTTGGGAAACTGGTGGTGAAACAGTGCTTCAAACAAAGGACTCATACCTTATCCAAAGAATATTTCAGTGTTGTTAAGTATTGCCTATTGCTCATATATAGTTAACTAAAAAAAAATTCATTTAATACCCCAAGGGTAAATTGCTATAAAAATGACTAATGAATTGCTAGAAATAAAAGTTATATACAAGTCTACCTGCAGGGAAACTTTACTTTATGGAGTCATTTAGACATTGACAGCCTAAGATATGGGCAAAGCCATTCTTGAGTTTTGCAGTATTTTCCAAGTAATAAAATTATGCACAAATGGTTCTGGAGTTTTCTGAAAGTCAGTTAGTCTAGTTTTATTGCTTTTGGGTATCTGAGTTAAAAATAAACATGTATGGGCTAGAAACAAACATTTTCTTTTTTTATTTACCATGTTCAGGGATTTTCTGACACTTAAAAGATTAAAATGATTTGTAGCTTTCTACAGCTAAAGTGCACTATGTACCTAATGTTTTCTATACAAATTTTATTTGTAGTCTAATGCCACTACACCTATAAAAAGGCAGAATTATTTATATTAACAGTAGAACAGTAGCACACATTTCTTTCTAACAATATGTTAACCGTTGTCTCAGAGATATTTTAAATATATTTTTCATATGCTCTATGAATTTCTTTATACACTTCTCAACTTGTTAACTTTTTGTGGACATTTCAGAGCAAGGATAAATTCACTTAATAACTCTGTGTGCCTTCATTTTAAAAATCTTGACTATTTATCTCCTGAGTAATTGCTGTATTGGTGATTACTTACAAAAAATATTTACAGCTCTGCACAGTGAATAGTTTGGTATGAAAAAAATGTGTACTAAATAATGTATTTTTTCAGTCTCCCAATCTATGATAGATGATTTTGCTTTAAAAACAAAAAAGAAATACAAATAGCAGAACATTGTAAAACCGGTAGAAATTTTTTTCTACAATGAGTCTTTATAAATATAGCTACAGTGCCATGCTTACAGCTCAGTAAGTTGATTTTTCAGTACACTTACTATGCCAGAACCAACAATAAAAGATAGTTAACTCTATACAGTCAACCATGTGCATTGAACTCATACTTACGACGTGATAGTTTAAAGAGAAATATTGTCCCTATAAGTTGAAGGCATTAAAAATCCTTTTATAAGCATATAAAATCTTTTATATAGAAACTTCTCTAATAACTCTAAACAATTGTTATCATCTACAGGATTTCTGTATATAAGCTACACTTCTAAAAAGACCTTTAATTGCAGTGCTACAGCTACGGATAACACAGGATTTTCACTATGGTCTGGCTTGTATTATTCAAAATCCTTTCTGTTTGCTGAGTCTGCAGAGTGAGAAAGTTATATTCATGTATCTCAGGTGGGGATCTGAATGGATTCAAAGGCACAGTTTAAAGGGGGGAAAGCGTGAATGGGAAAATTAGTAAGTTTCTTTCACTTATATGTCTTGGCTTGGCAGAGAAAAATAGCCTGTAAGCAGGTGGGATTCTGAACATCCTGAACAGAATCAGAACATTACGAGAAGTGAAGCAAGTTGCTAAAAATTGTAGGTGAATCTAGGTAGAACTGTGTGATATTTTTGATAGGTATACTGCTTGGAATAACAGCATACATATATTACTATTCATAATCATATTATGGCCATCAAAATGTGAATGAATGCAAAATCACTGATGACTGGATGTACTGGATAAATATTTTTGAAACTGCATCACAGGACTTGTCTTCTTCTGTGTGCCTTTCATTCATCATTGTGTGGCCTTTATCAACACAGATAAGAGAGGTCACATTCTTATGAAATGATATGAAGTTACCTTTACAGTAACAAGGGCAAGCTGCAATGTAAGTCTCTGAAACAATCTTGTTTAGAGTGTAGTACCATTCTTGGAGTCTTGCTGAACACTTCTATTAATCTTCAGTTGACAGTGCGGGCAAAGGTTCAGAAAGCAATAGGCCATACTGAGGCAGAGCAGAGCTCCATCTGTTCTCATTGAAACAGTGGTCATTAGCAGGCTCATAACAAAAGATTTAAGCTAAGGCAAATGTGTTTATTTTGTGATGTGTATCCTCAATGTTTCCAGATGTCATACCTCTGTATTCAGTAGTCCTGTATGAGTTTTATCTCTATCAGTTTGTCTAGTTCTGTTTTGAACCCATACTAACAGTCAACTTCTACATGATCTGGCATGGAGCTCTACATCCTAACTATATACTTCTTCCCTTTTTTTTTTTGCCTGTTATTATGTGTGATGATTCCTAATACCTGGGTTGGAAAGCACAGTGAACACCACATCCATATTCAACCTCTTCACTCATAATTTTGTATTTCTTTATAATTTCCCACTCAGTCATGTTTCTTGTAGGCTCACAAAACCTTACCTATTCAGTTTTTCTGTTTATGAACGGTTCACAGTTTTTCTCGTCATTGCTGACTTTTATCCTCTGAGAGAAAAAGACTGGAAACACACATAATATCCAAGATTTTATGTACCAAGGATCTACACCATGATACAATGGTATTTTCTCTTCTTTTTCCTATTACTTTCCTAATAGTTTATAACATTTCATATTTTTACCTCTACTGAACTTAGGTTTTCTTGTCATTTGACTATATATTATATAACTTGAAAAGCTCTCTCTTGCCTGATGTTTCAGAAGCTCTGAGCACATCACTGAACAGATAAAACTGAGATTGTTTTTTTCAGTGTGCCTTACTTCATATTTACACTGAATTTTGGCTTCGTATTTTTGCTCTGTTAGTATGATGAATGTCATTCCTGCAGTTCTGCGCAATCAGCTTTTCTCTTCTTTATTGTGATTGATTCGTATTGCTAACAACTTTTGCTACCTCCCTGACATTTCCGTATCAATTATGAACATGCTACAGAGCACATGTCATGATGATTCCATTGGTGACTTTTCTGTGTCATAGAAAATTATATTTTGTTCTGTGGCTTTTATCTTTCCACCACTGTTTAATCTTTGTGAAGATTTATTATTCCTTAGCCATTTAACTTCTTCAAGAATTATTCATGATAAACCATGTTAAAAACTCCTTGGAAATCCAAGTACGCTATAACAAGTAGATTTCCCTTATTAAAGTACCGACTTTTTCCAAGGCAATCCATCACGTCTTTGATGTCTTTGATGTGTCTTACAAAGATCATGTTGACTCTTTCTAAGTGTATCATATCTATCCACTAAACTGTGCTCCTTCTTATAGTTTCTAAAATTTTCTGGGTTCAGGCATCAAAGTCGATGGTCAGTAGTTCCACAGAACTCCTTGGAAAAAGGAGCTTAACTAACAGGTGTCACATTACCTATCTTCCAGCCTTCCCATGCTTGAAAAGGATCAAAGCAGGCATTATACACCACAGCAGTAGCACATTGTTATAAGCTCAGGTTTTTCTAGAAGTGTCAGATAGATATTTAAATAGGTAGTTATCATTCCCTGTCCCTCTATTCTTCTTCTATCAAGTTCATATTTCTTTCTTCCTTTTTTTTTATTCCATCCTTTGTACTTGTTGTCATATTGTGAATATGCCTATGTTACAAGCTCTCCAAAGTGAAAGTCCAACTTGATTTCTAACATGTTACATTGAAAACAAGCAAAATTTAAAAAGTTGAAAGCAGACCAAGGCTTATGTCTTGGATATAAACTTAACTAATAAAGAAAAAGGAATCTCTGTCAACTTGGTTGTCCCTAATTTGAAACTGGTTCAAATAAAAACCGGTATCTTATGGACAATAGTAAATAAGCCTTCAAATCACAGCTGACACATCTACCACTCTGGGGGACCTCATGAGAAATTTCACCTTCCCTATACCATTCCAGGAGGAAGGGTCTGGCTGATATATTGAGCTGCTGCTGTCTAAATCTTAAGGGCCATGTGCTGAACATATAACCTATCCTGTCTGTCTCCTGTCTTCTTACCACCTTTTCACAACCTTAGCCTATCTCCCTGCTTTCCTATTTCTTTGTCTTCTGTTTAATAGGATCTGATATATTCAGTCAAAACTACTGCAAACTGTGACCAGAAAAACTACCATGTGTATTGTCATAAATAACCTGACACAGATATGTTTTCGCTTATAGCTCTTCAAGTGAGAAGAGGCTAGTTGCTGCCTCTCAAAAGCAGCAAGGTTACAAACAGCAGTAAGCATCATAGACACAAACAGCATTTTTCTACTTGTTTATTTTGTTTTCTCTGCTTTCCTGTGCATTTGTCTTCGAAGCAGCAGGATTATGTTTCAACACAAAGCCAGCTCATCTCACCTTACTTCTTTGCCTCAGAAAGGATAGTTGTTTTCATCTTTAGCTCTAATACATGGCTAAACTGGTTTTACCTATGATATTTCTCTGAAGTAGTGAGGGAAAGAAGGCAAAATACCTTGTCAAAGACCAAAGTACTTTGTATTTCAAGCTTTAACTGTTTTTCCCCATCTTTCATTGTACCTCTAACGAGAAACTAGCTAGCTGAGACCTGTATTCAAAACCCTGAATCTTGTTTAACAGTTTGGTGTTGTTCAACGACAAGGTTGTTTTTGCATCTCTGTATGACATCCTGGGCCCATCAAAGTCCACACAGTTCCTCGTACTCTTCTCTGTCCTGGGCAGGCATCCTACTGCATCGTCAAGAGACAAACATTTAGAAGCCAACTGCCTTCAATAGCTGCTGCTGGTTTAGAATTGGCTCTGCCACCCGTTTAGAACAGAAGCTATGAAAATAGGGAGTAATATTCTATGAAGAAAATGTGGCCTTGAGATGACCTGGATTTCACATCCTGAAGCATCTTGAGCATACTCTGATAGTAAATGTAATAAATAAGTAGAAAAGTAGAAGACTTCAGCCTTACACCTCTGTGTTTCTAGAATATGAGTATGGGATCAAGGGACACTGTTTCTAGGAGTGAACGTTTTACAGGTGTTAAAGTTGTATTTTGACTGGTGAGAACAACCAGCCTTTACCATATTCATCTTTATATTCCCCATATGCGAGAGCAGTCCTGAACCACCATTTTGTGGATGTTGGCAAAAGGTTTCTCAGTGAACTCGCAATCTAATTAGGGAAATACAAGCCAGAATCATACATAGAACAAACAGAAACAGGAGGAGAGGCAGGATGAAAGAACCACAGCAAGAGCATGGTTTTTGTACCACTAGACTTATTTAAATTCTGAGATAAATGACAGCTTATGTGCTGGAGTGAGTGTAAGCAGCTGTTCTGCTAATTGTACTTCTTCCCGTGTGTGCTAGGGCTAATAGTATTGCATTGGAAACACAAGAGGTGGAAGCAGGAGTGTCAGATAAAATGCTTTTTTTTCAGTTCTTTCATCCCCTCTAAAGAAGCATCTGCAGTAAATAGTCACAAAGTGCTTTGCCATTTCCTTCAGTGAAGAAAGAAAGATGGGATCTGTATGGGAACGTAGCGGAAGATTTGGCGAGGAGGTTAGTTAAATGTAAATACGCTCAAAGTGACTTGCACGTGTCTGTAGAAAAAGCACATCACACTAATTGTTTTACTGACCTTGTGTGCTTGATGAGTAGAACCTCTGTGTTAGATAACATAGGCCTGTGAGAAACTCTAGGCACCTTATCACTATGTCTGAGATTCCTGCTTTGTTGTGAGAAAGAGCGGGAGGCTGCGCCTGCCTGAAGCCTTGAAATCCAGGCGAGCTCAGCAGGCCCAGTGATCTTCCAGCAGGGCTGAACTTACCAGCGCCTGCGTCCCCCTTGTGTCACCTCTGCCTGGGAGCTCAGGTGCCACTTCGGAGATCCCCCAGTAGAGAGGTAACTAACATAAAACTTGCTCTTTGCAATGCATTTGTGGCCTCTGGCTCTTCTTGCGATGCGCCTGCGTATGTGTACACATTTGGCATTAGTCGGCAGTCGCTAGAACCAGCCATGCTGTGGTTTGCAAAAACACTGGGGACAGGGGAGGCCTTGAAGGTGACTCCCCAAATTCCGGGATGGCCCAGTACGGAGCACTGGGCTCCCGTGGCTGCTCTCCTGTCCGAATTAGCTCCGCCAGAGGCATGGCCTCAGATCGATGATGGGGCGGTGATTACCCCCCAGGTAATTCAGGCAGCTATGCTAAAGTTTCCATGGAGAGCGGCATCGACTTCTTCTCACAAATTAGCGGGGAGATTGGGATGGTTATTCATTACCGGTCCTAGAGCTCTTGATCGTGAAGTTGTTGCATTGCAGAGTAAAATAAGAGAGTTGGAAAAGGAGGTTGAGATTTTACAGGATGCAAAGGTGATCGCACAAGAAGTAATTACTGCTCAAGCAGAGCAGTGCTATGAGCTGCAAGATAATGTAGACCGGTTGCTAGCATGTATTGCTAAGGAACAAAGAGAAAAATATGCAAAAACGGAGTTTCTGTGTTCTCAGGTTTGTGCTCTTACCACAAAACACTCTTGGAATCCCAAGGAGTGGGATGGAAATATTTGGAGTGAATCCTCAGACTCCAATATTGAGTCTGAATTTGATCCTGACTTAAATGGCAGGGAGGTGGTGGGAGCACAACCCCCCCATACAAATGATGCGGCAGCACGAACAAGCAGATGAGGGGGGGCAGATCGCACGTACTCACTCTCCAAAGGAGTTAATGGCATTTTCAGAGATGTCTCAGCAGGAGAGTGGGGAAGGAACACAGGCACAGATTTTGCCAGCTTGGCATAGTGGAACTGTGTCTATCCATTTATCAGCGGATGAAAAAGATTTATTAAGCCCTATAGCCCATGATGATCAGATACAACAACGATATGCTCAGCTGCAAACTGTCAGAGGTCCAGACAGGCAAGATATTATTGCACCTACGCTATATCAGTGTTTGTGTGCAGCAGTTTTAACAGCATATGCTGAACCTGTTGAATCTGTGTTGTCCTGAGGAAATTGGTGCACAACGGAGGAAAGTATTGATTTAGTGTGGCAGATGGGGACGGCATATGCATTGATTATGGGATCCGATCCGGACAGGGTAGCAGTGACAAGAAGTATAAAAATGCAACTTTTGAGAGGACCGCCTGCCTCATTAATACCTGTGATTCTGCCAGCAGTTACAAATGCTACAGATAGTGCAGGCACTCCAGCAGATGCCTTGAGGGGAATTGGGGCTGTAATTTCAGGACCCCCTGTTTGGGTGGTGGATAATGGAAATCCGGCAAAACTGAAAGGAGTTACAGCACAGGTGATGAGAACACTAATGTGGAATGATTTAGTACAAGCTGGTATCCCACAATCAGAAATGGGTGGGATCATACCATCAGAAACTTTTTGCCGCTTGCAAAAGTTAATACTTATGCAAAAAAGCCACCCAGCCCTAGCCCCTCCCGCCAACACTGCACCCACCCTCCACCCCACCTGCCACCTCAGTGCAAAACCAATTTGCTTTTACCTGGCAACAAAAGCAATATACTTGTCAAGTATTGTCTCAGAGATACAAACACAGTCCCTCCGTTTGCCACCAAATGGTAGCTGATATAGCGCTATGGTCGGGTACCGTTACTGATTGCCATGATATTGATGATCTGTTGATTATGGCAGTGTCACAACAAGAACCTGAAACAGCTGCTGAATTTTTGAAGGTGCATTTGCAGGACCAAGGCTGGGCAATTAATCTGACTAAAACGCAGGGCCCTGGTGCTACTGTACTATTTTTAGAAATAGTTTGGCATAGGCAGCTTAGAGAAATACCAGATAAGGTACAGCACACAGTCCAGCAGTTTTCTGCACCAGCTGCAATAAGACAATTACATGCCTTTTTAGGATTTTTAGGGCATTGGAGAACTTTCATCCCTATATTTTCTGTGGAGGAGGATTCCCCTTGTGAAGGGCTAATAGCAGAGCACAATAAAGATGATTCATTCGAGTCTCAAAACAATAAGGACGCAGATAATATGACCTCTGCCGAGCTGCATGCTCAAGCTCTGAATGGGCATACAGCTTGTGGACATGGATCAGCTTATGCTGCACACGCATGGGACGTTGCTCACAATCAAACCCCTTTGCTGTTATATACTTGTAAAACATGCTCACATCATTGTGCTACTTGTACACAGCTACATTTAAGAGCATGGGGAAAAGTAAAACCGGGTCAGTGGGCCTTGAATACCTGTCAGGCTGATTATATTGGCCCCCTACCCCCCTCTAGGGGGTGGCAATATGTACACACTTCTGTGGGTACAGTGTCAGGACTAACTACAGGGGAAATGAAATTATTCACACCAATGGATTGTGAAGTGGGACTGCAGCCTATTGACCTAGATGTGAAAATTCATATGACTCCAGAGAATGCTGTATGGTTTTGTGCCCTGACCTCTCCTCTTATGTTACATCCTTTGCTAATATCAGATTCTCGAGTTCTTGTATTTCAGGTATCTTCAGTGAACACCTGTGTTTTACCTAGAGGAGACGGCACTGGAACAATGTTATTGGTGTCACAGACTCAACATCCAACTGAAGTCCAATCTGAAAAAGTGCAGGCCACGACTTTCCAGTCTGTGTGGGCAATTAACCTACATCAGGTCATCAAACCCAGAGTGATACCAGCTGAAGGAGCTGGAGCAGCAGCATATGTATTACTGGAAGGTGACAACACTCCTGTTGATTTACTTAGATTTGTCCTGGTAAATTTAGTTTTGTTCAGCTGCTGCTGTACCCTAATAATTTGCCTTTAATGCTTAGAAGAAATTAATGGCTGCAGATCTCTTAACAATGTGTTTCACTAGCATGACAACCCTCATAGCTGTATTACAGAATTGTGCTATGCTAAGGGGTTTTAACATTAATGTTCCTTATTGTTGTTTCTCTGAGTACGTAGTGGCTGCAAATGCTGCTTTGATTTTGAAGGCATGTGTTGCTACAACACAGATGGTGAACTAACCAGCATGGAAGACAACATCTCACATCTTTGGAACTAATGCAGCAAGTGAAACAATCTACTGATAATGCCTGGCTGAATGACTCATTTAATTCCTTGGTGAGATGAATGGGACACCTGGTTATTGTAGAAATTATGCATCATTGTAGAAATATGGTTTTTTCCTTTTTCTGTATCTGTTTATTGTGTGCCCATGTAAATTGCGCTGTGCTACACCTCACAAGCCCAAATGAACAACTCTGGCTTTGTCAGCCCCAGCAGAAGCGAGTCACATGAGCGAGGGTGTGGAATGTATGGGAACGTAGCGGAAGATTTGGCGAGGAGGTTAGTTAAATGTAAATATGCTCAAGTGACTTGCACCTGTCTGTAGAAAAAGCACATACATCACAGTAATTGTTTTACTGGCCTTGTGTGCTTGATGAGTAGAATCTCTGTGTCAGATAACATAGGCCTGTGAGAAACTCTAGGCACCTTATCACTACGTCTGAGATTCCTGCTTTGTTATGAGAAAGAGCGGGAGGCTGCGCCTGCCTGAAGCCTTGAAATCCAGGCGAGCTCAGCAGGCCCAGTGATCTTCCAGCAGGGCTGAACTTACCAGTGCCTGCGTCCCCGCTTGTGTCACCTCTGCCTGGGAGCTCAGGTGCGACTTCGGAGATCCCCCAGTAGAGAGGCAACTAACAGAAAACTCGCTCTTTGCAATGCATTCGTGGCCTCTGGCTCTTCTTGCGATGTGCCTGCGTATGTGTACACGGGATCTAATCCTGGATGGTCAATGAAACCACGTGCTCTTCTTTCGTTGAATGTTTTCTCTGTCCGTTGTTTATATATTACAGGAATATGGAGAATTTAATATTTTACAGGAATTTTTTTCCTCCTCAGTTGAGACTTTCATAGACCTGTACTGATCTTTATAGTGATAGTAATTCACAAATATAAATGTATTTGTTTTTAAAGCCCTGTGATACAGAAAAATTTTTATGGATGGCTTTATGGATGCAGAACAGATATAGACAGCAGACAAATGGGCTGCTCATTCTCAGAGAAAATCTTGATCTGCAGTAAGCAATACACTCAGGAGACCCTGGTTCTTAAAACTGAAGCCCTAGCCACTGGTCTGTTGGTATTTTTCTTGTGCATATGATGACTACAAACAAAAAAATGGCTGAACTGGCAAAACTCCTTTACAGTATGCAGCAGTAGGTAGTATGTAGAGTTGCGTCTCCTGAATGCTTTCACAGTTTTAGGCTGTTTGTGACTCCAGGTATTTGTGGTTTTGAGCCACAGGAGGTGTCTTTGTATTTGATACTACTTGGTGGAGTTTTCTGCCAAAAGGTAGTCTAATCAACTTTCAAGCATTTGTAATACCCTGTAGAGATGAATTACAAATTGAAATGTACATTTCTCTTTTGGACCAGGTACCTTTAGTTTTATCTAGTACTCAGTAGTTCTTTCTCTGGAAAATACTGTGAACAATAATTTCTTATTCACTCTTTCTAAGTCACTTATAATTCTAATAATAACAATAATTAGTTAAGATTCTTGTCTTTGTAATTGTACATAAACCATCATTGTTGTTTTTCTCTATTCCTGCTCCAGTCCAACTATATCCTCTTGAGGTGGGAAGATCACGGCTCCATTCAGTGTGAATGATGTAGCCACATTATGGGTTTATATTCTTAGTTTATGCTGGTTTATGCTCCATTTCTTTCCTAATAATCCTTATTAGTCTGTTTGTTTTGTTTTCTGAAATAATGCAAATATGAGACATACAAGCAAGTAAACAATCAAACAACCCCCACACTCCAGATTTTTGGATTCTTTTGTCATTAAAAGGCAACCATGATACTTCTAACACAGTATACATTTTTTTTTTTTTCTTAAAGAGCTATGTAGGAACTGCAATTTTCTCATCAAGAAAAATGAACATTTATTTTCTAAGTTAGAATAACAAAGGACATGGGGTAATTCCCTAAGGAAAAGAATCACAGAATCACAGAATCACAGAGAATCACAGAATGTTAGGGATTGGAAGGGACCTCGAAAGATCATCTAGTCCAATCCCCCTGCCAGAGCAGGAACACCTAGATGAGGTTACACAGGAAGGCGTCCAGGCGGGTTTTGAAATGTCTCCAGAGAAGGAGAATCCACAACCTCCCTGGGCAGCCTGTTCCAGTGTTCCATCACCCTCACCATGAAGAAGTTTCTTCTCAAATTTAAGTGGAACCTCTTGTGTTCCAGGTTGAACCCATTACCCCTTGTCCTATCATTGGTTGTCACCGAGAAGAGCCTGGCTCCATCCTCGTGACACCCACCCTTTATATATTTATAAACATTAATGAGGTCACCCCTCAGTCTCCTCTTCTCCAAGCTAAAGAGACCCAGCTCCCTCAGCCTCTCCTCATAAGGGAGATGCTCCACTCCCTTCATCATCTCTGTGGCCCTGCGCTGGACTCTCTCCAGCAGTTCCCTGTCCTTCTTGAACTGAGGGGCCCAGAACTGGAGTCCCGATCCGCCGCCATCCGCCGGCATCCGCCCCCCGGGGGCTGCGGGCCCGGCACGGCCGCTCCCCCCGGGCGGGTCCCAGTGCCCTCCGCCGATCCCCGCGGGCCGCAGGGCCGGGGCCTCCCTGGCGGCCTCTCGGGGCCGGGGGGCCCTGCCCCGGGGATGCCCGGGAACGGCCGCGGCCGGGGCGCGGGCTCTGCTCCGCGGGGTGGGGGCGCTGGCGGAGCCAGCTCGGCCGCGCTCCGGGGGGTGCGGGAGCGGGCCCGGGGCCGCCGGGCGCGGTTCGTTTCCCCTGAAGCTGAACCGGGGGGTGTGAGCCAAAATCGTCACTTGTAGCGTTAGTGCTCGGGCTGCGCCGTCCAGCGGGGCGCTGAGCGGAGGGGCTGCAGCCGAAGCCGCTGGTTTGTGTTTGGCACCATGCCTGCGCTCAGACCTCTCGTCAAATCTAAAAGAAATTTCAAAATATCCATTTCTTTCTAGAACCTCTCATCCATTCTCCTGCATAGTCACTGAGGTGAACGGAACACAAGTCTGTAGCTTAGATCAGGCAAATTTTCAGAGCATGAAAAGGGTAGAAAATGAGATTTAGGTGCATTAGAAACCTCCACTGAAATTGGCTTGTTCTGGTAAAGTGCTTCCCTTTCAACATTCTTTATTTTCTAAAAGAAAATATTTACGGGGCAAATACTACACTAATTATTTTTTTAGTGAGCACTGTAAAAGTATTTAACAACATTTTCTAATGCTCTCTTTGCTAAGTGAAACCTCCCAATAATGTAGAATAGAATAGAATAGAATAGAATAGAATAGAATAGAATAGAATAGAATAGAATAGAATAGAATAGAATAGAATAATTGTATTGGAAGGGACCTACAATGATCATCTAGTCCAACTGCCTGAACTCTTCGGGGATGACCAAAAGTTAAAGTGTGTTATTAAGGGCATTTTCCAAATGCCTCTTAAACACCGACAGGAATGAGGCATCTATTGCCTCTTGAGGAAGCTTGTTCCAGTATTTGACCACCCTCTCTGTGAAAACATGCTTCCTAATGTCAAGTCTGAAAGTCCTCTGATGCAACTTTGAACCACTCGCATGCATCCTGTCAGTGGATATCAGGGAGAAGAGATCAGCACCTTACTCCCCACTTCTTCTCCTCAGGAACCTGCAGAGAGCAATGAGGTTGCCTCTCAGCCTCCTTTTCACCAAAGACGACAAACCCAGAGTCCTCAGCTGCTCCTCACAGGGCATTTCTTCCAGCCCTTCAACCAGGTTTGTTACCCTCCTCTTGATGCATTCAAGTACTTTAACATCCTTTTTAAATTGCGGGGCCTACAGCGCACACAATAATCATGGTGAGGCCACATCAACACTAAATCACAGAATCACAGAATGTTAGGGATTGGAAGGGACCTCAAAAGATCATCTAGTCCAATCCAGAGCAGGAACACCTAGATGAGGTTACACAGGAAGGCGTCCAGGCAGGATTTGAATATCTCCAGAGAAGAAGACTCCACAACCTCCCTGGGCAGACTGTTCCAGAGCTCCGTCACCTTCACCATGAAGAAGTTTCTTCTCAAATTTAAATGGAACCTCCTGTGTTCCAGTTTATACCCATTGCCACTTGTCTTATCATTGGTTGTCACTGAGAAGAGCCTGGCTCCATCCTCGTGACACTCACCCTTTATACATTTATAAACAGTAATGAGGTCACCCCTCAGTCTCTTCTCCAAGCTAAAGAGACCCAGCTCCCTCAGCCTTTCCTCATAAGGGAGAAGCTCCACTCACTTAATCATCTTTGTTGCCCTGCGCTGGACTCTCTCCAGCAGTTCCCTGTGCTTCTTGAACTGAGGGGCCCAGAACTGGACACAATATTCTGGATGATGTCTCACGAGGGCAGAGTAGAGGGGAAGGATAACCTCCCTCGACCTACTAACCACCCCCCTTCTAATACACCCCAGGATGCCATTGGCCTTCCTGGCCACAAGGGCACAGTGCTGGCTCATGGTCATCCTGCTGTCCACCAGGACCCCCAGGTCCCTTTCCCCTACACTGCTCTCTAATAGGTCATTCCCCAACTTATACTGGAACCTGGGGCTGTTCCTGCCCAGATGTAAGACTCTACACTTGCCCTTATTATATTTCATTAAATTTTTCCCTGCTCAACTCTCCAGCCTGTCCAGATCTCGCTGGATGGCAGCACAGCCTTCTGGCGTGTCAGCCACTCCTCCCAGTTTGGTGTCGTCAGCAAACTTGCTGACAGTGCACTCGATTCCCTCATCCAAGTCATTGATGAATATATTTAATAATACTGGTCCCAATACTGACCCTTGAGGCACTCCACTAGATACAGGCCTTCAACTAGACTCTCAAATAAATGTCAGTACTAAAATACGTCAGCATTGAGTTAAGGAATAGGGCCTAAAACCCCAAGAACTCAAAGACCTTATCCCTCTGGTGCAATGCAGGAAATACTTAACTAATGCCAGAAGAGCTAGTTCAGGAACTCCTAATCAGTTATGTTGCCCATATGTTGTCCTGAGCTGTGCCTACCATAAGGTGGTAAGGAGTATCTGTGCACCCACCAGCTACCTAAAGGCCAGTTGATGATCTCTACAGCAGGCTACACCACAATGCATTGCATCTTTGGGAACTCCCAAAACCAGAGATAAGAACATGTACTACTACATTCCTTTAGCTGCTTGTCTTTTGGTTTGTTTTTATTCCCCTTGTGCATTCAGCTATTTGGTCTACTGTGTATTCAAGAAATGTATTTTTATATTGTTTAACTTTTATTTAATTTTTAGTCACAAGCATAAGTAATGAAAAAAAAAGACTATGCCTTTATATCTGTATAGCACCTGGCACCGAGGAAATTTCCAGGGAACAGAGCAGCATATTGCAATTAATACAGCTATTCCTGCTACTTATGCACTGTGTGCCCATTAAAGCCTCTGTTTTTCCCCCTCATCTGCATCATTTCCTATGTAAAGTGCATAAAAATGACTGCCCCCCACAGTTAGTGGTCTGGAATCTTTGAGATAATCTGATGAAAGGTGGAACTGAAGAAGAAAGTATTTATATTATTAGCAGTAATGTTGCAATTAGTTCAGTAACATTGCTGTGAAAGAGAGCTTTAAATTTTTCTTGTAGTAGGAGTTGCACTTCCATACAGATACAAATGAAGTGCAACTGTTCTGATCTGTGGTAATTGTATGAGTTACATCAAATGAACAGAGGAAACACTGGATGTTATTTTGGGAAAATGCTCACTTTCTCAAATATCAGATGATTGCCAAAATGTCATCCACTATAACTATTTTTCTAAATAATTTTTTGCAGAGACTTTTAGTAAAAGTTAACAACACTCTGCAGATCATTACTCTCAGATATTTGTTACAAAACTATGAAGAAATAAGATAATTGATCTTAAAACAGAAATGCCAATATTCTGTGCATTTTCTATTCTTAGCCATTTATAAATGCATATAACTTGGTAAATCCTGTTATGGATTAAATCTATAGTACACTATAAACTCCAATGAGTTTTCATTTTAAGGTTATGCTATACTTTTATTCCACAAATCTTACATCTATGAATATTGTTAATGCAGTCAGTAAGCATGACTGATTTTTGTCAGGCACCAAGTCAGGCAGAATATCTAATGAATGGAAAAAAATAAAACCTCTTTATGATGCAGATCGTCAGCCTAGCTGCAATTAATGATGGGAGTCTGTAAGAACAGCTTCTGTGCTACCAAAGCTTGTTGAAATTTGTAAATATTTTTGGTAGTTGTTAATCTAACCGGCAAAGATGAAGGAAGGAAAAAAAATCCACAAACGAAAACTACGTATCCTCCTGGGGCATTTCAACCTGATCTTCTACTGCAGCCTTCTGCCCAGACAACATCACTGCATGGAAATATGTTAAATGCTTAGATATTTTGCTGGATTCTAATATCAGAGTTAACAGATGTCATTACTCGACTGGCAACACTTGAGGAAAATTCATACTAAACATATTTTTGTAATCTAGTTTGGCTGATAACCAGCATACAGGGAACTATTAGAAACACAGAAACACAAATTTGCTGTGAGGAGTTAAGTAGAGTGAAACATTTAAATTAAAAATCTAAATTAAAAATACAGAAGTCTTGAATTACTGGAAAACATCTCTAATACTGTGTGACAGAAGGTTTTTCTTCAAGGTGCTTGATGACATTTGTTTTCTCTGTTAGTAACATAGCGTTAGCCTTCTATCTCCATCCTTAATGCTAATTTCGGTTTCTTTCTCTTCTTTGGAAAGCATCAATAATCACAGCCCAGGTAGCCATATAAAAGCTTACTTCAAGCTACCAGTAATTTAAGTGAAATAATGCAGAGTTCAGTGTGAGCTTCACAAATCGTCCCAGCCCTGATGGGTTGTTAATAGGTGACTGAGCTTTATATGTTTACAGGGAGATTGATATAGGCATCAAAGTTTGAAGGTTTTTACTGTATACAGCTAATTATTTGCCAACTCCACAAAAAAGTCTGTGCAACTTCTTGTTTATAGGACCATGATGAAAGAGGGAAAGCCTATAACTGTGAAGGCAATAGTTAGTTAATAGTCAAATGTGTGTCAGTAGTTTACATAGCCCATAGAAGAAACTGTTAATTGGCTTATTCTGAGTATCTCATCCACCTCCACCTTCCCAGTAGTCTTAGGCTACGAGTGGCTGATTGTATCTCTCTGGGTTCCTGGCCAGCCTTGGTCTCCAATATGTGATGAGTTGTCAGTGGGAGTTTGCTAGCCAATGTCAAGACCACGTCCAGATGACAATTTGCAGAACCATCATAACGTGCTGGTTTTGAAAATCAGACATCTCAACAGTGACAAATGAGAGCCTATCACTTTTCCTGGCTGAAGTGTCTTCTGTCAAACCTCATACTTCATTTTATGGTCAAAGCACATTTCTCTTTATATGGAACAATCTGTTGCTGAAATAAATGTAATCAGCTGTCCAATGAATTCTGTGAAAAAAAAAAGATTAATTTTATCATAGTTAAGTCACGAAATAAAAATTTGCTTGGATTCTGTCATCCTGTCAAAAAAGCGTAATGAATACAGCCACTCTGTTTCCTTGTGTCCTTGAAACAGTGAGTCTGACAAGTACTAGACGGAAACACTTTTTTTTTTTTAATTTATTGTACAGAGTATAAATAAACAATGTAATACATATCTTCAGGTTAGCAGCTTACATAACTTTGTACATAAATGCAGTGTTTCACCAAAATTCTCAAATATTCTTTTACAATGTACTTAAAATATCAGTTCAGTCAGAGTTGCAGGTATGATTGTGAATGGATTATAGGAAATTTTTGCTTAAGCTTGTGAGGTGTGTTATATCATGGCACTAACATAAATACCTGGAGTGGATCAGAGGTTCATCAAAGAGTGGTATTTATGTGGAGATACTGAAAACAATTTAGCAGTAATTAGATTTCTAAAAGTTCAAACATTTTAGAAAAGTTTAAATAAAAATTCTGGAAATTATTTTGGAATGTGACTAGTTTGAAACAAACTTTGCAAGTTGAGTTGAATTTAACTGAAAATTTCAAAATTAAATAAAGTCTAAATTGGAATTAAAACCAACAAATAAAACGGAACTTCCCTAGAAATCAGTTTCAAGTTTGGAGAAGCCATGTTCAGTTACAACCAAGTGATGTGAAGAATGTTACAAACATCTTGTCACACAAAGACATGTTGTACACATATATACAAAAGGAGACCCAAAGTATTTTCTGGTTGCATCTGAAGCTGGAATCGTATTTCTGTGGCTAGATCTTAGAACAGCATCACAGTCTTATCACTAAAAATTCTAAAGACATTTTTTCTTTATATTTGAACACTAATCACATCAATGGCTTGTATCAGAACTAGTGTGGCCAGCAGGACTAGGGAAGTGATTGTTCCCCTATACTCAGCACTGGTGAGGCTACACCTGGAACACTGTGCTCAGTTTTGGGCCCCTCACTTTAAGAAGGACATTGAGGTCCTGGAAAGAATTCAGAGAAGGGTAAGGAAGCTGGTGAAGGGTCAGTCTGATAGCTGAGGGAACTGGGGCTGTTTAGCCTGGAGAAGAGGAGGCTGAGGTGAGACCTTATGTCTCTCTACAACTACCTGAAAGGAGGTTGTAGCATGGAGGGTGTCGGTCTCTTCTCCCAAATAACAAGTGGTAGGATGAGAGGAGATGGCCTCAAGTTGTGCCGGGGGAGGTTTACATTGAATATGACAAAAAACTTATTTACTGAAAGTGTTGTCAGGCATTTGAACAGGATCTGAACAGGCTACCCAGGGAAGTGGTTGAATCACCATCCCTGAAGGTGTTTAAAAAATGCATAGATGAGGTTCTTAGAGACATGTTTTAGAGGTGGACATGGCAGTGCTAGGACTCAATGAACTTAGAGGTCTTTTCCAACCAAAATGATTTGATAATTCTAATGAAGCAGTCATGACTGGAATAATTTCAGACAGTAGTATTATTCAATAATATATTTAGAATATGACTAGTAAGGAGAATTTTTTAAAAAATAGATCTAAGATGTTTCTTTTTATCTTTAATTAAACTTAGATGTAAAAATGTTAAACAATGAAAATTTTAATACCTAAAAGGAATTGCCTGGAATAAGATCAGCTGCTTTAGTATTGAGGAGAGAGATACTTCTGTTTTAAAATTTCACCCAAAACTGCAAAATGCACCTCTGGTTTGGAGCAGGTAAATCTCAGCATTAGGATTATGTTTTCCAGTGGAAATCTAAAAGCAAGTGCTGTAACTATGAGTAACTGATACATTTTCCTATTGGTTTAGCTAAAGCTTTGCTAGCATGATCAAGAAAGTTTCATTAAACATTGTAATTAACTCAAGACTCAGAAGGATTTGAGGATTTTCAGCATTAGTCTACCTCCCTATTCCTGTAGAAACAGCATCTTTTATTGTGCTAATTCTGTAAAATGTGGGAAGATATAATCCCTCAGAATTTTCTTCTTTGCTTATCATGAGTATTAACATGTTCTTTAGAATTATATGACTCCATTTCTCTTTCAGAGACATGTTGAAAGCAGGTAAGATTTAAGGCACTTCAGTGCTTATATAGATGGTTATACTGCAACAATTACATATTAGTAATACTAATTTGTATTATAGTAGCACCTGGAGACCCTTTCTAATGTTAGTGTGTTATTGTGCTAAGCATGGTGCTAACATACAAAAGATGGTTCTTCCCTTTAGGAGTCTGTAGTCTCAAAACGTAAGATTGACAAAGGCTAGAATAAATCAAGAAGTAGTTCACCATATTTCACAGATGGAAGACTGTAGCATAGAGAGGTTTAAGTCTGTTAGGTTTTGTGGGTTTTTTTGGTTGGTTGCTTGGTTGTTTTCCCTGACAAAGTTTTTTCACTATGACCTAAGGTGTAAATTTAAACTGAGATAGCTTAAACAATAACCAGTATAAAATCTCTGTGAAGAGTCGTAATAAAATAACTCGCTTATTTCAGATTAGTGGAAATCATTCAGGAACAGATTTACCTAAACCCAAATAAGCCATTCTTATTCCGACCACATAAGGTCCACACGATCTTTTGCATTAAGTTAAAATCCATTTTAATTATACAATTCCCATGAATGCATGCCTTAAATAAGTTGTAAGGAGTCTCATAAATAATCTGAAGGCACAGCTGTAATTTTGACCTGAGAAATCCTGCTGTTGGGTTTATTGTGTTTGTCAGAAGGCCTTTTTTTCTTTAAATATTCGCAGTTCAGTATCAAGATAACTTTTTTAATTTAAATCAAAACCTCTTCATCAGCTGGAACAAGGTGTCAAAAAAGACTGTCCAATGCACTATAGTCTGTCCATTGCTTAGCATCTTATGTGACATCTTTCCAGACTGTTATCTGAACTTCTAATTAATTTATTTCAATTTCTCATTAACTTTGTAGGGGTTAACTCAATAGGATTGACTTCAGTGGAATAACTGGCACAGTAAATGCTCATGCAACTTAAGTATGAATAAAAAATATATTAAAAGTCTGGTGTAAAACTTAGAACTGAGCACAATTCATAGCCTCTTTCTAAGGAGGATTGCAAATATTTTAATTTAAAGCTTTTTCTTCAATCCAGGCAGAAAAAAATACAATGCCCAGAACCGAAACAACCAACCAAAAAAGTCAGCACCAACAAAATCCTTCTGATGGATTAGAAATATCCAAGAAATTGTGTCAATTCCTTTTACTTTATGACACATTAATTTGTACAGCTGTAGTTGTCTCTTTCTTTAAATTAGGGACCAGCAGTCCTGTGAGAGATCTCAGTCTAGTGGAGCAGTCTCAGTCTAGTGGACCTCAGAAGTAGTAGAGCAAGTCTGCAGATGCTACAGTCCCAATGAGGCAGTGGGCCACAAAAGGGAAAAAAAAAAGCCTTTCAAATGGCATTAATGCAAAATGGATTTGATGTTGAGCCAAGGCAAAAATGACCAATTTTCTCAACTTGAAATTGACAAACATCATGAAAAGAAGATATTAATTGTACCTAATCTGTGTTTTCTATTAGAGAAAAAAATTAAGGGAAGAGTTCTAATGTTGCTGAAAGAACATTAATCATAAGATGCTGAACTTGTATCAGCTGCTAACTGGAAATGTGACATTTGATTTGAGGGCTAGTTTGTGTGAAATATGATCAAGATTTTGTAAGTGACTGCTGCTTTTACATGCCTCCAAACAGAAGGAGGCACTCTCTTCAGGATATTCTGATACTCTCAAGATATTTTCTATGAGATAAGCAGTAAATATTTTTAATATCTAGGTTAATATGTACAATCAAAAAAGTGAAACTTAAAGTCTTAAAAGTACATTGATAATTGTCTTTACCTCAGAGGCATTTAATATTTTTGATCTGGTTGTGTGGGGTTCAGAATTTGCATGTAACCTCACTAAAATTTACTTTCACTGGTACTTTCAAGTTACTGTTGTTGCTGTTTTAGGAAGAATATCTCTGATTTTCTTGTGGTATGGGTAGATGTCATCAATATCTGCATACAGACAAAACTGCAGAGACTTTAAAAACTTTTTTCTTTCTAAACAAATTAAGTTTAAAATTTGGACAAAAATACAAGACAATTACTTATTGTAGATCTCTTCATACTTTAAAAATGTGATACTTACACTGTCATAAGAAGATTCAATACAAGAGAGGCTCATAGTACAGTTGAAAGATATTTCGTTAAATCACCCAAAAGGAAGCTGCTCAGACTTCGGTAAACTAACCCCAGAATGGCTCAAAATTTGTCCATTACATGCAGTTATAATTTCAGTCCTTCCCCTGATAACTACTGCTTACCCATCGCTGGCTCTGTCTGAAGTGCCTTTCCTGATCTTTTTCACTTTCTTGTCCATTTGCACTAGTCTGGGCTCATGTATCCTTTTTTTCTGGGTATTTGTTCCCAGCTGGCTAAAAAGAAGAGGAAAGGCCAAAAAACCTTATTTCTCCCTAATTACTTTAGCTATTTTTTTTTTTTACAATTTCCAAAAAGTAAGGTGTATTCAGATACCAATCTTCTTTTTATTTACAGTTTCTTTATTGCATTCTGATTATCTCCTTGTTACACTACTTCTCAATCTGCCCATTTTCCATACTTGCTTTGTCTTCCTCTCATTTTTCCATGCTTTACATTCTAGTCTAAATGATTTTTCTCTTACATGAAATACATCCATATGAATTACTCCTGTATTTAGAGAACCCTTCTAACTTCTATTTCAGCAAGAATTCTAGTTATAACAAGTATTATGTTTCTGAATGTTTGAATGGCTGTGTTGTGATGAACTGCAAAAAAGTGTTTTAAAATAGGAAGAATGTGCTTTGGCTGATGTTTTATCTTGGTTGCAAATCACCATGTGTCATCCAAATGACTGATCTGTGCATTTGTGTGGTCAGGCAAAATGCACATGTAATTTAATAAGAGCTTCAAAGGAGTCTGCTTGAAGGATATAGACCCATTATATTAATAACAATGCTTACTGGAATAAGAGAAGTTCTGTATTTCTTTTGTCTGGTACATATATAGAGAGAAATTTAGAAAAATAAGAGAGAATTCATGGACAATAAAGTTTATCAACATATGCCAGATCTTTTTTATAAGACTTATTTGAAACTGCTAATGGATAGGAATTGTGCCTTCTTCCCAGAAAAGCTCTGGAGATTGCAGCAGTCACGTCTAAGTATTGTTTTGTGAAAATTACCTTATATCTCACAGGATTTGGGGGCTATGTAATGACGTGTGTCTGGGGGGAGTGCCTGTCTTTCTTCTTTTTCAACAAGGAAAAACATGCAAAGGACAAAGCAAGAAATGTCATCCCACTCAATAAAACTTTATTGACTTTGAGACCTTTGTGTGTACAGTGCAACCAACAGACAGAGCCAACAAAGTGTGCCAATGCTTTATCTCCCTGCTAAGCTCATCCAGGGTGTCTGATGAAGTACTCTCAACATGAAAGAACAGGGAATACAACAATGAACTGCTTCCACCCTTTAAGTTTTGCAAATCCCTTGCCATGAGACTGTGGAAACTGCAAAGAGAAATCACCTCTTCCCCTTCCCTTCCTTTTTTTTTTTCAGTGCAAGACATTTTCATTTCCCTGTGGAAAAGAGGGGTAGTTTTATATTTGGATGCAGTGTGAAGTATTTTACTGATTTTGAAATTAAAAGCTTCTGTGTTGGCAAGTCTAGAAAACTATACATCTGTACTTCATTAAAAATAGCGTAAACTCACTGAATTAAAGATGTAATTGTCCTAAAATGCCCTATAAATATTTCTTCGCAAACATGCATATAAATGGTTCCAGGTATAGGATGAAAGATAGCATTGCTGCTTAATCTTGGCAGTCAGCATTAGAATAATGTACAGCTCAATAGCACATCAACATTTTCAAATACTATGATTTCCATTTCTTGTCATTAAAAAAAATGCAACAACAAAAAACCCCATAAAAACATATAACAAGGGAAGATGAGGTGCAGAAAGAGTGTTAGTTAATTTATCAACCACCTGAAATTCTAAGTGGAACTGTTAAACTTTTAGAAACATAAATCACATCCGTCAGACTTTAGTAAATCTCTGCAAACATTTGCTTTCCTTTAAGCTTCAATTTCAGTTTAAGAAATGTTTCTAATGGTGATCATCTCTTTGATAGATGATGCAGGGCATGATTTGTAAATACATTTTGCAGTGATCCGAATGTTTATACTTGAGATATTGCAGCATGGATAAAAGAAAAGTGAGGTAGAGCAGAGAGCAACAATATTACCTGTATTGTCTGTCAAAGTCGTTATCATTTAGCACTGGTGCTTGCACTCTTCTTCCACCATGGCCCTCTGGCAGTTGCTGTTCATAACACAACTCTAGCTGAAAAGATTGATACCAACTTTCATTTAAATAAAATAACTTTTTTTCTGAAAAATGTTTGGAACATACTTAATCATGAAAGGGGAAACATCGCAACATCTCAACATTTTCAACATGCTCACGATGTTGAAAAATGGGCCGTGTTGTGCAAAACCTATATGAAAGTTCTTTATGATTTTCTTTCCTCAGTTGGAGCACATACAGAAGCTAGAGTTGCATATCAGGAATTAAAATCACATTTTTAAGCATTATTTTAGCTTGTGGTCCAAAAGAATTCAGAGTTTTATTAATTTTTTTCTGTGAAATAAATCTGCCTGAAAATAAAAGTCAAGTGGAAAGTAGTGAGGCAGCAATGCAGATGTTCCATGTTATCTTTTCTATCAGTAAATACTGTTTATATATTCTGTTGTGTTGACTGAATAATATTATTGGCAAAATATTTACTTTTAATAACTTAAAAGAACGAAATTTCCATTAGAGGATGTGTACACATATGCAGGCACATCACAAGAAGAGCCAGAGGCCACAAATGCATTGCAAAGAGCAAGTTTTATGTTAGTTACCTCTCCACTGGGGAATCTCCGAAGTCGCACCTGAGCTCCCAGGCAGAGGTGACACAAGCGGGGACGCAGGCGCTGGTGAGTTCAGCCCTGCTGGAAGATCACTGGGCCTGCTGAGCTCGCCTGGATTTCAAGGCTTCAGGCAGGCGCAGCCTCCCGCTCTTTCTCACAACGAAGCAGGAATCTCAGACATAGTGATAAGGTGCCCGGAGTTTCTCACAGGCCTATGTTATCTAACACAGAGGTTCTACTCATCAAGCACACAAGGTCAGTAAAACAATTAGTGTGATGTATGTGCTTTTTCTACAAACAGGTGCAAGTCACTTTGAGCGTATTTACATTTAACTAACCTCCTCGCCAAATCTTCCGCTACGTTCCCATACAGAGGGAGAGAACTAATAAAGATGTAAGTAGTAAGATTATAAAAACCACAGGAAAAGCTGGAATATACAACTAAATTTCCAGCAGATGGAGCTTCTTACCTCTAAAATGTTTCTTTTTATCAGATTGAATTTAAGGTGGCTGTTAAGATGAGGTACAAAACTAAATAGAAAAATTCCAGCAAAGATTGTATCAAAGCCAACTAAGGCAGTGGCATGATTAAATGGTTAAACTGTTTTTAAAAACACTTGTTACCTGCTGTCCTTCCCTTAGTAAGGCAGCTAATAATGCAAAAATGAGTGCATTTGATAAGGAAGTAGTAGACAAACTTACATTAATATAGTTTCTCCGGTGTTTTCTCTTTCTTTCTTTCTTTCTTTCTTTCTTTCTTTCTTTCTTTCTTTCTTTCTTTCTTTCTTTCTTTCTTTCTTTCTTTCTTTCTTTCTTTCTTTCTTTCTTTCTTTCTTTCTTTCTTTCTTTCTTTCTTTCTTTCTTTCTTTCTTTTTCTCTCTTTCTCTCTTTCTCTCTTCCTTTCTTTCTCTCTTTCTCTCTTTCTCTCTTTCTCTCTTTCTCTCTCTCTCTCTTTCTCTCTCTCTCTCTTTCTCTCTTTCTTTCTTTCTTTCTTTCTTTCTTTTTCTCTCTTTCTCTCTTTCTTTCTTTCTTTCTTTCTTTCTTTCTTTCTTTCTTTCTTTCTTTCTTTCTTTCTTTCTTTCTTTCTTTCTTTCTTTCTTTCTTTCTTTCTTTCTTTCTTTCTTTCTTTCTTTCTTTCTTTCTTTCTTTCTTCCCCCCCTCCTTGTTGTTTTCTGTTTGCTTTGTTTCAGTTTGATTTTTTGTGTTTGTTCATTTTGGTTTAGTTTGCTTTGTTTTGGTATTGTTTCTTGGTGTTTGTTTGTTTGTTTGTTTAATATCTAGATTTGTACATTTAGAGGACAAGCAGTAATTCTTATTCATTTCTGCGGATTTTAGTACCAGAGCACACCAAGTCATATTTTTTGAGATTTCAGAAAGACGTAATGAATACTGAGTTGAATAGAAGTTAGAGAAATGTTTTCAGAGACTCTGCATGGAATTAATTACCATTGATTTCTGGTGAGAAGATATTAAGGAGAGAAAAGAGGCTATGCCAATGAAATTTTTATAAAATATTATTTGAAATTAACAGGAAAATTTGAGACAACTTGAGATTAGGCTAATCTGTCCATATTACTACTGTTGTATGGTATTTGAACTAGGCTTTCATTTTAACAAAGGATGACATTTACCCTGTTTGTTACATATAGCCTATTTTTCCAGAAATCTTGAAGAGTGGTGTTATGGTAGAAAGCTTGCTTAGAGGAGAAATAAATATTTTTGGAAAGATGGGTTTGTCAAACCAAGGGAAGGTAGTTGCTGCACTTTCTTATTTATATTCTAGGGTGCATTCAATCATTTTCTCTGCAGTATTTTGGATTAAGCTTCTGATGCTTGAAAAGATATCTAAACCTCAGCTTGTATTAACAGAATTCCACCTGGGGTATGCACAAGACTAAAGACCGTGTATTGAGTGTCTGTGTCATTCAGACCTAGATATTGTTAGGTATTAAAGACCTTTTAAGCAATAACAGAGTTTATTAAGAGTGACAAGAACTCAGTGGACTGTGGCTGTGATCTGTGAAAAGTAAAGGTTGGGTTTGATTTTGGTAGTGATTGATTCGCAAGTAATTTAAAAAGAAAAAAACAGTGAAAAATAGTATGGGTTATGTTGCTGTTGTAAGTGATTTTGCATTAATATTACAGAAGTATCTATGAAATCTGATACTTTTGGAATAGCACTATATACAATTCGAGGTCTAATTGTATTAAATCCTGAGTACCTTAGGATTTCTGCATATACTAACCAAGGTTTCATTCTGTCTTACTTAGCATGATAAAAGTCACAGGGCAGATCCTGAGACCCTATTAACAACCCAGCTCTGCACTGGAAAACTGGAGAGATGCAGGAAGTATTAATGTGGTTGTAGTGTGCTTTTGAATCTTGTGAAACAGAGCAGATTCAGTCCAATTCAGACTAGCAAAGTGACTTTCAGACTGTCTGTGTCTATCGGCTAGACATCTAGATGTGTCCTAACCATTTCTGGATTTTGAGCCATTTATTGGATATTTACAGGCTGGAAGCCCAAGAGAAGCTGTGAGACATCCCATTTGGTGATGGGATGACTTAGGAATTATTTCGGTAAATAATGACAAATGATCTCAGACTTTGCCCCCTTCTTCCGAGTTTCTTGTGAAGATGTTCATGCCCTTGAAAGCACAGAGTGGTTTCTCTCAGGAGCACAAAACCAGTACAGAATTAAAAAATGTATTAAAAATGCAGATTTTCTTTAGGACTCCATTTCATTAACATACTTCTCTTTGCATTAATTCACATCTGATCATTACTGCCTTTAATGTTCCCTTTTGGACACCTAAATCCTCCCTCAAGAAACAGGAATTCCTCTGGACACTCAAAGCCACCTCTTCCTTCCCAGAAAACCATTCTTGCTTTCTGTAGGGAAAACTGTTGCTTTTCTCTGTCTTTTCCTTTCCTCTTCTTATTCTTTGCTTTCTCCATAGACAATTGTTGTTGTATTGATGGAAAACCTATGTTTCAATAGATTCTCATGAGGCAGACTAGCACCTTCAGGAAATCCCCTGTGGGTTTCTGTTTTCTGTGTGAGACCAGGCAAATGTAGAGGGAAGTTGGGCTTGCTGAACTCCCTCCACAGAGGAGTCAAGGAGAAAATGCTGCAAAGAGTCTTCCTTGTTCTGGTGCTGTTGGATGTGGCAGTAATGGGACAGAGTGGACAGCATAGGGATTAGGTTCAGCAAAGAAAGGACGACTGAATGGAACACTGAAGGGAGTCTCTTGAGGTCAGCGACAGAGGTACAGATGTTCTTACCAAGCAGACGTGAGACCTCTCCTCTCTAATTTCTGTTCCTTCGTGGCCCTTTATATCAGTGTTGGCAGAAATCGACAGATAAGTGGCTTTGAAGTTTGCAGAGAAAGATGCAGGCTAGAAAGAAAAGAGAGCTGGACTTGTCAGTTGGAACTGGAAATACTGTACAAGCTTTCAGGGGTCCCTGAGGCCTCTGCTTTCAAATCAAAGAAAGAACAACTCTACGTGAAAGAATAGGGGCCTGTTGTACTCCGGAGTGGGAGAATGGGCTCCTAAGGCCCTGCTGAATGAAAGGGAAAATGAAAAGGAGGGAACACCGCTCAGAAACATTAATTTGTGTGCTATGGAGTTCAGTTGTCTCCTACCAGTTCAGAGTAGGAGATTGTAACATGACATCATGGAGGTTAAGGTGAGACCAGAGGGCAAACTGCACAGTCATAGGCATAAAAGTGTCTCTGTAAATGCTTTGCTCAGGACCCTCCAACACTGGATTCTCAATGGTGGTGATGGCAGGAGAGTGGCTATTCATGCCATACTGCTGAATGAGGTAGAATGCTTTCCAGAATTCTCTTAATGTGCATTGAAGGAGAGAGGATATGCAAAGCAGATGATGTTAATAAATGTCCCTTTTGCAAAAAGCATGGCAAGATGTAAGGGATAGATAAGAAAGAGAGATGGGTGCTAAAGGAACCCTTTATTCATATTATTAACTCATAAAATAGCAGAAATGTAATTGCTTACAAAGCATGTGATGTTCTTATTGTTCACATTCTAAATTTCATAAATCTTCTTTGTTACCTGGTTCAACATGATATGCATAAAATGCTCTAGATGTTTTGAAAATAATACAGCAAATGGCACAACAGAAAATCTAACCCCAATTGTGCATGTACTGTAGACAATCTCGTTTTATTACCAACATCTGAAAAAGAAAATGCAGAAATGGGTCAGCAACCGATTTAAATGACTTTACAGCACACTCAATGGTGTACTTAGATGAAAGAAATGCAATTAACCTGACTGCTAAAGTTAACTACAGAAGCACATTTCTTACATGACAGGACTCTGCACATTAGAGCTGTAGAGATGTATTTTAGTGATGCAGTAACATTAGATAACTTTCATCTTATGGAGTGGACCTACACTTTGTTTGTTTTGGTTTGGTTTTTGGAAACCAGCAAGTAAAATACCTAATTATTTCTTAGGATGGCTGATATTTAACTGAAAGCAACCCACAGAAAAACAGGCTTGTGAAGCTATAAAGAGATCAGAACAATGCAGACATGGTAGTTAAGGTTTAGTGCAAAAACAGTTCAAAGAAAGTAGGGTTGTAATTTAAAATAACATCTCATTAGTTGGTTTAATTACTCACTGCCAGCTATAATTGATTTTTAAGGCTAGAAACAGAAACACATAGCACTCAGGAAAAGTAAAGTATTTCTACCTCTGGTAAGTTGGACGCAAGATGAAGGTTCCCTTGGCAGAACATAAGATTCTCATTAGGTTTCTTAGCTACTTTGAATTATCCTGATTATTCTGTATCTGAAAATGAAGTCAAATAGCTACAATATTGATTGTATCATTCTATAGCACTTCTTCAACTTCTCTTTATTAGTAGCAAAAATAATGTAAAAGTAACTATTCTTAAGATTCTTATTTAGATAAGCAATTTACTCAGTGTTGTTTTGATGCATAATATGCTTCTTTGTCTCCTCACAAACATTCTGATGGAGGGTTGTCATCAATCCTCTGTCATGTGGTAGCATGTATATATAGCTGTCAGAGACCATGGAACATAGCTTGCTGCTTGGTAATGCAGAACAGAAAGACCATCCCAGTTCCCCAAAATAAGATGAGCTATCCACCTAGAAAATTAATAATAATGAGAAAACTAGTTACTTTTGAGGTTTATTGTTCCAATATGAAATCTATTTTAAATCTTGAATTTCGGCTAGGGACTACAAGTCACTGTCTATGAGAGTAGGGAATCATATGGCTTCTCTAGGCAAAACTACTCTGTGGAAGAACTCAACCCTCCTCTCTACAGGTTTAGACTGGTCCAGTCACACTCTGAGATGGTCTGTTGTGTTTGGGTCTGTCAAGACATGGCATGGTGATACACTATTACCTGAGTACTGTGGCGGTTCGGAGCATTAGCAGAAGTAATCTTGGGAATCCTGGGAATTTTAAAGCTAATAAGGAGGATTTCAGATTTTTTTTTTCTTTTTTAGAGGACTTCAGTTCGAATGTTTAGTTATTTTCTGATGTGAAAGTAAATAGCGTTTGATTTAAAAATACAGAGCGTAAGCCGAAACTGAAACTACAAAGGGACCAGTGGAAGACAGAAATAAAGAATCTTGTTGGCTACCTGTTCTCTCCTTCTCCAGAAGTCACTAAAACATATTTGAATAAAGCCTTTTTTCTTCTAAATGGAGCACATAAATGGATATTTCTTCTGTTAATTCTGTCATATATTTGTCGGTGCTACTTTTAAATAATATTCATCTCTAGACAAAGCAATAACAGCAAGAATACTTCGAGTCAAAGCTGTTAGAAGTTACTTTATTTATATAGTGAGATATTGGGTTTAAATGCTTGATTTTTCAAGTGGTGGGAATGCAGAAGCTTTCATACAGTCCTAGGTATCAAATAAACTTTTCTGAATTGCCATCATGATATATGAACTCAGTACATCATTTAAAGATAACTGTGATTGTGCCTTAAGTAACAACTTTCCTATTACACATAGGTATATGCTGGAGTTTCTGCTTCTTTACCCTCAGATTTCTCTGCTTCTGTGTTAGTTTTAGAGATGACTGATTAAAAAAACACTGGGGTGGGGGGAAAGTGAACAAATTTTCCATCACTTTACTAAGAAAGTGTCTGGCATTTAGGTCTGACATACAACATGTTAAGTTTGTTTCTAAATAGGATTTTTAAACTAATTTATTTTTCCTTGGTCAAGAATTCCATAACACCTTGAAACAATTGTTCTCCTTTCAAATGAAATCTTAGACATTCTTTTCATTCCAGGTGCTGTATCTTTCATAATAATAAATATTATAAGATAACATGTGAAACCACAAAAATGAATGTAACAGTCAAATATAACAAAACCCTTGGAAAGCAGGGTTTTGATTAATATCTAAAGTAGTGTAAAGGGTGGTAAGAATGTTCTTGTCAAACATATTTGAGTTAAACCTAGACTAGCTTTTAAAAATTAATATGAAGTAGATGTCATTTGTCTGAGTCAAAATTTTCCCTGTGTGCTTTGTAAAACAACATCAAAAATCATGGTTTTGTTTAATGTTTAATATTGTGCACATTTTTTTCAAAATAGAAAGTATTAGAAATTAAGGATACCAGAATCTGAGAATCTACCTTTCCTAAAAATTTCTGAGTGTTCACTGGTTTTAAGATTGAAATCTCTAGCTGATTTGAAACTACTCTTTTCAATAATCTGTCTTTTTGCACATTCTAACAAGCATTAAGTGCAACAAATGCTTAGTGGAGAAGCTTAGTCTAGAGTCAAATTTTAATGGATGAAACATTTTTCAGGAGCAGTCTCGATAATTTAATTTGTTCTTCCCTCGGCCCTCGAATTTGAAAATTTTGAGGCCAAGGTATTTTCTTATATCTGTGGTGTGAAGATGGGATCATTGGCTATTTTGATTAATGCTTTGCTGAGTCATTCTTGGCTGGTAACTGTAGTGATGGGGCCAGTTAAATATAGATTATGTATATAATTATTAACAGACCTGCCTATATATGGTAGTAGGTGCTTTAAAATGTAGTATATATATCAAAGTAAGGCAATAGGATAATAGAGCACTTTGTTAAAATTACGTTTATGTTTCAAATAATTGAAAACAAAAATACAAATATTATTAAGTTGTATTTGTAATTTAGATGCACTTACAATTTGAATATAATCTTCACAGCATGTTTCTCTGAAACAAAAGAGAAAATAAAAGAAAGAAACAAAAAGGAGACTGATTATAGTTGCTTCCTTGCAGCTTTTAGATGGTCTGAGGCAGCCTTTAGCTTCTCTGAGATAGCTTTATAACCAATCATGGTACCTCCTCATTTCAGAATTAATGAGCCAAAAAGATGAAAGTTGCTTCAATTCTTGTTCTTCTGCTTCCACCACTGCAATTGTTCTTGTTCTTCCAGTGTTCCAAAGGGCTGAATTAAAATGTAGATTTGACTGCTGAATTCTCAAAGCAATATTCATATGACAGCTGATTGCATTCTTACTAATGGAAGCCCTTTACATAGTTGCTTGTGTGTGTGAATTATGTGGAAAAGCAATGAAAAAAATGGGTTACAAACAGATTCACAGAATCACAGAATATTAGGGATTGGAAAGGACCTCAAAAGATCACCTAGTCCAATCCCCCTGCCGGAGCAGGAACACCTAGATGAGGATACACAGGAAGGCGTCCAGGCAGGTTTTGAATATCTCCAGAGAAGGAGACTCCACAACCTCCCTGGGCAGCCTGTTCCAGTGTTCCGTCACCCTCACTGAGAAGAAGTTTCTTCTCAAATTTAAGTGGAACCTCTTGTGTTCCAGTTTGAACCCATTACCCCTTGTCTTACTGTTGGTTGTCACCGAGAAGAGCCTGGCTCCATCCTCGTGACACTCACCCTTTATACATTTATAAACAGTAATGAGGTCTCCCCTCAGTCTCCTCTTCTCCAAGCTAAAGAGACCCAGCTCCCTCAGCCTTTCCTCATAAGGGAGATGCTCCACTCCCTTAATCATCTTCGTGGCCCTGCGCTGGACTCTCTCCAGCAGTTCCCTGTCCTTCTTGAACTGAGGGGCCCAGAACTGGACACAATATTCCAGGTGTGGTCTCACCAGGGCAGAGTAGAGGGGAAGCAGAACCTCTCTCGACCTACTAACCACACCCCTTCTAATACACCCCAGGATGCCATTGGCCCTCTTGGCCACAAGGGCACAGTGCTGGCTCATGGTCATCCTGCTGTCCACCAGGACCCCCAGGTCCCTTTTCCCTACACTGCTCTCTAATAGGTCATTCCCCAACTTATACTGGAACCTGGGGTTGTTCCTGCCCAGATGTAAGACTCTACACTTGCCCTTGTTCTATTTAATTAAATTTTTCCCTGCCCAACTCTCCAGCCTGTCCAGATCTCGTTGGATGGCAGCACAGCCTTCTGGCATGTCAGCCACTCCTCCCAGCTTGGTGTCATCAGCAAACTTGCTGAGAGTACACTCAATTCCCTCATCCAAGTCGCTAATGAATATATTGAATAATACTGGTCCCAGTACTGACCCTTGAGGCACCCCACTAAATACAGGCCTCCAACCAGACTCCGCCCCATTGACCACGACTCTCTGGCTTCTTTCCTTCAGCCAGTTTGCAGTCCACCTCACTACCTGATCGTCCAGTCCACACTTCCTCAGTTTAGCCATGAGGATGCTGTGGGAGATGGTGTCAAATGCTTTACTGAAGTCAAGGTAGACCACATCCACTGCTCTGCCATCATCAATCCACCTTGTTGTCTTGTATGTCTTCATAAAAGGCTATGAGGTTGGTCAAGCACGACTTCCCCTTGGTGAAGCCCTGTTGACTGCTCCTGATGACCCTCTTATCCTTGATACATCTTAAGATGGCACCAAGGATAAGGTGTTCCATCACCTTTCCAGGGATGGAGGTGAGGCTGACCGGTCTATAGTTGCCCGGGTCCTCCTTCTTGCCCTTTTTGAAGACCGGAGTGACATTTGCTTTCCTCCAGTCCTCAGGCACCTCTCCCGTTTCCCAAGAACTCAAATCTTAAAGGTTACCTTCAAAGAAACCTACATATATATATGTATGTACATAATATTTTAACATAAAATATGCACACTGTAGTGAGCAAGATACTAGATAACATTCCTGCTTCAAGAAAAGCTTATCAATTAAGATGTTTAAAAGGTGTATTACTCCTTTACCTTATAGGTGTCCTTATAGGTAATTTTAGGCAAAATACCTACCAGGGTATAAGTTAATAGTTCAAGTGACCCCTGGTGTGGTGCTTGGAATATTAGAAGTTAGAAATGTAGAAACAAAATAAAACAGAACACAATGCATTTGAAGTCCCTGAGAGGAAAACAATGTTGAGTGAAGTGTGAAGAGACAATTTCTTCCTTATCTATTATTCTTCACTCCTGTTAATGACAGAATATACGTTGTGACCTATATCTGTCTTGGATGTCAATATCATTCTACCTCAATTTTTTTTTTTTTTTTGCACTCTGTCAGCCCAAATGGCACAATTATGCAGAACTGAAAGAATGACAGTAATTGGCCTGCAACCTTAGAGATTGTTTTAAGGTGGTACTAGAAACAGAAGTAGTGATGTTTGGCATTTACACTTTGTGGTTTAAGCTGGCAGGCAGATAAACATCACAGTGCCATTTGCTCACTCCCCGCCCAGCAGTGGAATGGAGAGAGAACTGAGAAAGGAAAAAAAAAAAAAAAAAGGTAAAACTTGTAGATTGAGACAAAGGCATTTTAATAGGACAACTTCCCATGCAGTCTCAGCCTCTTCACTGGCAGGACAGTACGAGAAGCTGAAAAGTCCTTGATTTAGTGTAAGAGCTGCTCAGCAGCAGCTAAAACATCACTGTGTTAACAACATTATTCTCATCCTAAATCCAAAACACAGGATGATACCAGTTACTAGGAAGGAAATTAACTCTATCCCATCTGAAACCAGGACAGCACAATAGTCTATTTTTATCCAAACTCTGATCTTCTACATTTTCTACAAACAAGGCATATGACTTTGCTGCTGGATATGCATTATCCCCTAAACATAAGATTTCATTTGAGACCTCTCTCACAACTAAAATTAAGCATTACTCGAGAGATTTAAGCCACCCTAAGCAGAAGAGCTGATTGAGAATGATATTTTTAATTTTGAAAGTTGTAAAGAAATTTTATGAAGGAGTTTCGAAGCAGGACCCAAGTTTGAAAACAGACCAAAGACCCAATACTTATTTCTTCAAACCACTTTTTACCTTCCAGCTTCACATTCATATAATTCCCTCTACCTTCTGAGCAGCAACAACCCAAAATAAATGATAAAGGTAAAGAGATTTCCCAGCTGCACCCTATGGAAGAAATTTAGGCAAAAAATTGATTTTACTTCATTTTGAAACTAAAATAATCAGAAGCAAACAAAATTAGATATCAAGGAGAAAGGAGAAGACCTGACAGAAGTTGCAGTATTGTTTGCAGCATCCGTTTAAATTATTCCTTCTACTCCACCTCCCCCCCCACACCCCCAATTAAATATATAGTTGTTCTACTTCTACAGGAGAGCAACTCTGATTTTTTTTTTCCTTCTTTCCTCCCCCTCTCCTCCCAAGCCCCCTAGTAAACTGTTACTGTGTTGCTTGGTTCTCTAAGTGACCTGGGCAGCTTTCTAGATAAATATATGCTGTGTCTTAAATGGAACTTTTGCTTTGGGGTTAAAAATAAATGGCAAATCCATGTGAACCACTTAAGTCTCATTATATTGGCTACAATGACACATTGTACTGTTCATTTGGGGTAAGTTTTCCTGACATGGATAACCAACCTAATTTATTTTCTGACTTTGGTGAAATTTTCTTGAAGTATTCTTGTTACTTTTTGTGCATCTCAAGATGATCATAAAAGAAGAATTATGAAGCATAACGCATAAAGGTGCTATGACTTTTGTAGGATTAAGAGACGTTTGCTTATATGCATGACTGTGTGCTTTGCCTCTCATTGAGTATAAAAATAAGCACCTCATGAGACAGCAAATGTATTATGATTTTTTTTTTCTGACTGCCTTAAAGAAACATAAGAAGTCAATTTGCATTTTGAAATCTACTGAGAGGAACAATGGATTGTTAAGTTCTTCTTAATTCCACCTGGTGGAGCGTATAGAGGGGTCCCCTGTGATATCATATAGTGACACTTTCATTATCTTAAAATATTTCTGTATGCAGACAAAACTATTCCTGTAATATTACTGTCCCACTGTGTATTGTGTACATGGAAGACTGATTTGCATTGTTATCCTTGGGTCTTTATGGTTCGCTAAGGGTTGATGAAGTCACGTGCATGCACTGTGGACCTTAGTGAGCCATATTATTGCTTTGATATTATTTAGTGTATGAAAGTGTAAGGATAATAAGATAGCAGCTTTTGTATTCCATAACTTTCCACATATTTATGATAGAACTGTAGTGTGGCACAACAAGTAAAAGAGCTTTCATGTTCACATTTTAAAATAAGTGATTAAGGTAAGAATTTAAATTAACTCAAATAATTACTATATGTTAACTACCAGTAAATTATACAAGCAGCAGTACAACATTACATGCTTTTCAATGTAGTTTTATACATAAAACTGTAGTTACAGGTTCTGCTTAAAACATCTAATATAAAACTTACGTAATATAGAGATAACAATTCTATTTATTTCTATTTCCTATTGATGTCACTTGCAAAGCAAAAAACAAAACAAAAAAACCTGCATGTATATTGCATATTTTCCATACATTTATACTGTAGATTAAGAATGATTTTTTCTAGAAGTAATTTGTTTGTACTAGTGTTGTCTGTGATGCAGCATTGGGATATACCAAACAAAATCTTGAAAACCTGTCTTTCTGGTAAAATGAGCAAGCCTGGACCCAGTGGGACTGTTAAATCAAAAAAAAAAAAAAAAAAAACCCATGTATTTGACCTTTTTCTTTTATTTCTTTCTCTTCCCCAAGAAGAAGCATGGACATCAACATGCCTTTTAAACCTAATTCTTATTTGTTTCAAAGTGTATTTTCAGAGAGTAATTACACATCTAAATATCTTTGTTTGCTTTGTTTCTGGTTCTTGTTTCTTGGTGTGACTGCAGCTCTACGTTGAAACATAATATTCCAGTGATTTTTGCTATTGACTTCACTGGCAATGATCCCATAAATAAAGCTGATCATTTTTGGATTCATTCTTGTCCTTGTGAAAAGTTTCAAAATGTAGTAATGTTTTCTGTGATTCCATTCTAAAACAAATGAAGTAGGAAAGCAGTTCTTTTTTACTTCAGTCTCTCAGACATAGCAAAAAAAATATTTAATGCTTCAAACCAAACCAAACCAACCAACCAACCAAAAACCAAACCATCACAAACAGAGGAGAACCAAAGCCTCAGAACTAAGCCTCAAACATAATTGTTTAATTCTCAAATTATTTTTTAAAAAAGTATTAACATCTTAAATGTGATACATTAGGATGCCTTGTAAAATTGGCCTGCATTTTCCTGGAATATTATACCAACTCTAAAGTTCAATAACTAGAAAGGATTATTCTTTTTTCTTGTCTCCTTACTCAGTGTTCTATTAAAATTATTTCTCTTTAATGGAGTTCTTCCAAAAACTTCAGATTGTCTTGCATTCTGTTTCCACATCGTTTGATCTTTCAAGTCTTCAGCTAGCTTTTTTTTAACACACTGATGACTGAGTTAATGACTTTATTTCTTTTTTGTCCAATGTACTTGGGTTTTGCATTTGTTACTAATTAGAAATCAAATGAATCTCATTAAAGGGTCTTGTAACCTTTTTCTACAATGAGAAAGGGCCAAGATTTCTCATCTGAAAAACTATACAACTGTCAGCACCTAATGGGTTTGTCAATGTTATTAGGAGTAAATAATAAACATAGAAAATGACTTGACATGAACTTTTGAAAAGGATCTGCAATGAACTTCACAACACAGATCAATATATTTCCAAGAGACTGACTATTTATTGAAGGCACTAAAAGCTTTAGTGAAAGAAGGAGAACATTTTCCTGTTCAATTAGCCTAGATCCCTTTCCAAAATGTGAAATGGAAAAATGATACAAGATACACAGCACGAAAAAAGTGTTATATATTTAGGTAAAGTGTGTTTTTATCTTCTCTTGCTTAGATAGTAAAGAATGTAGGGCAAATCAATTATATTATAAAAAGCTATTTCATATGTTTTGCTTGTATCATTTTAACCTGTGGTCTTTGCATGTCATTCAGCTTGTATTTCTAATTTCTGAAGAGATTGCCTCCTCTTCTATATCATGATATAATCTTTATTTTATTCAGATATTTTCACACATTAGAATATAGTGTAGGAAATGGATGCATATTCACTCACGTAGTAATAAGTTTTGCAAATAGTAAAATAATTGAAGTTCCTTTACCTCTCTCTAACATATACCTTGATAGCTTCAAGCAGTCTATCTTTCTAAAGGTACTAGGAACAGCTCTTCAGTTTTCAGAGCTGGTTAACACATCCAGAACTTTTGGCAAAATCTGGGTCACAGTTTCAGTGGGGTATTGGAGGTAGCTTTTTAAATACTTTTCTTCCTATTGTCCTTGATCAAAGAATGGATGACTGCAGACTTGGCTCTCAGTATACAGAAAAAAACATTATGATTTTCTGTATGTTGTTTTGAAGATTTAAAGTGTTATGTAATTGGTAAGACTAAATTATTAAGATCATACACGCTTTAAAGGAAATCAACTACAAAGAAACATCAAAGAAAAACTCTGGTGTTCTTTATATATTACAGGATGACTTAGTCTTTTTTGAAAAACTGTACACATACAGCATATGTGATATATAAATCATACACACATATATCTAATTAAAACTATAGCAATTTCCTATAAGCAAGACAAAACAAGGCTGCTTTATTAGAAAAGTGTTTCAGTTGTTTACAAGACTGCCAAAATTTAATTGTTTGGGAGGAATTTGAAGGTTGATTTTCTTCCTCAGGCTAGATTTTTGGAGAGTTTCAACAAAATGATCAAAAGGTTTCTTCTAATTAGTTTGCAGAAATTACATTGTTTTTCATCTGAAAGAAGACCAAGAATGTTCTGTTCCATTTTAAATAAATGCATACAGCTTTGTGGCATGGACCTGAGGATCAGCAAGCTGTCTTGTTTAGGAGTAAGGGGTCAATTCTGCGGTTCTATGAAATCTATACTTAAGTCGCTACCTCTGAAAACTTCACTTTGTATATGGCCAGTAGTGGCCTGTGTGTACTATGTGTAGGTCCTATAGATACTCTGTACAGAGATAAGCTTGAGAATGACCCACACCTACAAATGAGAACAAAACAAAATTTGCAAAGCAACTGCTCTCCTCAGGAAATTGTTAGCATGGAATGGGGTATGCAAGTGGCCACAATGGTGCTGAAGTAGGAAACAGAAGGTTTTTCTTTGTTCTTGGTCTTTCCTTCAGTGGTATTTGACTAAGAGAAGAGAGGATTTAGATATGAATGATGAAGAGACTGAAGAGGTTCAGTCTCACATTGGTGGAGGAGCTACCCAGGCAGTCTGTGACATCTGGACACAGCAGATGGAGGCTGAAAAAGCTGTTGAGGATGAGACAAACCTGGATATGTTGTAAAGACAAGTACTTCACAAAAGATGCTGAACTGTGCCTTGGAAAAGAAGGATGGACAAAGATGTACATATAAGTAATGATGAAAAATGTTAATTGTGACATTGTCAAACATTTCCACGCTTTATGTACAACCTTGTTGGGTTTCCTTTCTGTGTTTGTTTACCATAGGGTACCTCACTACATTTTAAAGGATGAAAAAAATATAAGTTCAGAGAAAGTTTTCTAGTTAAAATTCAATACGTACTTCTATACATATCAGTAGGCTTTGGCTCAGAAATATTTTCACTAGAGTCAAAAGAGTACAGCAACAAATTTGCACAAATTTGGAAAGACAACCTGATTCATTGCATTTGTGGTTAAATCTTGAACAGTGAAAGCAAATTAGTCCTCTTGGCATTTGTATCTTTTGAGAATGTTACTATGCAATGACCTGTGCAGAGCAAACTCTATACATAGGAAAATTCAAACATAGGCAAAATAGTATACATAAAGGTAATCCTATGTATAGGATGATGTAATCCTGGCAGAGTGAGGAAACAGAGGAACGAAAACACCTCACTGAGCTCTTAATACAGGAACAAATAACAATAGTAATGTTGTCTAAAACATGAAATTATTTTGTGTTTACTAAAAGAAAATTAAATTAATCAATCATGATTAAATGCACCCTTGTTTTCCTTAAAATGTTGCACATATGATACAATACAGAGAAGATATCAAAATTGTAAATGGAATTTTTTGAAACATAAAATAATTTTCAGATATACACAATCTTGCTGAATTCATATTCTTCTGTCATATTACCCTGATTAATGGAGTGCTTTCCCAGTTCACGTTTGAAGCAAGGAGAGAATGCTTAGATTACAAACTATTATATGCTAATATTTAAAAAAGAGAAGGAAAATATTCAATCCTCCATCATTTATAAATTTTGTTTGCATTAATGACTAATCATTTATAGAAAGTGAGATTTTGAGGATTTCCACTATTGTTTGAGGTTTTACGAGTATCATGTGATTTTAAACCAGTGCCCTTATTAAATTTCAGGAGTTTAGATTTTTTAAAACATATATTCAGATTGTTGATCTCGTAGTTCATTCAGTATTGTTTTTTTCCAAGCATTTTCAAACTGTAAAGGTTTCTTCAAGCCTAATTCTGAATGAAACAGAAGGACAAATAATATCTGATGTGGGTGACAGTCACAACTGATCAGAAAGTTCAAATGTTGAGCATGTAATATTTTTGGTGACCTCCTAATTTAACTAAATACTAAAAAAAAATGCAGTTCACTTCAAAAAATATATAGTATTAACAAAAAAAAAAGAAATCACATTGAAGCAGGGAAAATATTTTCTGATATCAACAGCTCAATCCTTAAAAACAGGACATCCCAAAAAGAGAATATTAGTATGATGGTGAGAAAAGAAGCTTGGTTTAGACATGGGAAAGCTAGTTGAAATGAATTGGAGGGAATTATCTCTTAATTATTTGTTTTATATTTTCTTTTAGGAATTAGTGTGAAGCAAGACTTTATTAAGCTGTGTTTTGTATTCAAAAGTGGGCGCATTTTCCAGGATTTAGAGGTTTACTGTGATTGTTTAGCACAGTATTATCTGATGGCTTACAATGGCATTTATGAAATTGAGAACAGTTTCGTGAAAGTATTCCCCTACCTATTCTCAAAGAGCTCCAGTTAATATCTGTACTGTAGAAAATTAATTCATATTAACCATTCCATTGTTCACTAGATTTTTCTGTAGCCATTGAATCTCTGGGCAGAGGAAAACATCTCTGTTTTCTAAAGATGTTAATCTTTTGTAAAGTTCTCACATAAGGTTATAGATCCTACATGGTTTTTTTATAGACTGTTGTTTGAAAAAGAGTAATTAAAACCCTAATGTTTTCAGTATAATCTCACAATTTTGCCAGCAACTCAGCTAGACAAGTTGTCATCTCTATATAGAAAATTTTAACTTTGCCTGCCTGCCTGTTTTATATTATACAGTGACAGACTATATCAGTGCTTCAGCTTAATATGAGAGAGATTAGTGGTAGAAACAACCCCGCAGCCAGCCAAGTAGCAATGAGCAGCACTGGTATGGTGTCTGGGACTTTGGTAGCATTTATCTGTCACACCTGCACTTTAGGGGGTGGGAGAAGAACACCTCCTTTCCATCCTTTCAAGCCTTTCTATCTGTAACTAGAAAGCTTAGTAGGGACTAATTAAAAGTTCTAAGTAAGCTTTAAAATAAGTAAAAGGGAACCATAGGTGTGCACTTTAGTTATACACAGATGTGAATGAAGAAGGGGAAAAAGTGCTTTCTGAGGCTTCAAAGTCACTTGCTATTGGCTTGGAAGCTTTTAACTCAAAATTTAAAAAACTTCATGAAGATGACTTTTTTTTTTTTTTTTTACTTTTACTCTGATTAGACTTTTTAAAATGTTTTGTAAAAGTTATTTAGTCCTGTAGGTAAGAACTATTGAAGTTCACAGATAGCAAAGTTCCTCTAAACTTTAAAAAGACAATCCCCTCAAACAGCAACCCATCCAAACTTAAGGTCCTACGAACACCGAAGATATATCAGCTGTACTATAGCACCACACAAGTTGTTCTTATGACATCCCATTGTAACAAGTGGCCGGTTTTAGTAGCATGGTGACTGTAAAGCATAATTCCAAGAAATGTCATAGCTTTGAGTTTTGTCAACGATTACATAATTATTTGCATGGAGTATAAAACAAGTCTATGTCGCATCTAAGGGGAGCTGTTCAATAGCACTACGGTCCACTGTTTCAGGACTACTTTGTTGTAACTAAATCACTGAGTATAAAGATGAAACCTTAGAGACCTTACTTATCTACAAACAGAAAGAACAATGATGGGCTGTTAACTATTTTTCTTGCTAATAGTTAAAACATTACTAGTGATTCCTGTTGTCTTTAGGGAGAATTATGAATGCTTTTATAATCTCTGTACACACTAAAAGGACAAACTATGTCAGCATTTAGCAAACGTTGTGCTAGGCACCTAATGTCTTGGGATTTTAAAAAAAAAATCAGGACTACTGCCTAGCTAAATCAGTGGTACTTGGAAAGAGAAGAAAAACAATGAGAGAGCAGCAATGGTGTACCTCTCAAAAAGAATAGATCTGGAGAGTGCAAACTTTGTCTGACCAGAGGCACTATGGTTGGCAATGCTGATGAGTAAAGTGCTACCAGACTCCCGGGCTCATGTGTTAAATCTGCTTTCAGACTTGGACATGAAAACCTGAAAGATAGATGGGAAGATTATATAGCCATAAA